>NW_023416346.1:54164630-55364630 GCF_014108235.1 Myotis myotis | reverse complement strand
TCCTTTGTTTGGCTTTTTGTAGCTCTATTCTGAGATTGTTACATTCTTTCTTCATCAGTTCTAGTTCTTGTTCTAAGCCATGGATCTTCAGGCCACAACTCAACTTTTCCACCTCCCAGTTTGATGAAGGTGGATTTAAATTCCTTATCACCTGCTGAGTTTCCACCTCTGTTCTTAGCTGGAGGAGTTCTACTTCTTTAGACTGCAGCTGTTCATTCAATACTTTCAAAGATTCAGAGTTGTCTTTATTCATTTTATCCAACTTGCTCTTTAAATTATCTCTATCAATGCAAACCTCTAGATATGCATGGTAGGCCTTATTTGCTTGTTCTCATCCTACAGAACTTGTTTCTTCATCTAATAAAGTGCCTATAAGCTTTTCTTCCAAAAATCTTATTCTTTTCTTTAGGAAAGAGTTCTCTTTTTCTGAATCCTTGAGTCGTTTTCTGATGTCTTCATATGCAGTGACAGGGGCAAAATGTGAAGCAACAGACTCATCTGAATATGTTGAGACCAGAATCACTGTATCTCTCCTATGGGCTTTTTCATGATTTAGAATGCTGATATCATCTTCTACCAGTGTATCCATGATAGCTCGAGTCAGGCTACATAGTGCGCAGCGGAGGTTCGATTCCCCAGCGTTAGGAAATGGGTCACCAGGGATCACCACAGGCTTCCGGTTTCCTCGAAAACACTGCCACTTCCCCGGCAAAGGCCTCTGTTCCGGGTACACCATGGAGGGATTCCCATTGCTTTGGCCTCGGCTGCACCAGGACTGATCAGTGGACTGGGGTCTGGAGGATCAGGAAGGAGTCTATTTTTTATAGATTTTTATCTTTCTGGAAAATTTTCACTTTATCTACGTAATCTAATTATTGGAATACCGTATGAATAAGGTATAGTATCCTCTTTATAATCCTTTTTTTGTTCCCCTAAGGTCTGTAGTAATGTCTCCACTATCACTTCTGATTTCAGTAATTTGGTTATTTTCTCTTGGTCAGTCTACCTAGTGCATGCAGGTCAATACAATTGATCTTTTCAAACAACTAACTTTTGTTTTTGTTAATCCTATCTAGTGTTTTGCTATTCTTAATTTTCTTTATCCCTAATCTCATATTTATTATTTCTTTTTTATTTTGTTTGCTTCCAGTTTCATTTTCTGTTATTTTTCTAGTTTCATAAAATGGAAGGTTAGATTATTGAGATAATTTTTCCTTTTAATCTTGGTGTTTACAGGTATATATTTTCTTCTAAGTAATGTTTTTGCAACATCTCATAAGTATTGGTATGCCAGTTTTTCTTATTTTATCTCAAAGTATTTTCTAATTTCTCTTATGATTTTTTTCTTTAGCCCATTTGTTTTTTAATAGTGTAATGTTTAATTTTCACATATTTCTGTGATTTCCAGATTTTCTTATGTTATTGATTTGTAGCTGTATTCCTGTGAGGTCAGATAAGATACTTTATACGATTTCAATATTTTTAAATGTATTGAGACAAATTTTATTGGTTAACACATGGTCTATCCTGTAATAGGTTCTATGGGTACATGAGGAAAAACTTATGGTCTGCTGTCCTCGAGTGGTGTGTTCCATATATATCTGTTACATCTACCTGCTTTACAGATTTATTTACACCTTCAATTTCCTGCTGGTATTTTGTTTAGCTGTTCTACCAAGTAGTGAATATGGGGGATTATACCCTCCAACTAGTATTGTTGAATTGCTTGTTTCTTCCTTGAAATCTGTCTGTTTTTGCCTTATATATTTTGGACTCTACTGTCAGGTGCATATATGTTTACAATTATTATATTTTCATTAATTGAAATTTTATTATATAATGTCATTTTGTTCTTGTAATAGTTTGTCTAGTAATAGTATAGATGCACCAGCTCTCTTTCAGTTACTATTTGTTTGGAATGTCTTTTTCTTCCCTTTACTTTCAACCTACTTGTATATCTGCATCTAAAATGAGTTTTTTTGTTGGATTATGATTTTTCTTTATTCTGTCCAACTCTGCCTTGTAATTGGAGAAATAAAAAGTGCCATCAATGGTAACTGGATAAAATAAATCAGTATTAATGTGTTTTTTGTTTGTAACACCTCTTTTTTCTTATATGATTTAAAAGACAACTACAAAGCCGTAGCCTGTTAGCTCAATGGGTAGAGCATCAGCCTGCAGATCAAAAGGTCCCAGGTTCAATTCCTGTCAAGGGCACATACCTTGGTTGCTGTCTCCTCCCCTGCCCATGCCCTGATCAGGGGCACGTGCAGGAGGTAACCAATCAATGTGTTTCTCTCACATCGATATTTCTCTCTGTCTTTCCCTCTCTCTTCCACTCTCTCTAAAAATCAATGGAAAAATATCCTTGGGTGAGAAAAATAAAAGACAATTACAAAAACCAATATTACAAATATATAATTATAAGCACCTTATGTATAAAAATAGAGCTATAATTTCTGGCAATAACACTATTGGGAGAGAGATATGTATGAACAAAGTTTTTTATATGATATTGAAATTAGTATAAATTAAGATGTTAATCAGAAACTCAGGGCAACAACTAAGAAAATAACTAAAAAACATACAGCTTGGTAAATGACAAGAATAATAAAATGATATGGAGAAGATATCTATTTATTTAAAAAGAAGGCAATAATTGATTAATTGAGGAACAAATAAATAAATGACATATTAAAAAAACTTATAGATGTAAGGCCTTTCTCATCAGTAATTACATTATACATAAATGGTTTCATGTCATGATCCACTAAGGGCAAACACTTCTGCCATGAAACCCAGAAAGAGTCCCATACTCTATAATAATAGACTAATATGCAAATTGTCCCCTCTGGAGTTTGACCGATCAGGAGTTCAACTGTTCATTATGACGTGCACTGACTACCAGGGGGCGGCAGAAAATGAAGGAAGGCCATGACTGGGGAAAGGAAGGCCCCAATCAAGCCTGTTCACTATCCAGGCCTAGGGACTCTACCTGCATATGCACCAGGCCTCTAGTTGAACTATAAGCTATGGATGCTGTCTGGACATTTCAGGATTCTTTTGTTCAGGTTATTGAAGGCAAGAAAAGAAATCATCATCATTTGTGGTCATCCTTCAGACAAAAAAAAATGAATCCCTGCCCAAAATTTGATTCCCTCCTCAGCACCAAAGAAGGGAATACTCTAGTTTTCTTATCAGCTTGCCTATATGTAGGGCACAAGGGGAAGAGGGAGATGTGAGACTTAAAAGATGTCAGCAATCAAATATAACTTACACTCATATTCCATTGGTGAGAATTTAGTTTTATGACTACATCTGACTTCAAGGGATGCTAAGAAATGTAGTATAGCATTGAATCTATGTTGCAGTAATTCTATCACAGTAGAAAAAGATAGAGTTGATGAATTCTTTATAATTAATAACACTACTCTCTTGTACTTTGTTCCCCCTTAAGTTTTTCCCTTTTATTCTAAAAAGTTATTCATAGATTTTTCCTTCTGTGAAAACATTTGTTTCTTCCTTTTCACTCCATCCTTTATAGCATTTATTTATTTGTCTTGTTTTACTTCATTTTTTTCTATAGTTATTTTATGGACAATATTATAAATTTAAGGAAATGATCTTTTATTCTTAGTATGCTAAAATGAGTTGAGATTTATAAGGTTAATAGTGGTAGTCCTTCAAGATCTAGCCACAGGAATGAATGATTTGAATGAGGTTTAGTCTACAATGAGATATATGAATTATTTGAAGGTCAGTGTCTTGGTAATTCCTGATTACCCCGTGGAGACACTGATATTCCTCCCAGAACAACCTCTGATACAACTCATTTGGGGAGGTTTAGTAAGGAGCCTGTATGGCATTTACTCTGGCTTCTGGAGGTAAGGTCTAAGCTAGAGAACATAAATGTGCAAACTAGGACACGCACACTACAACCTTTGTTCTGACACCAGCTCACTGTCAGATTTTGACCAAAAGGAATAACAACTAATATTTACAAGGCTTTCTATCAGATGCCTGGCTCTGTGATGAGCACATTACACATTTTGCAGCATGGAATGTTTACAAAACCCTGATGACATGGATATTATTAGTGTTCCAGTTTTACAGATCAAGAAAATAAGATATGCAGGTTTTAGTACCTCGTCCAAGATCACAAAAACAGTAGAGTAACAGAGCCAGGATTGTAATATAACTTCAGTGAAACCAAACTCCATGTTAGCAATGAATTTTCTGTACCACAAGTCACTTTTCTTATTTGGATTTCTAAGTTCTTGTCCAAAAAGCCAAAATATAAACTATGCAAAGAATAAGCAAGCCTCCATTCAAATGGATCTAATAAGAAAACACTAGAATGCTTGTGGGCTACATACTTTTATAGACATACATATTTATTTTGATCTTTAAGCACAATATCTGAATATATATGAATATATATATACATATATATTATTATTATTATTATTATTATTATTATTATTATTATTATTTTCCTGTCACTGAAGAGTTCACCTTACAGCTAGAATTTCAACACCACATCATTAACACTCACTATCCTGTTTATGTGTAGTGAATTATAATACTAGGGCTTTAAAAACAAATTATCTAAGATGAAATCTAGTTTGATCATTGGGGGTAGGATAGCATGCACAGGCAAGGTAAGGAGAGGTTGTGGAAGGATTTAAGGATAGGGAGATATTAAACTTTGGTAAAAGTAGACAAAAAGACAGACTAATTAGGATATTTGTGCTTGAGTGAAGTGGGACATGGGTGGAACATTTGCAAAGGAGTCTGATTACAAAGGAATAGTTATGAGATATTATATGAATGGATGACTATCTTTCTCTACTCCAAGCTTATAAATTAGCAATTAGGAAATTTTTTGAGGAAGAAGTAGGCTTGTATTGAAAAATTCATCTTGGTCTCTCTTGTTCTTTTGTCCCAGGCGTTTTAAGTCACAAAAGACATATTTCTAGTGATAGCGCTCATTCTGTGACTCAGTCCTATAGTGGAAGCACATTTTTACAATTCACTGATGGCAGTTCTGATAAGTACACAAATAATTGTTCTGATGGGATGGAAAGGAGGTGGTTGAGATGTTCATATATAATCTACTATATTTGCATTGTTTTATATTCATTGACCTTATTATGAGAATACTGGAATATAAAAACCTGATTTGTATTTCAAGTATTCTCTAGAAGGCAGAAGAGGGGTCATTTGCCAGTGCAGTCAAATTCCTTGGAGCTAAATAACTGGAGATATTTCTGATAAAGTGGAATGCATTGACATGGGCATGCCTTCCTTTGCTTCAGATAGTGAGTTACTCATTGACTAAATATTTGGTCACAAGTGTGGCCTTTTACACACCCAGTGCAGCTCAGCTAGGATCCAGTCTCTACCCCTGCCCAAAGGAAAGCACATCCAGCCCACAGAATCATATCAGGCTATACTGTTTATTTCTCATTGCAATAGGTACAAGTAATTAGCTAACAGCCTCTTTCCAAACTACACTTTCGTTGGGTCCACAACTTTCCCTAGAAAGAGAATGCTCCTGGTGTTTTTCTCCAAAATTAGTAATAGGAAAGATCTATCTAATTGGATGATGGGGCGTAGGAGAGTTATCTCAGCCTGATCCAGAAATATGACTTCAGGGACAGCTACAGCTTCGGATCCCTTTTCACCAATGTGCAGCACAGCCTTGTGGGCAGCCTGTAGAGGGAGAACAAACACTGCTGATCCCCTCAAGACACAGTAATAGCCTTTGGAATGGTTTTGAAGCAATCCATGAAAATTAAAAAGGTACTACTCCTTTACCATACTATGTTCATGGTGCTTGAATATGAAGGCTACTTGGTTAAGTGTAATTAAGAAATATCTGGTTATTCTCCATGGCTTTCTGCCTCTATAAGTCGAGAGAGAGAGAGAGAGAGAGAGAGAGAGAGAGAGAGAGAGAGAGAGAAAGAGAGAGACATCAACTTGTGAAAGAAACCTTAATCGGTTGCCTCCTATAGGTGCCAGGACCTGAGATCAAACCCAAACCAGATACCCTTTGGTGCACATGACACTCCAACAAACTGAGCCACACTGTCCAGGGCTATAAACCACTTCTTAAGCTTTCCCCTGCCTTCACCATTTCCTCCATAACTCATCAGTTATGATCATTAAGTTTTTCCATAAGAATCGTTAGGACATGAAGGTCAGGGATGGAAGTAACTGTTACAGTAACTTGTTTAGGAGTAATAACAATGACTCTGGGGTGAGTCTGACCTAAGAAGAGTAATTCTGGCTCCTTATGATTCAGAATCCTCATTTATTAACTCACTCTCACTGGACCTTCCAGATCATACATTCAGAAGCTCTAGTCCACCAACTTACTTTGGAAAGTTTAAGACCATTGTCCTCTGTGAGTTCAGAAAAATCTGCATTGTCAGCAAAGGCATCCTGGATGCCCATCTTCAGAAGGATGGTTCCAAGGTCATATGTGGAAGAAATGGAAAACTTTGGAACAAACAAGTCAATCCACCTGTGGGGGGAGGAGGTGGGAACACATGTCTATCAGCACACTAAACTCATGATTCCCTTCCTCTCTTTGTTGACATGGTATTATATTGAACTCTGATCCTCCCCTAGATATTGACAACCATTGCTATGTAAGTTAATACATGGCACCAAAACCATAGAAGTTATCCTGGAAGGAATACATTTTGGATCAGCCAACATTGGACTGCATCACTAGAAGTAGGGAGATATGATTCACTTATAATCAAGAGGAAACATATCTGGCATGTTGCCCAAGGTTGGGGGGCCAATGGCATGAATTTCAATGGATAGTAAAAGCACATGGATAATTTTATTGTTTTCCATCTCACTCCCAACCCAGTATGGCTATCCATCTATGTCTTAACGTAAATCCTATCCTTCCCCCAAACTCTAGTTGGCCTCTGGGAAAGCATCAATTTGCTTGCTGGCTAACTTCAAAGAGTTAATTTTATCTTTGTAGCCCTAACTTCCTCATTTGAAAAATGCGTATAATACTATTGTTTTCACTTGTTTGTTGACATGCTCGGATGAAATGAAGCACGTAAAGTGCCCAGCAAAAGAACTGGCACAGATTATCTTCTCAGTATATTTTTGCGTTCATCACACAACTGTTAAGTACTTCAGTATTATTTTCCTGTCTTTGAGTTTCTGCTGAACTCAATCTTACCTGTACCATTATGCCCACCCTCAACTTTCCACATCATCTAAGATGTTTACCCCTTTTGTAGTAAGCGATTCCACTTCTTCAGTGTTTTAGATGACATGGCCCCTTCCACCCACTCCATCTGGCCCTCTTTGGGAAGGACAAATAGTGCCAGAGCATTCTTGCTATAGTCCATTTGCAGCACCGTACAGTTCAGCTCCGTATCCACCAGGTGATAGTATTGCTCTGTCTGGTGCATCATGGGCACTTGCACTGTTGTAGTCTTGTCAACTAAGAAGCTGGAACCCTCTTCTGTCTTGGATGGATCAAAAGGATTTGCCCACTGGGCTTGAAATACAGAAAGACAAAAGTTATTTGTTTTAATCCAGTATTAGTATCAGTGTGAGCTTTTCTATCAGCCATTTTATCTAATATTTAAGACCACCACAGAGGTAGGTAACCTTTAACCAATTTGACAAGTGAGTAACTAAGGTTCATGGAGAGAAGGTGTCTTTACATGATCTCATTGTTAGCCAATGGCAGAGCCAAGAGTCACACCCAGGAATGTTGAACTATACATTCAACAGATGTTCCGTCTGTGTTCAAAACCACTATACTTACACTAAACCCATCAGAGCCACAGTTTTCTCTTCCGTAAGAAGATATAAGGACATCCAACACACAGGGTGAAATGAGACAAAAGATCTGTTCTGCTGTTTTATCTGTCTACAAGTGTGTGGCTTGTGGCCAAGAATTGTTCACTCCTCCACCAAATGTGGCTGACATGTGCTTTAGAACCAGGGGATATCATTTGGGCACAGCACCTTCAGAAAAGAGTCACATGACTCTTGTTACAAGCACCAGCTTTAGAATCAGACCACCTTGTTTAGGAATAACAGCTCTGAAAGTTATTAATTCTGTGAACTTGGGCACTTGTAGGGATGAGATGAGACAATATGTGTATACCACACACATAGCATGATGCTTGACACATAGTAAGTGCATAGTATATGATAGAAGTATGTATGTAACATGCCAAAGAATGCACAGCAAAATCACAAAATCTTTTGGAAACCATAATTCTCTAGTTATATGTGAGCAGGATGATCATATCATTGTCACTAACTTCTCTGAAAGTGCTCTTTCCCTAGAAAATTCCTGGTCTCACCCACAGAGCTGTGTTCCTCCTGGAAGATCCAAAACTGCACACAGCTATGTCTGGTAGAGCCGATCACTATGGTAGGAAACCTACTGATGCTAGTGCGAAGAGACCACGAGCTCCTCCTAGTGCCGTACCAAATTATCAGAACACTGAAGTTGAAATGGACATCTTAGAGCCTTACCTTTAAAGTGAATATAGTTCACCAGGACCATGATAGTGTTTGGTTTGAGGTCTTGGATAAGACCAACAACTTTCCCTTTAGTTTTCTTCTCCACATGACTATTGACTGCCTGCAGGGCTGCAGAAACATTGGAGAAGTTGGTAGAAAAGACTTCAGTCTCATACAGGTTTTTTACATCATCCAAGAACTTTGGTGATGGTTTCATCTGCTTCCCAATAAAGAGAGCATTTCCCATCTGTAATTCCAGCTCCTTCTTTGGAAAATTCAGTGAACAGATCAGGTGCTGAAAGCCCTGCTGGATCTCTGCTGTTGTGGTATCTGTGAGGTTAAACCCCAAACTTTCCAGAATTTGAGTTTGGGTGCTGGAGCAGGCCCCAGTGGAGAGCATGGCCAAAGCTGCAGAAATGCTCACAGGGGAAAATAAAATGTTCCGATCTGGGGTCTCCACAGTGAACCTCCGGTACAGGTTGAATGCAAAGTCAGCATTGATGGATGACATCTTATAGAGAGTGGCATTTTGTTGGGAGGAATGGCAGGTGGTTACTTTGCCTTCAGAGGTGTTAGGTGGTGCACAATGAAGCCCAAGTACCAAGAGAACCAGATAGAAGAACAGTGGCATTTTGGAAGGATGATAATCTATAAGAAATTAGGTTAAAGAACCATTGTGGATCTTAGCTGAATGAAAACTCTGAGCCAGAAACACTTAATAATCACTAATTATGATTAGTAAAACAATATAAAATATTTGATGGCATGCTCACCAGGGGTCTTGTTGAGGTCTCTCTTCCCTGAAAAACTGAGGAAAAATCTAGGAGCAGGGAGTAGGAGAGGTGGCTTGCTGGGGCCATAGAATTAATGGCATAAACTGTCACTCAGATGTAATCGCAACATATGAAAACTCTGAGTAAATTAAATGTAGGAAAATTGAATTACTTCTTATTAGAACCAGAGGAAACCTTTTGGAGAGAGAATCCTCAGATAAACTAGCAGAGTACTCCTTCTGCTTACATTATTTTGTGTAAATTTGAATTTGGGGTATTTTTGATTTAACATTTTTCTTAAGATAAAAATCTGTAAAATGAGATGAGAGAATACCTATACTATTATTTGGATAAAAGACAAAAGTCAATAATTTTCACAAGATATATTCAGTTGAAATGGAAGGGTGGTGGTTTATACAGCTGTATACAAACAAGGTCATAAGCTGAAATTAATGTAACACATGGAAGTCACAGGAGTGTTTTCAAACAACAGAAAAATAAAAGTATAACATTTTGCATTTCAGATATCTCTCACCATTAGTATCAGCTACAAAATAATCTCTAAATTGCAAGACATCTTATACCATTATTTTGCACTCATTTATGTTACTTTTTAATTATTAAACCAGAAACTAGAAATATAATGAGAGATTCGATGAGTCCAAAAGATTACAAGGCTGAGGAGTAAGGAAGTCAGCTGTGGAATCCAACAACCATGGACATGTGTTCAGAAGGAAAATAATCCATGGAGTCAAAGTAATAATGCTTCCATAGCCCGCAATTCTCTTCCTGAGTGATCTCATCCACTCCCAGGAATACCACACAAAACAATATACTCTAGTCCACATTGTTTTTCTGTTTTCTCAGCCATTTATCCAGCTACCTAATGAATATATTCACCAGAAAGTTGCACACATTCCTTAGTTTAGGATACTATACTGCTCTTCATCATTTTCTATATTACTCTCTACTGAGACTCCCAGGCAAGAAACCTAGGAGTCATCCTAGGGGGTTCCTTCATTCTCATTTCCCACATCTAATGAGAGTACTACCTCTTAAATACCAATCAAAACTCTCTGCTCTCCCTTTCTACTTTCACTGCCTCAGTTCATGGCGTGAACTCTCCTTATTCAATTTTACTATTCAATCTCCACATTGTCACCAGAGTCCTCTTCCTGTAACAGTCACAGAGGCTGGTAAGAAGTCAATTATCAGATGACCACTTTAAGACCTTGACCTGTAGAGCTAGGAATTTGGATGCCATGGTTATCTGGGATTCTGACTTGCTGATAGAAATGTTCAAATTTTCCAAAGAGAAAAAAAGTACTTACAGCACATAGCAAAGAAGCCACTTGCATCTCTCAGAAAGAAAAATATTTCCATCTTTATAAAGTGTTCTGTATTGCAAAAGTAGAGCAATCTTAGTTATTCATTAACCCCAGCATCAACCCTGGGATGATATTTTCAATGCCGTTGCACTAAACCGAGGCCAAAAGAAGGAAGTAAAAAAATGATGTGGATGGAACTTTAAATGATTGCTATGGCTGCCAGATCCTTCATCTATAACAAAAGAGAAAGTATTTTCAGAGCTGGAAGGACCCAGGCTTGAGCTAGGAAATGTGTGTTTTCAGCAGGAAAAATGGAGACCAGGGAAAAAAAGAGCCAAGAGGCAAAAGGACAAAGACTGTTCTCCCTAAAGAGCCAAAAAGTGCTGGGATCATCAGCATTTTGATGGAATGGTGCACATACACAGAGGCTGGGTGAGCCTTTCTAACAGGTGCTGTAGAAATTATTTATGTATTGGCTTGGAGGGATGATGTCAAAGTAGCTGGCAATCCTAGACTTCTGATGCTGCACACATCTATGTCTGCTAAGGAGGATACCAGTCTTGCTCTCTGGCCACTAAAATCCCCTGTGCTATCTCCTGGGTAGCAGGACTCCAGAAGGGAATGCAGGAGGAGACAAGGCCAGTGGAATAAAATGGTTTCACTGTCCAGTATTCACAGTACTGAGCTGTGTGCTGCAAAGAAGCAATGGAAGCTAAGAGCGCTGGACTCAGGCAGGAGACCTCAGTTCAACCTTGCCTCTGCCAGTTTCCAGCTCCAATAGTAGCAGTAGCAGCAGTAGTAGTAACAGCAATTCCTGCTTATTGAGGCTTTATCATGTGATGGGCACGATGTGAAGAATCAAATTCCAGACACTGATTGCTTCAGGACTTCATTAAGGATGTGTATATGTTAAGTGAGGGGCAGGGGTTCAGGAATTTAGGCTGGTTGGAGAGAAGCCTAGACTACATTCTATGGTGGGATTTGGAAGCCAGATTAAATAGTGCAACTCTACCATGAGGGCATTAGAAAGCCACCAGGGGAGTTTGTCGTCAGTGACTAGACAGAGGATGATTGTGTTGTGGCATTACATCTTCTCAGAGAAACATAGACAGAGCTCCTACTATGTGGAAAGTATCACACTCAGGACTGCGATTTCTGAAGTGATGTTAAGTATCAGCCCTGAGCCCAAGGGAACATTCTAACTACCTGACACCCACTGCCCAAACAGCAAAGGGCACACTTCACCTATGGAATGGTCGCTGGAGCATATCCCACAGCACAGCAGTGGAAAGCTCAGATCTCCCAACACCGAATCAGTTCATGCTCTCTCCTGGTGTACCACACACTGTCTGCTCTCTCAGCTGTAGGCAGTTGCTGCAGGAGAAACAGGCAGACAGTCTGGAAAGCAATCTTCCAAGCCTGTGCCCTCTGGTGGCATAGTCAGACAATGGCACAGCATGTTTTCTGCTGCATCTGATTCAGGTGAGCTTTGCTAGCCAGTAGTAATTGCAGGGATCTATTGCTCACCTATCAGAAGGGCACCCATCCCCTGAAGAATCCCTTGTTCTGGAGTCCTGTGCACCTGTCATAACTTGCTACCTAGTATCTGTGTAATCAGAGGCAAGTTACTTAATATCACTGAACCTCAGTTTCCTCATGTCTATAGTGGAATGATAACAATCTCCACATCCTGTGGTTATTGGGAGTATCAAGTGATATTTAGAGGTGGCGTCTGTAAGCTCCTATGTAGTGCCTTGTACATAGCAGAAATTCAGCACCTGGAATTCTCTTCCCCTTCAACTACCAACTTGATTCTCTTCTTCCACCTCAAGTCTCCACAGTCCCTGTACTCCACCCCTACCTCCATTACTGGCTGCTCGTCAGTTCTGCTTTCTGAAAATGCATTCTCCCTAAGATGAAATAGATTAATTGACTCCTAATTTGTAAGATTTTCTTAAAAACACTGCTTTATGATTTGTGTAAAGCTGCTGGATCTAGCACATTGACTACAGAATATCTAGAAAGTGTAACTATATCAATATATTTGATCAGATCTAAATTACATATCTCCTTCTTGGGATGAACAACATCATAATCCATTCCCACACATATTTCTCAGACTTTTGTTTTAGAAATTACACAGTTCAAAGTTCAACCATTTTTGAAATATATAAACTTTTTTTTATTACTTTTGACATGATATTTAATTATCCATCCTAGGCTGGGAGTTAATTATGGGATCTGAGTCTAGTTACATGTTTGGAAACATTATTGCATGTGGAATAGTGGCATTAGGAAAACTGGCTTCATATTAAAATTTAAGTTTCACAAGCATGGAAATTCTGGCTATTTAAGCAAGAGAGAAACATCCTAATTGAACAAAGAGAAGAACTGTTCTGTCAGCAAGGGAAGCTCAGTGGGCATTCTGGGCTTGAGGTGCCTTTAATTATCTCAATTTTCGTATTCTTAAGTTTTCACTTTTTATTTCAGTGACTAACTTTGACAAAAGTGACCAGTCAATGCTGGGAAATCAGTTATTTATGAAATTTGGTAATTCACAGGATCAAGTCCTGAGTATAGATTTGGCTAATTTAATCCTCTAGCTGCATTAGATAAGTAATTCTATCTGCATGTTGACTGGCTTCAGTATAGGCTTTGAGCATTTGAGCCAGAAATTTAGGGTTTTCATCATGGCATTCTTTTCCTTAAGCATTCTAATGCCATCACAAGCTTTCAGCTCATGGCACAAACTCTGAATTTCTTGAAACCTTCAGCCTTCTCTCCATGGCAGCCATGTCTTCAAAAAGCTCTATATTTCAGAGGACCACTTAATTAGTTGTTTTGTCATTTAATTTAATGTTATGAGTTTTATTTCATTATTTCATCTCATATTCCCCCTCTAGAATACAAATTGGGTTTTAGCTGCCTTTACCCCTACTAGACCAGATAATCAACTTCAAATGTTCTTAATTTCTTTGAATTTTATTGTATAAAAGCAAATTCCTCATATCAATATCTGTATCAGTCAGAAATTATAGCTCTCTAAACAATAATAACTGCCATTGGATAACCATAACAGAAAATGCATTTATTTTCGGTCATAATTCTATGCAAAATTAACAAGAGAATCTTGCTCAATTTATGTGGAAGTAGAAGTGGAGACAAAGTTATAAATCTAACCTTGTTTATGGATATTTAATTACTCATCTGAACCTCCACTGGGGGCAATACAATTGTAAAGCAGGTAATAAAATGATGTAGGGAAGAAGTATGTATACACCCATGCAAGTGGGAACAAAGTGTGAAGGTATTTGTGTTCCATGAAATGTTGGCCAAAGAGCAACATCAGCAGAGTAAAGGTTTAACTATTAGGTGGATTAGATGATGCATTCTGTGGAAGTCAGTGGGCATCCCCCCCTCCCCAATGCTCATCTTTATTTAATGTGTTCATGAAAAATTGTCCATGCCAGCTGGGATGGAGGTTATGCTTGTGCTCAGAAACATGGACCTTCATTTAACATGGCTGACCTCACTACAGTTACATTAGATATCAATACAATATGGCACCATTTCTCAGGAATCTAATGAGCTACGTGGTTTTAGTTTGATTACTATGGGCTACATCTGTCATGGAAGGGACATTGTTTTATTATCACAGGAATAAAAACAGACTCTAAATAGAGCTTCACTTTCCTGAAATGCTTTTGTGAAAGCTACTATCCAAGGAGTTCTGAACCATCATATCTATCACCTTACTATTCTACATAGCATCCGTCCTGACCAAAAAAATTATTTCACACCAAAATATAGCAATGGGCTAATATTCATGAAATTGACAGTTCTGAATATTTTTTCCATCACTGTGAAACAGCTGGCCTAATGGAGAGTAGGAAGGCCTTTTGGATGACCCAGTTAGCAGCCAGCTAGCCCTGGCCACTGTTCTCAGTAGTTAGAGCATCGGCACGCACACTGAATGGGTTGCAGGTTTGATTCCCAGTCAAAAGCACATACCTGGGTTGCAGTTTCAATCTCCCGTCCCAGTCGCGTACATTTGGGAGACAACCAATTGAAGTGTCTCTCTTACATTGAAGTTTTTCTCTCTCCCTCCTGTCCACTCTCTCTAAAAATCAATGGGAAAAATAAACTTGGGTGAAGATTAACAATAACAAAAGAAGCCAGCTAGACATCATCTAGTAGAAAAGGACAATGACCTCTGTCATGTGGTATGTGCTCTAAACCAGCATCCAAGATATGGTACTCTTTCTCCCATAACTTAGATTCAAAGGATCAGGAATAAAGAAGTGAAAGTGTGTGTGTATACTCTCATGATTTCCCTACTAAAGCACTAGTGCAATTCTTGCTTCCTGTCCCAATGAACTAGGATCTCCTGCTTCAAATGGCTTAATTTTCAAATAAATGAATGCTTCCACCATGGGAGCAAAAAGTTATTCCATTGAACGTGTAGTTGAGATTACCACTTAGACACTTTAGATTACTCATGGCACTGAATCCATATGAAAAGATGGGGGTTAGAATACTATTGAGCTGGTAGATCCTGACTATCAAGAGAAAATTTCATTACGGCACAAAATGGTAGTTTGTAATGCTGGAGTTACCCACAGATACCTCATAGTACTCCCATATCCTGTGAATAAAATCAATGGAAAACTATGGAAATCCATACAAACAGGACTGCTAATGATCCAGACCTTTTAGAAATGAAGAATTTGGGTCACTTAACCAGGTAAGGAATCTCAATCAGCTAAGTGGCTTGCTGGGGTCAGTGAGTATATGGACTGGGTAGTGGATGAAGATAGTTGAAAACACCAATTATGACCACCAGACCAGTTGCAAAACACAGGACTCTAATAGTCATCAGTATTTCTTCCTTATTTTGATATCAATCTATCTTAGCTTATATTAACCGGGGTTGTTTTTTACCTTCCTTCCCCTCTATTATTTCCTATTTTCACAAGATGTGTTCATTATCATTAACTTTATGTCATTGTACACTTTACAGATATCAAAGAAGACTCAGGAAACATAAACATCACCAAAAATTGATAAAAGGATTTGTACCTGCTTTTATGAAGAGGGTTAGCGTGTTCTCATGGGACAGTTGCATCATGATAGGTGGAAGCAAGGCTTTGCTCTTTTCTTTAGTTGGGAGTGTAAATCTGTGCAAAGTTGTAGGGCTGGACCATGAAAGTTCTGTCCCATGTTAAATTCACTAAGAAAAAACTACATTTTCAATAATTCTTCAATGCTTCCAATTAGATTTGGACCCATAAACTTTTGCCTAAGTTTTGGAACGTAGAAATGAAACAGTAACCATGTTTCAGTCTTGAAAGGATAATGTGGGTCAGGAGCCCTGTTGTGGGTCACAGTTTTTTGTGCATGTGCTTGTTCCCCTTGTTGGCAATGGCAGTAGCCAGGCTCATAGCTTCAGCTACTGCGGTCGTATATTTCCAACTTCTCTAATTTTCAGGTCAAATTCAGGAGGGAATTTGTAGGAAGTGATCTACTTCTCCCACAGGTCATTCGTAGCAGCAAATTTTTGAGCTTGAAGAGAGATATATTTCGACATGATTTCCAAAGAGGAAAGGGAAAGATATTTCTTCTATCTTGTTTTCATGTTGCCATTTCCTCTACATTTCCCCAGTTCATATTCATTCTTTCTTCCAAAAGTCCTATGAGTTAAGGATCAGCACCAGAAGCCAAAGGAACAGCTGAACCAAGACTATTTTACCCATTCTCATAAGAGTGTAAAGTCAACTCTCTATTATAAACCCCTTATTCTAGAGAAAAATAGTCAAGGATGCTCTGAGATGACAAGAGCATTTGAAGGGGCAAAGTAGAAACTGTCCTACCCAGTCAGGGGTCATTTGAAGTCCACCTTAAATCCTCCCTCCTTTCTTCAGAAAAGCCCTCCTCCCATGATCTCTCTTGATTCTTTCAGCTACACTGTCTGTAGTCAATATATTATATGTAAGTAAAGATTTAATTATAGATTAACTTCACATTCAGCCTATTCCCTCAGCCAGACTTTGTCCTCTTTATTTCCTGGGGCTATGGCACCTCTTTCTCAGTCCCTGGCTACATTTTGTTGTTGATTCCTGCTTTATTGAGTTATGATTGACAAATAAAATTGTATATATTTAAGGCATATAAGGTGATGATTTGATATAGAAATACATTGTGTAAGGATCACCACAATCAAGTTGATTAACTTATAAACATATCCATCACCTCACATAGTTACTATTTTCGTTTTCTGGTGAGAGCCTTTAAGATTTACTCTCAGCAAACGTCAAGCATGCAATTGAGTATTAGTTAGTCACTCTGTCATTAGATCCCTAGAAATTATTCATCTTAAAACTAAAATGTTGTAACCTTTGATCAACATCTCCCTCTTTCCCCACTTCCCAGCACCTGGCAACCACCATTCTACCTTTTATGAATTAGATGTCTCTAGATTTTACATATAAGTGATAACACAGTATTTGTGTGTATTTTTCCTGGCTTATTTCATTTAGCCTTATGCCCTCTGTATTTGTTCATGTTGTCAAAATGTCAGGAAGTCCTTCTTATTTAAGACTGAAATATATATATTATCTCTCACACATTTTTTATCCACACATCTGTTAATGGACAACCTCTAGGAAGTTTTCATATTTTTTAATTTATTTTTCAATTACACTTGACATACAATATGATGTTAGTTTTAGGTGTACAACAGAGATTAAACATTTATATACCTTATGAAGTGATCACCGCAATAAGTCTAGTACCCATCTGACACCATACATAATTGTTACAGTGTTATTGACTATATTCCCCATGCTGTACTTTATATCTCTGGGTCCATTTTTATAACTGGTGTGTCTTGACTATTGTGAATAATGCTGCAATGAACATGGGAGTTCAAATGTCTCTTTGAGATACTTATTTCCCCCAGATAATTAAAATAAAAGCCAAACATACCTTTTAACATAATCAGCCAGGAAATTAGCGATTAAACCCCCATGTATCTGAGGGGAAAAAATGATTCCTCCTAAAACAAATTAGAATGTTCATGATGAAGACCCTGGATACTAATCAGTAGCGTCTCTCAATATTTCAGGAATGGGCCAAAGATGTTGTTTTGTTTAGTTTTTTTTTTATGGATTTTTGTTTTAATCTTTTTTAAAATTTTTATTGTCTAAAGTTTTACATATGTTTCCTTTTTCCCCAATTGACCACCCCCCCCTTTCCAGCCATTCCCACCCGGTCTAGCACCAATTCCCAAGTGTCTGTGTCCACTGGTTATGCTAAGATGCATGCATAAAAGTCCTTTGGTTGCTCTCTAAACCCACCCTCCCCTGCCATTTGTCTCTGGATCTATTCTTGTTCATCAAATTATGTTGCTCATTATATTCCACATATGAGTTAGATCATGTCATATTTATCTTTCGCTGACTGACTTATTTCGCTTAGCATAATGCTCTCCAGTTTCATCCATGCTGTTGCAAATGGTAAAAGTTCCTTCTTTTTTATAGCAGCGTAGTATTCCATTGTGGAGATGTACCACAGTTTTTTCATCCACTCATCTGCTGATGGGCACTTAGGCCATTTACAAATCTTAGCTATTGTAAATTGTGCTGCTGTGAACATAGGGGTGCATATATCATTTCTGATTGGTGTTTCTAGTTTCTTGGGATATAGTTCTGTAAGTGGTATTACTGGGTCAAATGGTAGTTCCATTTTTAACTTTTTGAAAAAACTCCATACTATTCTCCACAGTGGCTGCACGAGTCTGCATTCTCACCAGCAGTGCAGGAGAGTTCCTTTTTCTCCACATCCTCACCAGCACTTGTCGTTTGTTGATTGGTTGATGATAGCCATTATGACAGGTGTGAGATGGTATCTCATTGTTGTTTTGATTTGCATCTCTCGGATGATTAGTGACTTCGAGCATGTTTTCATATATTTCTAGGCCTTTTGTATGTCCTCTTTTGAAAAGTGTCTATTTAGATCCTTTGCACATTTTTTGATTGGATCGTTCATCTTCCTTTTGTTAAGTTGTATGAGTTCTCTGTAAATTTTGGAGATTAAACCCTTATCTGAAATATCATTGGCAAATATGTTCTCCCATGCAGTGGGCTTTCTTGTTGTTTTGTTGATGGTTTCTTTTGCTGTGCAGAAGATTGTTATTTTGATGTAGTACAATTTGTTTATTTCCTTCTTAGTCTCCATTTCCATAGGAGCTGTGTCTGTAAAGATATTGCTACAACACATGTCTGCTATTTTGCTGCCTATGGAGTCTTGTAGGATTTTTATGGTTTCCCATCTTACATTTAAGTCCTTTATCCATTTTGAGTTTTTTTGTGTATGGTGAAAGTTGGTGATCTAATTTCATTTTTTTGCATTTTCTGATCAAATATCCCATTTGTTGAAGAGACTGTCTTGACTCCATTATATGTTCTTGCCTCCTTTATCAAATATTAATTGAGCATAATGGCTTGGGTCGATTTCTGGGTTCTCTGTTCTGTTCCATTGGTCTATATGTCTGTTCTGGTGCCAGTACTGGGCAGATTTGAGATCCACAGCTTGGTAATATAGCTTGATATCTGGTATCGTGATCCCTCCAACTTTGTCCTTCTTTCTTAGGATTGCTGTGGCTATTTGGGATCTATTTTTATTCCAGATGAATTTTTGGAGAGTTTCTTCTAGATCTTTGAAATATGCCGTTGGTATTTTAGTGGGGAATGCATTGAATCTGTAGATTGCTTTGGGTAGTATGGACATTTTAATGATGTTGATTCTACCAATCCATGAACATGGTATGTTCTTCTATCTGTTTATGCCTTCCTCTACTTCTCTCTCTTTTTTTTTTTTCAATGACCTGTAGTTTTCCTAGTACAGGTCTTTTACATCCTTACTTAAGTTTATTCCTAGGCATCTTGATTTTTCTTGGTGCAATGATAAATGGGATTGCTTTTTTTATTTCTCTTTCTGTGAGTTCATTATTGGTGTATAAAAAGGCCATAGATTTTGGGTGTTAATTTTGTATACTGCTACATTGCCGAATTCATTCAGTAGGTCTAGTAGTTTTTTGATGGAGTCTTTGGGGTTTTCTATGTATAGTATCATGTCATCAGCAAATAAGAACAGTTTTACTTCTTCTTTTCCAATTTGGATTCCTTTTATTTCTTCTTGTCTGATTGCTATGGCTAGTACTTCCAGTACTATGTTAAACAGGAGTGGTGAAAGTGGGCATCCTTGTCTTGTCCCTATTCTTAGGAGAAATGATTTTAGTTTTTTTCTGTTAAGGATGATGTTGGCTGTAGGTTTGTCATATAAGGATTTTATTATGTTGAGGTATGATCCCTCGATTCCCACTTTGCTGAGAGTTTTTATCAAGAAAGGGTGTTGGATTTTGTCAAATGCTTTTTCTGCATCAATTGATATGGTTATGTTATTTTTGTCTCTCAATTTATTTATGTGATTTATCACATTTATTGATTTGCGGATATTGCATGATCCTCGCGTCCACAGAATAAATCCCACTTGGTCATAGTGTAAGAACTTTCTAATGTAATGCTGAAGCTGATATGCTAGAATTTTGCTGAGGATTTTAGCATCTATGTTAATGAAGTATATTGGCCTGTAGTTTTCTTTTTTTTGTGGTGTCTTTATCTGGTTTTGGGATTAGGGTAATGCTGGTTTCATAGAAAGAGCTTGTAAGTGTGCCTTCCTCTTGAATTTTTTGGAATAGTCTAAGGACGATAGGTTTTAGTTCTTCTTCAAATGCTTGGTAGAACTCCCCTGTAAAGCCATCTGTACCAGGGCTTTTGTTTGCTGGAAGATTTATGATCACTGCTTTAATTTCTTTGGTAGTTATCGACCTATTCAGGCTTTTGATTCTTCCATTTCATCTAGGTTGTCCATTTAATTGGAATAGGGTTGTTTATAGTATTTTTTCATAATCCTTTGTATTTCTGTGGGATCAGTTTTTACTTCACCTCTTTCATTTCTGATTTTGTTTATTTGGGTCCTCTCTCTTTGGTTCTTGGTGTGCCTGGCTAGAGGTTCATCAATCTTGCTTATCTTTTCAAAGAACAAGTTCTTGGTTTTGTTGATCTTTTGTATTGTTTTTTGCTGTTGTTGTTGTTTTGTTGGGTTTTTTTTTTTTTGGTCTCTATGTCATTTATTTCTTCTCTGATCTTTATTATTTCCTTCCTTCTGGATACTGTGGGCTTTTCTTGTTGCTCTCTTTCTAACTCTTTGAGTTTTAGGGTTAGATCATTTATTGCCAGTTTTTCTTGTGTTTTTTTTGTTTGTTTTTTGTTTGTTTGTTTGTTTGTTTGTTTGTTTTGAGGTAGGCCTGTAGAGCTATGAACTTCCCTCTCATTGTATCCCATAGATTTTGGATTGTTGTGTTTTCATTGTCATTTGTTTCCAGGATGCTTTTTACTTTGATCTCTCTGGTAACCCAGTCATTGTTTAATAGCATGCTATTTAGCTTCCAAGTATTCAATTTTTTTTCAATGTTTTTATTTTACTTGATTTCTAGTTTTATGCCATTGTGATCTGAGAAGATGCTTGTTATGATTTTTATTCTCTTGAATTTGAAGAGACTTTGCCTGTGTCCCAATATGTGGTCTATCTTTGAAAATGACCCATGTGCACTTGAGAAAAATGTATATTCTGTGGCTTTGGGGGTGGAATGTTGTGAAGATGCCAATTAAGTCCATCTGATCTAGGGAGTTATTTAGGATTGCTGTTTCTCTGCTGATTTTTTGTTCAGAAGATTTGTCCAGTGGTGTTAGTGGGGTATCAAAGTCCCCTACTATTACTGTATTGCTGTGAATATCTCCCTTGATATCCCCTAATATGACTGTATTGCTGTCAATCTCTCCCTTGATATCCTCCAGAAGGTGTTTTTTTTATGTATTTGGGTGCTCCTGTATTGGGTGCATATATGTTTACCAGCATTATATCTTCTTGTTGAATTGCTCCCTTTAGTATTATGAAGTGGCCTTCCTTTTCTCTTATTATGACCTTCACTTTGAGGTCTAATTTGTCAGATATAAGTATTGCTACCACAGCTTTTGTCATTTTCATTCACCTGAAAAACCTTTTTCCATTCCTTCACCATCAGTCTGTGTGAGTCCTTTGTTCTGAGGTGGGTCTCCTGTAGGCAGCATATATATGGGTCATGTGTTCTTATCCACTCAGCTACCCTATGTCTTTTGATTGGTGCATTTAATTCATTTACATTTAAGATTGTTATTGATAGGTGTTTGTTGCCATGTTTATTCTTTATGCCGGTGTTTCTTCTTCCCTTTCTTTTTCTTCTTTTTACAGCAGTCCCTTTAGCATTTCTTGCATTGCTGGTTTGGTCCTTTTTTGTCTGTGAAGCTCCTTATTTCACCCTCAACTTTGATTGATAGCCTTGCTGGGTAAAGTATTCTTGGATTTAGACCCTTGCTTTACATCACTTTTTATATTTCATTGCATTCCCTTCTAGCCTGATGTGTTTCTGTTGAGAAATCAGTCGATAGTCTGATGATAGATCCCTTACAGTAACTTTTTGTTTCTCTCTGGCAGTAAAGATTCTTACTTTGTTTTTGGTGTTTGCCAATTTAATTATAATGTGTCTTGGTGTCAGTCTTTTGGGGTTCCTCTTGTTTGGGACTCTGTGAGCTTCTTGGATTTGTGAGGGTTTTTTCTTCCCAATATCAGGGAAGTTTTCTGTCATTATTTCTTCAAACAAGTTTTCTATTCCTTGTTCAATTCCCTTTCCTTCTGGAACCCCTATTATGCAGATGCTGTTTCGTTTCATGTTATCCCAAAGTTCCCTTAGGCTCTCCTCCTGATTTTTTTTAAGTTTTTTTTTTTTCTAGATGCTGCTGTGCTTGGGTATTTTTTCCAACCTTGTCTTCTAGCTCACTGATGTGGCCCTCTGCTTTTTCTAGTCAACTCATGATGCTTTATATTGAGTTTTATTACAGTGATGTCATTTTTCATTTCTTCTTGGTTCTTCTTCTTTCCTCTTGGTTCTTTCATATACTGTTGAATTTGTCTTCCATCCTTTTCAGTGTCCTTATGACCATTGCTGTAAATTATTTCTCTGACATATTGCTTGCCTCCATTTTGTTTACTTCCTTTTCCAGTGATTCCTCTTTGTCTCCCCATGACCGCTCCTTTCAGGGTGTCTGTTTACTTAGCTCTCTCTCTCCTATGTTGACTTAAAGGCACAAAATACAACAGGACAGGCCACCAAACCCAAATACATATGTGATACTAATAACCCCAAATAAAGTTGACCATCAAAGAAAATACAATGAAGAGTTAGAAAAGAGTGAAAAAATGATATTGAGGAAAGGAAAAAAATGTAAGAGAGAAAAGAGAAGAAAAAATAATGGGAAAAATATATGTATATGAGGAGAAAACTCCAAAAACACAACAAACAACCCAAAAATGCAAACAACAAACATGCAGAGATGAATGCAAACAACAAACAACTAATCCCCAAAATGCTGACAACAAACACCCAAACAACAAACACCCAGATGAATCTGAGGAGGCAGAGCTTATTTCCAGAAGGTAGGTCAAGGAATTGAATGAATGGAGTAATATCCACAATTTAATATAGAGAAGGTAGAAAGAGAATGAGTGTATAAGATGAAAAGTACAAAAACAAAATACAAAAAAGGGGAAAAATATATATATTAAAAATATATAAAAATTTATATATATATAAATTTTCCCCTTTCTTTAATTGATCTATGTATTTGTCTATTATTGGAAAAGGACAATATAGAGTAGATAGGCCTGATTTGGTTATTGAAATTAATTAAGTTATTAGTATAAGAAGAGAACAAGTGAGGAGAGGAAAAAAGAAGCAAGAAAAAAATCAAACTAACCAACAATCAAACAAACAACAAGAATATAGACAGAAAGAAAAAGGGAAAAAAAGGAGAAAAAGAAAAAATTTGTATAGTGAAGAAAGAGAAGAGAGAAGTGTGCATTGACTTGGAGCAGGAGAGAGGAAATTAGATGTATGAGTAAGATCAGTTTTTTTATGTAAAACAAAGCATATTTAGTATTTCCTGGGTCTGTGGGTCAGAATTTTCTGTTGTAACAGAGTTTTCTGTTGAAAACATCACAAAGCTGAAAATAAGGTATCAGCCAGGATTGCATGCTCATTTAGAGCTCACAATTATCTTCCAATCTCTTTCAGTTCTTATGGTTGGAGGACTGAGATCCCTGTTTTCTTGCAGCTATTGCCTGAGGTTACTCTCACCTCCTAAAGGCCTCCCTCAGATCCAAGCAACAGCGTTCCCTCATATGCAATTCACAACATGGCTTTTTTCTTTCCTCCAAGCCAGCAAGAATGCATCATATTGACAGATCCCACCACACTCAAGAGAAGTTAATACAAGTCATATATATTAGAAGGAAAGAATGTTAGAAGCCATCCTAGAATTCTCCCTACCACAACTTTCATTGCTGTTGGGGTTTATTTTTTTAAATAAGCAAAGCAAAAATTCATGCACCATATCTCTTCCTCAGATAATCAGTGACATATAATATATACATTTCTCTATCTTGTTTTTTGCACTTAATAGTATTGTCTGGAGCTCATTTATAACAGTATCTAGAAATACTCCTCATTCTTTTTCAACAGCTTGGTATTTCATTTTGTGTATATATCATATTTTATTCAACCATTCTCTAACTGATGGCGATTTGTGTTGTTTCCAGTATTTCTTTTGCTATTACAAATAGTGATGCAACAAATATCTTTGTGTAGTCTTTTTTTTTTTTTTTTGGTCAAAAAAATTTGTGTAGATATTGCCAAATCTCCCTATACAGAGATGATACCATTTTGCTCCCCTTTCTTTGTTTTGTTTTAAATTAAATCTTTATTGTTCAGATTATTACATTTGTTCCTCATTTTTCCCCCCATAACTCCCCTCCTCCCAGTTTCCACCCTACCCTCCGCCCTCACTCCCCACCCACTGTCCTCATCCATAGGTGCACAATTTTTGTTCAGTCTCTTCCCGCATCCCCCACACCCCTTTCCCCCCCAAGAATAGTCAGTCCATTCCCTTTCTATGTCCCTGATTCTATTATAATCACCAGTTTATCACCAGATTATTTATTCACTTGATTTTTAGATTCACTTGTTGACAGATGTGTATTAGTTGTTCATAATTTGTATCTTTACCTTTTCCTTCTTCTTCCTCTTCTTAAAGGATACCTTTCAGCATTTCATCTAATACTGGTTTGGTGGTGATGAACTCCTTTAGCTTTTCCTTATCTGTGAAGCTCTTTATCTGACCTTCAATTCTGAATGATAGCTGTCCTGGATAAAGTAATCTTGGTTGTAGGTTCTTGCTATTCATCACTTTGAATATTTCTTGCCATTCCCTTCTGGCCTGCATAGTTTCTGTTGAGAAATCAGCTGACAGTCATATGGGTATTCCCTTGTAGGTAACTGACTTTCTTTCTCTTGCTGCTTTTAAGATTCTCTCTTTGTCTTTTGCTCTTGGCATTTTAATTATGATGTGTCTTGGTGTGGTCCTCTTTGGATTCCTTTTGTTTGGGGTTCTCTGCGCTTCCTGGACTTGTAAGTCTATTTCTTTCACCAGGTAGGGGAAGTTTTCTGTCATTATTTCTTCAAATAGGTTTTCAATATCTTGCTGTCTCTCTCCTTCTGGCACCCCTATAATTCGGATGTTGGTACGCTTGAAGCTATCCCAGAGGCTCCTTACACTATCTTCATATTTTTGGATTCTTTTTTCATTTTGCTTTTCCGGTTGGGTGTTTTTTGCTTCTTCACATTTCAAATCTTTGACTTGATTCTTGGGATCCTCTTGTCTGCTGTTGGGAGTCTGTATAATATTCTTTATTTCAGTCAGTGTATGCTTAATTTCTAGTTGGTCCTTTACACAACATCGAGGGTCTCACTAGATTTCTTGAGGATCTCACTACATTTATCGGTGGTTTCTAGAAAGTTCTTGAAAAACCTTAAAAGTGTGGTTTTAAACTCTATATCTAGTATTTTGCTTTTCTCCATTCCTGTCATTTGTGTCCTGTTTCGTTGTCTCCACATTTTTTATGCTTCGCTGTGTCGATAGAGTGGCTTTCTGTGCTAAGTGTCCTATAGGGCCCGGTGGCTCAGCCTCCCCAATTACTTTAGGTAGACACTCTTGGTGCACCCCCTTGTAGGCTTTGTGCACAGTCTTGTTGTAGTTAAGCCTTGATTGTTGTAGGTAACACTGGGAGGATTTGACCTCCAGGCCAATTGGCTGTGAGAATCAGCTGTGTCTATGATGGGAGAACTTCTGTGCTAAAGACACCCTTATGGGGCAAGACTTGCTTCAGTGGGACTTTGGTGCTCACTGAGTCTGCCCCCTGAGTGTGTCCCTTATGGATCTGCGGAGTTATAATTGGATGGTCCCACTCTGACCACTGGGTACACTGGCTCTTGGATCTAAGGAGGTGCTAATCTAGCCTCTGCCTGAGGCTACCCTGCAGAAGCCAGCTGTAAAGCAATGCAAGTTGCCCTGGGGCCTTGGGAAGCTGCAGTTTGTTAAGTAATTTTCAGATTACAAAGGCCGGGCCTTTCATATGCAAAAGCCTCCATGCATGGCTTGGGCGGGGCGGAGCCCCAGGAGATCAACTGGTTGGGCGGAGCGAGCTGTATGGCTGCTCTCAGTCCTGTCCTCAGAGGCCCCGGCAATTGCTGCATGTGCTTCCGAGAGAAAGCTGCCCTCGAATTCCGAACGATACCAGACAGTCCCGTTTCTCCCGTATGAGTCTGGGTCCCCAGAGACTCGCCCTGAACTGGAGCTCAGAGCCTGAGACTCCCTCCCGATTGAAAAAGGCAATCATGACCTCAGCTGCCAGCCCTCTCTGCATGCACCTCTGCACCTTTGTATTTTACTTCCACACCGCACCTCCTCTGAGTCCCGGTATGCTTTTCTCTTTCCTTCTAGTTGTAGAATTTCCACTCATCCAGCTTTCCTGTGGTTCTGGATGATGTCCGTTCCATCTTTTAGTTGTATTTTTGAAGTGGTTGTGCAAGGCAACAATCTCCAGTGTTTACCTATGCTGCCATCTTGGTTTCTCCGAGTAAGATCAATTTTTAACAGGGAGTAAAAGGAAAGGATAGAGAAAAAGTAAAGCAGGAACAGGGTAATACAAACAGGATGGAAAAGGGGAAAAGTGAGGAAGAGAGTGTTAGCATAAAGGAAAAATTGAGATAGAGTAAAACAACGCTAAAAGAAGAAAAATAGAATGTAGAACAGTAATCCCAAAATAAAATAAATAAATGAAATAAAATAAAACTTTACAAAAGGTAAAATAGTAGAAATAATAATAATTAAAAATATAATAATAAAGAAGTAAAATCAAGTGAGAAAAAGCAAAATTTAGTTTCTTAAGTAAAAGATCAAAAAATAAAAAAGTGAATTAGTGAAGGTCATTGATTTCCTCTACTTTTCTGCTTGGCACGTCTGTTTCCTTTCAGGTAGTCAGCACAGTGTTGATGTTCGCTGTGATCCACCACTCCTCTGTGACATAAGCAACAACTTTGTTTTCAAGTAGACAGGATCTCTCCGCTCACTTTGTTTCTCAGCCTGCCTTCAGTTGTATTTACACAAGAGTCAATTTCTGACACAACCCCTGAGTGGCAGTGTTTCTGTATTAATATCCAGGGCTAAAAGGTCCCTCTACCCACTATTTAGATTCTTCTTTCCCTGCCACACTTAATACTGGGTTGGAGGGACGGACTGCCCCAGGACTGGTTTCCTGCTTGTCTCTCCTTATTCTGATCCCCAGTTTCCACACAAACAACCTTCCCCTGCAGTCTCGGAGAGTGCTTTTAATTGGAAGATCCTATGTACTGGACTTGGCAAACAAAAGCAAGGAGGTAAAAAGAAAAAAAGACAAAGGAACTGCGCCAACTCATGGCTTTTCCCCCTGGCATTGTGCGGCTGGTATAGAACTTCAGGCTGCCTTTCTGGGCACAGATTCTCACAGCTGTGGGCTTATATCTAGCATCCCCTTCTGCCAGCAGCCCTTTGGACCCCCTTCCACTTTCAAGGGCTACACTGACCCCAACAGCTGTGGGTTTGGTGGAGCTCAGTCTCCCTCTGGGTCTCTAGATCCCACTGTGTGTGTGTTTCTCTCTCCAGCCTGGATCCCAGAACTCACCTTTCTGTAGGCGATGTCTGACCTTTCGGTACACAGATTGCCTCACCAGCTGTTTAATTCACCAATTTCAGATGGATGTTATTTGATTCAGCTGTTCCTTCTATCTGCACTGTGGGAAGGCACAGGACCCTTCCACGTATTTGGTGCTCCTTAGTCTCCCCCTGAATAGACATTTTAGGCACTGGTGGCCAGGGAGGTTGGAGTCTTGATGTTCGTGGGTTTGCAGCTGAGGCAGTTGGTCCCTGTGCTTTGTGGTTGTAGGGTCCCAGGAGGTATCCAAGGTTTCCCAGGTTGAAGATAAGGCTGGGCTTCTGATCACTGTCATTCTCCCCTGCAGTATGGCACAGTCTCTGCAGCAGAGCCAGCTGCTCTGGGGGAGATTTTAGCAGTAGTAGAGGTGCCTGGCCAGGGGAGCCTGGTCCGTCAGTCCCCAACTGTCCTGTGGAATATAGCTGTCCCTCACTCACAATTACAGACACTGCCCGCACGTCCACGCACTTTCCTTTTGTTCTCTCACTCACACACTATTTTGCAGCCTGCCGTCCCATCAGCAGCCATCTTGAATCTTTTCAAAGCTATTATTAATAAAATTTCTACATATACCAGTATAACACATAAAGCTCTAAAAAGTGCTTCTATGCTCAATTTGCCATTTGATTCCCAAAACATCATTGTGAGTTAGCTAGAGACACAATTATTTAAATTGACATATATTGTGTCTCTAGTTCATTTCCCTAAATTGACAGATAAAACTAAGGTCAAGAAATTACAAGGAAGGCACCAAGAGCAATTAAAGAAACCAATTTAAGACACCAATTTAGAATTATGATTACTGCTGTTGTCTTTTTGAAAGAATTAAATTAGACGTTTTCTACATTTCATTCCAGATTGAAACCAATAATTTATGACAACATTATGTTCCCTTCTTTTGGGTGACCAGAGAAAAATGGAAAGTACTGAAACTTGATTGGAATCATGAAAGAAATGTATCAGTAATAATTTTCTGAAATGTGATATTTCTTAAATCACTTTTTATGCATTTTTTGCAAAACCAGTATTTTCAGAATAAGAATGAAATAGTGTTTTATTTCTCTGTAATTTTAAGAATTATTTACACTTGAGGTCTTGGTTTAGTGCAGATGAATACAAGAGAAAGTAGTTCACTGTTTACTCAGAGATCATCGAAAAACCCTGCTCTTTTTAATGTGTACCATAGTTACCTTTTTTAAAAAATATATTTTATTGATTTTTTACAGAGAGGAAGGGAGAGGGATTGAGAGCTAGAAACATCAATGAGAGAGAAACATCAATCAGCTGCCTCCTACACACCTCCCACTGGGGATGTGCCCACAAGCAAGGTACATGCACTTGACCGGAATTGAACCTGGGACCTTTCAGTCCACAGGCTGACGCTCTATGCACTGAGTCAAACCGGTCAGGGCCATAGTTACTTTTAAAGATATATCTCTCTTTCCTTATTCCTTTTTTGGAAGCTATAAGTGAATTTGGTAATATTTATTACAACTCCTGTTTTTAGGACTTCTGCAACTCTTTGTTCTGACTGAATTCATTTCAACATTGAATTTTCATTTCTAAGCAAATTTAATACTAATAATGTTAAAATGTCCAAATTTGTTCTCTCTCTCTCTCTCTCTCTCTCTCCCTCTCCCCCCCTTTGATCTTTCTCAGTTTTTACCATTGTTTATGTTATATATATATATATATATATATATATATATATATATATATATATACCTTTTTTGTTTAAATAATTGTGTCTCTACTGGCACGAGCCTTGCCGAGGTGAAACTGGGGAACAGTTCACAGTTCGTATAACCCAGGGTGCTGCCAAATCTGGACACTGCAGTTTTGTGGGCAACAGTAGAATTTAAAGGACCAAAATTTTTGGACTCAAAGGGTAATTCTGGATACTAAGGCCTCAAGGAAATCCAAGGGCCTTGATCATTGTACCCTGGTCATGTCAATCCTTGCCTCTCAGCAAATGACCTTAGAGCTCACAATGCAAGAAGCAGATCTTTGTTGACCCTTCTATGCTCCCATCTCAGGCCCTTCTGAATCTTATCTGCTTTGTCCATAACCACCCCAGTAACCCCCTTGGTAGATGGATTCAGGATCTGGTACACTCCCTTTGTGGGCTGCATCTGTTATAATGACCCTACCCTTATCCAGCCCCAGGCAAGCCATGTGGTAGTCAGGAGATGCTCCCCTAAGCAGTTTCACAGAGAGGGACCCCCCTACCCCCCCCCCCACACACACACCTCATGAGGCAGGACTGGACAGAGGGTCCAGAGACTCAGGAAAATGAGAACCAGGGGAGGCAGCTGAGGTTTGGGGGGCGAGGACCTAACCGATGCCTCAGAGTCCTCAGAGCCTACGGCCTGTGCACCTGACCAGGCCAAGTCCTCAGGCCCTTACAGCATTCCCTGTTAGAGCATCCATCTCAAAGGCAGGCCTTGCTCACCACTTGCCTTTAGCTGTTAAGGGTCAAAGCTCCCAAAAACCTTCAGATGTAATATGCAGGAGTAGAAGCCCAATTCTATAAAGACCTTTATGAACTTGAGAAAAGATATACTGCTTTCTACCAACCTCTGTTGAGAGATCTGAGATCATTGGTGCAGTTTAGGAGCCTGAGGAAGATGAATGTCAGTGGGAAGTAGGTGTTCAGGAAGGAGCTTGGGAAGAAATGGAAAGAGAGCCAGAAGAAAAAGGGCAAATAAATGGCACAACTCAATTTGGTCGTTGGCTTTTTAAAAAATTATAGCATTTTATTTTTTATATATTTTTTATATATTTTTTAAGCTTTATTGTTGAAAGTATTATATAGGTCCTCCTTTTTCCACCCATTAATCTCTTCCAACCTGCTCCCACAGCCCCAGGCCCTAAACACCCCATTGTCTGTGTCCGTGGGTTATGCATATATGCATACAAGTTAATTGATTGATCTCTTCCCACCCACCCTCCTCTGCCTTCACTCTGAGGTTCAACAGTCTGTTCATGATTCTATGTCTCTAGGTCTTTTTTTTTTTCCTCTGAAATTCTTTTTGTTGTTGTTTTTATCTGTGCAGACATTTCTTTTCTTTTTATTATTTTAAATTCTTTATTGTTGAAAGTATTACATATGTCTCCTTTTCCCTCCATTGACCTCTCCCCAGCCATTCCCCACCCACAACCCATTTCCCTGCTCTCCTACAACCTGTGTCCTTTGGTTAGGATTATATGCATGCACACAAGTCCTTTAGTTATTCTCCCACCCTCTCCTACCTTCCCTCCAAGGCTCAAAGGTCTGTTCCATGCTTCTTTGTCTCTGGATCTATTTTAGTTCATCCATTTGTGTTAATTATATTCCACAAATGAGTGATATCATGTGACATTTATCTTTCACTTATTAAATATATTAATTTTTGGATTGAGTCTTTAGGATTTTCTATGTAAAATATTATGTCATCTGCGAATAATGACAGTTTTACTTCTTTTCCAATTTGGATACCTTTTATTTCTTCTTGTCTGATTGCTAAGGCTAGCAATTCCAATACAATGTGGAATAGGAGTGGTAAAAGTGGGCATCCTGTCTTTTTCCTGTTCTTAGGGGAACTGGTTTTAGTTTTTGACCATTGACTATGATGTTGGTTATAGGTTTGTCATATAAGGCTTTTATTATGTTGAGGTTTGATCCATTAATTCCCACTTTGCTGATAGTTTTTATCAAGAAAGCTGTTGGATTTTGTCAAATGCTTTCTCTGCATCAATTGATATGGTCATAAGGTTTTTATCTTTCAATTTGTTCATGTGCTGTACCACATTTATTGATTTGGGGATATTGTAACAGCCTTGAATCCCTGAATTAAATCCCACTTGGTCATGGTGTATGATCTTTTTACTGTATTATTGGATGTGATTTGCTAATACTTTGTTGAGGACGTTAGCATCTATGTTCTTCAGGGTTATTGGCCTGTATTTCTCTTTCTTTGTGTTGTTTTTTCTGGTTTTGGGATTAGGGTAATGCTGGCTTCATAGAAAGAGCTTGTAAGTGTTCCTTCCCCTTTAACTTTTTGAAATAGTCTGAGGAGGATTGGTGTTACTTCTTCTTTGAATGTTTGGTAAAACTCCCCTGTGAAGCCCTCCAGACCAGGGTTTTTGTGTGCTGGAAGTTTATTGATTACTGCTTCAATTTCATCAGTAGTTATTAGCCTATTCAGGTTTTTTATTCTTCCTGATTGAGTTTTGGAAGATTGTATTTTTCTAGGAATATGTCCATTTCATCTAGGTTGTCCAGTTTGTTGGAATAGAGTTGTTCGTAGTATTTTTTTTTACAATTCTTTGTATTTCTGTGGGGTCAGTTGATACGTCACCTATTTCATTTCTGATTTTGTTTATTTGGATCCTCTCACTTTGTTTCATGGTTAGCCTGGCTAGAGGCTCATCAATGTGGTTAATCCTTTCAAAGAATCAGCTCTTGGTTTCATTGATCTTTTATCGTGTGTGTGTGTGTGTGTGTGTGTGTGTGTGTGTGTGTATGTTTTCTCTATGTCATTTATTTCTACTCTGATCTTTATTATTTCACTAGAGGCCCAGTGCACAAAAATTTGTGCACTCAGGGGGGTGCCTCAGCCTGGCCTGTGTCCTCTGGCAGTCTGGGACCACGTGGAGGATGACCACCTGCTGACTTAGGCCTGCTCCCCATAGGATTGTGCCTAAGCTGGCAGTTAGACATCCCTCTGGCATCCCGGGAGCCCTCAGGGGATGTCCACTTGCCAAGGGGGGGCAGGCCTAAGCTGCAGTCGGACATCCATAGTGATGCTGAGGAGGCGGGGGAGGCTCCAACCACCACCACTGTACTGGCAGCCATCAGCCTGGCTTGTGGCTGAGCAGAGCTCTCCCTGTGGAAGCGCACTGACCACCAGGGGGCAGCTCCTGCATTGAGTGTCTGCCCTCTGGTGGTCAGTGTGTGTCATAGTGACCAGTCATTCTCAGTGGTTCTGCTATTAGGGTCAATTTGCATATTACCCTTTTATTATATAGGATAGAGACCTGGTGCACGGGTAGGGGCTGGCTGGTTTGCCCTGAAGGGTGTCCTGGATCAGGGTGCGGGTCTGCTGGGGTGCCTGGCCAGCCTGGGTAAGGGGCTGATGGCTGTTTGCAGTTAGTCACACCCCCTTCAGGGTAGGGGTTCCCACTGGGGTTCCTGGCCAGCCTGAGTGAGGGGATGATGGTTGTTTGCAGGTTGGTCAACCCCCCCCCCCAGTGGGGACCCTCACCCCATGGAGGTTTGGCCAGCCTGGGTGAGGGGCTCATGGCTGTTTTCAGGCTGGCCACACTCCTTCTAGGGTGGGGGAATCCCCACTAGGGTGTCTGGCCAGTCTGGATGAGGGGCTGAGGGCCATTTTCAGGCTGGCCAAGCCCTCCCAGCGACAGAAACTCCCAGCCTCTCCTTTTTTTCTTTAATTCTGGGATTTATTTACCTTCTATAATTGAAACTTTGTAGCCTTGAGAGGAGCTTAGAGCCAGCCAGGGCAGGCGGGAGGGAAGCTTGGCTTCCTCCATCGCCAGGGCCAACACAGGCCTCCTGCTCACTCCAGCTCCGTGGCCAGGGCTGGCTGAAAGCAGGTATCTGGGATTTATTTACCTCCTATAATTGAAACTTTGTTGCTTTGAGTGGAGCTCAGAGCTGGCCGCGGCAGGTGGGAAGCTTGGTTTCCTCCATCATTGGGGCAACTAAGCCTCTTGCTTGCTCCAGCTCCATGGCTGCTGGCCGCTCATCTTGGTTGGGTTAATTTGCATATGGTCGCACTGATTGGCTGGTGGGCGTGGCTTAATGTGTAGCCAAGGTATGGTAAATTTGCATGTTTGTCTTTTATTAGTGTAGATTCCTTCTACTTACTATGGGCTTTTATTGTTGCTCTCTTTCTAGTTCTTTAAGTGGTAGGGTTAGATACTGTTTTACCAGTTTTTCTTGTTTCTTCAGATAGGCCTCTATTGCTATAAACTTCCCTCTCAAGACTGCTTTCATTGTGTCCCATAGATTTTGCATTGTTGTGTTTTCATTTGCATTTGTTTACAGAATGTTTTTTATTTTGTCTCTGATCTCTTTGGTAATCCATTCATTGTTTAATAGCATGCTATTTAGCATCCAAGTGTTTGATAGTTTTTTATTGTTGTTGATTGCTAATTTTATGCCATTGGAATCTGAGAAGATGCTTATTCTAATTTCAATATTTTTGAACTTGTAGAGACTTAACCTGTGCTCTAATATGTGATCTATCTTTAAAAATGGTCCATGTGCTCTTGAGAAGAAGGTATATTCCCTAGCTTAGGGGTGAAATGTTTTGAAGATGTCAGTTAAGTCCATCTGATCTAGTGAGTCATTTAGGCTTGCTGTTTCTTTGCTGATTTTATGTCCAGAGGATTTATCCAGTGATTTCAATGGGGTATTAAGGTCCCCTACTATGATTTTATTGCTGTTGATCTCTCCCTTGATATCTTCCAGAAGTTTTTATGTATTCGGATGCTTCTGTATTGGGTGCATATATATTTACCAGAGTTAAAATTCTCTTATTGCATCATTCCCTTTAGTATTACGAACTGGCCTTCCTTATCTCTTGTTATGGCCTTCACTTTGAGGTCTATTTTGTCCGATATAAGTATTTTGGGGCATGCAGGAGGCAGCTGACCAAAGATTCTCTCATCGTTGATGTTTCTATCTATGTCTCCTTCTCCCTTGCTCTCTGAAATTAATAAATATATTTTTAAAAAAAGAAGTACAAGTTCTTAGGCTCTACTTCAGAGCTATTGACTCAGAAATCCCAACACTGGCCCCTGGTCTATGTGGCTCATTGGTTAGAGCAGCAGTTCTCAACCTGTGGGTCGCGACCCCTTTGGGGGTTGAACAACCCTTTCACAGGGGTCACCTAAGACCATCGGAAAACACATATATAATTACATATTGTTTTTGTGATTAACCACTATGCTTTAATTATGTTCAATTTGTAACAATGAAAATACATCCTGCATGTAAGATATTTACATTACTAGAGGCCCAGTGCACAAAATTTGTGCACTCGGGGGGGGGGTGCTTCCCTCAGCCCAGCCTGCACCCATTTGCAGTCCAGGACCCCTTGGGGGATGTCCACCTGTTGACTTAGGCCCACTCCCCGGGGGATCAGGCTTAAGCTTGAATTCAGACATCCTTCTGGCAGCCAGGGAACCCTCGGGGGATGTCCGACTAAAGGCTTAGGCCCCCAAGGGTCGGGCCTAAACTGTTAGTTGGACATTCTTAGTGCTGCCACGGATGTGGGAGAAGCTCCTGCCACCACCTCCGCACTGGCCAGCCATGAGCCAGCTTCTCGCTGAGTGGCACTACTCCTCGGTCTGACCTAAACCCTAGAGATTAGTACCTCATTTTACAACTTTGTCTTGGTTTATAGGCAGCAGCAAACTCAGACCACACAGTCGGGTGTGTGAGAAATGTTGCTTTCTTTATTGGTTAGAAACCAAACCTAACTTCAACTTCAGCCCCCATTCTGCCAAGTGAAAAAACGAAAACAAAATATTATTTAACTTAGGTTCCCCACCCCCTTCTCTGGAGTTGTACTTCCATGTCAGACAGTTTATATCTCAGGCAGAGGTGCCAAAGAACCGAGCAGGGTCAAGGACATCTGGACCTCAGTCTTCTGTCTGGGCTGGCCCCCACCCAGCTGCCCCTGACCCTCACCTCAGAGCTCAAGTCCATGCTGATCCCTGGTATAGTCTCCTCATCTGGGCCTTGAGGCCTCTTGAGTCCAATTTGCTCTCTCCCTCCCTCCCTGCCACCTTCTCTCTCTCACACAAAGAGCTATTGGGTTTTCTGGGGTGAGGTCCTCTGACACCTCCTCAGCCCCGTTGCACGGACACCATCCTGGTGCCTTGGTCACGGCCACAAAGCTGTGTGGCTGCTCTCAGACCCCCCGTCTCCTGCTGCCTTAGGGAGTGACTCAGCAGGAGGGGAGGGCACAGTCCTTTTTACATGGCCGCCAACAAACACTCAGTGTTCCTTCCCTCTAGTTCTCCTTCTACTCCTCACCCCAGTCCAGGCACATCTATGTGCAGGGCAGGGGAGGGTGGGAGGCGGGCGTGTCTCTGACCCAGCACACAGGCTTCCAGATCCACTGCTCCCCCAGGAGGTCTTCCACGCTCTGGACCTCGACACCCAGAACCTGCCCCCTCTCAGCTGCAGGTCTTTGCCCACAGTGGTCAAGTCTGTTTAGAGCAGTGGTTTTCAACCTTGGCTGCACATTAGAATCACCTGGGAATCTTTTCAAAATCCTGATTTCTGGGCCTCATCCTCCGGAAATTCTGTTTCTTTGTTACTAATGTTGTGGCTCTACCCCATAACAAAGAAACAGAATTTCCAGAGGATGAGGCCCAGAAATCAGGATTTTAAAAAGATTCCCAGGTGATTCTAATGTGCAGCCAAGGTTGAGAACCACTGGTTTAGAGGCCTGAAGTCAAGAAGTGCCCCTTTGTTCTCTGCTTTCTGGAGGCGGTCAGCGTGGAACATTCCTGCCTGGACTGGGGAGGGGTCTCTGGGTGTTAAGAATACCAGGAGGGGGAGCACAGACTCCTCCTAGAGCTCTGAGATGGGAAAGGCAGCACCCCCTCACCTCTAACCCCAGGACGTTTCTTTAGAAGCAGAAGCCTCATCCTGTGCAGGGGCCTGTGCTGGCTGCCTCAGTTTCTCAGAGACAACGAATTTGGTGAACGTCTTTTCCCCACTGCAGTAGCTGCTTCATTTGTTCGTTCTCGCATTTTTCATTAGCTGCTAAATCGCACCCGTGGCGTGGCTGCAAACCTGTTGTGCCTGACTCAGCCAGTGGGGAGCTATGGGAGCCCTGCAGGAACAGGGGAAGGGGGAGGGGTGCCTGGCCTGCCGGGCTGTCTCAGAGGATGTGGCTTAGGTTAGGCCCTGTCCTTTGGAGACTTTAGGAGGGGAGGCCGTGTCCTCCGCTCCCCACTTTGACTCGGGGGCAGAAGTTCTCCTTGCTCTCTGGCCTCATAACTCAGTGGATCATAGTGGGATGCGGCAGGCAGGCAGGCGGCTCCTGCAACTGCACACAGGCGCTGGCCCGAGGTTTCTGCAGCTGCACACGATGTGGGCAGGCGGCTTCTGCGGGTACACACGGGCGCCGGCCTGCACCCGGGACCGGATCGGGTCATGGGCGGCGGGCAGGCGGCTCCTGTGGCTGTACACAGGCGTGAGCAGGAAGCTTCTGTGGCTGCGCACGCTGTGGGCAGGCAGCTTCTGTGGCTGTACACAGGCGTGGGCAGGCATGGGCAGGCGTGGGTAGGCATGGGCAGGTGTGGGCAGGCGGCTTCTGCTGCCGCACATGGGCATGGGCAGGCGGCTTCTGTGGCTGCACACGCTGTGGGCAGGCGGCTTCTGCGGCAGCACACGGTCGCCGGCCTGCAACCCAGGACCGGATTGGGTCACGGGAAGCAGGCAGGTGGCTTCTGGGGGGTCCGGGGTTGCCACCTGGCCTGCTCCCGGGCCCTCCCACCTTCTGATCGCGGGGCGCAGGCCCTCCTGCCCTCTGATCGCCATGGGGATCTCGGGCCGCAAGCCAGATGCCAGCCCCGGGAGTCCGTGGTTGCGGCCTGGCCTGCGCCCTGGCCCTCCTGCCCTCTGATCGTGGGGTGCAGGCCCTCTTGCCCTCCGATCGCCATGGTGATTGCTGGGCGCAGGCCAGCTGGCAACCCCGCCCCTGGGGGGACTGGGGTTGCTGCCTGGCCTGCTCTGGGGCCCTCCAGCCCTCCGATCACCATGGCGATCTCCAGCCACAGGCCAGCCCCCCCCCCCCCCATTCTGGGGTTGCTGCCTGGCCTGCGCCCTGGCCCTTCTACCCTCCAATCGCCATGGCAATCACTCCAGCAGGCCAGCCGGCAACCCCAGCCCCTGGGGTCGGGGTTGCCACCCGGCTTTCCAATGGCAAACACTGGCTGGGGGGTGGGGAAAGGCAGCCTTTGCCCACCCCCCAGCTCTTGCTTGCCACCTGGGTTGCCGGTCACCATTCTTCAGTCCTTCCCCTTTTGCCTCCCATCATTGGGCATATGCAAATTAGCCACCATCTTAGTTGGCAGTTAATTTGCATATCACCCTGATTACCTAATGGGAAGGGTAGTGAAGTTATGGTTAATTACCATGTTTCTCTTTTATTAGATAGGATGATTCATAACAGTAGCAAAATTACAGTTATGACGTAGCAACGAAAATAATTTTATGGTTGGGAGTCACCACAACATGAGGAACTGTATTAAAGGGTCGTGGCATTAGGAAGGTTGAGAACCACTGGGTTAGAGCATCAGCCCACTTACCAATGGGTCTTGGGTTTGATTCCCAGTCAAGGGTTCATATCTGGGTTGCAGGTTTGAACCCAGGGTTCATATCTGGGTTGCCAGCATGCAGAAGGCAACCAATCAACCTCTCACATCAATGTTTCTCTCTCTCTTTTTTTCTCCTTCCCTCACTCCCTCTATCCCTTCCACTCTCTCTAAAATTGAATGGAAAAATTATCCTTGGTAAAGGATTAACCAAAAAAAATTCTGATGCTGGGCCAGCATTCATAGTTTTACAAGTCCTTTGGTTGATTCTGAATCTCAATAAAGTTTGAGAACCACTTGTTTAAAGCAATGAGGTGAAACTTTGAGCTTCATCTGTGGTAGGACTAGCATTAATTCATTGACTTGAGATTGATTCAGGTAAACTGATCAAGACAGTAGGAACTGGACTGGGACTGGGAATGAGACTAGAATTCTCAAGAGCTTGAGACAAAGGGAAAGACCTCCTTGAGTGGCAACCTTTGGGTGGTAGCAGTATAAAAAATGGATAAGGGAACAAGCTTTTTCCAGAAGGATACAAATGGCACCGTGCATGTGAACTAAAAAAAAAAAACAAAACAAAACAACCAGCCCTAACTGGTTTGGCTCAGTGGATAGAGCATCGGCCTGCAGACTCAAGGGTCCCAGGTTCGATTCCAGTCAAGGGCATGTATCTTGGTTGTGGGCACATCCCCAGTGGGGAGTTTGCAGCAGGCAGCTGATCAATGTTTCTCTCTCATCGATGTTTCTAACTCTCTATCCCTCTCCCTTCCTCTCTGTAAAAAATCAATAAAATATATTAAAAAACAACAACCATGCAAATCAATCATATATTGATTATGGATACATATTTATGTGGTAAAATAAATAGAGCAATGCATGCATATATAACATGCAGAAAGGCACGTAGGGGAAAGATAAAGGCCTTCTCTAGCATAGTGGTTATGTCTTGTGCAGAGGCAGAGAGGAGAATTCAATTGTGGAGAGGCCCTCTTAGTTTTCTACCTCTGGTGTAACAAAATAACAGCAAGATGATGGCTTAAAACAATAAAAATGGAGAAACTAAGATGGCGGCATAGGTAAACACCGGGAAATTGCCGCCTCTCACAACAATTGGAAATTACCGCAAAGGACAGAGCAAACATCATCCAGAACAACAGGAAGGCTGGCTGAGTGTAAATTCTACAACTACAAGGAAAGAAAAGCACGCTGAGAGCCAGAGGCGCTGCAGAGATGAAGTGCAGAGGTACGGCGGCTCACGCATGCGGAAAGGGGGTGGCACCTGAGGACGCGGCTGTCTTTTTGAATCACAAGCTCCCGACTGCTCTGAACTCCGGTTCCGGGAAGTCTCTGGGGACCCAGGACTCATACGGGGAGAAGCTGGTCTGTCCGGCAGCTGGCGGACTTGAAGGCGGCTTTCCCTCAGAGGTGCTTGCAGCAATTAGCGGGTCACTGAGACCCGCGACTCCGGGCGGAGAATCAGCCATAGCTCCTTGATCCGCCCTTTGATTCCCTGAAACCCCGCCCCACCCAGGCTGCGGCAGAGGTTTTTGCATGTGAACGTACCTATCTGCAGCCAAGCCAGGCAGACCCGGAACTTCCAAGAGAAGGCCCAAGGCCCCGCAGCGGCTTGCATTGCTTCACAGCTGAGCCTCTTCGTGGCTCCTGCTGTGTGGCCTCAGGCAGAGGCTGAATTAGCACCTCCTTAGATCCAGGAACCACTGTACCCAGTGGTCAGAGGGGGACCATCCAGATTGCAACTCCTCAGATCCATAAGGGACACACTCAGGGAGCAGACTCAGTGAGCACCAAAGCCCCACTGAAGCAAGTCTTGCCCCAGAAGGGTGTCTTCAGCACATAAGTTCTCCCACTTTAGACACAGCTAATTCTCACAGCCAATTGGCCTGGAGGTCAATTCCTCCCAGTGATCCTACAACAACCAAGGCACCAAGAGTGCACCAAGAGTGTCCACCCCAGGTAACTGGGGAGGCTGAGCTACTGGGCCCTATAGGACACCTGGCACGCAGGGCCACTCTATCAACACAGGGAAGCTGCCAAAATGCGGAGACAAAGAAACAGGTCACAAATGGCAGAAATGGAGGAAAGCAAATGACTGGATATAGAGTTCAAGGCCACATTTATAAGGTTTTTCAAGAATTTTATGGAAACCGCCGATAAATTTAATGAATCCCTCAATAAGTATAGTGAGACCATGGAGGACATGAAAAAGGACCAACTAGAAATTAAGCATACACTGACTGAAATAAAGAATAATTTACAGAGATCCAACAGCAGACAAGAGGATCCCAAGAATCAAGTCAAAGATTTGCAATACAAAGAAACAAAAAATACCCAACCGAAAAAGAAAAAAGAAAAGAGATTCCAAAAATATGAAGATAGTGTAAGGAACCTCTGGGACAACTTCAAGCGTACCAACATCAGAATTATAGGGGTACCAGAAGGAGAGAGAGGGCAAGATATTGAAAACCTTTTTGAAGAAATAATGACAGAAAACTTCCCCTATCTGGTGAAAGAAATGGACTTACAAGTCCAGGAAGCACAGAGAACCCCAAACAAAAGGAATCCAAAGAGGACCACACCAAGACACATCATAATTAAAATGCCAAGAGCAAAAGATAAAGAGAGAATCTTAAAAGCAGCAAGAGGAAGACAGTCAGTTACCTACAAGGGAGTACCCATATGACTGTCAGCTGATTTCTCAACAGAAACCATGCAGGCCAGAAGAGACTGGCAAGAAATATTCAAAGTGATGAATAGCAAGAACCTGCAACCAAGATTACTTTATCCAGCAAAGCTATCATTCAGAATAGAAGGTCAGATAAAGAGCTTCACGGATAAGAAAAAGCTAAAGGAGTTCATCACCACCAAACCAGCATTATATGAAATGCTGAAAGGTATTCTTTAAGAAGAGGAAGAAGAAAAAGGAACTCTTACCATTTGCCACAGCATGGATGGAACTGGAGAGCGGATAAATACCACATGATCTCACTCATTTGTGGAATATAATGAACAACATAAACTGATGAACAAGGACTGATCCAGAGACGGAGAGGCATTGATTGGACTGTCGGGCCTTGGAGGGAAGGTAGGGGAGGGTGGGGGTAAGGGGGAAAGATCAACCAAAGGACTTGTATGCAAGCATATAGGCCTAATCAATGGACATGGACAACGGGGGGGTGAGGGCATGAGCGGAGGGGGGGGGGAGGTAGAGGGTAACGTGGGGACAAGGACACATATGTAATATCTTAATCAATAAAAAATATATTAAAAAAATAAAATAAAAATGTATACCCTTAAAGTTCTGGAGGCTGATTCTGACAGTTTTAGAGGTCTGGAGTTCTGACTTCAGAAAGAAGTCAAGCTTAAAATAGCCACTCTCCCTCTGAAGGTCTAGGGAGAATACTTGCCTCTTTCAGATGCTGGTGGCTCCAAGAATTCTTGGTTTGTGGCACCATAATGCAAATCTCAGCTTCCATTTTCATATAACCTTCCCTGTGTCTGTGTATTAATTCTTCCTTTCCTTTTTTTTATAATTACAACAGTCATTGTCACCCTAAATCCAAGATGATTTCATCTTCCATTCTTTAGACTAATATATGCAAAGTCCCTGTTTCCAAATAAGGTCACATTTATAGGTACAAGAGATTAGGATTTGAAAATTTATTTTTTGGAAGATGTGATTTAATCCACTACAGATACACAGTGGGGCTCAAATGTATTTGTAATGTTGTATTCCTTTGGTTGGGTGGTGGGTACATGGATATATTATTCTTTGTACTATAAGCTGTTTGTGTAGGCCTGAAACATTTCCCAATTTAAAATGACAAGAAAAAGAGAGAAAAAGGGTCTAATACCTGGAAGCTATTTAAGGAAAATGAAGTCATGGTTTACCAGAGTAGAAGATCAGATAACAGTAAAGACCAGGGATTTCACAGTAGAAGACTATTTCTACATGTAGGTAAGGCTGCCTAGGTACTCCCTAGCTCATATTAATACCTCTTTCTTTCATGTCCTATGGTAGCACATCTCATTTTCTAACTAATATTACAATTATTTACACATGTGTATCTTCACCAGTTTGGGCACTCTACAGACTGTGATATTATGAATAATTTCAACCTTAAAAGGTTTTATTTCTCCCTATTTCCCAAACCATCAAGTACTCTGTTTCACCCCTTTATTGGTGCTCAATTGATATCCATTTAAATGAAGTAAATACAATGCATCCATAATCCTTTTTTCTCACCAGTGTTAGCATTTTAAAATGTGTTTTCATGTGGTAGTCCTTATGGCTAGAACCACATGGTGAGACTGAAGGTAGAGGGACCTTAATTACCATTTTTCATATAGAAGGGCAAGGTAAGTAGACAGCTATTCATGTAGTGCCATTTGAAGGCCCTCAATTATTTTCTGATTGGTTACTGTTTTATGCTGTACCAATTGTTAAATATAGCATTTCTCTCACACTCTATCAAGAGGGGCTCTTATCCTGAACTCCATGTTTGGAGATTGTCTTTGGCTCCTTTTCCTTTATGCCCTTCCCACGGGGTCAAGAGCCCAGTGTGTGGGGCCAGAGGGATATGTGCACACGCAGAGTCCTAGCCCCCTCCAGATCATCCTTGAGATCCTGGAATGCCTGAACTCTTTATCCAAATACCCCCAAATAAACTTCCATCACCAGCATGGTCTCCATTGGGTGTGTTTTTACTCTGCTGGTGGTTATGGGGTGGTTGTACCTGAGGAACAAGTTATGAATGGGCTGGAGTACCCACATGCACACACATGAGCCTCCAAAGGTGAAAGACAGAATTCAGGGTTGGAAGAAGAGGACTGGCTAGTACTTAAGGCCTAATCTGGGGCCATGAGCTGGGAGGAGTGGTGGTAGTTCTTTTCACACTGAAGAAACAAAAAATAGGGCAGTCTAGGGATTTTAACTTACACCTGACCTATTAGGTCATTTAAAGATACATTTGTCATGAAAAGAAATGTAACATCTCTGAACTATGGGTCTGGACCTGGGAATGGGAACAAGGCTGAACTTTTCACAGAGTGATAATCTTGCCTTAGGAACTTGACATTCAATGAAAGGGGACAGTAGTTTCAGGTCTTCTTGGCTTGACTCTACCAGTGTGGAGCCTTTTACAAAATTTTGGCCCCAATATTCTTAGCTGTGCTGAAATGTAATTTTGCAGCCTGGCAAGGAAGTGAAACCCATTAGTCTGAGTACTGGGTGGAGTCAGCTGGACTGGTTCTTAAAGAAAGTACTTGGTTGGGTAGGCTTTCCCCCTGGCTGGGACACATATTAGGCAAGAACAGAGGGACTCATAACTAGGCTTTTGAGGCCATATGAGGCTCAAAGATGTCAGGGCAGCACATGAACTTTGCAGCTTTACAATATATGCCCATTGACTGGGGAAAAGTGGTGAAAAGAAAATGCCTGGCTTTTCATGTGAGGCTATTTGTATAGTAGAACAGTCAGTAGGTGAGAAATTGTGCCTGGCTGAAAAAGCTGGTTCTGATGTTGCTATGGGCTAAGCAGGAAAAACCACCTACATTGAGTAGTGAAGACCATTGCCAGAACCTTACAGCACTTTTCCGTCATCACAGTTTTACATGAGGCACCCATAACAGATGAGGCTGAGAACAAAGTAAGCTTCTTAATCAATCAAATTCAAACACAATGTCCTGCTAGCAAAGAGGAAATATTGTTTAGTGATAGATGGCTTTTGGGAAGAGAAAATCTACTAAAGAATGAAACTAGCTTATTGACTTAAAGGTATAAAATCCTTAAAGGGAGCACATTCAAAGGAAATAAAAGCTGTTAAAACAAAGTAGAATTGGATGTGATATGGATAATAATTTGATCACATCAACACCAAGAGCAGGAGAAAAGCCTAACAAATATCTCAAAAGCTAGTAGTTATGAAATGACATAGCAACACATAAAGCAAAATAGAAAGTTAGAAGATAATCTTTCCTCTAAAAGTCCCCTGAAAACTACATTGTTGGGTCCATATTCTCCTGTCTTCAACTTTTTTTCACCATTGAATAAACATGACACATTAGTATCAGACTCTCCAGGACAGACTATGGAAACTAAAGAGATAGTAAATCCACTTGATATGGGACAAGTAGATATGAGATCATTACCAAAATTACTGAATCAACTAATAGAGCAGTTTATTCAAATTGAGTGGTTCAAGTGAGGCTATCTATAATAATAAAAGGGTAATATGCTAATTAGACTGGATGTCTTCCAGATGTCATTCCAGACATCCTTCCTGACAAAGCTGGGGCTGGAGGGAAGCCAGAAGGATCCCGGGTGCCTTCTGGCAGCTGAAGGAGGGAAACCCGGGTCCCGGGTGCCAGAGGGAAGCCAGTGCCAGCAGGCGGGGGAAGGAAGGCCTACTCTTGCATGAATTTTAGTGTATCGGGCCTCTAGTCTATATATATAAAAGCCTAATATGCAAATTTCCCCCTCAGGAGTCCAACCAGCAGACACGGAGTTCAATCGCTTGCTATGACACGTGCTGAACACCAGGGGGTGGCATGGAATGAAGGAAGCCCTGGCCGGCACCTGGAAGCCGGCTGCTGGGGAAGGAAGGCCCTGGTCAGCAGTCAGATGGCCCCAATTGGCCCTGAACACTGGCCAGGCCTGGGGACCTTACCCATGCACAAATTTCATGCACTGGGCCTCTAGTTGATAAATAATAGTTTGAAGAAGCAAGAAAAAATTCATTGGGATATCCCATCCTTGAAGTACTGATAACTCTAGTTAGTACTTATCCATCAGATCATGTATAGGTCACTTGTAAATAAGACTGAAAAATATTTGGCCCCAATTATTTCATGACAATTGTTCTATTACTCACAGAACAATTAAATAAGTAATCTGCTTTTTCATTATAACAAGAAACACATCAGAATTCTTTCTTCTTTTAGATCTGTATAAAACACTAGTCCATTGAGTCTAAATGAGATAGATAGAAGATGCAGCACCTATCTAGTCCTTTCTAAGACATTATTTGTCAGATTTATCTGAGAGTAAGACTGAAGTTCAGAAAATTCTTGAAAACAGTTTCTGAGATGTATGAGAGCATTCCTTTTACTGCTCCTAAAGATGATATATGCAGATAATTTAATGAACATATTAGAATCTAAAAACAAATCATCAGGCACTGGCCTTTCTGTGAACACAAGAAAACTATACAAAAGACTTTAATATCCTTGGAAGAGATCTGTCAAAAATTATAATAATTGACAACTCACCACAAGCTTTTGATGATCAGCTTTTTAATTAAATCCCTATAGAAAGTCAGTTTTAGAAAAAATGTCAATGAATTCCTAATATTGATTTCATTTCTGGAGAAGCTTGTAGAACTGAATAAAGATGTTCAACCTCACATCAGAGAAAGATTTTTGCTTGCATCATTTTCTGGCCTCAGGTTACATCTGAAGATTTGTAAAATCACTGAAGGAAGAGAGAATGCAGGGCCCTTTTAGACTAAGATAAAAATATCATCATCATTATTAAAAATGTTATATTTTGTACTCTATCTTGATTTTCTTATTTTTGGTAGCTAGTAATAATCAATTGTTACAAAAAGAGACTTTATCTGTCTTAGACTGACTACATAGAGTAAGTAGGCTAAAACAGAATAATATTTAGAACTCCAGTGAAATTTTTTGTGTACAGGACATCTGTAAGTTATAAAGAATTATATTTCTACCACAAGTAGTTTTGACCTGCAGTCCCACAAGATTTTGTAATTAAAAAAATGATTAGCCGAAACCGGTTTGGCTCAGTGGATAGAGCATCGGCCTGCGGACTGAAAGGTCCCAGGTTCGATTCCGGTCAAGGGCATGTACCTGGGTTGCAGAAACATCCCCGGTGGGGGATGTGCAGGAGGCGACTGATCGATGGTTCTCTTTCATCGATGTTTCTGACTCTCTACCTCTCTCTTTTCCTCTCTGTAAAAAATCAATAAAATATATTTTAAAAAAAAAGATTAAAATGGGCTTGTATTTTTTTGCTGTTTGCTGTTCTAAGTGGGTTTAATACAACTTTGATGTTATTTTTAAGAGTCTCATCTCAATATAAATTGCCAGTAAAATTTGTTTTTATTCTCCTTTTTAAGGTTTATAACCATTTTACATTTTGTATCTGTATTAGGTTAAAATTTAATTATTTATTCCTTTTAAATGGAGAATTTCATAATTTCTAGGAAATAATCATTTTTAAATTTTTTATTAAACATTAAAATGCTATTCTCTTACTTTTTCTGCTATTTGTTGCATATTTGTTTTAAAATAATCTCTACTTTCAGTCTATTTTAATTTCACTTAGAAATATATGCATTTATATTTTGTTTCCTTAATGTTCTATTGTAGGTGTGATATTTTTAAAAATGAAGAGACTGTGTAGATAAGAATATATGAATAATACTTAAAAATTTAAAACATTAAGATTACAATTATTACAAATGATAATATCTTGCAATGACAAACAGAATTTTTTTAAAAATATATTTTTATTGATTTCAGAAAGGAAGGGAGAGGGAGTGAGAGATAGAAACATCAATGATGAGAATCATTGATTTGGTCCTTCCCACCCACCCCCTACTGAGGATCAAACCCACAAACCAAGTATGTGCCCCAAGCAGGAATCTTAGTTCACAGGTTGATGCTCAACCACTGAGCCACACCAGAGATATAATGGGTAAAGGTATACCAAAGACTTCACTGTGCTCACAGATCTTTAAGGAGAATGAGTTTGGCCACCTTTTTTCCTTGATTTGCTTACTATAGCCTTTAGTTTTCTCTAGTAATGAAGTATTCAGCACAGTAACTCAATATTTGTAGTTATTTTGCATGGTCTTGTAGTACCTCTGTTATATCCTTGGTTATCATCAACTTAAAACTCTGGTAACCAATGCAATAGTATGCAGTTATAAAAAAGAAGGAACTCTTACCCTTTGCAACAGCATGGATGGACCTGAAGATTATGATGCTAAGCAAAATAAGGCAGTCAGGAAAAGACAAGTACCAGAAAAGACAAGTACCATATGACCTCACTAATATGTTGAATCTAACGAACAAAATAAGCTGATAAACAAAATAGAACCAGAGGCATGGATACATGAAACAGACTTATAAATGTCAGAGGGGATGAAGGTGGGAGGGGACTGGATAAAGGAAGGTGAAGGAATTAGCTAAAGAACATATAGGCATAGCCCAAGGACACAGACAATAGTGTGTGGAGAGCAAAGGGAAGGGTGTGGGGAAGTGGAGGATGGCAAAGGGAAGAAATATAGGGGACATCTGCAATACTTTCAACAATAAAAATTTAAATAATAAAAGTACTCTGTGTAATAATTCTGGTAACTGACAGTAGCTGTACATAATTATGTGCCATAATAGACATTCAAGCCAACAATACAGTTAATATGTTGTCACAGTGGTTTTCTATGCTATATGAAAGCAGTCTTTAAGGCTCAATTCACCAACAAATCTACCATAAGAGATTGATGTTTTTATAGTAATATGTGGGAACCAAGATGGCGGCATAGGTTAACGCCAGAGTTTGCTGCTTTGAACAACTACTTCAAAAGTGAAACCAAAAAACGGAAGGGACATCACCCAGAACCACAGGAACGCTGGCTGAGTGGAAGTCCTACAACTAGGAGGAAAGAGAAACGCATACGGACACTCAGAGGAGGCACAGTGCTGAAGTCAAATTCTGAGGTGCGGAGTGCGCGGAGCAGGCTGGCGGCGGAGGGCGCGGTTGGCGTTTTCAATCGGGAGGGAGTCGCAGACTCTGAGCTCCAGATCCGGGCGAGTCTCTAGGGACCCAGACTCAAACGGGAGAAGTGGGTCTGTCTGGCTTCGGTCAGAGCGAGTGCAGCTTTCTCTCTGAGCTTTGCAGCGGGTGCTGGGACTCAGAGAGGCAGAGCCCCTGGGGACAGGACTGAGAGCCGCCATAACTGCTCTCTCCGGCCCACCCTGTTGATCCTGTGCGACCCACCCCACCCAAGCCCTGCACACAGGCATTTGTCAGATAGCCTCAGGCAAAGGCTAGATTAGCACCTCCCTAGAGGACAGAAGTTCTCTCACTGCTGACACAGCTGATTCTCATAGCCACTTGGCCTGGAGGTCAAACCCTCCCTGGAATTAGCTACAACAATCAAGATTTAACTATAAGACTGTGAACAAAGACCACTAGGGGGTGCACCAAGGAAGCATAACAAAATGCGGAGACAAAGAAACAGGACAAAATTGTCAATGGAAGATATAGAGTTCAGAACCACACTTTTAAGGTCTCTCAAGAACTGTTTAGAAGCCGCCTATAAACTTAATGAGATCTACAAGAAAACTAATGAGACCCTCGATCTTATATTGGGGAACCAACTAGAAATTAAGAATACACGGACTGAAATAACGAATATTATACAGACTCCCGACAGAAGACCAGAGGAGCGCAAGAATCAAGTCAATGATTTGAAATGCGAGGAAGCAAAAAACACCCAACCGGAAAAGCAAAATGAAAAAAGAATCCAAAAATGCGAGGATAGTGTAAGGAGCCTCTGGGACAGCTTCAAGCGTACCAACATCAGAATTATAGGGGTGCCAGAAGATGAGAGAGAGCAAGATATTGAAAACCTATTTGAAGAAATAATGACAGAAAACTTCCCCCACCTGGTGAAAGAAATGGACTTACAGGTCCAAGAAGCGCAGAGAACCCCAAACAAAAGGAATCCAAAGAGGACCACACCAAGACACATCATAATTAAAATGCCAAGAGCAAAAGATAAAGAGAGAATCTTAAAAACAGCAAGAGAAAGAAACTCAGTTACCTACAAGGGAATACCCATACGACTGTCAGCTGATTTCTCAACAGAAACTTTGCAGGCCAGAAGGGAGTGGCAAGAAATATTCAAAGTGATGAATACCAAGAACCTACAACCAAGATTACTTTATCCAGCAAAGCTATCATTCAAAATTGAAGGTCAGATAAAGAGCTTCACAGACAAGGAAAAGCTAAAGGAGTTCATCACCACCAAACCAGGATTATATGAAATGCTGAAAGGTATCCTTTAAGAAGAGGAAGAGGAAGAAAAAGGTAAAGATACAAATTATGAACAACAAATATGCATCTATCAACAAGTGAATCTAAGAATCAAGTGAATAAATAATCTGATGAACAGAATGAACTGTTGATTATAATAGAATCAGGGACTTAGAAAGGGAATGGACTGACTATTCCTGGGGGGGAAAGGGGTGTGGGAGATGCGGGAAGAGACTGGACAAAAATCGTGCACCTATGGATGAGGACAGTGGGTGGGGAGTGAGGGCGGAGGGTGGGGCGGGAACTGGGAGGAGGGGAGTTATGGGGGGGAAAAAAAGAGGAACAAATGTAATAATCTGAACAATAAAGATTTAATTAAAAAAATTAAAAAATAAAAAATAAAAATAAATAAATAAAAAATAAATAAAATAAATATAGTAATATGTGATCTTCTTTTGGGAAGGCATTTTTATGGAAGGTATAAAATGTAAAACTTAGCATGCTTTGCCTGTCAACTGCATTAACTTATCACAGACTCAGACTGTTTTTGTGCAAAGAATGTCAAAGAATGATCCTTTTCTATAAAGAAAACTTTAATATTTTCTATGCTTGCTAAGAAAGTACAGTATTAGAAATTAAATGCGAACATTGATAATTGAGAAGTTAATTCATTTTTATGTATATTACTTGTTTAGTAGTACAACTTGTGCAGTTTACATTCTAGATGCAGCTTAATTTTCAAATGAATCCTTAAAACAAGTAAAACATTTTACTTTGCAGTATCTATACTAATAAAAGCCTAGGTGGCCCTGGCGTCCTTGCGCGACACCCTTATGTCATCACAAGATCGTTACCACAAGATGGCCAGCAGGGGAGGGCAGTTGGAGATGAACAGGCCTGCAAGAGCGTGCCAAGGTTCTTGTCCCAGCATCAAGAAGTGTTCAGCAATCTGGAGAATGCTGTGCTTTTGTTGTGCCCAGATTTCATGATTCCCAAGAACCCACAGGGAGCCAGCGAGTCCGATGCAAAAGCAAAGAGTCATTCATTTCAAACCTAGGTTTGGCTCCCCTGCCACACTCACCGATGCAATGGTAAGCTCCAGTGGCCGAGAGAGAGAAAACTCTGTGTGGAGAGAGGTTTTATAGGGGTTTGGGGTAAGGGGAGGAGAAAGGACTGTGGGCCCTGCCGATTGGCCAGGCGCGAGTCGGTGTCTCATTACACAGGATGTGGTCATAGTGATGGCGTGCACTTCCCTTGACTATCTTCCGGGAAGAAGCTTGCTGAGCACCTGGCCAAGTTAATATGGAGGGCATAGCCCTTACCCTGGGGCAAGGTGGAGGGCGTAGTCCTCACCCTTTCATTCCCCCCTTGTCTTGGAACTTCCGGCTCAATCATGAGACGGACTGCATTTCTATTCCACCGTTGCTAGAGGCCCATACTGGGCACACAGAACTATCAACTGAACTATCCCTATAAGCTTAACAAATGGCCTGGTGGAAGGGAAAGAACAACTTCTATTGAAACAGGATTTTTCTTCTTAAAATTCCTCCATGGCTATCAAAAAAGCCAAATCAAGATTCCTGATGTTTGCATAAACACAACAAGAATGGTAACTGACTACCTTTGCTGGAATTTCATGGTTGAACCTTAATGTGCCCCGTAGGGCCAGGAAGCCAAGCCATCCAGCTGCCATCAGGCCTGCCTGCAGTATCTGCTGAGTTAGGTGAATCCCTCACCTGTAGCAACTCCACCTGAGCCCACGCTCCAGGCTTTAAGGCCCATCTCAGTAGCCCTCCTACTCGTTGCAGCCCAGAGTGTGTGTGGGTTCTGCAGGGATACAGAGGCATCTTTACTGCTCCCCTTCTACTCTTACCAACCGCCAGCGATGGTAGGGCATCAGCCTGACGCTCCAGCGCCAGCCATCTTCAGGGCTCCCAAGCAGGATACCAGGCTTTCTTCGTGGCATTCTTAGTGGCTTCAAGTCTTTAGAGCTCAGATAGGGCTCTTCAAAACATGATACTCCAGTCAAAGTTTTCCGTTAATAAAACCACTATTAGGAACCAGTCTTACTGAATCTATGCAAAGAAACGTACTTATTTAGCATTGCCAGATTTCGGAGGAATTACATAAGGAGAAAAACATACTGATCTACTCTAAGATTTTCTGACTTTCCTTGCTAATTCCTTTTCATGGATTTAAAACAAAACAGTAACTGTTGGCATAAAACCTTCTTTCTATGCATAACCATGCCTCAGACCTTCTATTCTAAACAGGCTTTTTCCAGCTTTACTACCCCTGACATGGCATGGTGACTCAGGCCTGCAAGACAGTATTACAGGCTGCCAACTGTTAGCTGTCTCTCAAAAGAGACCAAAACCTGATGGGCACCCTTCCCTGCCCAGTTGGGCACCTGCCCTCTTGGCAGCTAGGCACCCTTTACTTTTGGGGGTCACCCCACACAGTCCCCTTTCAGGATAACCAACATACATTCAAACCTGCAAAAGAATCAAAGGTTAATATAACATATCAATACAATGAAACATAATATTGGCATCATGGCTGCTTCAGGCAGCCAAATCTTCTGCTACCAAACATGTGATCCTATAAATTGTCCTTGTCTCTTTGGAGCCATGTCCATGAAGATGCCAGCATTATCTAAATGTATTACACAGTATTGTGGGGGCTCCTGGTGACAGGAGTGATCGCGAGTCATGTTACTGGCATCAGGCAGGTCGAGCACGCTGTAGCTTGAGCTTGAGCGGGTTGCATTGATCTCGATCGATGCTCCATTTGGTGATGAAGTCTTTCCGGATGGACCCAGGTCGCGACGCTGTCTACCTTGAGAGCGGTGGAGGTCGTCAGCACCACAATGTAGGGATCCTTCCAACGTGGCCCTAGGGTCTCCCGGCGGTGCCTTCTGACGTAGACCCAATCTCCTGGTCTGTGCTGATGAGGAGTTGGGGTTGGGCTGGTCTCATAGATGGCGCGGAGGCGTGGCCAAATGTCCTCGTGTGCCCTCTGGAGCCCTCTCAAGGAAAGAGATTGTTAAAGAAAAGCCACCCAGTCCTCGCCAGTCTCCGAGTCAGACAGATTCCTCCTCTCTTGGAGAACTTCAAAGTCCTGATGGCTTCTAGGTAACCCTGTTTATCAGTTACAGCAGCAACAGGTACCAAACCCTTTCAGTACATTTGACCAGCTTCATTCCTGCTCACCTTTACAGATTCTAAGGCCTATTGTCTTCCTTTAACCAGCAAGCCAAATGACACTGGCCTGTATTATTTAATTCAGCACAGGCAGGGGGAAGGGCCCATGAAATCTCTGCCCTGAGGAACTGTGAGCCCCACCCTTAAATGTCCCAATCAGACTAGAAAAGCCACACATACCTTTTAAATCTACCCCAGAATTCCAAAATCCCAACCTAGCACAGAATATACTTCCACACTTACATGAACAAATAATTATACCCAAGTAGACATACAAACATCAAATAAACATCCAACTTACACCCTTTCAGTGAGCAGACAGGAACAGATGTGGAGGCCTCCCTTTCCCACATCCCAGGACAGGACTTTTGACCTATGTCTCATCCAGATAGAAGCGGTACTCATATTGAACAAGGAAATCAAGACTAAATAGACACGATAACTAGATACATTCCCCATTAAGAACTTCGAGGTGCATGCCACATTTATACCACAAAATACCAACAAATCAGTTTCAGTTGTGTCGAGATACAGAACAAGTCCCTGAACAGAGGCAGTAGAAAACTGCCTAGGAATGCTTCTTTTCTACCTTTTTAAAAGATAGGCCAGATCCGAACCCTTAGCCAGTCCGAGCTTTGACTTCCCTCCAGAAGTCCCAGAGACGGTGAATACCATCTAGAAGCCATTCCTCCAGATACAGGACAAGTACCTTAGAGATTCTTGATAATCTACATCAGTAATCCATTCACACAATCCCCCAAAAGTTAAAGAAGAAGGAAAGAACCATTCAATGTCCTTCAAGAGGATTTCGGCGAAACAACAAAATCGACAGATTTAACACATTGGAAAACCAAGGCCAGAAGTACCCTCAGACGTTTCAGGGGTACCAAGGAAGGAGAAGTTAGGCCACGTCCAGCCCTTTTCACAATCCACCATCAGTGACAAGTCCCAGTTCACTGGTTTACCATTCATTTAATATTTCTTTTTCCTCCTATCATACCAAGGCCATGCTTTCCATGCATACCAAGGTAGCTAGAACTTTTAAACCACAGTTTCTACCTGAAATAATTGTACTTTACTTTAGAAATTGGGTTACTGCTATCCTGGCATAGCTGCTAAATTTCAAAATGGTCACAATTTTCCTGCTGGGGAATTCAAGAAGCAAACCCATAACTATTAAGGCCAAAACAGTCTCGGGTTTTTATTCTGTACACAGCAAAAGGTCAAGTTCAGTTCAAAACTATGCACACTCGTTTTTAAACTGGCCTTTTCCTTTACATGTGCACAGAAATCCTGGATGCATTTATGAATTTGTAAAAGCTTTTCAATTCTCTATCTACAAGCCCTTTAAGAAATACAAGCTCTATTGTCGGCCCTTATAAAGCCAACTGCTCAAAACATTGGTCTATCATATCACTAAAATTATATTAAGATTGTGATTGCTAATTTAGTATTAAATAAATCTGAGAGGCAGCACACTTTCTGCCCCATCTGCATTTCCTTAGTAAAACTCTGCCTTAAAACTCCACCCCTGAAATCCCATCCTGCCTCCGTGAGCAGACATTCCTTTTGTGATTGACTAAGTCAGAGGGAGGGGCCTGCTGTTCCAAGATGGTGGCCCCCAGGGGCACGGCATGCCATGCGGCCAACATGGCGGCTGCCAAGTCAGGCAGCTCAACATTGTGGCGGTCTAAACTGTTCTCTGACAGAAAAGATGATTTCCTCATTCTCGCAATAAACAAGGGAAGAGCAAACCAAAACCCCTAAAAGATAGATGGCCAACATTATATTGCAAAACTTTTTAAAATCTTAGGTAGCAAATTAAATACGCTAGCCCAAAACCCTATCCAAAAACAGACGGTGCGCACATTAGTTTTAAGCCAGCTTTTCTCCTAACACGTGCACAGAAATCCCAGACGCATTTACTTGGGGAGGGGGTGACCTGTTTCCACAGACCCTCACTCAGGCGGCCACCCGACCGCCACACAAAGGAGGGGGGAGGGCAATCCCCCTCCCTCCACACTCCCACACTTTCACCAGACATTCATTCAGACTTTAAACAATCCATTCAATTCCTAACAACTTCCCAACTCCTGAGGGAGCTCTAAAGCCTCCCCCAATCTCCTTGAAATGATCAATCACAATACCCAAAGGAGCAGTCTGAGTCCATCCCATAACATCCGTCCAGTACAAACACAGAACACTAAACAGGGCCCGAAAATACAGGCTTCCAACTCCATGGAAGCAACTAGACCTTGGCCTTACGCCAAACCGGCAGGAGTGACTTGCCTCGTCTCAAATCCGCGAGGGGCATATCCATCCCTCCTGGGGTGAGGGGCATATCCATCCCTCCTGGGGAGCGGAACGTCTTCCAACTCTCCCCCACCTGTGGTCGTTCATGGCGCGTCCGCCTAGACCCCTCAGGCAATTACAGATTCCAGAAACGAGCTCACACTGAACAGAACATACAACGACACACACATACCGCGGTCAGTCAGACTCTTCGGATCGGGGGTCCCTCGATGGTCTTGGGAATCCTGGAAGAGCCCCCAAATGTTGTGCCTAGATTTCATGATTCCCAAGAACCCACAGGGAGCCAGCGAGTCCGATGCAAAAGCAAAGAGTCATTCATTTCAAACCTAGGTTTGGCTCCCCTGCCACACTCACCGATGCAATGGTAAGCTCCAGTGGCCGAGAGAGAGAAAACTCTGTGTGGAGAGAGGTTTTATAGGGGTTTGGGGTAAGGGGAGGAGAAAGGACTGTGGGCCCTGCCGATTGGCCAGGTGCGAGTCGGTGTCTCATTACACAGGATGTGGTCATAGTGATGGCATGCACTTCCCTTGACTATCTTCCGGGAAGAAGCTTGCTGAGCACCTGGCCAAGTTAAGATGGAGGGCATAGCCCTTACCCTGGGGCAAGGTGGAGGGCGTAGTCCTCACCCTTTCACTTTGATTACATAAGAGCCCAGAGACTAATAAACAGTCTGGAGAAGAATATAATTTTGAAAGGCATTTGGGGGTCAGAGGAGCTTAGCTAAAGGAGCTAAGTTCTAAGGTTTTAAAGTCTAAAGTCTTAGGTTCTCCTGGTCCCCAAGACCCCATGCTTTTTATTAACACAACTTGTCCTGAGGCTAGGAAGAAATATACACTTCAAAGGGTATACAAAAACATTGTCAGAATGGGGGAATTAGCCTAAGGCTGTTCAGGTGTTTGGCCAGTAGGAGGCAATAACATGTAGATTAAGATGCCTTAAGGCAGCCAAGAAATCAATTTACTGTATCCTATTCAGGTTTGGAGAAATGCCTTTAGCCATTCCCAGATGCAGCCTGCTGTCATGCTAGAATTAGTCTCCAGCAGGGGAGGGCAGTTGAGGGAGACCAGGCCAGCAGGGGAGGGCTGTTGGGGGTAATATCAGTCTGGCAGAGGAGGGCAGTTGGGGGCAACCAGGCCAGCAGGGGAGGGCAGTAGGGGAAGATCGGGCTGGCAAAGGAGGACACTTTGAGGTGACTAGGCCTGCAGGGGATGGCAGTTGGGAGCAATTGGGCTGGCAGGGGAGCAGTTAGGGGGCAATCAGGCTGGCAGGAAGAAACGGTTAGGGGCAATCAGGCAGGCAGGCAGGCAAGCAGTTAGGAGCCAGCAGTCCCAGATTATGAGAGGGATGTCCGTCTGCCAGTTTAGGCCCAATCCCACAGTTGGACATCCCCCAAGGGGTCCTAGATGGGAGAGGGTGCTGGCTAGGCTGAGGGAAACTCCCAGCCTCAAGTCTATATTATAAAGGACCTGTGGCTGTAACACCATAATGACCAACAACCAGGGACAGGGAACCATGGGGAACCGGGTGGGTGCATGGCAGCAGCCAGAGCAAAGCAGCTCAGGTCCCGAGTCCCTGGCGGTGGCAGCCGGAGAGAAGCAGCCCGGGTCCAGTGTGTCTGGTGGTGGTGGCCAGAGCAAAGCAGCCCAGGTCCCGGGTGGGTGCCAGGCAGCAGCCAGAGTGAAGCAGCCCAGGTCCTGGGTGCCTGTTGGTGGTGGTGGCTGGAGAGAAGCAGCCTGGGTCCCTGGTGCCTTGTGGCCAGTGTGCCGGTGGGGCGGTGGGTGGGTGGGTACTGTGAGTGTGGCAGGATGGTGGGTGGGTGGGCGGGGCATTCACAGTTGTGCGGGGCCACACGATTTCACACACTGGGCTTCTAGTTTATTATAAAGCTACGAGGGGCCCGGTGCACAAAATTCATGCATGGGGGGTGGGAGTGGGTCCCTCAGCCAGACATGCACCCTCTCCAATCTGGGAGCCTTCAGGGGAGCCCTCTCCAATCTGGGAGTTTCTGTCTGTCTTTGCAATCATATCAGCAAATTGTCTGAGACCCCAACCCAGTTTGGTTTGGTGCTCATAGAATAATAGAGGTCTTTTTTTTTTCTTTGCTCCATTGGTGGAGAGTTCCTAGAAGTTGCAGGATATCTTCCTTTTAATTTTTCCTTGACACTGACTTTACTTATGTCTCTCACCTTTGCTTTCCCTCCATTCCCCACTGCAACATCACTTGCTCCAGGCACTTTGCTCTAGTGCAACGGTTCTCAACCTGTGGTCTCGACCCCATTGGGGGTCAAATGACCCTTTCACAGGGGTCGCCTAAGACCATTGGAATACACATATATAATTACATATTGTTTACAGTAGCAAAATTAGTTATGAAGTAACAACAAAAATAATTTTATGGTTGGGGGTCACCACAACATGAGGAACTATATTAAAGGGTCAAGGCATTAGGAAGGTTGAGAACCACTGCTCTAGTATCTAGGAGATCCTGCAACACATCTGCCACCAGAACTAAGATTCCTCGTGCTCCCTGTGCTCTGGGCTTCTGCTTCCAATCCAGGGGCTGCAGAAACCAAAAGGACTGGGAACTTCAGCTGCCCCCAGGCCAGGCTGACCGGACTGGACACTCCTGTGGCGTCCCCAGGACCCTGGCTGCTCGACACAAGCACGCGTGCATGTGCTGGCCACAGGCTCGGAGCGGGCGGGGTCCGGGGACGTCACCATGGTGACCGGGGAGCGGCCAAGCAGGCCCCTGCAGATTGGCCACAGCAGGCTCTGGGCAGGCGGGGTCACAGGGATGCCCTCTTTGTCACCCAGGCTCTACAGCGGGTGGGCGGGTGTCCCACACCACCCCTGGCCACTCGATGCCTGCAGGCTTGGCGCAAGTGCGCTGCCCACAGGCCTGCCATCTTTGTAGGGTTAATTTGCATACTCACTCCTGATTGGCTGTGGGTGTCACAAAGGGGTGGTCAGTTTACATATTTGTCTATTAGTATAGATGGATTATGGCAATTTTCAAGATATTAATGAAAATTTTAAACATTTCATAAGGTTGAGCATTTTCTTTATTATCTATTATGTATATAGTTAGCATGTTGTATACTTAACTATTTAAAAATTAGCAAGTTGAACGACTTTATTTTGTGGAAAATTCTAATTTACTTAAAAATAATCATAGCATCTTTTTCTGCAAAAAATAAAATTATTTGTAATTCAAAATACTGTGCTGTTGTTTTGTACTTAACAAAAGGTATTTTGCTTTCAGAAAATAATATTACAAATTTATTTCAATAAGAATCATTGAAATGTATTTATCATTAAGACATCTAGTCATTCTTAGGATTTTATATTCTGTCCTTGAAAAAAGTGTACATAATGTTTTAAAAGAGGAACTCTCTAGGAGGGTAACCATATATCAGATTTGATGAATGCTTTTTTTTCAAATTAGTTGATATAAGTATGTTTAAAGAACTAAAGGAAGGTATAATAACAGTGTCTCATCAAAGAGAGAGTACCAATGAAGAGACAAAAATTATTAAAAAAGAACTAAATGTAAATTTTGGAGTTGAAAAAATACAATAAACAAAGTGAAAAATTCATTTGAGGGATTAAACAATTGATTTTAAAAATTTAGACTAAATAGCAAACATGAAGATAGATTGATAAAATAACAGAAAGAAAATGAATAACCACAAGTTAACAGAATCTCAGATTCTTTAAAAAACTTAAAATTATATAAATTCATAATTATAACAATGTATTCTTGGGTTTGTAACATTTATTATTTAACATGTACAATAATACCACAAAATAGGGTAAAGGGAGTACAGTTATTTAGAAGTAATATTTCAATATCTATCTGAAATTAAGTTAATATAATTCTGAAGCTGGTTCTGAAAAGTTAAGATGTATATGTCAATCTTTAGAGTAAATACTAAAAAAATACTTTAAAAACATAGTGAAATCGAGTTTGGCTTCTGTCTTAAAAATTATGTATTCTATTTTTCAGGTCTGATCATAGATAATTGCATAGGTTTTACCTGGCAAACCTCACAGAGAATGCTGTTCTTCCCATATCAGACTTGTATAACCAATGCTTTGAACTATCTGAAGGGAGTTGCTGGCAAGGAATCAGGATCCCCTGAATGGCCGTGCTCTTACACGTAGCTGTTTTCCTAACCCAGTTGCCTCCATTTGGAGACCTCTTTATTAAGTGCCTTTGACAGAGGCATTCCTCAGGGGTGTCTGCTGAAATATCCTTGGGGAGTGGGATTGATGGAGAGGGAAGGAACACTGAAGACACATTTTTTTTTTTTTTTTTTTTACTATCTAAATTGGTATTCCTTATATTCTTAGCACTTCTCCCTCTCTTATTCCCAAGCTCCTCGGTCCATGAAACTGTTGAAACATTTTGTTTATGTCTCCCTCCACAGGAAAAAAACCCTTAGGTCTGTGTTCATCCATCTTACCTTATACAGGTACTGGTTCATGGGCAGAAACATAATAGAGGAGATTCAGCACTTTCTCCACTTTAGCGTTTTATCTTATTGCAGTAAGTGATTTAAAGCTTGAGTGTTACTTTATTTCTGGCTTGTTGTCTTAAGCAGCTACTCTGACAATGGGCAGATCAGATTTCTCTCCAGCTCAACAAGGCTCTCAATAAATTGGTATAGTGAGGCAAGTAATTGATTAACCACAATGCCATTCTGAATAAGCAAAAATCCTGAAGATCCCATGAAGTACCTTTACAAGTTATTAATAGAGTCTGCAGGCTACATTATAAAGGTGATATTAGATTATCTGAAAGGGTCTGAATGTCGTGTGGGGCATTTTGCCAGCCATGCATATGAGCCTTGGGAAATGCTAGAGGAAGCCATGGGGCATTCTTAGAAGTTGTTAGTAGATTCTTAATGTAAACTTTTCAGTTCTGAGAAGGGGATATCTGGCCCTCTTTAGTCCCTAACTACCTAGTTCAGTGGTCAGCAAACCGTGGCTCACGAGCCACATGCAGCTCTTTGGCCCCTTGATTGTGGCTCGTCCACAAAATACCATGTGCAGGCGCGCAAGTACAGTGCGATTGAAAATTCGTGGCCCATGCGCAGAAGTCGGTTTTCAGCCTGGGCGAGTCTATTTTGAAGAAGTGGCGTTAGAAGAAGTAGGGGGTGGACATATAGAGAGGATGAACGAAAGGAGATAGACAAAACAAATATACAAGACAAGTGTGGATGGGAGAGTTGGAAGGGGTCGACCTCAGCGAGTGTACCTCAATCAGATTGAGGACGTTTTTAGCAAAGGCCAGTTTAGGAGTACCCTAATTAAATTAATTACAATGTACCTACCTATAGAGTTTAAGTTTAAAAAATTTGGTTCTCAAAAGAAATTTCAATCGTTGTACTGTTGATATTTGGCTCTGTTGACTAATGAGTTTGCCGACCACTGACCTAGTTGATTTCATCTGGCTGGTAAGATAAGTGATCCAACAGAGGCATTCAAAGAAAACTAGGGAAGCAGTATCCTAGCCACTGCATAGGGCTCTCCAACAATAGGACTAGAGTTGAAGGGGGGCCTTGTACAAGCTGAGTAAGTATGTTCCTGGTGCCAAGAAAGAGCCTGCAGTTAACAAGTTATTGAAATTTTAAGAGAAAAATAGTATAGGACATTTTAAGATTGCTTTGCCTAGCAGCTCTGGAGAGAACTTAGAAACATAATTAGATCCCTCAGAAGTAATCTGGCTAAAGGTAATAAAGGGATAGTGGTACAGCATTGGGGTATGATACTATAAAACGCCTCCTACAAAGTGCCCTTACAGCAGCCGTTGCCAGGATAACAAAATACAAACAGCAGCAGGAACAGCAGCTGCAGCCTTATGGTTGCTACTCTCTCCAAAGAAGCCCAGGCTCTGCTTGAATAGGCCCACCCTGCATGCCCCTGGGAATCCCAGCCAGGAAACAGCTGTCTACCCCAGCCAGTTGCTTATCTTGCTCTCAGCTCCATCCTCTCCCTCTCTAGAAAATTTGTGGCTAAATCCAGGCAGATGGTCCTGCTGGGATATGCACATTAACAGCCCCTGCAACTAACACAGGTCTCTTTCCTTCTACTCCATCTCTGTTTGCATGGTAATAGATCAAAAGGCCCAGCGGATTTTGTCTAGACTTCTCAACTTTCTTTCTTTTTTTAATTGAGATATAAATGGCATATAACATTATATTAGTTTCAGACATGCAATACAATTCAATATTTGTATGCATTGTGAAACAATCACCACAATAAGTCTAGTTAACATTTGTCACTTTATATAGTTAAAAATTACTTGTGATGCAAAATTTTAACATTTATTTTCTAAGCAACTTTAAAATATGCAATACAGTATTATTAATTATCATTACCATGCAGTACATTATATCTCCATGACCTATTTATTTTATAACTGAAAAATTGTACCTTTATACCCCTTCACCTATTTATCCCACCCTCCACACACTGCCTTTGGCAACCACCAATTTGTTCTCTGTATCTACTATGAGCTTGTTTTGGGTTTTATTTATTTTTGTTTTTATATTCCACATATAAACGGGATTGAACAGTACTTGTTTTGTTTCTGCCTGATTTATATCACTTAGCATAATACCTTGAAATCCATCCATGTTGGGGATTCCAAAGATGGCAGCTGGCAGGATGGAGGTGAGGGAGAGGATGTGAGTGAGTGAGGGGGGTGAAAGAAGTGTGGATGTGTGTGGTGTGTGTGAGTGAGTGAAGGACAGTTAAATGCAGCAGGAGAAGCAGGGGCTGGCAGACCAGGCTCCCTTGGACAGTGAGAGCCTACCACCGCTGCGGACACTCCCCAGGCGCTGGGACTCCTCACGGAGCCCACGCCATCTTGAAGGGGAGAGCAGCCTCTTCTAAGAACTCATCAGCACCACCACCCAGATAGCCCTTGGACACTGCCCGTGACTCAGCAGCCACTCCAGCCCAAATCCTGCTGCCCCACCTGCAGTCCTGCAGAACCTAGGACCTCCACCTCCAAAGGTGCACCACTCCCACAGCAGTAAGTGCAACTTCCCCCCTCCCCAGCGGCGGACCTCCAGACACCACAGTCACACATTTCCAGAGTGCAGGCCTCCTGAGCCCACTACTCCACAGGCAGCTCTTGGATGCCACTGTGAGACCCCACTGGGTGCAATCTTGTACAAACAAGAGCACACTGCCCTGCAGTAGAAATTCTGAATTCCCTCTTCCTGAATAACTGCCCACAGACACTTCGGTCACACACCTTCAGTGCCAGGGCCTCTCAGAGTGTGTCAGAGCTCCGAGCCAGCAAATGCACTGCCACAGTCATGTGTTTCCAGCGTGCAAGCCTCCTGAGCCCATCGCTCCACAGGTCACTCTTGGGGGCCACTGTGAGCCCCCACTGGGTGCGATATTATACAAACAAGGAAGCACTGCCCCGCAGTAGAAATTCTGAATTCCCCTTCCTGGATACCTGCCCACAGACACCTCAATTGCACAGCTTCAACACCAGGGCCCCTTGGAGTGCATCAGTGCACCGCACTGGCAAACACACTGTGGGTACCCCTGTAAGCTGCCACTGGGAGCACATATCCAACCACAGAGCAGCAGCAAAAACTGAGTCTTCCCAACCCACAGCTGTAGAACTCTGGGCGCTACAGTAGTGCTTTTCCAGCACGCAGTCCTCCCGAGCACACCGCTCCACAGGCAGCTCTTGGGTGCCACTGTGAGCCCCCGCTGGGCATGCTGTTATCCAAACAAGGATGCACTGCCCCACAGTATAAATTCTGGATTCCCGCCGAAACCGGTTTGGCTCAGTGGATAGAGCGTTGGCCTGCGGACTGAAAGGTCCCAGGTTCGATTCCGGTCAAGGGCATGTACCTGGGTTGTGGGCACATCCCCAGTAGGAGATGTGCTGGAGGCAGCTGATCGATGTTTCTCTCTCATCGATGTTTCTAACTCTCTATCTCTCTCCCTTCCTCTCTGTAAAAAATCAATAAAATATATTTTTTTAAAAAAATTCTGGATTCCCTTTTCCTGGATACCTGCCCACAGACACCTTGATCAAGCGGCTTCAGCGCCAGGGCCCCTCAGATTACATCAGTGCGCCATGCTGGCAAACGCACCGCAGGTGCCCCTGTGAGCCTCCACTGGGTGTGTGCATATCCAACCATGGAAATAGCAAAAAAACCTGAGTCTTCCCACCCTACAGCTACAGAATTCTGGACATCACAGTTGCGCCTTCCCAGAGCACAGGCCACTTGAGCCCCACCACCCTGAAAGGTGACTCCTGGGTGCCTCTATGAGCCCCGGCTGGGCACATGCGATTTCAACCAAGAGCACAAGGCAACAAAAATCGAGACATGCTCCTCCCCAGCTGGTGACTTCAGGACACCACAGTTGTGCCTTTCCAGCTCATAGGTCTACATTAAGAGAACCCAAATAGCTCAAGTAGGGAGCTATGCTAGATTACCAAGCCCAGGAGACCTGAGAGATCACAGCAGTAGCATCATCCCCAAAAGAACCAGGGTAGCAAAGCAGTCAGATCTAGGACAGAGAAACAATTGAAACATTACAGCAAAACATGGGGAGACAAAAAGCAATCCACAAAGGAAAGAAAAATAGGAATTACCAGAAAGGGAGAAAAATGAAATGGAAGCAAGTAATATATGAGAGAAAGAATTCAGAGTAATGGTTATAAGGATGCTCAAATGGCAGCATAACAAATACACACAACTCAATGAGAATTATAAGGAGCTGAAGGGGAATGTCACAAACATGAAAAGGAACTAAGAGGAAATGAAGAATGACATAGCTACAATAAAGAACACAACAGAAAGCTTAAACAGTAGACTAGAAGAGGCTGAGTACCACATCAGCAAATTAGAAGACAAGGTAGGAGAAAAGACACAAATTCAGCAGCAACTGGAAAGAAAATATAAAAAAATAACAACAGGAGAGCCTAATGGAGCTTTGGGACACCACAAAATGAAAAAACATCTGCATAATAGGGGTAGCAGAAGGAGAGGAAGAGAAGCAAGGAATAGAAAAACCTGTTTGAAGAAATAATGAGAGAAAACTTTCCTGATATTGGCAGAAAAAAACTATGCAAGTCCAAGAAGCACATAGATTTCCAAACAAGATGAACCCAAAGAGACCAACACCAAAACACATCATAATTAAATTGGCAAACGTCAAAGACAAAGTAAGAATCTTAAAGGCTACAAGAGAGAGAGACAGAAAGTTACCTACAAGAGATCTCCCATTAGAATACCAACTGATTTCTCAACAGAAACACACGAGTCCAGAAGGGAATGGAATGAAATATACAGAGTTATGCAAAGCAAGGTACTGAATCCAAGAATACTATACCAGCAAGGTTATCATTCAAAATTGAAGGTAGAATCAGGAGCTTCTCATAAAAAAAACACAAAGGACTAAGAGAGTTTATTACCACCAAGCCAGCAATGCAAGAAGTGCTAAAGGTACTGCTGTAAAAAGAAGAAACAGAAAGGCAAGAAGAAACACAAACATTACCAATGGACATAAGACACTGGGGGTAGGGGAAGCCAGGGGATTGTCAAGGGCTGGGGAAAAAAAGGAGACATATGTAATACTCTTTGTAATACTTTAAGCAATAGAAAAAAAATAAAATAAAAATGATTACAAATAAGTACCTATCAATAATAACATTAAATGTAAATGGATTAAATGTTCCAATCAACAGACACAGGGTAGCTGAATGGATAAGAAAACTTGACCCATATATTTGCTGTCTGCAAGAGACCTACTCAGAACAAAAGATTCACACAGACTGAAAGTTGAAGGGATGGAAAAAAAATTTTCAGGCAAATGGAAATGAGAAAAAAAGCTGGGATTGCAATATTTATATCTGACAAAATAGACCTTAAAGTAAAGGCCATAAAAGAGATAAGGAAGGCCACTACATAATACTAAAGGGAGCAATTCAACAAGAGGATATAACTATGATAAACATATATGCACCCAATACAGGAGCACCCAAATACATAAAAACAAAAACCAACTTCTGGAAGATAGCATGGGAGAAATTGATAGTAATACAGTCATAGTGGGGGACTTTAATACCCCACTGAAACCACTGGATAAATCCTCTAAACAAAAAATCAGCAAGGAAACAGCAAACCTAAATGGCTCACTGGGTCAGATGGACTTAATTGACATCTTCAGAATATTTCACCCCAAAGCTACAGAATATACATTGTGTACCAGCGCATAGGGGGCATTTTCAAAGATAGATCACATATTAAGACACAGGCAAAGTCTCTTCAAATTTAAGAGGATAGAAATCATAACAAGCATCTTCTTGGATCACAATGGCATAAAACTAGCAATCAACTACAATAAAAAAAATGAAAAAAATCAAACACTTGGAGGCGAAATAGCATGCTATTAAAGAATGAGTGGGTTACCAAAGAGATCTAAGAAGAAATAAAAAGCATCCTGGAAACAAATGACAATGAAAACACAATCCAAACTCTATGGGACACAATGAAAACAGTCCTGAGAGGGAAGTTCATAGTTCTACAGGCTTACCTCAAAAAACAGGAAACACTGGTAATAAAATATCTAACCTTGAAACTTAAAGAATTAGAAAGAGAACAAAAAGAAAAGCCTACATTAACCAGAAGGAAGGAGATAATAACAATCAGAGCAAAAATAAATGACATAGAGACAAAAAAAAAAAAAAAACCAAAAAAAAAACAAAAAAAAAAAAAAAAAAAAAAAAAAAAAACCCCCACAAAAACAAACAAACAAACAAAATACAAAAGATCAATGAAACCAATAGTGGGTTCTTTGAAAGGATAAAAAAGATTGATGAACCTCTAGCCAGGCTCACCAAGAAACAAAGATAAAGGACCAAAATAAAGAAAATCAGAAATGAAAGAGGTGAAGTAACAACTGATCCTACTGATATACAAAGGATTGTAAAAAAAAAAAAAAAATACTACGAACAACTCTACTCCAACAAACTGGACAACCTCAACGATAAGGACACATTCCTAGAAAAATAAAAGCTTCCAAAACTCAATTAGGAAGAATAAAAAACATGAAAAAGCTGATGACTATTGATGTAATTGAAAAAGTAATCAAAAATCTTCCAGCAAACAAAGGCCCTGGACCAGATGGCTTCACAGGGGTGCTTTACCGAACATTCAAATAACTAAAAGCAGTCCTTCTAAAACTATTCCAAAAAAGAGGACAGCACACTTCCAAGCTCTTTCTATAAAGCCAGCATTACCCTAATCTCAAGACCAGATAAAGACACCACAAAGAAAGAGAATTACAGGACCATAGCCCTGATGAAAATAGATGTTAAAATTCTCAACAAAATTCTAGCAAACCGGATCCAGCATTATATTAGAAAGATCATGCACCATGACCAAGTGGGATTTATTCTGGGGATGCAAGGCTGATACAATATCTGTAAATCAATAAACGTGATACATCACATAATCAAATTGAGAGACAAAAATCAAATAAACATATAAATTGGTGCAGAAAAAGCATTTGACAAAATCCAACATGCTTTCTTGATAAAAATACTCAGCAAGGTGGGAATAGAAGGATCATACCTCAACATAATAAAATCCTTATTAAACAAACCTACAGCCAACATCATAGTCAATGGGCAAAAACTAAAACCATTTCCCTTAAGAACAGGAACAAGACAGGTATGCCTGCTTTCACCACTTCTGTTCAACATATACTGGAAGTGCTAGCTAAAGCAAACAGACAAGAAGAAGAAATAAAGGCATCCAAATTGGAAAAGAAGTAAAATTGTCATTATTCACAGATGACATCATATTGTACATAGAAAACCCTAAACACTCCATCAAAAAATTATTAGACTTAAATGAATTTGGCAATGTAGCAAGATACAAAATTAATGCCATGAAATCTATTGCATTTTTATACACCCATAGTGAACTTACAGAAAGAGAGATTAAAAGAAAAACAATCCCATTTACCATTGCACAAAAAAAACATTAAAATACCTAGGAATAAACTTAACTAAGGAGGTAAAAGATCTCTACTCAGAAAACTACAGGACATTAAAAAATGAGATAGAGGAAGACATAAACAGATGGAAGAAAATACCATATTCATGGATTGTTATAATCAATATCATTAAAATGTCCATACTACCCAAAGCAATCTATAGATTCAATGCACTCCCCATTAAAATACCAACAGCATATTTCATAGACCTAGAAAGAACTCTCCAAAAGTTCATCTGGAATAAAAAAAGTACCTGAGCCCTAGCCAGCTTGGCTCAGTGGATAGAACGTCGACCTGTGGACTGAAGGGTCTCAGGTTCGATTCTGGTCAAGGGCATGTACCTTGGTTGCTGGCACATCCCCAGTAGGGGGTGTGCAGGAGGCAGCTCATCGATGTTTCTCTCTCATTGATGTTTCTAGCTCTCTATCCCTCTCTCTTCCTCTCTGTAAAAAATCAATAAAATATATATATATTTTTTTTTTGAAAAAAAGAACCTGAATAGCTGCAGCAATCCTGAGAAAGAAGAACAAAGAAGGAGGGATCTCAATACCAGATATCAAGATGTATTACAAAGCCACTGTTCTCAAAAATGCCTGGTACTGGCACAAGAACAGACATATAGACCAATGGAATAAAATAGAGAACCCAGAAATTGACCCAAACCATTATGCTCAATTAATATTTGACAAAGGAGGCAAGAACATACAATGGAGTTAAGACAGTCTCTTCAATAAATGGTGCTGGGAAATTTGGTCAGACACATGCAAAAAAAATGAAACTAGATCACCAACTTACACCATATACAAAAATAAATTCAAAATGGATAACGGACTTAAACGTAAGATGGGAAACCATAACAATTTTAGAGGAATCCACAGGCAGCAAAATCTCAAACATATGTGGAAGCAATACCTTCACTGATACAGCTCCTAGGGCAATGGGAACTAAAGAGAAAATAAACAAATGGGACTACATCAAAATAAAAAGCTTCTGCATAGCAAAACAAACCATCAACAAAACAGCAAGAAAGCCCACCGCATGGGAGAACATATTTGCCAATGTTATCACCGATAAGGGTTTAATCTCCAACATTTATAGGGAACTCATACAACTTAACAAAAGGAAGATAAACAATCCAATCAAAAATAGGCAATGGACTTAAGTAGATACTTTTCGAAAGAAGACATAAGGAAGGCCAAGAGACATATGAAAACATGCTCAAAGTCACTAATCATCCCAGAGATGCAAATCAAAATAACAATGAGCTACCATCTCACACCTGTCAGAATGGCCATCATCATCAAATTAACAAATGACAAGTACTGGCGAGGATGTGGAGAAAAAGGAACCCTCGTGTACTGCTGGTGGGAATGCAGAATGATATAGCCACTGTGGAGAACAGTATGGAGTTTCCTCAAAAAACTAAAAATGGAACTCCCATTTGACCCAGTGATCCCACATCTAGGAATATATCCTAAGAAACTAGAAACACCAATCAGAAAGGATATATGCACCCCTATGTTCATAGCAGCACAATTTACAATAGCTAATATTTGGAATCCACCTAAGTGCCCATCAACAGATGAATGGATTAGAAAACAGTGGTACATCTACACAATGGAATACTATGCTGCTGTAAAAAAGAAGGAATCCTTGCCATTTGCAACAGCATGGATGGAACTGGAGAGCATTATGCTAAGTGAAATAAGCCAGTCAATGAAAGAAAAATACCACATGATCTCACTCATTTATGGATAATAAAGACCATTATAAACTGGTGAACAAAAATAGATACAGAGGCAGAGCAGCATTGAACAGACTGTCAAACTACAGTGGGAAGGCCGGGGAGGTTGGGGGGGGGGGAGGTAAGAGATCAACCAAAGGACTTGTATGCATGCATATAAGCATAACCAATGGACACAAGTCACTGGGGGGTAGGGGAGGCCGGGGGAAGGTCAAAGGAAAAAAAGGAGGAGACATATGTACTACTCTTTGTCATATTTTAAGCAATAAAACAAAATTTTAAAAAAGAAAAATATCTTACCCTTTTATACAGCATGGAAGGACCTGGAGAGTATTATGCTAAGTGAAATAAGGCAATCAGAGAAATATAAGTATCACATGATCTCACTCATATCTGAAAAAAAAAATAAACTGATGAACAAAATAGGTCCAGAGTCATAGAAGCATGAAACAGACTGATGAATTTCAGAGGGAAGGTACAGGTGAGGGTGGGCGTAGTGATTAACCAGGAACTTATATGCATATATGAGTAGCCCAAGGACACAGACAATAGAGTGTTGAAGGCCTGGGAAGGGCAGGTGCAGGGTGGAGGGGGTCAATCAGAAAATGAAACACACAAAGAAAACACCTGCAATACTTTCAACAATAAAGATAATTTTTTAAAAAAGATTTTTTAAAAAGAAAATGCTAAAGCATCGTGGTAAAGCTGTTACAGCCACCAAACTCTGGCAAGGCTACAAAAACTGTTTAAGAATAATTCTATAACTCAATGGACCATGACATACTTAATATGTTAATCACATTTAGCCTCTGGTCCCATCTAGAGGGTTTCATTGGATCCTGACTGCTGTTGACACTTTGTCATCTGTTCTAGCGTTTCCTATGTATTCCACTGACTTATGCCACATTATCCAAGATCTACAAAACCATGTTTGATCCCTGTTCAGGTTTCTTGAACACATTGCATCTAACAATTTGCTCCAGATTGGTGACCCTAAATACACATCAGTGGACCCCATCATTTCGTATATGATGCAATCTCAGTTCTTCATATTACTCCCAAGCCACACAAATGATTACACAATTTAAAAGACAATTAAAGGACAGGCTTAAGTAGTAGATGAGATGGGGCAGGATAATCCCAGCTTGGATTACATATGCCAAGTTAATCATTTGGAGTTTCAACACAGTAATTCTATAAAGGGACACTTGTAATTTGTTCCATATATTTAATCAGGCTGTCTGCATCCTTCCTTCAATTGAATGCATTTCTTTTATAATATTGGCATTTTGTTCTCTTGTATCATACCCTGCAAGGGCATTCCATATCCTCTTATCCTTTTCTAAAGATCCAAATAGATGGGATATCAATATATCTATTAAACATTTACTGCCAAGGATTTCAGCACCAGGAACTAGGAATAAAGACTAAATATATATTTCCTATTATATCACACTTGTTCAATTTTCTTGTTTTTTCAGGACTTGCACAAGCCTAATCTACTTTTTTGTTATACCACTGTCATTTATTGAAGAAGTGCTACTGTTTGCCCATGACATTATGTTTGAGTGTGTTAAGCAATATTCAGTTCATCATGGGAATTTCAGGTCACATGACTTTTTTGGTGGCCCATGGTCAAACATTCAATTTGTTATAGAGTTCAGCATCAAACCATAAGCTGATCTTAAAAGTACAGTGATAGAGCCCTGGCTGGTGTTGCTCAGTGTTTAGAGTGTTGGTCTGTGAGATAAAGGGTCATGGGTTCAATTCTGGTCAAGGCCATGTACCTGGGTTGCAGGTTCAATGCAGGAGGCAACCAATTAATTTCTCTCTCTCTCTCTCTCTCTCTCTCTCTCTCTCTCTCTCTCTCTCTCTCCTTTCCTCTCATTTCCACTCTTTCCGAAAATCAACGGAAAAAATACCCTTGGGTGAGGATTAAAAAAAGTACATTGGTGTAGATCTTAGATGGTAGTGAAGTAGCTGGAAGTTATATCCACCTCTTCTCAGACCAAACCCAAATTACAACTAAATTACAGAACAATCAACCTGAATAACCTGAAGACTAGCTGAACAGAAATCGTATAAGCAACAATTTACAGAAGAAGCCACATAGAGACTTCTTATGTTAGAAAGGGCAGAGACTAGAAAAAGGTTGGCCCTATACCCATGTCCACCAATTGAGAATCCAGAGGGATATCTCAGTTTCAAATGTCCACCCTGAGGAGTGAGGAGTCACACCCCATGCCAGGCTCACCATCCTGGATCATCAGAGCTAGAAAAAGCGCCCACATAATATCTGGCTGTGAAAATCAGCAAATAGTCTGCTAGAAACCCAAGCACTCTCTTAAAAAGCTCATGAACAAAATCTCATTTGTGACCACTCACTCTGGGATCCATCACAGAGATGGCGGCACAGAGCAGACTGCAATTATACAGGGAAAGCCTGGGTAGCTGACTATGGGGAGAAGGCTGTAGAGGTAGGCATCAAGGTCCCTGTGCTGAGTCTCTTTCACACTGGCCATAGATGACATCTTTCCTGGATCAAGCATGCCACTCCAAATGTTACCAGCTTGAGGAAATGTACTACCTTCACCCTCCCAATTTCCTGTTGCCCCACCCTGATGAGCTCATGCCTTTCAGATGAGTCTACTGGCTACGGCCAGCCTAGGCCTTCCGTGTAGACTTCTTTTTAGGCTCTCAAAAAAAGGGGTGGGCAGACTCAGGGTGGCAGAGACCAACACAGAGATGTGCAGCTCTAGGGCAGCAGTCATTTTTCTCTTGCACTGCTCATTAACTCTACCATTCCTTTGCAGATCCTTCCATGCACAAGGAAAAATATTGGTTGTTTTGGCTTGATGGACTCTTCTGACCTCACCCTGAAAATTCCCTGAGACAACACCCCCCCAAGACAAATGTCCACAGGTCCCCAAAAGATGGTGGATGACATTGGTGTATCCTGAGACTTTTACTGAGTGGTCTCACACCCAACACAGGCACCAAGGTTGAACCTGTATCAATTTGGTGAACCCACTCACCCTTTCCTGTGACTTACTGAGAATCTGCCTTGTGTAATTTGCATGCTGCCAGGGGCTATTTTGCTGACTGAGCCTTAAATAGGCAGTTAGCAGGCAGACGTGGATGTTGGGGTGTCTTGCGCTTTTTGCTGACCAAACTCTACACGGTGCTGGTGGAAGCAGCCTTGTTATGTAGCTTGGCCAAGAAGAGACAGCCATAAACAGTGGATTGCTTTGTAGCTCTAAACAGGTAGCCCAGAACTGGTCACAGGCAGCACCTTGCATTGAACTGCACCAGAGTCCCTTGCAAGATGCCTTAGAACCAACGCATCCAGTGGTGGGCTTCAGACCACATCAGAATAGGACCCAATAGGCTTCACAGGCAACACATCCAAAGGGGGATTTCAGCAGGCACCAGACACTGCTGGGGTGAGTTCTGCATCATGAGGTCGACCCCCACACAGCAGTATGTACGTTGTGATCTGGGTCAGTACTCATAGACAGATAACCTGAGGATCAACAACATACATGGATGGGCCAACAACAATCAAGGCTCAACTAAAACAGGAAAGGTCACATAATCCGCACAAAAGACGTTCCTCTAGTACAGTGTTGGCGAACCTATGACACGCGTGTCAGAGGTGACATGCAAATTCATTTTTTTGGTTGACTTTTCTTTGTTAAATGGCATTTAAATATATAAAATAAATATCAAAAATATACATCTTTGTTTTACTCTGGTTGCAAATATCAAAAATTTCTATATGTGACACAGCACCAGAGTTAAGTTAGGGTTTTTCAAAATGCTGACATGCCAATCTCAAAAGGTTCGCCATCACTGCATGCCTAACTCAGATGATCAGAGAGTATGTGCCACTGAGACCTACCGGATTCCTACTACATAAGGCCTACATAGAAAAACTGGGAGAAATAGCAGGTCTACCTAATACACAGAAACAAATACAAAGGAGCAGCCAAAATAGGGAGACAAATAAAGATACCACAAATGAAAGAATAGGATAAGTTCCCAGAAAAAGAATGAAAAGAAATGAAGACAGGAAATCTACCAAATACAGAATTAAAGACAATGGTTAGAAGGATGCTCAAGGAACTTAGAGGGAGAATCAATGAACTCAGTAAAAGCTTAAATAATGAGATAATAAGCATAAAAAAGACATAGAACCCAATGAAAGAAACAGTCAGAAATGTAGAATGCAATATCTAAAACAAAACAAAAAGCACACTAGAAGGAATCAAATAACAGCAAGGTAACTGAAGCCAAGAGTCAAATCAGTGATTTGGAAGTCAAGGTAGCAGAAAGCAATCAAAATATCAAAATGTAAAAAGAATTTCTAAAAATTAACATAGTTTAAGGGACTTCTAGGACAATATTAAGTGTAACAGTATCCATATCATAGGGGCACCAGAAGGAGAAGAGAAAGCAAGAGATTGAGAATCTATTTGAAAAAATAATGACTGAAAGAGAGAAGAAAAAAGGCACACAAATCCAGGAAGTAAAAAGGAAAAAGACACACAATTCCAAAAAGTACAGAGAGTCCTGAACAAGATGAACCCAAACAGGCCTATATCAAGATACATTATAATCAAAAGGTCAAAGGTTAAAGACAAAGATAGAATCTCCCCCCCACAAAAAAAGGAATTTAGTTACCTACATGGAAGCACCCATGACTGTCAATTGATTTCTCAATGGAAATATTTCAAGCAAGAAGGTAATGGCATTAAATATTCAAAATGATGAAAGCAAAGACCTACATCTGACTACCCCGCAAGGCTATCATTTAAAATTGAAGGAGAAATAAAGAGCTTTCCAGACAAGAAAAAGTTAAAGGACTTCATTACCACCAAACCAATATTACAGGAAATGTTAAGTGACTTCCTTAAGAAGAAGAAAGAAAAAGAGAGGAAGATAATTATAAAGAATAAAATGTCAATAAATGTGAAACTATCAATAATTACTTTAAACGCAAATAAATTAAATGTTCTACTCAAAAGACATAGGGTAGCTGAATGTATAACTAAACAAAACCCATATAGATGCTGTCTACAAGAGATACACTTCAGAATGAAAAAAACACAGAGACTAGAAGTAAAGGAATAGAAAAAGATATTGCATGCAAATGAAAACAGAAAATAGCTGAGACAGCAATACTTAATATATCAAAAAAATAAACTAAAAAACAAAGAATATAATGAGACAAAGAAGGACATTACATAATCATGAATTTAATTAATAGCTTCAGAGCATTTCACCCAAAGTACTTCTTTTCGAGTTCACATGGTACATTTTCTAAGATTGATCACATATCTCAATACATTTATAAAGATTGAAATCATAACAAGCATATTCTTTGAACACAATGGTAAGAAACTAGAAATCAATTATAAAAAATAATCTAAGAAACACATAAAGACATGGAGGTTAACAAATGAAGGAGTTGATTGTCTCCTGGGAGAACCAAGATGGCGGCATAGGTAAACACCTATACTTGCTGCTTCTCACAACCACATCAAAATTACAACTAAAAGGCAGAACAACTACCATGCAGAACCATGGGAAATCAGGCTGAGTGGAAGTTCCACAACTAGAGAGGTGAAGAAAGTACATTGAGGCTGGTAAGAGGTGCCGAGGTGCGGAAAGTGCTGGTACTTGGATGTGCTGCTCTTTTAATCGGGAGGGAGATACAAGCTCCTGCTTGCTCTGAACTACAGTTCCAGCTGAGACTCTGGGGGACCCAGATACATATGGGGAGAAATGGGACTGTCTGTCATTGGGACAGGAAGCAAGGGCAGCTTTCTCTCAGAGGTGCTCGCAGAGATCATTGTTCCTGCATGGGGCGCAGGATGTGGAGACTTGGGGACTTCTCTGGTGCAGGGCTGACTGGCAGCCATTCCTGTTTGCTCTACTGTGGTGATTCCCAGAGATCCCGCCCCACCCAATTTACAACCCCACCCAAGCTGTGCACAGCAACTTTTGCATATGAATGGCCAGTCCTTTCTCCACCTAAAACCTGTCAAACAGTAGCTGGGTCAGAGAGCCCCAGAGCTTCCAAAAGAAGGCCCAAGGACTGGCAACAGCAGCCTGACTTGCTTCACAGCTGGGCCTCATTTGGGCACTTCAAAACTCCATACAAAGAGGAGGAATATGCATATGTCTCTTTAGCTCCAGATGGGCAGCCCGACAGTGGCTGACCTTGCATCTCCTTAGAGATCCAAGAACCAGTGTACCCAGTGGTCAGAGTGAGACCATACCAGATTACAACTCTTCACATCCATAAGAGACACACTAAAGGGACAGACTCAGTGAGCACCAAAGCCCCACTGAAGCAAGTCCTGCCCTATAAGGGTGTCTCCTGCTCAACATATCTTCCAGTATAGACACAGCTGGTCATAACAGCCAATTGGCCTGGAGGTCAATTCCTCCAAGTGGTACCAAGAGCAATCAAGGTTTACCTACAACAAGACTGTGCTCACAGCCCACAAAGGGGTGCACCAAGGGAGTCCATCTCAGGTGACTTGGGAAGCGGAGCCACTGCACCCTATAGGACACTTACCACACAAGGCCACTCTATCAACTCAAGGAGACTTAGCAGCTACCCAGTACATAGAAACAAACACAGGGAACCAGCCAAAATGTGCAAAGAAACAAGTCACAAATGAAAGGAATGGATGAAAGCAAAATACTGGATATAGAGTTCAAAACCATGGTTATAAGGTTACTCAAGAATCTTCTAGAAACTTCCGAGAAATTTAGTGAGACCCTCAAGGATATGAAAAAGGGCCACTCAGAAATTAGCATACACTGACTGAAATAAAGAATAATATACAGGGATTTAACAATTGACTAGAGGATCCGAAGAATCAAGTCAAAGATTTGAAATACGAAGAAGCAAAAAAAACACCCAACTGGAAAAGCAAAAAGAAAAAGAACCCAAAAATATGAAGATAATATAAGGAGCCTGTGGGACGACTTCAAGAGTACCAACATCCAAATTATGGGGGTGCCAGAAGAAGAGAGAGAGCAAGATATCGAAAACCTATTTGAAGAAATAATGACAGGAAACTTTCCCTACCTGGTGAAAGAAATAGACTTACAAGTCCAGGAAGTGCAGAGAACCCCAAACAAGAGGAATCCAAAGAGGACCACACCAAGACACATCATAATTAAAGTGCCAAGGGCAAAAGACAAAGAGAGAATCTTAAAAGCAGCAAGAGAAAAGCAGTTAGTTACCTACAAGGGAGTACCTATATGACTGTCATCTGATTTCTCAACAGAAACTATGCAGGCCAGAAGGGAGTGGCAAGAAGTATACAAAGTGATGAATACCAAGAACCTACAACCAAGATTACTCTACCCAGCAAAGCTATCATTTAGAATTGAAGGTCACATAAAGAGCTTCACAGACAAGAAAAAGCTAAAGGAGCTCATCATCACCAAACCAGTATTATATGAAATGCTGAATGGTATTCTTTAAGAAGAGGAAGGAGAAGAAAAAGTTAAAAATAAAAAATTATTAACAACAAAGTGACAACAAATACATATCTATCAACAAGTGAACCTAAAAATCAAATGAATAAAAAACCTTATGAACAGAACAGGCTGGTGAATGTAATATAATCAGGCGCATGGAAAGGGAGCAGACTGACAATTCTCAGGGGAAGGGGGTGTGGGGGGTGCTCGTAGAGATTGGACAAAGAGCTTACGCCTATGGATGAAGTCAGTGGAGGGGCAGAAGGCCTGGGTTGGGGTGGGAAATGGGTGGAGGGGAGCTATGGGGGGAAAAAAGAGGAACATCTGTAATAATCTGAACAATAAAGATTTTTTTAAAAATGAAGGAGTTAACAATGAGATCAATGATGAAATCAAAAGATACATACCTTGAGATAAATTAAAATGAAAACACTACAACCCAAAGTCAAGGGACACAGTAAAAGCATTCCTGAGGGAAATTATTAGCATTACAGGTCTACCTCAAGAAACAGAAAAAATTTCAAATAAACAATCTAACCTCACACCTAAAGTATCTAGAAAAGAAACAACAAAGCCCAAAGTGAGTAGAAGGAAGGAAATAATAAATCTCAAAGCAGAAATAAATGAAATACAATCTATAAAACAATATAAAAATAAAACCATGAGCTGGTTCTTTGAAAAGAGAAACAAGATTGATAAACCTTTAACAATGTTTATCAAGAAAAAAATAGCAAACCCAAATAAATAAAATCAGAAATGAAAGTGGAGAAATAATAGTTGACACCACAGAAATACAAAAGGTAGTATTTAAAAAAAGTATTATGAACAACTATCTGGCAGCAAATTACACAGTCTAGAAAAAAACATATAAATTCCTAGAAACATACAATATTACAAAACTGAATCAAGAAGAAACAAAAAATATGGACATACCAAGTACCAGGAATGAAATTGAAACAGTAATGGAAATACTCTCAAACAACAAAAGTCTTGTCCCTGGTGGCTTTGCTCGTGAATTTTGCCAAACATTCAAAGAATTAACACACATCCTTCTCAAATTATTTCAAAATATTCTAGAAAACAATTAAATGCCCAACTTTATTATACAAAGCCAGCATTATCATAATTCCAAACCAGATAAAACACTAAAAAAGAAATAAAAGTATAGGCCAATATCCCTGATAAACATAGACACAAAAATCCTCAACAAAGTATTAGCAAATCAAATTCAGCAATACATTAAAAAGATCATACACCATGATCAATGGTATTTATTCCTGGCATACAAGCACATCTACAAATCAATTAAAATAATATACCCACATAAACAAAGGATAAAAATCATATGGTTATATTAATGGCTGCAGAAAAAATATTTGAAAAATCCAGCATCCATTTATGATAACAATTATCAGTAAAGTGTGATAGAGGGAACATACCTCAACATAACAAAGTAATTTCTGAATACCTTACAGCTCACATCATACTCAATAAGGAAAAACTTAAAGCATTTCTTTAAGGTCAGGAATAAGACAGGGATGTCCCCTATCACCACTCTTATTCAACATAGTACTGGAGAAGCATGGAACAGACTGAAGAATTTCAAAGGGAAGGTGGGGGTGGGTGGGGTAAGAAGAAGTGCTTAATCAGGAAACTTATCTACACTAATAAAAGAGAAACATGGTAATTGGCATACAACCGCTACACTTCCCATTGGCTAATCAGCGAGATATGCAAATTAACTGACAGCCAAGATTGCAGCCAGCAGCCAGGCAGCTTGAAACTAACATGAGGCTTGCTTGCCTCAGTGACGGAGGAAACCAACGTTCCCCGCCTGCGGCTGCAGGCCTCTGAGCCTGCAGTTTAAGAAACTATGTAACAAATACAGGACTTCAGCCAGCAGGATTGCAACATTGTAAGCAAAGGCCAGAAACCTACTTTCAGCAGCGGAGGCCTAAGAGCTGGAGCCAAGCCTCAAGCTAAAGCTGGCCCAGAATAAAAAAAAAAAAAGGAAAAAAGGAGTGGTTGGGAGCTTCAGTCACCCACCAGACTGAAAACTGCCCTCAGCCACTCACCCAGACTGGCCAGGCACCCCAGTGGGGACCCCAACCCTGAAGGGTGTGTGACCAGCTGCAAACTGCCATCATCCCCTCACCCAGGCTGGCCAGGCACCCCAGTGGGGACCCCCACCCTGATCCAGGACACCCTTCAGGGCAAACCAGCCGGCCCCCACCCGTGCACCGGGCCTCTATCCTATATAGTAAAAGGGTAATATGCCTCCAAGGACAGAGATCAGCGGAGCTGCGAGGCCTCCCGGCACCAGGATCAGCATGACAGGGGTCAACGCCCAAAGCCCCTGATCGCCCTGCGGCTTTGTGTGTGACAGGGTGCGGCGCCCCAAACCTCCCGCCCCATGGGCCCTGCTCTGTGTGTGACAGGGTAGAGCCATAACCTCCCCATCAGCCCTGCCCTGAGTGTGACAGTGGTGGTGCTCCAACCCGCTGATTGGCCCTGCTCTGTGGGTGATAGAGGGCGGCACCCCAACCCGCTTATCCACCCTGCTCTGTGTGTGACAGGGGATGGTGCCCCAACTCCCCTATCGGCCCTACTCTGTGAGTGACAGGGGGGAGCTCCTCAACGCCCTGATGGGCCTTGCTCTGTGCATGACAGGGGGGAGCTCCCCAACCCCCTGATGGGCCCTGCTCTGTGTGTGACAGGGGGTAGCTCCCCAACCCCCTGATCGACCCTGCTCTGTGCATGACAGGGTATGGAGCCCCAACCCCCCTGATGGGCCCTGCTCTGTGCGTTACAGGGGGCAGCGCCCCAACCCCCGGATTGGCCCTGCTCTGTGCGTGACAGGGGGTAGAGCCGTAACCTCCCCATCGACCCTGCCTTGAGTGTGACAGGGAGCAGTGCCCCAACCCCCCAATCGGCCCTACCCTGAGTGTGACTGAGGGTGGCATCGCAACCTCCCAATCCACCCTGCTCTGTGCATGACAGAGGGCGGTGCCCCAAATCCCCAATCGGCCTTGCTCTGAGCCTGACCAGGGGCTGCACCTAGGGTTGGGCCTGCCCTCTGCCACCCGGGAGCAGGCCTAAGCCAGCAGGTCATTATCTCCAGAGGGGTCCCAGACTGACAGAGGGCATAGGCCAGGCTGAGGAACCTCCCCTCCCCCGCGAGTGCACAAATTTTTGTGCACCGGGCCTCTAGTATTCATATATGCATAGCCCATGGACAGAGCCAATAGAGTGGTGAAGGCCTGGGAGGGGCAAGTGCAGGATGGAGGGGATCAATGGGAAAAAACAAACAAACAAACAAACAAACAAAGGGGACATCTATAATACTTTCAACAATAAAGATAAATTTGAAAAAACCATACAAAATTAACATAGTACTGGAAGTCCTATCCACAACATTCAGACAATAAGAAGAATAAAAGACATCTACATTGGAAACTTAAATGCAAAACTGTCATTATTTAAAGACTAGAGGCCCAGTGCATGAATTCCTGCACCAGTGGAGTCCCTCGGCTTGGTCTGCAGGATTGGGCCAAAACCAGCTCTCTGACATCCCCCAAGAGGTCCTGGATTCCCACAGGGTGCAGGCCAGGCCGAGGAACCCCTCGGGTGAATGATTGGGGCTGGGGAGGGATGCAGGGGGTTGACCAGCTGGAGAGGGACCACAGGAGGGCTCCAGGGCATGTCTGGCCCATCTCACTCAGTCCTGATCCACTGGACTCCAGCAGCAAGCTAATGTACTGGTCAGAGCATCTGCCCTCTAGTGGTCAGTGCACATTATAGTGACTTGTTGACCGGTTGACTGTCTTCCCCTTGGTGGTCAGTGCACTTCATAGCGGCCTTAGCATATCATTAGCATATTACTCTTTGATTGGTTGAATGGCTGACCTTACGACCAGACACTTAGCATATTGGGCTTTTATTGTATAGGATAACTTTATACTGTATGTAGACAAACATAAGATTACACACAGCCCTAGCCAGTTTGGCTCAATGTATAAAGAGTCAGCCTGCGGACTCAAGGGTCCCAGGTTCGATTCCAGTCAAGGGCACATGCCTGGATTGCGAGCTCAGTCCCCAGTAGGGGACATGCAGGAGGCAGCAACCAATGATTCTATCTCATCATTGATGTTTCTATCTCCCTCTTCCCCTCCCTTCCTCTCTGAAATGAATAAAAATATATTTAAAAAAAGATTGCACACACAAAAAAATCCTACCAGAATGTATAAACTAATTCAGTAAAGGAGCAGGATACAAAATAAATATTCAGAAATAGGTTGCATTTTTATACACCAATAATGAAGTATTGGAAAGGAACTCAGAAAATCATCCCAGTAACAACTGCATCTCACACACACACACACACATACACACACACGCACACACACAGAAAGCCTGGCCAGGTAGCTCAGTTGGTGGGAGCGTCATCCCGTACACCAAAAGTTTGTGGGTTCAATTCCTGGTCAGGGCACTTATATAGGTTGTAGGTTCGATTCCCAGTCAGGGTGCACACACGAGGCAACTGATATATGATTCTCTCTCATATTTATATTTCACACACTCTCTCTCTAAAAAAATAAATAAGTAAACATACCCTCTGGTGGGGATTTTTTAAAATAATAATAAAATTAAAAATAAATATCTACTTATATAAAAACCCTGGGTGTAACATCACTGCCAGACCAAGACCAAGCAGAAGGAAGTCAGTCCTGCAGGGGTTGTCTTGGCAATGGCTGCGCCCACCCTGGGAGCTGTTTCCTGGAGCTGTTTCTGGTTTGAGGCAGGAACCCGCCCTCGGAGCTTGGAGGCATATCTTTATAAAGTGTGCCGCGCCAGCACAGCCAAGGGTGAACCTGAATGGGCGTGGCTGAAAGGCTTAGAAAAGACAGACAAGAGAATGAAATCTGGGTCTTGGTGGGATGCTGCTTCTCTGAGAGACAGCGACCATGCCCACAGCCATGCCTTTATTGTATAGTAGATGCCACAAGGCAAAGTAAGGGCGTGACCAAGATGTTTACAACATTCTCCTGGGTTTCAATCCTACTCAACTACATGCACCTGAACTCTATCAAGCCTACATCACTCAGGCACTTGGGGCCATGTGTTTGGACCATAGGTTCAAGCTTACAACTACAGCTGTTGGCTATAATTGTGCTAGAAGGGCCCTGCCCTCCAAGCTGGGACTTGCACGTGGCAATGAGAGGACTGTGCCCTCTCATCTGTCCAAGGCTTGAACCTGTCCAAACACTGTAGCGGCTCCCCACAATAAAGTTTTAATACATTATATTAGAGGTTGTGGTGGTACTGTTTTACCCACAGCGTCTACAGGAATTGCTGCAAATTTATTTCTCGGTGGAAGAACCTTTCATTCCCAATATAAATGACCAATTCCATTAAATGAAACTTCAATTTCTAGACTCGATATAAACAGTGAAGTTGCTAAAACTATTAAATAGGCCCAACTTCTCATTATTGAAGAATGCATCATGGCATCTAGTCATACTATAAATGCCATAGACAGGTTACTAAGAAATTATGAATTTGAATCTTGTATTTGGTGGGAAAGTTCTCCTTCCTGGAGGGGATTTTCTACAATGTCTCAGTATTGTACCACATGCTATGGGATCGGCCATAGTACAAATGAGTTTAAAGTACTGTAATGTTTGGGGATGTTTCAATAAACTGTCTCTTAAAACAAATATGAGATCAGAGGATTCTGCTTATAGTGAATAGTTAGTAAAACTTGGAGATGGCAAACTTGATAGCAGTTTTCATTTAGGAATGGATATATTGAAATCCCCTGTGAAATGATTTGTAATGGATCTATTATTGAAGCTACCTTTGGAAATAGTATATCTATAGATAATATTAAAAATGTATCTAAACATGAAATTCTTTGTCCAAAAAAAATGAGCACGTTCAAAAATTAAATGAAGAAATTTTGGATATACTCGATGGAGATTTTCACACATATTTGAGTGATGATTCCATTGATTCAACAGATGATGCTGAAAAGGAAAATTTTGCCATCGAATTTCTTAATAGTATTACTCCTTCAGGAATGCCGTGTCATAAATTAAAATTGAAAGTGGTGCAATCATCATGCTATTGAGAAATCTTAATAGTAAATGGGGTCTTTGTAATGGTACCAGATTTATTATCAAAAGATTACAACCTAACATTATCAAAGCTGAAGTATTAACAGGATCTGCAGAGGGAGAGGTTGTTCTGATTCCAAGAATTGATTTTTCCCCATCTGACACTGGCCTCCCATTTAAATTAATTCTAAGACAGTTTCCTGTGATGCCAGCATTTGCAATGATTATTAATAAATCACAAGGACAAACTCTAGACAGAGTAGGAATATTCCGACCTGAACCTGTTTTTGCACATGGTCAGTTATATGTTGCTTTCTCTTGAGTTTGAAGAGCATGTGACGTTACAGTTAAAGTTTTAAATACTTCATCACAAGAGAAATTAGTCAAGCACTCTTAAAGTGTTTTCACTCTTAATGTGGTATACAGGGAGATATTAGAATAAGTTTAATCACTTTATCAGTCATTGTTTGCATCACTGTTGTTTTTATATCATGTTTTTGTCTTTTTAATATCATGTTTTTTGTCATTTTTATATCATGCCTCTGTTGTTCTATCCTTCTGTTACTGTTTATTTATTAACAAATTTATATATTATTTTCATATACATTTTACTAATTTCCTTTCATCTCTCACACTTCTATTATAGAGAAGGGCAAATAGCAATATTAAAATATCTTCGCTAATTAATTCCCTTTTAATGTGCATGGATTTTGTGCACTGGGCTACTAGTCTAGTAATAATTTTAACAAAGGAGATAAAATACCTGTACTTGGAAAAGTATGACACTGAAGAAAGAAATTGAAGAAATATAAATAAATGGAAGCACACACTGTGCTCATGGATAGGAAGAATTAACATCATAAAAATATTCATGCTATAGAATTTTTATAAAAACAATCTATAGATTCAACACAATTCCAATCAATACCAATGACATATTTCACCAAACAAGAACAAATAATCCAAAAATTTATATAAAACCAAAATGTCATGAGAAAGCCACAACAATCTTGAGAAAAAGAACAAAGTTGGAAGTATCATGCTACCTGGTATCAAACTATATTGCAAGTCTATAACAATCAAAACAGAATGGTACTGGCTTAGAAACAGACATATAGATCAATGGATCAGACTAGAGACCCCAGAAGTAAACCTACACAACTACAATCAATTAATATTTGACAAAGGAGGCAAGGGCATACAATGGGCTAAAAATAGGCTATTCAATAAATGGTGTTGAGAAAATTGGACTGATTCATGAAAAAAATGGAACTAGACAACCATCTTACACCATTTACAAGAGTAAACTAAAAATAGATTAAAGACTTAAATGTATACTTGAGACCATAAAATTCATAGAAAAAAACATAGAAGTAAAATCGCTGACATTTCTCTTAGCAACTTTTTTTTTCTGATATATCTCCTTGGGTAAGAAAGCAAAAGAAAAATAAATAAATGGAACCACATCAAACTAAAAAGACTTTGCACAGCAAAGGAAACCATCAACAAAACATAAAGACAGTCTACTGAATAGAAGAAGATATTCGCCAATGATACATCCCATATGGGATTAATATCCAAAATTTATAAATAACTCATACAACTCAACACCAAAATAATAAACCAAAGAATCCAATTAAGGTATCAGCAAAGGTCCTGAATAGACACTTCTCCAGAAGGACCTACAAATGGGCAATAGACATATGAAAAGATGCTCAAAGGCACTAGTTATTGGAGAAATCCAAATGACAACCACAAGATATGGCTTCACACATTTCATAATGGCTCCCATCAATAAAACAACAAGCCAAGAAGCTTTGGTGAGGATGTGGAGTAAAGGCAACCCTTGTGCATGTTTGTGGAATTGCAGATTGGTGCAGACACTATGGAAAACAATATGAGTTCCCTCAAAAATATTCAAACTGGAAGTTCCTTATGACCTAATGATTCCACTTCTGAGATGTATCCAAAGAACCCCAAAACACTAATTTGAAAGAATATATGCACCCCTCAGTTCATCACAGTGTTATTTACAATAGCCAAGCTATGGAAGCAACCCAAGTGCCCATCAATAGATGAACAGATAAAAAAACAGTACAGATATACAATGGAATATTACTTGGTCATAAAAAAGAATGAAATCTTATAATTTGTGACAGCATGAATGGACCTGAGGGTGTTATGCTAAGTGAAATAAGCCAGTCAGATAAAGACAGATATCATATGATTTCACATATGTGGAATCTAAAGAACAAAATAAACAAACAATAATTGATACAGCCTCATAGATATAGGGAATAGATTGATGGTTGCCAGATGATAGGGAGATTAGGGGTCTGGGTGAAAAAGGTGAAGGAAGTAAGAAGTACAGATTGGTACTATAAAATAGTCACGGGGATATAATGTACAGCATATGGATTATAGTCAATAATATTGTAATAAATATTTATGATGCCAGGTGGGTACTGGCAATACCAGGAAAATACTTTGTAACATATTTGATTGTCTAACCACTAACCTGTATTCCTGAAACTGATACAAAATAATGTTTAATGTAAATTGTAATTGAAAACTAAAAAATAATTTTTAAAGTATAGTGATGGAGGAAAATATCTCAGTTGGAAGGATTTCAAGCAGTGTACAGATTGTTCATTTTACCTGGAAGGAAATTTAAACAGAGATTTGCATCAACCCTAAATTGTGGACATTGGTTAATGGTTTATATGGATGATTGGGGACATGGAAAGAATATTATTGTAAAGTAGGTGATAAGGAGATCTGGAGAAGAGATATGTGTGTAACTCTGCAAGTGTACATATAGTATATAGGTATTTATGCCTGACATGAAAGCTTACCAAAGATCAACATCAGCAGAGTGGAAATTTAACAATCAGGTGGATTAAATGATGCCTTCTGTGTCTGTCAATCAGCTGCTTTTCTCTGACATTCTGTCATTGCCAGGTAAGCTCATGAAAAAATGGTCATGCCAAGTGGTATAAATTTATGCGCAGACTTAGAAACATGGACTTCTACACATCAAGATTATTATGGCTATTGTTACTGTAGATACCAGCAGATAGATTCAAATATGGCCCTATTCCTCAGGGGTACTAGCAAGGTACCTGGTTTTAGCTTGATAACATCAAACCACTTTCACCATAGAAGGGGCATTGTTTTGTTCTCACAGGAATAGAGACTGATTCCAAATGTGGCTTTGCTTTTCTTGCCTGCAATGCTTGTGCCAAAACTATAATCTATGGACTTACAGACCACCTTATCTACCATCATGTTATTCTACAATGCATCTCTTCTGACCAAAACAAAATAACAACAAAAACCAACAAAACAAAAAAACTCATTTCAAACCAAATGTGGCAATGGGCTGATATTCAGAAAATTCACTGATATGAACCATGTCTCATAAACTTGAGTAGCTGACCTAACAGTGGAATGGCCTTTTGCTGACTGAGTTACAGAGCCAGATAAATGACAACATCTAGTAGGGCAGGGAAATAACCTCTGTGATGTGGTATAGGATCTAAATAAGCATCCAAATATGGTGCTGTTTCTCCAATAGCTGTATCCATGTGTTGGGGAATCAAGACATTAAAATACGTGTGGATATTCTCATTATTCCCCTATTAATCCACTAGCAGAATTCTTGCTTCTTGTTACATCCACTTAGACTTTCCCGCTACAAATGAATTAATTTTCAAATGGATGGATGAATGCTGCCACCATGGGAGTCAGCAATGATTCCATTGAACTTGTAGTTGAGATTACAACCTGGTCACCTTACATAACTCATACCAACTGAATTAATTGGAAAATAAGGGGGTTAGAGTACTAATTGGGCTGATAGACTCTGACTATCAAGAGTAAATTTCATTGCTATATAAAATGAGGGTTTGTAATGCAGGAGTTTCTTAGGGGTGCCTCTTAGTATTACTATGTTCTGTGCTTAAGTCCGTGGAAAACTACAGCAATCATTACCAGTGGGACTGCTAATGGTCCAGCCTTCCAGAAATGAAGATTTGGATTACTCCACCAGACAAGGAACTTCACCCAGGTAAGAGTCTTCCTGATGACAATAAAAATATAGAGTGGGTATTGTAAAAGATAGTTGAAGACACCAGTTATGACCACAAGAGCATTTGCAAAACACAAGACTGTAATAGTCATCAGTATTTCTTCCTTATTTTGATATAAAAATATCTGTGCTCATATTGACCATTTTTCTTCTATATTTTCTTTTTGTTGTTGTTGTTGTCAATCCTCACTCACATATATTTTTCCATTGATTTTTAGAGAGAGTGGAAAGGAAGGGAGAGACACAAAGAAAGAAAGATCACTGTGAGCGAGACATATCAATTGGTTGCCTCCTGCACACACCCCGACTGGGGTCTGTGCCCTTGACTGGAATCAAATCCTTGACCATTCAGTCCACTGGCTTATGCTCTATCCACTGAGGCAAAATGACTAGTATTGCTCTTTTCTTTAGTTGGAAGTGTGTATGGGTGCCAAGTTGACAAGGATTGTACTATGAAAGTTCTGTCCCATCTCAAATTGGCTAAGAAAAACTCCATTTCCCACTTTGCATGTTTCCAGTTAAAGTTGGCGCCCATAAAATTGTGCCTAAGATTTCCAAAGCAGAAATAAAACATCAACCATGTTTCACTTTTGGAAGAATGATGTAGGTCAGGAGCCCTGTTGTAGATCACAAATTTTGGTGCATCTGCTGGTTCCCCTTGTAAGCAATGGCAATAACCAGGCTCACAGCTCCAGCTATCGGGTTATATTCTTCCAGGTTCTCTAATTTTGGGGACTGGTTCAAGAGGGACTTTGTGGCAAGAGTTGTACTTCTCCTGCAGGTCATGTGTGGTAGCAAATTTAAGCTTGATGGTAGACAAAATCTGAAATTGGTTCCAATGCAATAAAGGAAAGATACAGCTTCCATATTGTTTTCACATTGCCATTTTTCCTACATTTCCACAGTTCACATTCATTCTTCCTTCCTGACCAAATATCTTGTGAGTTGAGGATCAGCACAAGAAGCCAAAGAAACAGATGAATCAATATCGTTTTACCAGTTCTCACAGTAGTATGAAGTCAAATTCCTATCACAATTCCCTTTTTTCCAGAGGAAAAAAACAATGTCAAGGACCCTCAGAGAGGACAATGGCATTTTGAAGGGTCAAAATGAAAGTTATCATAATCAGGGGTCAGTTGCCTATATTTTGATGTCTACCTTAATTCATCCCTCCTCTTTTCTTGAGAAAAGCCCACCTGTTGTGATCCTTTTTAATTCTTTCAGCTACACAGTTTGTAGTCAACATATTACATGTAAAGATACTTTAGTTACTGTCATCTTTTCTTCCAGCCAGTCTTTGATCCCCTTATTTTCTGGGATTATGGCACCTCTTTCTTAGTCCTTGGCAACGTTTTTGATCAATGGTGAAGGGGGCATGGTGGAGATAGTATGGTCTGGTCCTTTCAGATTCCTTCATCAGGGCCATTGACTTTCTCTGACATTGGTAAATTAAATTTCTGTTGTCATGTTACCACATAAACTGAGTAGATTGGAAGCAATCCTGACTTAAATGCAGATTAGACATCACAGAATCTTGGTTGGAGACTTGCTTGACTCTGCCATTAATTTGTGTGACCTTTCCCAAGCTAATTAGGTGCTTTGAACCATTAATTTTCTCTGTGTCTCATAATTTATTTTAATGTATTCCCTTCAAATTTTAAATCAATGTGTTTTTTTTTTAATAAGGCCATGTACCCTTATTGAGGTAGGATGTGAGACAATATTAAATAAATTGAAATTGGATTGAAGTGACAAAAGGGATTTATTAGTATTATTTTTCTAAAATGTGATATTCTATGTTTCTTTTCCTAAAATATTTTTGGCCACAAAGCATTTTGCTGTTCAGGATAAATATGAAAAAGTGTTGATTTATCCATCATTTAAAGAATTTTTACACTTCATTTCTTGGCTCAGGGTTCTAAATGCAACAGAAAGTTTTCATTTACTCAAATCATCCTAGGAAGTCTGTCCTTTTTACATCTTTCATGGTTGCCTTTGAATGTATCCCCTTTTCTGTATTCATTTTTTATAGGCTTGATGTGAATTGGGCAGCATTTTATTAAACACCATCCAGCTCCTGTTTTTAATAGTTCTTCAACACTCTGATCTGAATTAGTAAGTTCTTTATTAAATAGCTTTAATAATGTTAATACATCCAAAGCCTTTTCTTTATTCTTGAGTTATACCACTGCTAAAATCTAAGCTATACATTTTTTTAATGAATCTGTCACTACTGATATGAGATGTCCCTAGTGTAAATGCTACTGGACACAGGCATATTAGAACACTAAAGTTTTGTTGACTTGTGGAATAAAATGGAATGGACTTGTGTGTCCTTAAAGGGTAACCCACCACTTTAGGATCTAAAAATTATGGGAGATTGTGAGTAGTCAAGAACTAACATATCTTGATCACTCATTGGACCCTGGGCATGTCCATCCTCGGTTCTCAGCAAATGAACCTACAGCTCACAATGACAGAAGCTGCCCTTTGCTGACACTTTCTAGCTCCACCTTCCGTCACTGGCCATCTAATTGTTTCCAGACTTGCTCAATAACATCTCAGGTGCAGTCTTGGTGAGCTGCTTCTCCGGGTGTGCCTTTCCCTTCCTATTTTTGTGCCTCCAAGGCTGAGTCATAGACTATTGTCCCCTTTGAGGCCATCTTCACTACTGCCCCCACAGCCTCTCCATCAGACCCAGTCACCTCGGTGGCCACCATCTTCACCCTGGTGGTCTGGTGTGTTCATCCTGCCATGTCTAACATAGACGTGCAAGACCTAGCCCAATATGGCCAGCAGAGAGCTGATGATGTGGTGACCCTGGAATCTTTGGGGCCCCCATGGTTACTTCAGAGGGCTTAGATGGCTTCGAAGGGGCCGCAGCCCTTCTATCTTCCCAAGTGGTTGAAAGAGCCCTTGAAGAGACAGAGAGTTTGCAGCTGGCCATTCAGCCAGCAGTTGAGGAAGATGGACTAACAGTGCTGGAGGAATGTGTAGAGGAGGAATATGAGGAAGTTGACAAGGAGGAAGAGAAATAAGACAATGAGGAGGAAGATAATCATGAAAAGAAAAACCCCAATGAAGAGATGCAGGAGGAAGACGGTGACATTTCATCATTAAGTTCTGTGAGTTCCCCATGGTTGGGTTTTGATCATAGGTTTCTAGGATCTGGTCCATTACCTTCTCTGCCATATCCATTATAATGACCAAGTCTTGGTTCAGCCCAAGGCAGATGGAGTGGTGGTCAGGCATGGTCCTCAGGAGCCTGAGAATGTGAGGAAAGGAAGCCCGTGGCACTTCGGGAGGGCAAGGACCAGGCAGAGGGAGAATAGAACCTGGTGGGTGAGAACCTAGTAAAGGGATCTCCTCCCAAGTTCCCAAGGAACCTGCAGAGGGGGTTGTATGTCAGAAGACAAAGGAACCAAAGGAAGATAGGTCCAGGAGGACAAGTCTCTGACTGATACAGATGTAAACTGTGAAGTGGGGGCCTGTGCAACCGAGGGGATTGAAGCTGGTAAGTGGCAGCTAAGTCCTCAGTCCCTTGCAGCAGTCCCTGTTGGGGCATCCAGCACAAAGGTAGGAGTTTCTCAGTGCTTGCCTTCAGCCATTAAGCAATGGAGTCAAAGCTTTCAAAAGCCTTCAGATGGAATATGCATGAGTAGAAGCCAAATTCTATAAAGATATAATCTTGAGAAAAGGTAGGTTGCTTTCTACCAACATCTGTTTTATGAGAGATCTGAAATTAACAATGCAGCTGAGGAAACTGAGGAAGGTGAATGTCAGTGAGAAGTAGGTTTTTTGGAAGGAGCTTGGGAGGAAATGGAAGGAGAGCCAGAGGAAAGGGGCAAAAAATAGCATACCTCACTTTTGGTTGATGGCTTTTACAAATGTAAAAGTTCTTGATAGGATGATCCAGGAAAATAATGAATTTGTACTAGAACACTTGCAAGACATAGAAATTAAATTTTCAGGGGTTGGGGAACCAATGAAATTCACTATAGAATTTGTTTTTAAGTCAAATGAATATTTTTACAATTAAGTTCTGACAGAAACACATTGAATATCATCAGACCCAGATGATCTCTTCTTCTCATAAGGACCAAAAATAATCAGTAAGACCAGATGTGAAATGTACTAGAAAGAGGGGAAAACATCACTGTGAAAATGAGCAAGCTGCATAAATGTTAAGGGGATGAAAGTGGTGTATCAACTATTTGGAATGTGCCCAGCTATTCTTTTTTCACCTACTCCTATATTCCTGATTCTCTTGAGGGTAGAGTATTGGCTGTCAGCACTGATTATAAATTGGGCTATTTTTTTCATAAAGTTCTGGTCCCAAAGTCTAATTATTCTTCACTAATGAAGTGAATGAATCCATATATATAAAAGCCTAATATGCAAAGTGTCCCCTCGGAAGTTTGACCAACCAGGAATTTGATCGCTCAGTATGACATATGCTGACCACCAGGGGTCGTCGCGGAACAAAGGCAGGCCCCTGCCGGGAGCCAGCAGTTGCTAAGGACCCTACGCGTGCATGAATTTCCTGCATTGGGCCTCTAGTATAAGTATAAAAACTCTGATGCTGATACCTAACAAGCTGAAGGTGAGGAGGAGAAATAGCATGGAGAACCAGAAGGACTAATAGACCCAACAGAATCCAACAGAGTCCAGCCTGGGGGAATCCAGGTTGAGTATTACCCAATTATTCCTGTCAGACACATGTTATATTGTAACATGTTCTTAGTAAAATAAAAAAAAAATTGTTTAAAAATTTGTATAAACCAATGTTAGTGTTACTAATACACATGCATACTAGATCTTACAGAATGCAGCATGTTCTGAAGTCTACTTTTTCAGACACACATTCTTTGAGCTATAACTATAAGGTTTCTACAGGTGGGAAATTTATCAGACCTGTTAGCTGATTCCATATTTGTTTAGAACACAGTTGTTAGAACAAGTAGGTAAAACCACTGTAGTAGTCACTAGATGGGCCTTCATAATTTGATGGCTACTTAAATGTGGTTTCTTATACTAATTTGTAAACAATGCCTTTGAGGATGTGAATTCTTAAAAAATTTTTAAAAAGTTAAGAATTGCAAGTAGGACCATATTTAATGACCAATGCATGTGTATTCATTCAATATTAAATTTTTGTATTTCACATAACAGTCAAAATAAAATGAAGTTAGTCTTAGTAAGATTTTGGTTATCACTGAGTTGTTAATTTAACTTACATTTCATCTATCCTTTCCCCTTTTTTTTCTTTCTCTTTTTATAGATATAGATATGCAGGGTCTGGGTGGTTAAGGGATTTTGGTTTATGGAAAGATCACAGGCTTTTAAAGTGGAAAGATTTACTCATATCCCTGAATTGTCCCCTCACCCAGATAAAAAACATTTTTGGTGTTTGATGAGTGGGAGAGAAGGTTGATGCGATCACATGACTGAAGATGTCAAATGATTTACTTAGACCCTGATACACAGGGTCTGTGTTACAAGAGGAGAATTGTGTGTGTTTTTTTCTTTTATTGAGACAACAGACATACATAGGATTGACTATTCTTACATTTAGAACATAATTGCTGTATGTTAATTGCATTCAATTATTAATATTCTCTTATTTCTTCCTACAGCTTGAAGACTTAGATCGTAAGAATGAAGAAGAAACAAGGAATTTGTTCTTCACGGATTTGAGATTTTCTGATTTTCAGTAGTTTGTGGGAAATTGTCTCAACACTAATTATGTTTCTAAGTTCATCACCCAAAAAGTAACTTATACTGATATCTGACTTTGACATCTTTCAGATATTTTTGACAGCATTTGTTCAGGTTAAAAATAAAAGTTGGCTTGAAATAAATGAGTTGTAGGTTTTTTATATAAATAACACTGACTCAAATCTATATATCTTTTTTTTTGGCCCACCTTATCATTATTAAAAGGGATCACTTTCAACCATGTTTCAAGTTATATTATTGTGTTCTTAAGTAATTAAAACATTAAGTTATAAACAATTTATGTAAAGAGGGATGGAACTCTAGCCCCTATTGCATGTTATTGAAAGAACCTGATGGATGACCTATCTTACCCAGAGAACAGACAATGCTGGACTAGTACTGGACTGATGTGGCCCAGTAGCATTAGCATCACTCTGGAACTTGTTAGAAATTCAAATTCTCGGGCCCCTAACCAGACCTACTGAATCAGAAAATGTTAAAGTGGGCTAGCAATCCAAGTTTTACATCACCTTCAAGTGGCTAAAGCACACTAAAGTTTGAGAACCACTGGTCTGAGCTTTACTTATATGATGACCAGCCATAGACACTTACTTGATACTATTTCAAGCTGGACTGGGAAAGAGAATAGAATTTTCAGGGATATAGAAACAAAAAAAAAGACCTATAGATGCAAATATTAGGTTATAGCAGTGGAAAACATGGATAAGGGGAAAAACTAATTCCAGAAGTATACAACCTGTATGATGTCATTTATATGAAATTTAAAAACATTCAAAAATTGCTACAAATTTATTATAGGTAAATATCCATGTAGTGAAAAGAACCCATACAAATTATGCATGCATAATTTATTAGAACAGTGGCAACATCTTGTGGAGAGAGAGCAAACAATTCAATTGGGGAGGGTTACATAGTGGGCCTTAACCCTGTAAATGGCCAGGCGTTCAGTGTTTTGGGGTTAAGGCGATTTTCACACTCAGAACCCATACCCCCCACATTGAACCATGCTGCATATATTTGGGACACTGAACTTGCTCCCCATGTAGCCTTAAGTCCCAAGCCTAAAGATGCCTGAAGGCTCCTTTCAGTGGGTCTGTGCTTCTGAGAGTTGAGTTCACTGCCAATATATATAGTCCTGGGACTGAGAGGTAAGTAAGATGTGGTGGCTGTATCTAGAGAACAGAGGACAAGTTAGCTACATTATTCTCATACACGCATGTGAAGTTTCTTAAGGTGAAGAATGAGCTCAGTATGTATAAAGAAGAGGTAGAGGATACCCTGGGGGCTCGGACCTGCGGCCTGGAATGAGGATCAGGGTTCTGGGGTGAGGATTACATTCTTCCCACATTGCAGGAACAGAACTTAGAGGAGTACAAGTATGGTGGATAAACCATAAAGTGACTTAAATAATACCTACCTTCTTATATTAATGCTATTGTATAATCCCCTGCCCTTGAGTTTGGCAGGGCCAATTACTCTCTTTTAATAGAATATGGAAAAGATTATGAGAAATAGAGATAAAATGAGATGGAGATTTAGGTATATAGATTAGATAGATGATAGATTAAAGAGATAGGTAGATCTTTGTGTGGTAATTTGTTAGGTAACAGTAGAAAATTAATACACTGAACTTAGCACAGGGCAGCTCAGGAGACTCCAAGTATCTGGATGTGTGATCTTGAGTATCACTTAACCATTCCTGATTCAAGCCTCTTACTGACGGCTTTGTTTTTAAATTGCCTCAATAAACCATATAAGAAAAAAAAAGCTTTGAAATACACTAACTATTCTAATTTGAACCTGGCCATTCAGGCTAATATGAAGTTAAATTTATCATGCTAAGAAAGATATTTTATTTAACAGTCTATTAGTTGATTTAAACTTTTAATGTATTTTTATATATGATAGCTAGACCCCCAATTGAACACTTGCCTTGAAATCTTTAAATGTTACAAATGTCACAGGCAGTCCAATTTGAATATTCTATTACTTCTTCCCTTTCTTCACTTCTGTCACACCTTTTCACCCCAAAGCACAGAAACAGTGCTGACTCCTGGTTTGGAAATAGACTCTGCAGCTGACCATAGCCTATCATTCTATAGGTCTCATATCTATGGACCTAGTCTCTGGGCAATAATAAAGTATAACCACCAACCATCCTATTCCTCTGCCCTTGTCCAACCAAAACTACCCTCTTTCCCACTCACCTCACTTTTGCTGTACAAATTGCATGCGCAAATCATCGAACTCAAGACCATACCTTCCCCATGTAAACAGTCCCCTGAAGGCTACCAGCCATCAGCTTGCTCAGGCATACCTGTATGGAGCCCGCTTAGGGTCAGCATAATCCTTCTTAAGAGTATTTTGTTACGCTGACCTGTCAATATCCAATTTTATTTCTCTTATTGTTTTCACATAGATTGAGATGGGCTACAGAATAGTTTATATTTTGTGAGTTTAGTTATTCATAGAGCAAAAGACCAAGGTAGCTACAAATATGCCGGAAACTTGTCAGAATGTGCCTCTGTAAATTTAGAAATTATTAACCTCTTCATTAAATAAAAGGAGTTATATTTCTAACATTGGAAAATAAAATATTAATGTGAAAATTATTAGAGTGAGAATAACCTCATATTGGTCTCCTCTGAGAAATAGTAAAGGGGTTGTTGGTATGTATAGCACCTAGCATACCGTAATTATCTGGGGAAGAGTATCAACCCTAATAAACTATTAGCCATGGGCATTTGAAGGAAATATAATCAAAGTATCACATATAAGAGTCTGAAAAATGTTCCACACAACATCATGATTTGTCAGTCACTGCAGACGCCACTGGATCTGCTGAGCCATAATGACCATGTGGCAGAGCAGCTTGAATGGCAGCCTGGGTATATTGTAGGTCCTTTTTTTTGTTTGTTTTTCCTGGGTTCCACTCACAACCAGTAGCCTTTTAGGATAATAATAGCACTGTAAAATAAGATGTATGATGCCTTCAAAAAATTTTAAAAGCTCGCTAGGCATCTTGCCTGGTAGTAGGGACCAAGTGTGCCACTGTCCTCCCCCTTGAAGAAATATTTCAAGGTTCACTGCTTTGGAAATAGACCTCTGAACCACTAGAAAATTCACCAATAAAGCTAGTCCCTGAATTTTTGTGGGTTTCATTTCCCTCTTTGACATGCATTTATCTTACCAAGGTGTCTAAGGTTGTCATTACATTCTGCTCATCATGTTCGGTCAGCATGATATCATCAATGGAATGTCCTGTGGTTTGGAGAGGTGATCAAACTCCCTGGGGATTAGATTTTGACATAGAACTGGAGAGTTAATATAATCTAGAGGTAGAACAATAAAGGTAACTTGCTGGCCCTGCCAGCTAAAATCAACTTTTTGATATGGTCCTCTGACAAATATAGAGGGGGAAAAACATCACATCAGGTGCCAGGGGATAGGCTTCTTTTCTCCAGCAAAGAAACCACATCTTAAATAGCATCTACAATTGGATTCATCATCTCACTCCTTTATCAATAATCCACTGTTGTTCTTTAAAATTCATCTCTCTCCTGCACAGGCCAAATAGGAATATTGAATGGGGATGCGGTGAGACTATCCACTCCCTGAATATTTCAAGTTTCTCCAGGAAGACAGTATGCTTTTGGTTTACTATACTGTAGATAGAAGCAATTTTAGTATTTTTCACTAGGCCTACCATGATAATCCACATTCTATGGCTCAGGAAGCCAAAGTGAGGATTTTTTCAGTTTTTATATGTCTATTTCACCTATGCATTCTGTAATGGGGATAACAAACAGTTAGCAGGAGATGTATCAATCACTAGAGACAAAACTCCACAGTGGCATTTTGGGTCTCTTGGAATTAGGCGTATTTCAGAGTCAGTGATTTCTGAAAATTTTATTATTTCCCTCCTTCCTCAATGCACAGTTATTCTGGTAAATAGATACAAGGCCCTTTAGATAAGATCAGATGAAGGTTTTCAATATTTATTTAGCTGAGTAGCACAGTCCTTTTTCAAGGAGATCTGGCCTTCATTTTGTACAGAAGGCCCTGAGTCTGTGAAGCGGCTCAAGTATGAGAATTGATGCAGGGCTCTGACTTATAGTTGTTCAAGTCAGATTTATATTCATCATATAGAGAGCTGTTTATTTATACATATGAAGTAGAGTTTAGTAGGCTGCCAAGATATTTTAGTTCTAGGGATACCACAATCAACTTGTCAATACCAAAAATCACTGCTTCAGCGTTGCCACCTATTATAGTAACCATTCCCATCCTGTCTTTGGTAAATCCATGTTGTCACTTGGCTCCTTCCAAACCAGGAACATAGTGACCCCTCTTAGTCAGGAAGCCCAAATTGATGGCAGTAGTTACCACTCTCATCTATGCCTTACAAAATTCATACATCACAGAGATTACAATAATAGTGAGACTCACCTCATGAATGTGTTCCTGACAGCTTTGGTAAAGAAAGAGTCTTCCACACTTTTACTCATATCATAATGGGGTGGTGGGAAGAGGTCCTAAGTGATAAATTCACTCTATCCTTTTAAATTTTCTCAGTCTTTGCCTACTGTTATCTCCAATGTTCTATGGAAGTTCTGGCATTTTAATTTCATTTTCTATAGAATACCCTTTTGGGTCAATGTTTCATTCAACCAACCAAATGAATAATTAGGGGCACTCTTGCTACTCAAGATGACATATTAAATATGAAATTTCTACTTAGTGAGACAATATCAATAAATTTGGCCAATCCAACATATTTTTTATCCTACTCCCACCACTTTAGAGTCTATTTCCACACATGCTCCCCAGATTTTCATAAATGTAAATGGACAAAATATCTAACTCTTGATAAGCATCACACTTCCTCAAAGTCTATACTTTTTATCTCATGCTCCAAAAGTTGCTAGAACTTGGGTCTGGTTATAGGTCTAAAAGCAACGGTAATTATGTAACGTGATCAAGGTGTTAGCTAACAATATGGTGGCACTCATTTTGCAGTATATAAGTACAAGAAATCAACATAATGTCAATTGTATGTTGATAAAACTGAAAAAAAAAAAATAAAAGCAAAGAGACATGGTGTGGGTAGGCCCTGAGGAGGGTGAATAGTCCCTTGCAAGGCAACTACCACAGGTAAGGCCATTACAGGTTTTTCATGCTAAAGGAGACTGATAACCTCAGACATGAGTTTAAAGGTTTCGAATAATAGCAAAGGTAAATAAGGCAGAATTTGGGGTTTCAAGGACCTCAGTTTCCTCATGATCTTTTTATATATCCCTGTCTAAATTTTCATTGTTCAATTCCTTCCCTAGCAATGTTTTAACTTAAACATAAGATAACCCATGAGGTTGGAAAATAAATGTGCATTGTACTTCCGTCCCCCAAAAGATTATACTTTAGTTTTGCTTTTCATAAATCTCAGCCTCATGACTATAAGATATAACTATTGTTTTTAGAGCAGACATAGATGTGCTTTGGTCCCCAACCCAGTACTTGATCTGGGAATTTAAAATCCTGAACTCATTTTCTTTCTCAAGTTCTCTGGAACATGTAGAAGCAAACAAGTGACTCCACTGTAATCCTTATTTTCACTAAAGTGTTTTGTGGCTGCAAGTGGTTTTGGTCACCAGAAGTCTTGCCATATATATGCATTTTCTTCTAGGTATCAACAGGTGATAATATAAGAAACAATTTTTATGCTTTATACCATGAACTATCACTGTACTCTTTGCTAATGAAATGAGTCATTAATGTCTAAATATAATCAGAACATAGAACCAATTTCTAATAATAAAGAGTAATGCAGGGACTGCTGGTGAGAATGGAGACTGGTGCATCCACTGTGGAAAATAGTATGGAATTTCCTCAAAAAGTTAAAAATGGAACTCCCATTCAACCTAGTAACCCTACTTCTAGGAATATAGCCCAAGAAATCAGAAACACCAATCAGAAAGGACATAGGCACCCCTATGTTCATAGCAACACAATTCACCATAGCTAAGATTTGGAAAGAGCCTAAGTGTCCATCAGCAGATGAATGGATTAAAAAACAGTGGTACATCTACACAATGAAACACTATGCTGCTATAAAAAATGAGCTTTTACCATTTGCAACAGCGTGGGTGGAGCTGGAGAGCATTATGTTAAGCAAAATAAGTCAGTCAGAGAAACATAAATATCACATAATCTCACTCATTTGTGGAATATAATGAACAACATAAACTGATGAACAAAAATTGATCCAGAGCAGAGAAACACCGAACAAACAGTCAAACCTCAGAGGGAAGGCAGGGGAGGGTGGGTGTAAGAGATCAACCAAAGGACTTGTATACATGCATATTAGCATAACCAATGGACACAGACACTGGGGCAGTGGGTGCTTGTCCTGGGGGATGGGAGTGGCTAGGGAAGGGTCGATGGGGGAAAAAGAAGACATATGTAATACTTGAAACAATAAAATATAATAAATAAATATAGTAAATAAATAAGTAAATAAAAATTACAGGAAAAAAGAAAGAGTAATGCAGGAAAGCCATCCTTAAAGCAGTTCTTCTGGGACCAGTACTGCTACCAATTACTATCTTGATTATTATTATGTTTAACAATTCATTCCAAATATAGTGGTATATAACAAAAACTTATGCTATAAGATTTTGTGTGTCAAGAATTCTGAAATGGCACAGCAGAAAACAATTATCTCTCTGCTCCATTACATTTGCAACCTCCGCGGGATAGACTTGAAATCTAGGAATCACTTGTTTGTTACCTAATGAAATAAAATGAAGGCACATTCACTCACACACATGATGCTTGGATTGGAAGAAATCAAAGCTAGGATTGTCAACCAGAGTACATGCATATATGTGAATTCTCTACATGGTTTTGTTTCCTTAGAGCATGGTCACCTCAGGATAGATTATGCTTAGAAATATAACATGGCAGTTCAGGAATTCAAAACCAAGTGCTACAGATATCCATATGAGAGAATCTTAAAAGCAGCAAGAGAAAAACAGTAACCTACAAGGGAGTACCCATACAACTGTCAGCTGATTTCTCAACAGAATCTATGCAGGTCAGAAGGAAGTGGCAAGAAATATTCAAAGTGATGAATACCAAGAACCTACAACCAAGATTACTCTACCCAGCAAAGCTATCATTTAGAATTGAAGGTCAGATAAAGAGCTTCACAGACAAGAAAAAGCTAAAGAAGTTCATCATCACCAAACCAGTATTATATGAAATGCTGAAGGGTATTCTCTAAGAAGAGGAAGAAGAAGAAAAAGATAAAGATAAAAAATTATGAACAACAAAGTGACAACAAATACATATTTATCAACAAGGGAATCTAAAAAATCAAATGAATAAAAAATCCGATGAACAGAATAAACTGGTGAATGTAATAGAATCAGGTGCATGGAAAGGGAACAGATTGACAATTCTCGGGAGGAAGCGGGTATGGGAGGTGCGGGAAGAGATTGGACAAAGATCTTATATTCATGTATGCAGTACCTATGGACACGGACAGTGGGGTGGCAAGGGCCTGGAATGGGGTGGGAATTGGGTGGAGGGGAACTATGGGGGGCGGGTTGAAGAAAGAGGTACTTTTGTAATAATCTGACCAATAAAGATTTTTTTAAAAAGAAATCCATATGGAAGTTGCATTGACTTTTATTGTGTATCCTTGGAAGTCAAATAATTTCACCTCCACTAAACTCTACTAGATGAAACATTCCCCCAAACTTTCCTAGTTGGAAGGGGAATGGACATAGACCACACTTCTTTTTTTTTTTAAATTAAGTCTTTATTGTTCAGATTATTACAGTTGTTCCTCTTTTTTTTCCCCCATAGCTCCCCTCCACCCGGTTCCCACCCCACCCTCTGCCCTTACCACCACCACCCACTGTTCTCATCCATAGGTGTACAATTTTTGTCCAGTCTCTTCCCACACCCCCCACACCCCTTTCCCCCCCGAGAATAGTCAGTCTACTACCTTTCTATGCTCCTGATTCTATTATATTCACCAGTTTATTCTGTTCACCAGATTATTTATTCACTTGATTTTTATATTCACTTGTTAGATATGTATTTGTTGTTCATAATTTGTATCTTTACCTTTTTCTTCTTCTTCCTCTTCTTAAAGGATACCTTTCAGCATTTCATATAATGCTGGTTTGGTGGTGATGAACTCCTTTAGCTTTTTCTTATCTGTGAAGCTCTTTATCTGACCTTCAATTCTGAATGATAGCTTTGCTGGGTAAAGTAATCTTGGTTGTAGGTTCTTGCTATTCATCACTTTGAATATTTCATGCCACTCCCTTCTGGCCTGCATAGTTTCTGTTGAGTAATCAGCTGACAGTCGTACGGATACTCCCTTGTAGGTAACTGATTGTTTTTCTCTTGCTGCTTTTAAGATTTTCTCTTTGTCTTTTGCTCTTGGCATTTTAATTATGATGTGTCTTGGTGTGGTCCTGTTTGGATTCCTTTTGTTTGGAGTTCTCTGCACTTCCTGGACTTCTAAATCTATTTCTTTCACCAGATAGGGGAAATTTTCTGTCATTATTGCTTCAAATAGGTTTTCAATATCTTGCTCTCTCTCTTCTTCTGGCACCCCTATAATTCAGATGTTGGTACGCTTGAAGTTGTCCCAGAGGCTCCTTACACTATCTTGATATTTTTGGATTCTTTTTTCTTTTTCTTTTTTCGGTTGGGTGATTTTTGCTTCTTCGTATTTCAAATCTTTGACTTGATTCTTGTGATCCTTTAGTCTGCTGTTGGAACTCTGCATAATATCCTTTATTTCAGTCAGTGTATGCTTAATTTCTAGTTGGTCCTTTTTCATAAGCTCGAGGGTCTTACCAGACTTCTTGAGGATCTCACTAAATTTATTGGTGGTCTCACTAGATTTCTTGAGGGTATCACTAAATTTATTGGCCATTTCTAGAAAATTCTTGAAAAACCTTAAAAATGTGGTTTTGAACTCTATATCCAGTAGTTTGCTTTCCTCCATTTCTGTCATTTGTGACTTTTTTCTTTGTCTCCACATTTTTTATGCTTCCCTGTGTTGATAGAGTGGCTTTCTGTGTTAGGTGTCCTATAGAGCCCAGTGGCCCAGCCTCCCAAATTACCTGAGGTGGACACTCTTGGTGCACCCCTTTGTGCACAGTCTTGTTCTAGTTAAGTCTTGATTGTTGTAGGTATCACTGGGAGGAATTGACCTCTAGGCCAGTTGGCTGTGAGAATCAGCTGTGTCTACAGTGGGAGAACTTCTGAGCTGGAGACACCCTTCTGGGGCAAGACTTGCTTCAGTGGGGCTTTGGTGCTCACTGAGTCTGCCCCCTGAGTGTGTCCCTTATGGATCTGAGGAGTTGTAATCTGACCACTGGGTACACTGGCTCTTGGATCTAAGGAGGTGCTAATTTAGCCTCTTCCTGAGGCAACCCAGCAGGAGCTATGGGGAGATCTGCAGATTCCTCTTCTTTGTTTGGGATTTGGAGGTGCACCGATGAGACCCAGCTGTAGAGCAATGCAAGCTGCTGTGGGGCCTTGGACCTTCTTTTGGAAGTTCTGGGTCTCTCTGATTCAGCTGCAGTTTGTTAGGTAATTTTCAGGTTTCAAAGGGCCAGGCCTTTCATATGCAAAAGCCTCTGTGCACAGCTGGGGTGGGGCAGGGTCTCAGGGGATCAACAAGGTGGAGCAGTCAGCTATGGCTACACCTCAGTCCTACCCTAAGAGGCCCCACATCTCAGTGTCCTACGGTAATCGCTGCAAGCACCTCTGAGAGAAAGCCGCCCTCGAGTTCTGAGTTCTGCCCACTGCCAGACAGTCCAGTTTCTCCCCGTATGAGTCTGGGTCCCCAGAGATTCACCCGGAACTGGAGTTCAGAGCAGTTGGGAGCTTGAGACTCCCTCCCGATTGAAAAAAACAACTGTGTCCTCAGCTGCCAGCCCTCTCCATGTGTGCCACATCCTCAGCCACCAGTCCTTTCCACATGCACCGCATCCTGTGCTGCCAGCCCTTTCCATGTGCACCGGGTCCTCAGCTGCCAGCCCTTTCGGCATGTGCCTCCGTACCTCTGCACTTTACTTCCGCACCTCCTCTGAGTCTCAGTGCTTTTCTCTTTCCTTCTAGTTGTAGAATTTCCACTCAGCCAGCCTTCCTGTGGTTCTGGATGATGTCCATTTTGTCTTTTAGTTGTATTTTTGAGTGGTTGTGCGAGGCAGCAATTTCCGGTGTTTACCTATGCCACCATCTTGGTTTCTAGACCACACTTCTCAATGGAGTATAGCAATATCCTTGAGCAACATGTGCAATGGAAGATGATGTAGTAGATATCTTTAGAAAATAGAGTCTGCTCTCTGGCAAAAATTCTTATATTCTTCCTGCATGCAAAATACACTTACCTCCTCCAAGTATCTCCAATATCTCATAGTGGTAAGAATTTTACTCAAGAACAGGATCTTGTTATCTCCATCAGATTCACATGAGGCTCTTTGGGTATTGTTCTTCAGGTTCACCTCTTTGAGTGTCATTTCTCTCAATCTGAAGGCATGTGCGCTAATGAGACAAGTAGTTGCTCCCTCCCTTCCCAACATACAATATGAAATAGGTACAGGAAAATTACTATAGATATTTCCATCAAAAGGGGGAAATAAGAAGACCATGATAGCCAATGAACATGGCAATTATAAAAGACAGCTAGTCATCTCTTGTTTATGGATGAGTCCCTAGGATCTGGTCTCTGGTTCTTGGCTTTGCATTGTGGGCCTTGTTTTGGCTCTTTGAGTCATCTTCCTTTTTCCCTAAGAAGTGACCTGTATTTAAAACTGATTAACCTCGGTCCTCTACACTCAGAAAATTTTGGGTGTCCAAAGGCCTTTTTATGTTGCTATCCTTTTCAGTTCAAGTTGTGGCAATTCCTTCAAAACTTTGGGTGCTTCCTGTGTGTCAATTTATAATATACTAGAGGACCGGTGCATGAAATTTCTAAGATTTGGAAACAACCTAAGTGTCCATCAGCAGATGAATGGATTAAAAATCAGTGGTACATCTACACAATGGAACACTATGCTGCTATAAAAAAAAGGAGGTTTTACCATTTGCAACACTATGCTGCTATAAAAAAGGAGCTGTTACCGGTGCACTGGGGGGGTCTCTCAGCCCAGCCTGCCCCCTCTCACAGTCTGGGAGCCCTCAGGGGATGTCCTAATGATGGCTTAGGCCCGCTCCCCATGGTGGCCATGGTGGCTCAGAGCAGGCACCCCTGTGTGTGTGTGCTGCAGGCCTTCCCACAGACACTCCGCAGAGGTTCAGAGCAGGCACCCCCATGTGTTGTTCTCTCAGGCTTGGGGCCATGCCTCGCCCCTCCTCCTGAGCTGGCCATGACTGTTACAGTGTTCTGACCTAATTTGCATATTACTTCGTTTTATATATATATAGATTCCATTAAACAAAAGATACACCTAGAAACTTCCCTACCATGGTATTCTGCGAGGCTGCTATGGGATATATCTTTAAGATTGTAAGAAGCCCTATAATGTAATTTGATATATAATGTTGTAATCCTTAGAAGATATTTTGTCTGTCTGAAAGTATCTATGAGCTACTGACTTAGGTCATTCTAAGATTAGGACAAAATCTCTTACATAGGGTTAATGAATGTTTATAAATAGGTATCTGAGTGTGTTTTAAGATTGAGTGTGCATTTAAAATATGTGAATGTATGTGAGCAAGAGTGGAACTATGAGAGTAACAATATGAAAGTTTGGGGGCAAACGTGTAAGACTGAATATGTGCATATAACAGTAAGAGTGTGAAAATATGAAAGTGCTAAAGAGAGTAAAAAATATGGATAGGAATTACTGAAAATAGGCAGTTTTCCAAAAGTGATCATCAGGGCCATCCTATCTAATAAAGAGGTAATATGCTAATTGACCATCACTCCAACACATAAGATGGCTGCCCCCATGTGGTCAAAGATGGTCGCCCCCATGTGGACACAAGATGGCCGCCACAAGATGGACAGCAGGGGAGGGCAATTGGGGATGACCAGGTTTGCAGGGGAAGACAGTTAGGGGAGACCAGGCTGGCAGGGGAGGGCAGTTGGGGGTGATTGGGCCAGCAGGGGAGGGCAGTTAGAGGCAATCAGGCTGGCAGGGGAGCAGTTAGGTGTTGATCAAGCTGCCATGGGAGTGGTTAGGGGGTGATCAGGCTGGCAGGCAGAAATGGTTAAGGGCAATCAGGCAGGCAGGCAGGTGAGAGGTTGGGAGCCAGCTGTCCTGGATTGTGAGAGGGATTGGGCCTAAAAGGGCAGTCGGACATCCCTCGAGGAGTCCCACATTGGAAAGGGTGCAGGCTGAGCTGAGGGACACACATAGCCCCCTCCCCCATGCACAAATATCATGCTCTGGGCCTCTAGTACAGTGATGGAGAACCTATGACACTTGTGTCAGAGGTGACATGTGAACTCATTTTTTTGGTTGATTTTTCTTTGTTACATGCCATTTAAATATATAAAATAAATACCAAAAATATAAATCTTTGTTTTACTATGGTTGCAAATATCAAAAAAAATTCTATATGTGACATGGCACCAGAGTTAAGTTAGAGTTTTTCAAAATGCTGACATGCCGAGCTCAAAAGGTTCGCCATCACTGCTCTAGTAGAATTAAATAAAACCTATGCAGGGGTTATGGATGAACACCGTCTAGGTTGCTACCACAAAATCTTATTCCTCACAAAGAACATAGGGAAGAATAGTAGAGGGTACAAACCTGACTGTAATGGAAGATACAGACTGGGGTCCAATTTGGGCTACCCAACTTCCCACCTGTGTGACTTTGGGCACATGCCTGAAAGTAACCATTTTCTCACACCCTTGCTAATGGTCAAGTAGGTCATTCTATTAGGTTTAAAAAGTAGACTCACATTGGTATTTATTCTTTCAGTACTTTATTTCTGAGGATGACTCTTTTAAATGTAACTTTCTCACCAAGAGTAGTAAAACCTATCCTATCTTGCTACTTGTGCAATCTTGTTTTGGATGGCTCTTCTTTCGTGGGTTCCAGAGGTATGAGATGGCTTCATCATGTTAAGAGTACACAGGCTTAAACAGAGAGGGCTTTTTCTTATTAATCATCTTATTAATTAAAATTTAAAAAATAAAATTAATTTTCCAAAATCAATTGAGTTTATACTACAGTTTTGTTTCTCTAACTGGAATAACCCATATTTGTGTAAACAGTGTGCTTACTTCTATACTCTAATGATGAGATTGTGAGGTCCTCTGCAAAGCTACTTACTTTTTTGTTTCTTGTTTTAGCATAAGGTAATAAAAAGTTACTTAACTCCAGGCATCATTATTCATTTGTTGTATGTTTTAGTGTTGTCTGAGAAGAGCAATTTCACAAATATGGCAAGCTCAGTTTCTCTTTCTGTGGTCACAATAACTTTTTTAGAGTTTGTTCTCTTCTCTGGAAGTTTGATCCTCTCATATGGTCCTCTGTCTGACAAAAATTTACTCAAATGTATTACTTAGGTTCTTCTTTCTCACCAGAGTCTTCTCTAGCTCCAGGTTTTAACTTTGCCACCTTTTTCATATATTCATCCATTTCTAGCTTTGGGAGGAATGAGTGAGCATTGAGGAATGTTTTAAGGCAATTCTAGTGAATGTGCCAGAGAAAGGATATGTTAACCTTGTGACTCATGTATTTATACCCATGTATATGTTAATCTTTTAAGCCATCTGTATTTAATTTTTGTTGTTGCCTAAGTTGAAGTAATTTATGCCTAAAGGTCCAGACATTATACATAATTATGCACTGGAATTATATGCTGTGTACTAATATCTTATAATGGGAATCCTTAATGATCCAATCTTTGTAGATGTTAATGTGTCTGTTTCCGTAGAGATAGAAATTGAGGGTCTGAGGCCCCTTGAAAAGTGATTCAGACCTGAAGCCTTTAGGGAAGGTCATCGGACATATCACAGACATGCCTCCATTCTCTCTACCTTTGATTCTTGGGTCCATTTATAGCAACTGAATGTTGAGATTGGATTTGGAGCATTGTGGACTTTGAGATCTGTTCTACCCTATCTATGTATCTGTTATGGCAGTCCTTAAAAGGGACTAAATTCAGGTCTATGTGTCTTTTGGAAAAGACAAACCCATTAACGGCCCTTTGTGTTTTCCATAAACCACTGTTTGAAAAGCTTTTTTTCCTTTGATGTTTTTAAAAAAGAAAGAATTGCTGATAGTACCTTTAATATTTTATTTACCAATTCACTAATTGGATGAGGAGAGCTATAAATGGCTGATGCCTAGATTAACTATTTAAGTCTGAGGATGAATTTGTGTTTTTCAGTTTCCATAGAAACTCAACAACAATCAGAATCTTACAATGACGTTCTGCATTCTATGACACCTGGGTTATGCCTCTATATCCTGAAAGCAGAAATACTTAGCAGTAAGTTTACTGGTAGGAAAGGAGGAATGCCTCCATCAACACCAGATCTATTGATTGTCTATCATTATTATGAACTTTTGTATCTTTTGAAGGGGACAAGGGCTATCTGATCCCTCTTCTTGTATGGGAAAAGTTGGTTGCTCCTGCAGAGGGGAGACTGTGGTTTTAACCATGCCATACCACTTATTCTGTGAAGGGAGGGTCTGATGATTCCTGAGCTCTAGAAAGAGTGGTTCTCAAACATATTTGAATAACCTTGATCTCTTCCCCCCTTTTTTACCCTATCTCTAGTATGCAGGAAGCAGCTGAACCGATGTTTCTCTCTCATTGATGTTTCTAACTCTCTATCCCTCTCCCTTCCTCTCTGTAAAAAAATATATATTTTTAAAGAAAGAAGTTGTGCTTAGAAGTTAGGTAGGACTATAAATTTGCTCCTCTGCCCAGATGATAGAGTATAGAATCAGTGAATTTGCAGACAGTTCAATTCAATAAAATTTACCCAATCTGAACAAAAAAGAGAAAATAGACTGAAAAAATATATAGTCTTAGTGATCTGTGGGACAATAACTAAAGCTCCAACATTCATATGACTGGAATACCAGAAGGAGAAGACAGTGCGACTTACAAGTTTTTCAAAGAAATAGCTGAAAACTCTCCAAATTTGGTAAATGACACATACCTCGAGATTCAAGATGCTGAAAGAATCACTAATAAGATAAACTCAAATAACTTAATACCAAGACACATTATAATTAAACTTTTGAAAACTAAAGAAAAATATTGAAAAGCCAGAGAAAATACAACGACAGTGGATTTTTCATCTGAAACAATGGAGGCCAGAAAGAAGTGGCACAAAATTTTCCAAGCACTGAAATAAAAACCCAAAAGCTGAAAACTTTATATCTGGGATAATGTCCTTTACGAATACAGGGAAAAATAAAGGCACTCCAGGAAAGCTATGGCAATGTGTTTCTAGGAAGCCTAAACTTAAAGAATGGCTAAAGAAATACACTAAGCAGAAATGAAATGATAACAGAAGAAGGTTTGAAACTTTAGAAAATAAAGAACAACTTAGATGGTAAAAATAGGGGTAAGTATGATGTTTCTTTAATGATTGAGGTAAAAATTGTAGCACATGTGATATGCTGTTCAATATGTGTAGAAAACTATGTAAGGCAATTATATATTAAAAATGACTAGGGTATGGAGACCTAAATGGTAGTAAAGTCTTGTCACTTTACTGAAAGTGGTGAAATGCTGATATCATGTAAACCATGATAAGTACATATGTATACTATAATACCTAAAGAAACCTCTATGAAAACTATAGAAACCATTGTATTCTAAAACACTCTAAATTAATCAAGATGAAATCTTTAAAAATATTCAAATAACCTAAAGGAAGGTAAGGAAAGAGAAAGAAAAAAAGAAAAGATAATAAATGACAACACTGCAGACTTAAGCCCAAACATAGTAATTACCTTCAGTGTAAATGGTCTGAATACATCAATAAAAAGTATATTAGTAGATGGATTTAAAAACAGACCCTTATAAAGAAGCTTCTAGGCTCATAAATCAACCAATGAGCTGAAGAGTTGCCATAGTCAATGAGCTGCATAGTTATATCCTCATTTGTATCTTTACTGATTTAATAATTTTAAAGAAGTAATGAAATTATATCTTTAGTAATTTTAAGACAAAAGTCTAGTTAAAAGCACTGTTGTAGTTGAGAACTAGGAATTAAACACAGACCAATGCCTTAAAGATTTTTACAGTACATAGAGAATTCATGCTAGATTTCTCATCTATATTCACATACGTATATCAGTGGACCAGGTTTATCTATAGATACTCTTTGTTCATTTGGGGCTTTGTTTTTCCTTTCTCCTCTTCTTGCTATGACTTCATTAGCCTCTTGCTATACATCTAGTTAGGTTAGTATTAAACAGTTTTAATCATTGTAGCTTTGTTTATATGGCTTCATATATAATAATATTTGTCTTTCTTAGTTACACTTCTTTTTCAGAAGTTTTCTGGAAATTCTCTGATGTTATTCATTGTTGTTAATCATCACCCAAGGATATTTATTCCATTGCTTTTTTAGAGAGAATGGAAGGGAGGGATAGAGACAGAAAGAGAGAAACATCAATGTGAGAGAAACAAATTGATTGGTCTCCTTCTGCACACACCCCAACTAGGGCCAGAGATCAAGCCTGCAACCAAGGTATGTGCCCTTCACCAGAATTGAACCCAAGATCCTTCAGTCCTTGGGCCACTGTTTTAACCACTGAGCAACCGGCTATGGCAGATGTTTTCATTTCAAGTGAACTACAGTATTGTTTGATCACTTCCATCAATTCTAGAGGTAGGTATTAAGATTATTTATATGTTATACTTATGTACTGAGGAAACTGAGGTACATAGAAGTGAAGAAACTAGGAAATTATAATGACCTCAATTCAAAGTACATACAGGAATAATTCTGGTCTATCCTAGTCCTTGTTTTATGGTTCCCATAAAGAGTAAGAGATTAAGGCTCCTTCTTGCTTTAGAGTCCTCGAGAAAAATCACAAAGGGTCCTACTCTTTGTTTGTTAATACCAAAACAGCTGTGCCACACTTCAAGTCTACCTAACATGTAATCTCAGAGTGTTGCAAGACTTATGCTTTTAAAAAAATTACCTGTGATAATATGGTTGTTAGGGCTTCAGCAATCTTACTTACATTTTAAAAAATCTTACCATAATATTACTCTAAGTGGTCTGCCTCCTAGTATCATTAACCATTGACAGTGTGTGCGTTTTAGTATCAACCCAGGAACACAAATCCCCAAATGTGGCATTCACACTTGTATCCCTGTGGGTCATGTGTCAGATGTTCTCTGTGCGAGTTCATTTCTCTGCTCTGAAAGCACATTTTCTCAGAAAAACACAGAAATGTCTCAGCCCCCTTTGGACCCGGAAGTGACTCACTGACTGGCTTGCCTTTCTCTGTCTGAGCACTCAGCCACAGTAAGTTATTTTCTCCTGCTATTTCACTTTTAAGGTGGGGTGATATTCAGCCAGTATGCATTCTTTTGGTCATACTGTTTGTTTATAGCCAATGTAGGACACTGGTCATGGCCTATGACTTAGGAATTGTTACCGGCTTTGTATATATTATTTACTAAAACTTAGCTTTAAATAAATTTATCTCTAATGTGTCAATTTTTAACTCACCAATACAGTGATGGCGAACCTATGACACGCGTTTCAGAGGTGACACGCGAACTCATTTATTTGGTTGATTTTTCTTTGTTAAATGGCATTTAAATATATAAAATAAATACCAAAAATATAAGTCTTTGTTTTACTATGGTTGCAAATATCAAAAAAATTCTATGTGTGACACGGCACCAGAGTTAAATTAGGGTTTTTCAAAATGCTGACATGCTGAGCTCAAAGGGTTCGCCATTACTGCACTAGTAAGACAACAAAAACATTTAAAAGAGATTATGCCAGGTCCCAGAAAAGATATTGAAATGGAATGGTTACAAATTTGGGGACTAGGAATGCTTACATAAACAAGTAGGTTTTGTAATAATTAATGTTTCCTTTCACAAAGTCTAAAGGACATAATGATCTTGCCATTGTTACAAAAGGAATTTTGTAGCAGAATGGTACATGTTGCCTATCAGTCAGAAGTTAACAAACAGTGCATTTAAGTAGAAAATGTTCAGAATATATCTGCTTGAGACTAAGATTAGGTTTTTATTCTCCAGCAATAGTGCATAATAGGAACATCTATCAGGAAAGCATGAAACAAAGTCAACAGAGATTGGAAGCTGAGGATGAAATAACTTAATGTCAGTGATTTTTTTCTAGCTGAAACAAAGATGCAGATTATATAGTTTGCCCATTTCTTAGTTTAGGAACAATTGTGTTTTTCTTTGACCTTCACTCCTTTTGGTTTCTTCTTCCAAAAAGCAATAATAATTCTCATGTTAACTTACTGTTTGAATAATTGTTTTTTTTCACAATTTTTGAATATAACAAAAATTATACATAGGCTCACTTTATACATTTATAGACTGTAATTACAACCATGGCTATCAGCAAAGTTTGTATTTATATTATTTCATTAATTCAGTTTCCAACATCTAGGAAGAATTTCCAAATAAAATTCCAAAGTAAATCAACCTCAACAGAAACAAATTAATTTTACCTATGAACCTGGACTTTCAGAGCATGTTCTTTTCCCACATACCCTGATATCTATAACAATAAAAGTGTAATATGCTAATTAGACCAGATGTCCTTCTGAATGAAGCTGGGGCTGCGAGGAAAGCTCGAGCCCGGGTGCCTGCAGGTGGCCGGAGGAGGGAAACCCGGGTCTGCAGGCAATTTAACTGTCTGGTAAAGCTGCTCTTTAAAAGAAGAACAAAAAATTTAAACACTTAGCAATTACTGGGAAGAAGCAGGAAAGTGGGAATCAAAATGAGGAAATATAAATAGACTAAAAAAACAATAATAATCAAAAGCACACAATAATTTTAGACAGCTATTACAAATATGTTGAGAAACTTAGAGGAAAGCATGAACATGATAAGGAGATAAATAGAAGATATAGAAAAGAACAAAGTGTGCTGTAGCTGGTTTGGCTCAGTGGATAAGAGCGTCGGCCCATGGACTGAAGGATCCCAGATTCGATTCCAGTCAAAGGCATATGTCTGGGCTGTTGGCTTGATCCCCAGAGGGGGGCATTCAGGAGGCAGCCAATCAATGATTCTCTCTCATCATTGATGCTTATATCTCTCTTTCCCTCTCCCTTTCTCTCTGAAATAAATAAAAATACATATAAAATAAAAAAGAGCAAAGTGGAACTTCTGTATAATAAAAAGCTAAGATGCAAATTGACCGAACAGCGGAACAACTGATCGCTATGATGCACACTGGCCACCAGGGAGCAGATGCTCAATGCAGGAGCTGCCGCCTGGTGGTCAGTGTGCTCCCACAGGGGGAGTGCTGTTCAGCCAGAAGCCCTGAGCCAGGCTCACGGCTGGTGAGTGCAGTGCTAATGATGTCCCACTGACATCCCCTAAGGCAGGAGTCCTCAAACTTTTTAAACAGGGGTCCAGTTCACTGTCCCTCAGACCGTTGGAGGGCCGGACTATAAAAGAAACTATGAACAAATTCCTATGCACACTGCACATATCTTATTTTGAAGTAAAAAAACAAAACGGGAACAAATACAATATTTGTATTTGCATGTGGCCTGTGGGCCGTAGTTTGAGGACCCCTGCCCTAAGGGCTCCCGGACTGTGAGAGGGTGTAGGCCAGGCTGAAGGACTTCCCCCTTGCCTGAGTGCATGGATTTCGTGCACTGGGTCTCTAGTATTTACATAAATGTTTTAAGAGTGTTGCTACACATACATACTGACTAAGGCCTGACTTGATAACTTTTTTGGAAGATTATGAAAAGATCCAAAACTCTGTTTTAAATGATCCTTATTATTCCAGAAATGCCTTTTACCATTTTCATGTATTTACCTTATTGAAAGCTAGAAAATAAGGACTAAGGAATTCATCTCCATTTGTTTGCAATACTTATTACTGTGCTACAATCCCACATTTCCATAGGTCCCCGCAAATTTGCATGGTTCCTGACCTGCCAGAAAAGAGATACTCTTTACTACCTGTGAGGCAAGAACTCTTTGCGCAACAGAGCAAGTACCAGACAGTTTCCTGGAAGGTCTTTATAGGCATTGCTATCAAGTATAATCCTTGTTTTTTGCTGGTAAACTTGTCAATTTTGATTAGCTAATTTTACCTTCAAATATGACATTTCTGGTGTGGTTACAGTTAAAAATTTGATTTTATTTGTGGTGAATTACAGTATTGTTTCAATTACTTTGTTCAACTCTAGAGATAGATATTAAGATAACATGTTATAGATGAAGAAATTGAGGCACACAAAAGTTAAGGAACTTAAGGTTGCACAGCTAATAAAAAGCAGAGTTGAAGAATAAATTCATTTTGCTTATCATATTGAAAATATCAAACATGTAACCATCTTGCCATATGCCTCCCTGGAAATATATAGAAGCTAAATAGTGGGCCTTTGAACAGCCTCCGGTACATCTAGAATCATCATCTTTAAGGTTTTTAATTCCCTTGAAAATTTATATCTATAATTTGTTTTTACATTAAAATCTCATAATATAAGCATGTAGGAAATTTTATGTGTTTCTGAATTCTGATGGGCTATATTTTATACTGTAATCTTCTGAAAAATTTAACCTGTTCTATCCTAAAATTTGATGACAGGTGCTAAAGCATAATATTTTTTCCATGGATTTTTTGGGGATCTCTTGACTTTCACACCACTTAAAGAGATATTTCTGTTACCCTATGATTTTTGAGAGTTATAATTTAAAAAGAAGAAAAAGAAAGATACAAAAAATTCCTTGTGGTATAAGACTTTCTGAGTAGAGAATACAAAACACAACACCTAAATCATCCCAATGCAAACTCACAAATAGATTTTTCTCATTAGTTTCAACCAGCCCTACCTTAATCACATGTAACGAATTCTTTTTCATTCTTCTTGGATCAGCAGCCTATCTTTTGAAGTCCTATGCTTCTGCAGTGAACAGTCCTCAAAATTTTGAATCGCCTGTCCTTTATACCATCCATTTCACTATGACTTTAAGGCTTTCTTGGACCTTTCTTCTATTATACCCAATAATTGACCTATAGTTTGTGACAGGTGGCCCTCAGCTCACACATGTGTGGAAGGAAGATATAAGACTGACAAGCTTGGGTCAACTTGTTAGAGTGATAGAATATATTAAGAAAGGAGCATGTATTCCCCTATTGTAGTGGTCAGCAAACTTGCGGCTCAGCAAACCGAAGCTCTCGAGCCACATGAGGCTCTTTGGCCCCTTGAGTGTGGCAGTATTTTGTGGAAGACCCACATTCAAGGGGCCAAAGAGCCTCATGTGGCTCACCAGCCGCAGTTCGCCGATCATGGCCCTATTGGGTAAAATACATAAATACATGGACCTAACCATGACCTTTTCTTAGGGTGTTAGGCAGTATTTGTCAAACATAAATGTAAGACGTTATGGATTGTGATTAACAAACCTCTAGGGCTTTACCATCTCACACCTTTCAGAATGGCTATCATTAACAAATCAACAAATGACAAGTGCTGGCGAGGATGTGGAGAAAAAAGGAACCCTTGTGCACTGCTGGTGGGAATGCAGACTGGTGCAGCCACTGTGGAGAACAGTATGGAGTTTCCTTAGAAAAATTAAAATGGAACTCCCAATTGACCCAGTGATCCCACTTCCAGGAATATATCCCAAGAAACTAAAAACACCAATCAGAAAGGATATATGCACCCCTATGTTCATAGCAGCACAATTTACAATAGCTAAGATTTGGAAACAGCCTAAGTGCCCATCAACAGATGACTGGATTAAAAGACAGTGGTACATCTACATAATGGGACACTACACTGCTGTAAAAAGGAAGGAACTCCTACCATTTGCCATAGTATAAATGGACCTGGAGAGCATTATGCTAAGCGAAATAAGTCAGTCAGAGAAAGATAAATATCACATAATCTCACTCATTTGTGGAATATAATGAACAAGATAAACTGATGAATGAAAACAGACCCAGTGAAGCATGGATCATATTGTCAAACCTCAGAGGGAAGGCAGGGGCGGGGGGATGGTAAGGAGGAGAGATCAACCAAAGGACTTGTATGCATGCATATAAGCATAACTAATGGACACAGACACTAGTGGGGTGGGGGCATGAGCAGGGGAGGTGGGGGACAATGGGAGGATAAGGACACATGTAATACTTAATCAATAAGGAAAAAAACACCCATAAAGTGTGGGCCACAATCATTACTAACAAGCAAGAAATAAAACCACCCATAAAGTGTGGACCACAATCATCTTATCTAATAAAGAGGAATATGCTAATTGACCCTCATTCCATCACAAAGATGGCTGCACCCACAGCCACAAGATGGCAGCGCCCATCCCCCTCAGCCCCGCTGGGGCAGCAGGTGTGCAGCAAGGCCGGACCTGCCCTTAGGCGGGCCTGGCTGCTCTGCATGCCTGCCTCTGGAGACCTCTAGTCTCCTCAGCCCTCCAGCTGCCCAGGGCCAGCCCAAGGCACAGGTAAGCCCAAGACTCAGGTAACCAAGGCCACCCAAGGCTTGCGCTGCTGGCAGTGGCAGCAGTGGAGGTGTGATGGGGCGTTGCCTTCCCTTGATCACCGGGTCATCTCCCACCCCTGAGGGCTCTTGGACTGTGAGGGGGGGCTGAGGGACCCCCCCTCCAAATGCATGAATTTTCAAGCACCAGGCCTCTAGTTACTAATAAGCAAGAAATAATAAACTAGGAATGAAAGCTGATACATCAGCTTGTGAAGTTATTGTGCCAATCTAGGTACATGACTAAGGCATGTTTCTATACACAGGGTGGAGCAAAAGTAGGTTAACAGTTGTGAGTCTGCAAAACATAGAGTTTATTCTTATATTATTACTAGAGGCCCATTGCATGAAGAGATTCGTGCAATAAGCCTTCCCTTCCCCTGGCTGCTGGCACCAGTTTTCCTCCAGCACCTGGGACCCAGGCCTTCACTCCGGCGGGAGCCTTCAGTCTTCACTCCTCCACTTCGTCCCTACATATGCAAATTAACCACCATCTTTGTTGGATTAATTTGCATACTCTCCTGATTGGCTGGTGAGTGTAATGGAGGGACGGTTAATTTACATGTTTGCCTATTATTAGGTAAGATTTATTAATTGTTGTCTTATTTTCCATAAGAGAAACTATAAACCTACTTTTGCTCTACTATTAATGCTAAAAAGATAGTTACTAAAACATATTTATATCAACAATAATTTATCATTTAATCTGAACTTTAAAAAAAGTAAATACTTCTATATGTAAAACTCTAAGTAAAAATTATTGCATTGCAAGTTGATATGCTTGATGCTCTGTGTTATGGATTCTGATTTTCTTAGGAATTTTCCAGGTATCCCCAAAATATGTACTCATTATTTTTAAGGTCTCAAAATCAATTAGAGAACTTAGAAATTAAATTTAGGTTGACATTAAAGAAAAACATAATCATTTTTGGCATTAAAATTGACTTTATAATATTACAGAGAAAACTTGTATTATAATATAGTCAAAATGGAATAACTGTAGGCCCACATATTTTATAGCATTGTCTGATGTTGGCAAGAACCAATCCTTTGGTTAAAAACTTGACTTACTACTAGTCAGTTTCTTCGTATTACCTTAAATATGCTATTTAGACCTCGTTGACCGGGCATCTTCTGGTCATCCGATCCTCCTTCTGGGCAAAGCCACAGTGGCAGGGGCTGAGGCAGAGGTGGTTAGAGGTGATCAGGCTGGCAAGGAAGGGCAGTTAGGGGCAATCAGGCAGGCAGGCAGGCAGGCAGAGGGGTTATGGGGGATCAAGCAGGCAGGCAGAGTGGTTAGGAGCCAGCAGTCCCGGATAGTGAGAGGGATGTAGACTGCTGGTTTAGGCCTGAACCGGCAGTCAGACATCCCCCGAGGGTCCTGAATTGGAGAGGGTGCAGACCGTGCACTGAACCTCTAGTATAGATTATAATCCTAAACTGTTGCCAAACTCAAGGGGTTTGCTGCTTGGGATGTTTTACTCAAGAAGGAGATGTGGTTGTTGCCAGCTAGTTTTATTTACTTGTAGTAATAAAGGAGAAAGTGAATTAACATCCAACGATATGTCTTCCTGAAGGAATGCTTACCCATTGTTAAGTAGAATATTTGGTCAATTATATGTTGATTTCTTCTTTGCAGTTGGCTATATTTTCCTGGTTGAGCTCCTGTCAAACTCATCTCTTTGCAGCTGCACCTGCAAAACACTGCGCTACATTTTAACATTTAGCAAGAACAGCATTTAGTAAGACCTCGAGAGCCTTCTCCTATCTAACAAAACTGCAAAAATCAAGAAGACAAGTAGAAAAGCTATGTGGGCTATGAGTCCCATAAAGCAGAGATTTCCACACATTTTTTATTATCACTACTATAAAAATTGTGGACACTACCTAAAGATCATATTTTTATAAAGTATATAATGTACAAATAATTTATTATGAGCATTTAAAATATTTATAAATAGAAGCTTATAAAATAAATAATAAAATAAATCAAGATTAAAATTGAATTTTAAATATTTACTTTCTACACCCCACTGGATAGTTTAAATGGGTGCTGGAGTATACATAGTTCTCTGAGGAGATAATTTCTCTACTACCAATTTAGATATGCCACTCTGCTACTGAAAGCCCTAGATGGTCTCTGTTAACCTCTACGGTGTTCTTCTTTAGAGGATAATGCCAAACATTTCCCAAACTATTTCAATAAGTACTCCAACGGTTTACAAACCTTTTAATTGTTCCTTATCCTCACCAACATTTGGTGTATTCATATTTTACATGTTAGTGTGTTTCTTTTCTATGTAACACTAGTTTCTTTTAAAATATTTTAATAGTAAAGAAAATTAAAGTAATATCAGCAATAATAAAAGAGAAACCCTCAGGGTAGACACTTTTTGTTTTGAATAGCAGTTTTTCAAGGTCTTAAATTTTTAAGTGCAAAGTTTGTCAGTTCTCTGTTCTCAATGTCACTGTTTTAATGAACAATGTTTCTTAATGTTCTGTCCTTGATAAGCAGTATAACTGACTCCACAGTTTTGTAGAGATTCTCATGAACAGAAACTTTTTGTAGAGTTGCAATATTGAGAAGCTTTCATTTTTGAAATTATTACAGAGACCTTGAGAGAATGTGATATTAAAACATCACATCAGACATTACAAGACCAAAATGAATAGACTTTAACAAAATGCTTTGTATGTTACAAGAACCTCAGGAAAAGCTGAACAACATTTTCTTTCACTTCTGTTACAGCAGAACAAAATGTTCTCTCTTGCCCAGTGATGTACATAAAAGTTTAAAATGGTTATATCTTGAAACTAATGAACAAATTGCAATAAAATAGAATAGCAGATAAAGCCAAAATGCCAGCTTCATTAAGAGGGAGAAGTGAGTTATAGGCTATTGCTCATAATTATAATAAAATAGGACTAATAGAACCCCAGATTTAAGCAATCTATCTATCCATCAGTCTAAAGGTGTGTGTAGTCTAGAAGAAGCAGAGAAAGAACTTTCAGGTGGCACAGCTTGACTTTTCTTCACAGGGAAGTAAATATCAAGAATGGGAAAGAAATTGTGAACTTTCTGCTTGTGTCCTTTGCCCATTTCTCTACTCCGTTGTTCACTGTTTGAAATATAAGAACCACTTTAGGGATATTTTTGTTTATATAATCATATGCACTAAAAATAATTTATAAGTTTGTTGTTGATTTTTTACTTTGATTTATTATGATGTGATTTTATATATGCATCCTTTCAGATTTTGTTTGATGGTTTTTCTTTATTTTTTTAAAAATGTTTTATTGATTTCAGAGAGGAAAGGAGAGAGAGAGGGATAGAAACATCAATGATGAGAGAGAATCATTGATTAGCTGCCTCCTACTGGGGATCGAGCCTGCAACTACAGCACATGCCCTTGACAGGAATCAAACCTTGGGACCCTTCAGTCCTCAAGTCTATACTCTATCCACTGAGCCAAACCAGCTAGGGCTGTTGGTTTTTCTTTAGAAATGACCTAAGAAAAGATGTATTAGAAGATCTGAGTGAAAAGAGAAGTATATTATGTCCCAAGTTCAGATTCACAATTATAAAAGATCAATTTTACCTAAAATACAGGATTAATTCACTACAATCCCGATCAAGACACTTGGCAGACTTTTTTAGAGGAGTTTGACTTGTACGTCTGAAATTTACCAGAGGATTTTACAAGAGAAGGACTGAAAAAATATGTAAGGAATATTTAAACTGCATCTTTATTATATTAAAAAGGGATTTGCTACACTTCTTTTTGTTTTTCAGGAAATCGCCCACCCTAGGGGTTTGAATGGAAATGGAACAAACATATGTTGCCATTACACTTTAAAGTTCTTTAAAAGGAACATTTTTTTTCCCCTTTAACTGTATTTCGGTTTAACTTGGTGATTCTCCTCCTGCTAAATGAAAGAAGGAGCTCCTGCTTTCTCCATCACAGGGAGCGGGCGGAGCATCCTCTAGAGAAGCTTGTAAGTGAGCGTCCTCTGGGCAGTCTTGGGGAGGAGCCCTGTTACATAGAGACTTCAGAGGCTTCTTCTGAAGAGCAGAAGCTTGGAGGTAATGACTGTCTTAAGATCTAGTTATTACTTGAGATTTCTGGAGATCTTGGAGTAAAGGTGAGAAAAGAAGGAACTGGTGTTTTTGGAGTAGTGGGAAAGGAGAGTTTTGTGAGAGTCATTGTTGCTGTGAGGGAATTAATATCTGGATTTTGTATTCCTCCAGATATTTCAAAAGTCCATATTTTTAAAATTGGGGGGGGGGTGTCAGATTACACCTGCGGGGGGAAAAAACTTCATGAGGTTGGAAAAGCTAACTTTTGAATAGAATGTTTTATGTTTCCATCAAAAAACAGTGGTAACAGAGATAAATGATGAAACAGAACTTGATAAATTTAGCTTCCTTATTTTTTTTAAAAAAAGATAGTGATAATCTCAATGAAAAAATGAAGTTGTTGGTTGGGGGTGTTGACTTTTTATATTACTTTGGTTGTTTTGATTGCATTTCTATCAAATCTGACTGCTTTGTTGGTTTGTGTGGTATAATCTGAAGTACTGTGTAATTGTGCAGATTTAAGTACTTCTGAGAATTAGAAGCTTGACTATTTGTCAAGGGATGCTTAATATCTTAACAGAATTGCTGGTTTATAGAGGTGCAAAGGACAATCTTTGTCTACATCTCTACCTATCAAAAGAATTATATATTCCTGTTTGTACTGTAATATAAAAATGTCTGAAAATCTTAACCCCAAAAATAATAGATACATATTAATATAATAAAACATAACAAACAATATATCTAGTAATAAAGTATATCTAAGGAAATTAAGAGAGGAAATTTTCCACTTTTTCTTCCACATTTCACTTAGTATGTAGTACCTATATCAGCATAAAATAACTGAGATGAGAATTTAAAAACATGGGGGAAACTACCTTGCCAAAAACATGTAAACATCTAAACATGGAAAGATGTCAAATATGATGGTGATTAATGTATTTTCAAATTATATATATATATATATATATATATATATATATATATATATATATAATTATATTGTATATAATGATGGGGGAAATCAAAGCTATTAGACTCAAATATAATCAGTGAAAAGCTCAGGTTTTGGAATATTTATGGTATGTTTTTTCTTCTTTAGATTTTATATACCAAACACACTGCATTGTCTTTAGCTGAAGGTGGATTTTTCTGTGTATTTGAGAATACTGGTTAATTGGTTGCTTGTGGTTTCCTTGCATTTCAAATATGTAGACTATATTCCAGACTTTGGTTCAAGCAGAAGATATTTATTTATATTTTTATATAGCTTTAAGAAAGAATTAAAAAATGTATTTAAACACTATGGGATAGTCACATAGAATGCTGCATCCATACTGTTGAATACTATGCAGCTGTAAAAAGAATAAGCTAATGCAGTGAGCTAAATGCAATGATAATAAAAAATTTACAAAGTATATTCTAAAAATAAGCAATTGGAGAATGACCTGTGTAATATTAGTACAACATATGGAAGAAAACCTGGACCTATACTTGCTGCTTTAATTAATTGAAGATATACATGTAGTTGGAGAGATGACAGAACATTTCAAACTTCTATATATTGAGTAGAAGAAATATTTTAATATCACTATTTGCCAAGTCCTGGGTGCGGGTATCCGGCTCCCTCCTCCCTCCTATCAGAGTCTGTGATGGCGCCCACAGTGACACAGCGTCAAAGCCGGTGCCCCGCAGGGCTGTAAAACTCCCCAGAGTCCTGGAGTCGCGCAGCCCCCACTGGGCCGGCACCTCAGGGGACATGGGGCTGGTGAGGGGGATGAGAGTGGTGGCCTGGCTCTAAGAAAACCGCACTGGGCCTCCCAGTGTTAACTCTGGGTTCCCCCATGAAAGGGGCCAGAGGCCATGGGAGCTGAGTGTGGAGCCAGCTGCAGCAGCAGTGGAAGAAGCTGTCATGGCTGGCACTTTGCCTATCACGGCGGTGGGACTGCAGCAAACAGCAGAACATGCCTTGGTGGGAATGTCTCTAGCAAGTGAGCTGGGTAGGGGCTGTTTTAGAACGTGGCTGCCTGGCTACCAGGGTTCCACGTTCTGTTGGGCCCCATTGTCAGGAAGTGAGGTCACTGTGCTTGTGTGGGGAAAAGCTCAGAGTAGAGGACCAGGCAGTGACCATGGAGGTGTTCTGTCATGTTCATACCCCAGGTCAAGGCTGGGAGGTAGACGTGGAGTGTGGGCAGCTCCCTCTAACCCAGAGGTGGGCAAACTTTTTGACTCGAGGGCCACAATGGGTTCTTAAACTGGACCGGAGGGCTGGAACAAAAGCATGGATGGAGTGTTTGTGTGAACTAATATAAATTCAAAGTAAACATCATTACATAAAAGGGTACGGTCTTTTTTTTTTTTTTTTTAGTTTTATTCATTTCAAATGGGCCAGATCCGGCCCACGGGTGTAGTTTGCCCATGGCTGCGTCTAACTCTAACCCAACACTGGAACTGACTCTCATTTCCCCCAGGTGGAGGTGGAGTGGGGGTGGTGCCCTTTGCCCTGATGTTTATAGCCTGCTGCCCCTGGGGCTGCGAGATTCCCCCCAGTCCTGGAGTCCCGCAGTCCTGCGGGAATCCCCCGATGCACCTCCTGGTCAACTTCCCTCCAGCACCCTCCTGCACACAGAGTCAAGCCCAGCCCTGACCACCTGCGCGCGCCCACTGTGCACGCAGCCATTTTGTGATGGCGTGAGCGCATCGCGGTGTGATGGCGTGAGGACCACCTAGGCTTTTATTAGTAAGATGTTTAATGTTGACATTATTGCAGGAGCCCTCCTTCCCCCCTTTTCCCCACCTCGACCGTCCCCCACCAACCTCTTACTTGTTTTGAAAAGAGTAAGTTTGAATAACTTCCATTATGATAAAATAAGATAAACTTTTAAAATATGGGAAAATCTTGTAAAAGTAATTCACAAAAAGATGAAGTTGAAAATATTTATTGATGTGGAAAGATGCTCAAATATATTGGGAGGAATAAAGGTCTGGTTTCCTTTTTTAACTATAGGAAAATTCTAGAAATATAGGGTGTCTCAAAAATGTGTACACATACATTTTTGATAGCTCAATTTATGTTTCTTTCTTTTCAGATTTAATCCATTGGGATTAATAATTATTCAAAGTGTGTATACATTTTTGGGACATATTTTGATCATTATTGTGAGGATTTGCTTTTTTCTTTGAAAAATCCAAAGATGAAATATATACACTATGAATGAGAGGTATTATCATAAATACTGAATTGGGGATTTATGATCCAATTTTTTCTAACATTCACACAACTCAAATTGAAAATGAAAATGTCTAGGAGCCTGAGAAGGCTATTTAGATGACTGTACTTCCCATCCTTCCCCTCTAAGGACTTAGGTGACTGCAATTCTGGTTCTAGTCACAAGATGGCCCTTGCCAGGTGTCCCCAATTTCTCCAGGCAACCATTTTTATGAAGTAGACAAAGTAATAAAATATATTTTATATTAGCAGATTATGAGACAGTCTCAGAGTGGGTTGGCATTTCTGTTGAAAAATTGCACATATATAATAGAAAAAAAAAATCCCACACAAGACTGATGTGAGAATTCAAACAGAAAACATTTTTTAAATGTAGCTGCACAGATTTAGCCTATAGAAGGAAGACATGAGGCAATCATTACAGTGGGGCCTTGACTTACTAGTGTCCCGACTAACGAGTTTTTTGAGATACGAGCTTTGAGTTGCGAGCTAAAATTCGGGTTACGAGCCAGCTTCAGATACCCCACCGCTAGTTGGCACAGCGAACATCACAGTGAATGCCACAACATCAGCCCAGCATCATGTGTCTCACTCGTTCACTTTAAGTTACGAGTTCTGTCACGGAACGAATTAAACTCTTAAGTCAAGGCCCCACTGTATTCCCTTCTTTCCTCTCCCCAAATCATACTTTTCATAAGAGGGATGATTTTATCATGAACCAAATAGCAACTGTGTCACAGAGAGCATTTCAAATAATAACAAAAAAAATTAAACATGGTATCCATATCACTGATGAGATTTCATCTCTTTTCTGTGTTTCAGAATGACATGCCTGCTGAAGTTTTTGTAGGGAAGTTTCTTCAAGTCATTTCCATTTAATTTGTTTGGTTCCCTGTCTCTTTTTGAACAGCTTAAATTTATATCAGAAATGTGCATGACTTGGTGAGTCTGCATGTTTAGCCAGTTGAGCTCCTGAAAGGCAATTTGACCATAGAAGTGTGGGCAGGGAGAAACAGCTAGACTCTAGCTCAGGGGTGGGCACACTTTTTGACTCGAGGGCCACAATGGGTTCTTAAACTGGACCGGAGGGCCGGAACAAAAGCATGGATGGAGTGTTTGTGTGAACTAATATAAATTCAAAGTAAACATCATTACATAAAAGGGTACGGTCTTTTTTTTCAATAGTTTTATTCATTTCAAACGGGCCGGATCCGGCCCACGGGCCGTAGTTTGCCCACTGCTGCTCTAGCTGCTAGAGTGATAATCAAAATAACCAGATCATGCCCTGGCTGGTTTGGCTCAATGGAGAGTCAGCCTGCGGGCTGAAGGGTCTCGGGTTCAAATCTGGTCAAGGGCACATGCCCAGGTTGTGGGTTCGATCTCTCACAGAGGGCGTGTAGGAGGCAGCTGATCAATGATTCTCTCTCATCATTGATGTTTCTATCTCTCTCTCCCTCTCTCTTCCTCTCTGAAATCAATAAAAAATATGTTTGTTTTAAAATAACCAAATCACAGGGCCAGACCGTGCACAATCCACATGACACTAGGTAAGGCTCTTCCCATTTCACAAAATATTTCATATTAGAAACATGTTGAGTACTTTGGGTATAATTCATTTTGCTTACTGCTCTATAGCCATAGCATTTAAAATTTCATATTAAAATCATTATAAGTTGAGAATTTGAGTTACATGTTATTTTGCTCCCTGTTCTGCCACCATAATGTTTTGTAAGTAAAAGTCATACCTTCTAGTTAGGGGGGAAAAAACCAACAACTTTGTGTTAAATCACAATGAAGAAATCATGCAAGAGGCTATTCAGGCATTTTGAGGTTCCAGCAAGTGGCCTGACTCTCCAATCCTTGACAGCTATGCTAGGTTATCACCACAAACTAGATTGCATAGTTATAAAGATTTCTTTAAGGTCTTATGATCTTCCTTAAGTCGACATCTGTATACCCTCTTGAATAATATTTTGTAGTGGTTTAACATTTAATTTTTCCTAACAGTCATCACAATTATCTGACTCTTCAAGTCAGGCTCTTAATGAGGTTGTTAGTGCTAAACCACACTATCTGTGTCCATGATATCTTTGGTTGCTTTGGACTGACAGTGCAGCAATAGCAAGTTATCATTTTCTCATGATACCCCAGTGGGGTCCTAAAGGCACAAATTATCCAGGAACACAAATAATTCCCCTGACACTGCCAAATATTCTTCCACACACATTTACTTCTTATAGTACAACGGAAATAGTAAAGATACTTGGTTTGTGTCATAATACTTCTTTTCTGTTTTTGTTCCCCTCCCCCTAAATATGTTCCATTTCTCTGACCTTCTCTATCTGATACCCATTATTTATTATGATTTGTATCTTGTCTCCATTCTAATTATCCACCCCTTTATGCTTAGCAAAGTAAAATTACCTGATCCCTTTTCTTTTTTGCCATTTTTTTACTTTATTTTTATTGTTGACACTGTTATAGATGTCCCCCATTTCCTCCCCCGCTTTGCCCACCTCCATCTGCCATGTTTTAAGCTAATCTAATCATTACCCTTTGAAAACACTTTCTTCAAGCTATTTTGTGAAGTTTCTGAAGAGGATACAACAGGTGAGAACCATTTACTGGCCCTAATGAGTTACGGGATCTTCAAAATACTGCTTTTCTAGAAAACCAGGCAGCTAAAAGCAGACCAGTGACCTAAGGATTTTTCCACCATGTTTTGTGTCTTGTTCGATGTCTTGTCTATATCCAGATGCATTAATTTAACATATGTAAATTTAATAACTTTACAGTTAAATTAGGACTTCTTATCGCATTTTCCCATTTTTCCTGTCTTATCTGTCTCTTACTATACACTTAGACAGATACTCAACTCTTTTTATTATTGTACCACTAAATATGGTTTAATATTTAGACAATCTAAGTTAATATCCTCTGATGCAAGTGACTCATGCATCTTTCTTAACTATGCTATATAGTGTGAGAAGAAGACAACTCAGCATCCTTGTCAGTGATTTGAAAGTTTTCTCTCCACTGAGATAATAAAGGTCTCAAACCCAGAACTGTCTTCCTGCCTGCTTATATGAACACTTCAGAAATGCAACTCTGTCATAATGCCTCCATAACAAACTCTTAAAGGCTGGGCATTGGATTCTGCTATCAGAAATCATTACCTACTCATCAAAGGTGTCCTTTATTCAGATTGGTCACTGGAATAATTTTTTAAGTACCCTGACCCTTCTGTTATATGTCTCTAAAAGAATGTCGGATTCTTTCTTTAAAGACCCCAGGGCAGACAGGTTTATTTGTCTTCATTTCTTAATTACAGGAAGAGTTGTGTCATACTGCAGATCTGTTTCTCTAACATGAATAGTCAGGTGACAGGAGATGGGAGTCATGTTTACTAGTTCATTCTAATAATGCATGGAGCTGTGAGGGCCTCATCAACTTTATTTACATTTTATATTGTTTTTAAACTCAACATTATCTTTTCTTACAATGATTTTGTTTTCTTTTTATTATTATTTTTCAATTACAGTTGGCATTCAATATTATTCTGTATTAGTTTCAGATGTACAGCAAAGTGGTTAGAAAGTCAGGTACTTTACAGAGTGGTCCCCTCTGGCTTTAAGTACCCACTACATAGTTATCTCGATATTGTTGACTGTATTCCATATGCTGTAATCTACATGTCTGTGGCTATTTTGCAACTACTAATTTGTATTGCTTAATCTCTTCGCCTTCGAGAACGAATGCTCAGAATGACCCATTGGCAGTTAAGGCAATAGAAATCTAAAACTTAATTTTAATTTCTTGAGCATTTTGTGAGCAAAAAGCTCAACAGAAGAGAATAGAAATATTTTCCCATATTGAATTAACAATTGCAAACAACAAATGCACAAGAACAAGGAGTTGCCATTTTTAAATGAGATGGAATGAAACTGGCATTTTTCTGCATAACGAATGTTTTTCAGCCCCTCTCCAGGGATAGCTATATCTGAAAGGGAACGTACTGCCGAGTCCTGTGAAACAAAGACACATGCCATAACTACCTTATAGCCAAGTGAATGCTGTCATGCAGATATTGTTGGTGCAAAAGAATAGTGCAGAAAAAATTTTTTTAACTTTGTGAGGGAATGTGAAAGATAGAGAGTTCATAGATAACTATGGCAGTTACTAATGAAGATGGTTGCAGTTCACCAATATGCTCACCATCAGGGACATGAGATTAAGCAATACTCACTCTGACGTTACATTCACCAATGTCCTCAAAATCTGAAGATGAATGATATATCATCCTTGACTTTACCAAAGAGACAGAATTCCAAGCCCAGGAATCAGCGAGTTCTGGTGGAAAGAGAATACTTCCTTTTGTTTGGGAGTCAGATAGAGACTTTGGCTTTGATTTTGTCTTTCCCTTTTCCCATCTTTGTGACCTTGCACATGAGAAGAAGTGCCCATTTCATCACTCCTTTGCTAACTCACCATTGTATCATTTCCTTGTTTCTTGGTAAGTCAAATTAGGTAGAAAAATAAAATCTCGTGTATATTTCCATATCTTTGATTATTAGGGAAGGTCATTACTGTGACCTTTTTATGTATTGCTTGGTTTTAATCTTTATTTGAATGTTTGGGTTTTGAAGAGCCCCTATGAATAACAACTCCCTTTCTCCACTGAGCAAATTCATATGAAACAAATAAGTTGCAGATAGAAGCCAAGATCTTAGCTTTTGCACAAGGGGATGCTCAGTTGGACAATGACTATCCTGAGATTCAAGTGATGCAAAAGATTCAAGTGGGTCTTATAACATCAAATTTAAACAAATCTACCAAATAGCCTAGAGACTTGTAAATGTACAAAAAGAACAGAGTTACCTGTAATTGTGCTACAAGAGTTTGCTCACAGAGAATATCCATAGCAGGGAAGAATTATGCCTTAAGAACATTGTGAATTGACTATGGATGTCCTTTACTCATTTTTAACTTTGCTATTTATTTCTTAATAAATTGTTAGGAGCTACTTTAGAGATTTTTTTTAATTAAAAGGTTTTGTCAAGTTCTTCTGTTTTTAACTTTGGTTAACTGTATTTTTACCACAGTTTTTTTCAATTTCAGTATATTTAGATATCCATTTTCTATAAAGATTTTGAGTGATGTTTTTTGTTTAGAAATTACTTTGCTTGAAAAAAACTATGAAAACTGAAATGTTCTGAAGGATGAGTGAGATTAACTGAGTAAAAAGAGAGGAATATCATGTCCTAGGGCCAGAAGAATTAAAATTGTAGCTACTTAATTCTCCACAAAATAATGCATCAATTTACTGCAATCACATACAAGAACCTAGTGAATCTTTTTTTTACATTTTTTATTTAAATTTTTTAAATTTAATGTTATTTTGTATTAGTTTCAGGTGTACAGAATAATGGTTACACAATAATATACTTTACAAAGTGTTCCTCCTGATTCTTGAGCAGCTGTGTCTTAACATCTGTTGTAAAATAGTGTCGAAAGGGCAAGAAAAATATCTAAGAGATATTTTTAACTAGGTCTTTATTGTATGATAAAGGGTTTTGCTACTTCTTTTCAGGAAATCACCTACCCCTGTGTTTTGAATGGAAATTAAAGAGATACATGTTGCGATTTCGCTTTGAAGTCCTTTAAAAATGACCGTTTTTCCCCTTTAAGTGAATTTCAGTTGACTTGGCGATTCTCCTCCCTCTAATTTAGGGAAAGGCCCCCTGCTTTCCCCATCACAGGGAGGGGGCGGAGCATTCTCTCCGAAGCTTGGAAGTGAGCTGTTCCTGGCCTGTCTTGGGGGAGGGGCTGCATTTCATGAGGCTGCAGCTGACAAGAAGCTTCAAGGTAATGGCTGTCTTAAAGCGAGTTATTTTCTGGGAATTTCTTCGGGCTTTGGTATTACGATGGGAAAAAAAAAAAAAGACTGTTGTCCGCAAGAGGTGGGAATGAAATAGAGTTTGGGGGGAATTGCTGTTATTGTGACAGACTTAACCCCCTGAAAAATTAGTTTCTCCCGATATTTTTTGAAGTCCACAGTGTGGGAATGGGCGATCAGATTACAGCTTCTAAATTAAGACTTTAGTGAGGCATGCTGTTCATGTTAATTTTTACACGACATCCCATGTTTCTATCTTCATTAGAGAGTTTATTATATTTTTATTTAAACATTTATTATTCTACACAAAGATAACTAATAGAAAAATGTAAACAAAAAGTGATTAGCACATACAAATAGAAATATAAATGTACACGAACGTGGAAGGGATCCAGATATGCTGTTGAGTGATAGCATTTGTAAAAAATATATGCATTTTCCTTAATCAGAGAACTAGAATGCCCTCTTAACAGTCAGCATCTCTAAAGCATTCATATTACTGGAGGTTTCAAAATACATTTTAACCAGTTTTAGCATTTTTCAAGTTGTTTTATTTCGTGATCATTTTTTTATCACTAGAAGTGCAAGATGAAGCTGAAACAGTGCACCTATTTGGTTTTAGACACATAAACATTCATAGACACACATACACACAGACTTGAAAACATACCCCCCTTGTCTTTTGCCAATAGTGGAAATTTTCCTGGACCTGATCAAGCGCATAACCTGGTTGCTGTGTTGGCTATAGCCCTGCGTGTGTACTCCTTGCAACTCATTCTTTCAGACTCACAGGTATGGTATAGCCATTGTGAGCAATAAAAAACAAACAAAACATCTTTCTATATCTTTTAAGAGTGAGACAGAGAAAGGATCTGGTTCATTTTTATTAGCAGTTTTAAAAAAATATTATGTGGCATGGTGCAATGCATACAATTGAATGTTATATAGCTGACAAATGGAAGTATGGACATGTAGTAATTTGAAAAGATGTCTGAGAAATTGTATTAGGTGAAAAATGAAAATTGTAGAATGGCAAGTACCACATATGTCATTTAAAGATAAAGTACTGTGTTAATGAAATTTGTGTAACAAAATAAGAAAAAATACAAGGATACCTATTAATGGGATTGTTTGTGTGGTTGGAGAGACAGGAAACTTTACTATTTATTTAAAAATAATTCTTAATATATATTTAGTCATTTCTAAAAGATTATCACAAAAAATTGGCATAAAATGTTTCAAATTAGGGGGAATTATATTTGAACTGATTTGTTGAAAATGACATTGAAAATATGTATTAATATGGAAAATACTTTCAAACCATGGGCTTGAACACAATAAAATGGTGGTCTGAAGTTATATGCATTCGTGTATATATGTAAAGAAAAAATGTGGAAAGGTACTCAGAAGACAATAATATTGATAATTTTTTCCAGAATTATACTTTTTTTAAAATAAATCTTTATCTTTTCAATTTTCACAAGCATGTCATTTTCTTTTTATCAGACCATTGGAAGTATAGACATTAGCATTCCATTTTTTGTGCAATGCATAACAAAACTATAAATTTGAGCATGGTATATTCTAGAAGCCTGAGAAAATTGCTGTCTTGGCAGGATGTAGTTCCCAATCTTCTCCCATAAGGAGCCAATAGTAACAGGGTGTAGTTCTGTTATTGGTCACAAGATGGCACCTGCCAGATTTTCCAAGTTTTCTCTAGGCAACTATTTTATGAATTGAGCCAACAAATTAAGGGGGGAATTATATTTGAAGTGATTCATGAAACATATTTTATATTAGCAGACTATGAAATGACATGTAGAGTGTGACTACAGTCCTGTTTACAAATTTATACATGTCTAGAATAAAAATCCCCACACTAGGACTGATGGAAGAACTAAAAGACAAATAAAAGCCTTAAAAATATATCTACATCAAATTGGGCCTACAGACTATACAAGGCAGTTATTATTTCCCTGCTTCCTATCCCCACCTCACACTTTTCCTGAGAGAAATGATTTCAGCATGAACCAATTAACCAAACATGTGACCAAACTGTGTCACAGAGAGCATTTCAAATAATAAAAACAAAAAGGAAAATAAAAATGACATCTACATCACAGATGAGATTTTTATCTCCTCCCTGTGTTTCAGAATGACATGCCTGCTGAAGTTTTCTTTTTTTGGTAAGGAAGTTTCTCCACACCATTTCCATTGAATTGTTTTGATTCCCTGCCTCTTTTTGGACAGCCTAGGTTAATATCAGAGATGCACCTTACCTGGTGAATCTGTATGTGAAGCTAGTTGAGCCCCAGAAAGGGAGTGCAACAACAGAAGCCTCGAGCAGAAAGAAGGCCCTGCTGGATAAGCAGCTGGAGTGAGAATCAAAACAACAGGATCACAGGGACAGACTCTCCACAATCCATGTGACATTGGTAAGACTTTTTCCATTCCATGTTAAAACATGGTTAAGTTGAGACTATAGAGTACAATTTATTTTGATTCTGGCTTAGTAGCCATAACATTAAAAAAACAAACAAACTTGGATTCTAAAGTTAGGAAAGAATTAAATATATTAAACTCCTATAAAGAAATAATATGAATGGGTATAATGATGTCTACTTATGGAAGACTTGTAGGCAACAGCCAACTGCCTGATTGAAGAAATCCTTGAAAAGTACCCTATTCAATAGGTAGCCATTGTGTCCAAATATCTGGCCACTAAGTTCATCCTCTTAATGAGGTCATTGTGGTGTTGTCTGAGTGGAGACACTAAGCCCAGTGTCTGTGGTTGCCTTGCGTAGATAGGGCAGTTTTAAGAAGTTAAAAGATTACTTGAGAATAAATCTTGAGAGGCTCCAATGTATTAAAGTATCCAATAACATAAATGATGTCCCCCTGACGTACTCACCAACATCTCCGCTCTTCCAATCTCCTACACACTCATTTCTTATACTTAATAGATATAATAAGGCCTGCATACTGGGGCATTACGTAACTACTTCTCATTCCTTTAATTTTTAAATATTTTCCCCCAACCACAATGTTTTTTTGGTGCTCAGTATTTATTAACCTTATTGTATATAGTCTCTGTTTTCATTGCTCATGTTTAACAGATGAAATTGCTTTACTAATTCTCTTTTCCCTTTACCTTTTCTTTAAGTGAGTATCCTCTAGTATCATCAATTCAAAATTATTTTAAAGCTTCCGTGCAAGTTTTAAGGAGAATATATATAAACACAAAAGGAGAAACTATTAGTAAGCCTAAGACCTCTAACATCACTGGTTTTTTTGTGGTTAACGAGGCAGTTAAACACAGAACAATGACCTAAAGAATTTTCTAGATGATTCAGATTTCACTGATTGATTTCTAGTCTATATCCAGATGTACCAATAAGATCTTCAGTGGTTCATTTTGAATTTCTTTTCTTCTTCCCCCCTTCCCTCTTATATTCATATATGTTTTTATTATACATTTAGACTATTGCTGATCTTTTAAAATTTATTTTAATCTTGTAATATATTTCAATATCAGTATACCAGTTGTCTCTCCAGTCAGCTAGTAAAGTTAGAACTTGGTCCCAAATCCATGTTTGTATGTCAATCTATTTGAGAAATTCTAACATATAACCTTGCCATAATGCTGTCTGAGAAACTCTCCAGTTTAGACTCTGTGTCTTTAACAGTTTAAGAATCTTGAAATATGAATTCAAAAGAATATATGCACCCCTATGTTCATTGCAGCATTATTTACAACAGCTAAAGTTTGGAAGCAGCCCAAGCGTCCATCAGTAGATGAGTGGATAACAAAAAAAACAAAACTGTGGTACATTTGCACCATGGAATACTACTCAGCTGGAAAAAGAAGGAAATCTTACCCTTTGTGACAGCATGGATGGACCTAGAGAGCATTATGCTATAAAATAAACCATTCATAAATTCATAGAAAGACAAGTATCATATGATTTCACTCATATATGGAATCTAATGAACTAACAAGCAAAGTAGAGACAGACTCATAGATAGAACAGGGTGATAGCTGTTGGTGGTAGGGATTAGGGGGCTGGGCTGGGTGAGCAAAAAAGAAAAAAGAGAGAAAAGTACATGGAGGGAGTGGGAAGGCTAGAAAGGGTCAATGGGGAAAGGGGGTACATCTGTATAACTTTCAATAATAAAGATAAATTTTTAAAAAACTCATGGACATGGACAACAGTATGTAATTACCAGGGGTTGGAGTGGAAGAGGATATAGGGGATACATGCTGATGGATGGAGATTTGACTTGGGGTGGTGAACACACATATAGTGTACAGGTGATGTGCTGTGGAATTGTGCACCTGAATTCTTTATAATTTTGTTAACCAGTGTTGCCCCAGTAAATTCAAGAAAAGGAAAAAGAAAAAAAGAGTAAAACAACTATAATCTCACATCTTATCCTGGTATATGGGCAATATGGTAATGAAGTAAAGTAATGGGGAAATTTCAATTAAAAGAAAAACAGTTTCTTATAACTCCTCACTAAAGAACTGATAAGTACCTTTATTCAGAGTGGTGAGGAGAAGAATTTTGGTCCAGCCTGGATCTTTTCTATGGGTATCTCAGAATGGCTGTGGGAAGGAGGGGAAGGAGGACAAGAAGGAAGTCCCTTTTTCTTTAAATTCCCCAAAACAGTTCCCATAGAGGTCAATCTCTTTATTTGTTAATCCAGGGAAGAACACTACAGTTTAATCTCTCTAATTTAATACTCATGGTGCAGTAAAGCTTTGTTTGCTATGTGCTGTGATGATGAAGTTGTAAGGTCCTCATCAGCCTTTCTTTTCTTTTATTTACTTTAATGTTTCCCATTCCATCATTCTGAATCTTAATTTTTAGAAGCTTCATCCATTGGCACTGTGTAGGTTTTAGAATTACTAGAACACAAAATCTCCAAACGTGGCAGGTTTATCTTCTTGTGACGTCTAGGTCACTGGTAGGTATTATTTTTCTTTTTCACCTCTCTTTCATGCCCATTCACATTTGAACAGAGATTATATGTCCCTCCTGCCCTGGCAGTGATTCACTGTCTGACTTGCCTTTTTCCTATGGTGGATGCTCATCCTTAGTAAGTTTTATTCTGAGGTTCTTCCTCTTCAGGTAGGCTGATTTTCAGCCAGTGAACATTAATAAGGTTTCAAGTTTGTTTATAGCCAGTTTTAGTTACTTGTGCCTATGCCTTAGGGGTCATGGACTATTTTTTAATAACCCTAAGATATAAGATTCCTTGCTTTACAATTATCATGGCTCCCTTATGATAAAAGTATTCTAACTGGACCATTTCTACTCTTTCATATGGATGTTACACACTAAAAAAATATATCATTAAAATAAATGGTTTATTCTATAACATTCTGTCTCTCATATGATATTTGGCTTCTGCTTTCTCACTGGGAACATATTCTTAACCTGAACTCTATCTCCAGATTACAGCACTTTGGCTTCAACTCCTTCCTATTCTTTTGCTCACATGGTTGAGTGGCATGTGAGAACTTCACTGTAGTTAAAGGTTCTGCTAATGAGGATAATTTTCACAAACTATAAGGTGCTGATGTCATTTAGATTTTTGACATGTGTCTTGTGTTAATGAACTTTCAATGAAAAAGATACTTACTGAAGATAATTTATAGAAAGAATTATATAACTGCATCAAAAGTCAGGTGTCTTAAGTACCCCCTTAACATTTTAAAGTGAATTCAGAAATAGATGTTAATAAAAATTAAAGAGATTAAAAATGAATTTCTAATATATTCTTTGTATACTCCAAAGAATATTTTTCACACATCCGTTATGGTACCCCTGACCTGCTTTGGCAATCATTGATCCAAACCACAAGTCAACATTTCTATATGTAACTCTATTACTCTCATAGTAAAATACAATTTTTTATATAGGTAATATTCTGATTCTGGGTGCTTTTTCTAACAGGATAATTGAGGTAAAATTGACAGAGTTAAATTCACCCTTTTAAGTGTATAGTTTGATGAGTTTTGACAAACGTATATAGTCATGTAACAACAAATACAGGCATACCTCAGATATATTGCAGGTTCGTTTCCAGACTACCACAATAAAGCAAATATAAAGAATCACACATTTTTTTTCCTACTGCATATAAAGTTATATTATGCTACATTGTAGTCTATTAGGCATGCAATAGCATTATTTCTTTAAAAGACTATGTACATACCTTAGTTTAAAAATCTTTATTAGTCCTAACCAGTTTGGCTCAGTGGACAGAGCGTCAGCCTGTGGACTATAAGGTCCCAGGTTCGATTCTGGTCAAGGGCATGTACCTTGGTTACAGGTACATCCCCAGTAGGAGGTGTGCAAGAGGCAGCTGATCAATGTTTCTCTTTCATCGATGCTTCTAACTCTCTATCCCTCTCCCTTCCTCTCTGTAAAATATCAATAAAATATATTAAATAAATAAATAAATAAAAATAAATCTTTATTATAAAAATTGCTGACCATTATCTGGCCTTTAGCTAGTCATAATATTTTCACTGGTGGAAGGTCTTGCCTAGATGTTGACAGCTGCTGACTGATTAGGGTGGTGATTATTACAGATTGGGGTGGGTATGGCAATTTCTTAAAATAAGACATACCTTCCTCACTAAGGTTAATCATTTCTAACTTATGATTAAAAGTGAGAGATGTGCAGCTCTTACTGTTGAAAACTTAGAGACCATTGTAGGATTATTAATTGGGCAAATTTCAATATTGTTGTGTTTCAAGGACTAAGGAATCTTGAAGAGATGGAGAGAGACAGGAGGATGGCAGGTCAGTGGAGCAGTCAGAATACATACATTTATCAACTAAGTTCCCTGTCTTAGATGTACGTGGTTTGTGGTGCCCCAAAACAAACACAATAGTAACATCAAAGATCACTGATCATAAATCAACATAAAAATATAATAAAAATGAAAAAGGTTGAAATATTGGAAGAATTACCAAAATGCGAAATAGACACAAAGTAAGAAAATGCTATTAGAAAAATGGTGCTAATTGACTTTCTAGCCACAATCCTTCAATGTTTAAAAAACATGATAAAAGAAGGTATGCCTATACAGTCAAATTATAGAATATTTCCATAACTCCAGAAGGTTCCCTCTGCTCCTTTGGAATGAATACTCTCTATATCCAGATTCTTGACCACCATTGATCTAAATTATGCCCCTTTAGTTTTTCATTTTCCAGAATGTCATAAATGGAACCATACAATATATAGACAATCTTCGGGTTACTTCAGACTCGACATACATTGTTTCACGGTTACATTGCCATCTCCCATTTATTTATAAAAAAAAAAGTTCCATCATTTTGACATCTGTACATATGTGCTTTATGTTTTTTTTGTTTTGTTTTGTTTTTACCACAAGTAAAGGTCAGGCACTGTTATCTTTCTTTTAATTTTTTTTTTTACTGCTTCACTACATTACTGCTGTGTATGTGCTCTATGTGAGTGACATAGGTGCTTATGTAGGTGGGTTTCAACTTATGGCGAAAATCACGCCATAGAATGGATCTCCGAAGTAACCCGAGAACCTACTGTATAGACTTTTGCATCTGGCTTATTTTTCTAGCATGTTTCTGCTATTTACTCATGTTGTTGTATGTATACAAAGTTTATTCCTTATTATAGCTTAGAGGTATTCTATTATTCTACAATTTGTGTATCAACTCACCAAGAGATTTATAGTTTTGATGATTACGATTAAAGTTGTTATAAACATTCCAGAACAGGACTTTTTCTATATATAAGTTTTTATTTCTCTTGGGTAAGTATGTAGGAGTAGGATCTTAGGGTTACATATGGTAATTGTATGCCTAACTATGTTAGAAACAGCCAAACTGTTTCCTAAAGCAGCTGTGATATTTTGTATTTCCATCAGGAATATGTAAGTTCCAATAGTTCTGCATCATTGTCAACTGCTGATACTGTCAGGGTTTTTTCTCTTTTTAACATTTTCTATTCTTATAAACATGTTAGTGGTGTCTCATTGTGGTTTTACTTGCATATCCTTAATTACTAATACCATTGGAACTTTTAAAAAAGTATTCATTTGATAGAGAACCAAGATGGCAGCATAGATAAACACCTGTACTTGCTGCCTCCCACAACCACATCAAAATTACAACTAAAAGACAGAACAACTATCATCCAGAACCACGGGAAAGCTGGCTGAGTGGAAATACTACAACTAGAGAGGTAAAGAAGAAAGTGCATTGAGACTGGTAGGAGGTGTGGAGGCACAGAACAGGCTGGCACGTAGGTATGCTGCTTTTTTAATTGCGAGGGAGATACAACCTCCTGCTTGCTCTGAGCTCTAGTGCTGGGAAAGACTCTGGGGGACCCAGATGCATATGGGGAGAAACTGGACTGTCTGGCATTAGGGCAGGAATGTGGGGGTGGCTTTGTGGGGGTGGCTTTCTTCCAGATGGAAGTGCTTTCAGTGGTCATTGTTCCTGTGCTGGGACCTCCCCGGTGCAAGGCTGACTGGCAGCCATTACTGTTTGCTCTGCCCTGGAGATTTCCTGAGGCCTTGCCTCACCCAATTTAAAACCCCACCCAAACTGTGCACAGCAGCTTTTGCATATGAATGGCCTGTCCTTTCTCAGCCTAAAACCTGTCAAACAAGCTGCAGCTGGGTCAGGGAGCCCCAAAGCTATCAAAAGAAGGCCCAAGGCCAGTACCAGCAGCAGCCTGCCTTGCTTCACAGCTGGGCCTCCCTTGGGAACTTCCAAACCTGATACAAAGAGGAGGAATCTGCAGATCTCTCTGTAGCTCCTGCTGGGTGGCCCCAAGCAGTGGTTGACTTTGCACCTCCTTGGAGATACAAGAGCCAGTGTACCCAGTGTTCAGTGTGATGCCATACCAGAGTACAACTCTTCACATCCATAAGTGACACACTCAAGGAGCAGACTCAGTGAGCACCAAAGCCCCACTGAAGCAAGTCCTGCCCCATAAGGGTGTCTCCTGCACAGGCAGCTCTTCCATTGTAGACACGGCTAGTCCTCACAGCCAATTGGCCCGGAGGTCAATTCCTCCCAGTGATACCAACAGCAATCAAGGCTCAATGACAGCAAGACTGTGCACACAGCCCACAAAGGGGTGCACCAAGAGCGTCCACCTCAGGTGATTGGGGAGGCTGAGCCACAGAGCCCTATGGGACACCTACTACACAAGGACACTCTTTCAACTCAAGGAGACTTAGCAGCTACTCAGTACATAGAAACAAACACAGGGAAGCATCCGAAATACAGAGACAAAGAAACATGTCACAAATGAATTAAATGGAAGAAAGCAAACTACTGCATATAGAGTTCAAAACCTCAGTTATAAGGTTACTCAAGAATCTTCTAGAAACCTCCAAGGAACTTAGTGAGACCTCAAGGATCTTAGTGAGAATGCAAAAAAAAAAAAAAAATGGAAAAGGACCAATCAGAAATTAAGCATACACTGACTGAAATAAAGAATAATATACAGAGATTCAACAGTAGACGAGAGGATCCCAAGAATCAAGTCAAAGATTTGAAATACGAGGAAGTAAAAAACACCCAACCAGAAGAGCAAAAAGAAAAAAGAATCCAAAAATATGAAGATAGTATAAGGAGCCTCTGGGACAACTTCAAGCATACCAACATCTGTATTATGGGGGTGCCAGAAGAAGAGAGAGAGCAAGATATTGAAAACCTATTTGAAGAAATAATGGCAGAAAACTTCCCCTAGCTGGTGAAAGAAATAGACTTACAAGTCCAGGAAGTGCAGAAAACCCCAAACAAGAGGAATCCAAAGAGGACCACACCAAGACACATCATAATTAAAATGCCAAGGGCAAAAGACAAAGAGAAAATCTTAAAAGCAACAAGAGAAAAGCAGTTAGTTACCTATAAGAGAGTACCCATATGACTGTCAGCTGATTTCTCAACAGAAACTATGCAGGCCAGAAGGGAGTAACAAGAAATATTCAAAATGATGAATAGCAAGAACCTACAACCAATATTACTCTACCCAGCAAAGCTATCATTTAGAATTGAAGGTCAGATAAAGAGCTTCACAAACAAGAAAAAGCTAAAGGAGTTCATCATCACCAAACCAGTATTATATGAAATGCTGAATGGTATTCTCTAAGAAGAGGAAGAAGAAGGAAAAGTTAAAAATAAAAAAAGTATGAACAACAAAGTGACAACAAATACATATCTATTAACAATTGAATCTAAAAATCAAATGAATAAAAAATCTGATGAACAGAATAAACTGGTGAATGTAATAGAATCAGGGGCATGGAAATGGAGCGAATTGACAATTCTTGGGGGGAAGTGTAGGAGGGGTGCGAGAAGAGATTGTTCAAAGATCTTATACCTATGCACGTGAACAGTGGGGTGGTGAGGGCCTGGGTTGGGGTGGGAACTGCGTAGAGGGGAGCTATTGGGGGGGGGAGAAGAACGTCTGTAATAATCTGAACAATAAAGATTTTTAAAGAAGTATTCATTTGATATTCATACACAGTTTTCCCCTGCTATCCAAAAGTATAGTGTTGCTATGAAAACTTTCATAAGCCAAACTGGCATAAAACAAAGAATTACTGTTAATTTGTATTTAAAAATTTTTAGCATTCCCAGACTCAAAAAGTAACCTACCAAAAATCATACCAAATAGCACATATTACCTAAAATAACAGTAACATATAGTAAATCAGGAATGATAGGATAAATCCGCAGCCTGTATAAAGTAGAATAATGTGTACAATGTAGTTTCACTTATTAAAAAGACTGACTTCTTAAGTATAAGATAACCAAACACCACAGTTTGCTCACCCATCAATCCACTCAAGCAATAGACTAACCACTTTATCCATTACTGGATGCCAACTGAAAGAAACCACTTTGCTGCTAGCAGAACAATTAGTGACTTCTACAGCTTTCAAGATTCTTTCTCTCTGCATGTAAATAGTATTAATGGTGGAAATAGGCAAGTTCAAAGCACGCAGTCTTTATTTCATTCACCATGATTGAAACCCTTAGTTACATCTAGTTTTATGCTAAACATAACACATTTATGAGCTCTCCTAGGCTTTCCTGATACCTTAGTACACATCTTCCTAATGGATGCACAAAGTAAAACTAGATTAAGCACAGATGCTAACAGACAAAATTCAAAATTCTAAGAAATTGAGGTTGAAATGTTAAGTGTAGTTCCCAGGGAAGGAACTGGGCAGTGCCACCCTCACTGCTTAGGGGGTAGGGGGAGCGGGTATGCTACTGTTATAACTGCTCACTTCAAAATCAAGGCTGACTGGCTATTTTTGCCTTTTCTTCATAAAAGTGAAAATCCTCTTAGGATTTATTTTCTTTAGCAAAAACAGATACTAATGTAGGTCTTTCATAAAATCAAAGTGGCATAATGTAAACTTTTGAAAAGTGGGGGATACTTGTATCTTTGCTCATGATGGTCTATTTAAATTTCTTGTTCATTTTTATTGGGTTGTTAATATTATCATTAAATTGTAAGAGTTCTTTATATATTCTGGAGAAAAAACTATTTATCAAATATGTGTTTTGCAAATATATTCTCCCACTTTGGATTCTCATTTATTTTTGAAGAGCAGAATTTTTAAGTCCAATTTTTCAAGTCCAATTTTTCATGGACCATTTTTCATGGTCCATGCTTTTTGTGTCTCAATAAATCTTTGCTTAAAACAAATGAAGGTAAAAGGTTTTCTACTTTTTCTTCTAGAAGTTTTATGATTTTTGTTTTTACATTTAGGTCAGTAATTCATTTTGAATTCATTTTTATATGATCTTAGCTAAGGCATCAAGATGAATATTTTTGCATATGCTGTCCAATTTTTCTAGCATCATTTGTTGAAAATTTCAGCATTCTTTGTTGAAATTTCTCCATTTAATTACCATTGTCAAAAATCTATTGGAACAGAGTGTGGAATCTCAGAGGGAAGGCAGGGGAAGGTGGGTGAGTGGGAAGTAATCAACCAAAACCTTGTATGCATATTTGCATAATCCATGGACACAGGCAGTGAGAGCCTGGGGCAGCGAGGGGATTGAAGGGGGAAAAGGGGAACATACGTATACTTTCAACAATAAATATTTTTTAAAAAATCTATTGAGTAAACCTGAGGAGCACCTTCTGCTGCAGCCCCCTCTTTTGCAGACCTCTCTTCTACAGACCCCTTGCCAGGGACCTAAGCACTTGCATAGACACTCTCATTTCCCCCACTAGCCCCTATCCCCCTGCCTGCTCTTTGTCAGCTCCACCAAGGTCTGTCCTGTAAAGACAGTGTATTATTGGCATAAGATAGACATATAAATACAATACAGACTAGCAAATATTAATGGTGGAAACAGGCAAGTTCAAAGCTTGGTGGGCTCAAGCCCAATCTGTTGCAGGTACTATCATAGTGGTGGGCATAAACCTGGGACTCCAGAGTTGTGGCCTGTGCTGGCAGCTTGGCGACTACCACTAATGAATACAGTGACCTCAGAACGCCATGAGTACTGGCCAGATTGGCTGTGTTTTCCTGGGGATTGTGTGTGTGTGTGGGGGGGAGCTAAAGTTTGCTCTGGTGCCCTACCTTTGCTTGGGGAATGCGAGCCCGGGAATCTCCGCGTTCTGATGCAAGGACCCAATGGGTAAGGGACCCTCACTGGATGCCATGTTATTAGTCGCCCTGACCCGCCAGTGCCTACACAGGCCTTTTCCTAGTGGACCATGGGTTCTCAGATCAGTGGAGGGCAAGGGTAGGCCTGGTATGTAGGATGGACCTGGATCCTCTTTCAGAGGGTAGAGAGACCAGGCCTTCTTGAGCCCAACACAGAATTCAAAGCTTTGCCCACAGTAAGCACTTAATAAAAGTTAGTTGAAGGGGTTTTGGCATCTTCCAGTGACAAGGCAATGGAGCTGCCAGAATTCTCACGTGACTGAGACTGGGGCTGTGCCAGTAAGAGAGTGAGCTGGAAGATGGGAGCCTGGAGCTCTGGATGGACCAGGGATCTTGAGATTGGGGTGGCACAGACAGATATCAGAAAAGGATTTTATAGAATTGTTACATTCTTTAAAGAAAATAGTGAATATTTGCTAGTCTGTTTGTATTTTATTTATATGTCTATCTTGTTTCAATAATACACTGTATTACTGCAGTTTTGAAATAGATAGTATGAGTCTTCCAACTTTGTATTTCCTTCTCAAAATTGATCTGGTTATTCTAGTTCCTTTGCTTTTCCATAAACATTTTAGATATATATTCTCAATTTATAGTAAAGCTTGCTGAGATTTTGATTGAGATTTTAATGATTATGTAGATATGTTTGGGCAGAAGTTACATCCTAAAAATAGTTAATCTTTCAATCAATGAACATGGTGTATTTCTCCATTTATTTAAGTCTTCCTTAGTTTCTCTCATCAGGGTTTTGAAGTCTTCAGTATAGAAATCATACACATATTTGTTCTGCCTTAGTAGTTCCTGTTTTAGATAGTATTTTAAACTAGAGACATGGTGCATGAAATTCGTGCATGGTGGGGGGGTTCTTCAGCCCAACCTGCATCCTCTCCATTCTGGGACCCCCTGGGGGATGTCCAACTGCTGGCAGTCAGACATCCATCTCCCAATCCAGGACCACTGGCTCCTAACCACTTACCTGCCTGCCTGCCTTATCACCCCTAACCACTCTGCCTGCCAGCCTGGACACCCCTAACTGCCCTCCCCTGCCAGCCTGGTTGCCCCTAACCACCTCTGCTTTGGTCTCCGCCACTGTGGCTTTGTCCAGAAGAATATCCAGAAGATGTCCAGTCTAATGAGCATATTTCCCTTTTATTAGTATATATGGCTCTTTTTTAAACTTCAACAGCCAAATTTTATTGTATAGAAATGAATTGTCTTATATTGACCTTGTATCTGGTGATAATATTAGGTCTAATTGTTTGTTTTTGTAAACTCATCAGGATTTTCTACATAGATCATCATGTTTTCTACAAATAAAGACAATTTTATTTCTTCTTTTTCCAATCTGTATGATTTTATTTTTCAGGCATTACTGAATTGGCTAGGATGTCTAATATAATTTTGAATAGAAGTGGTAAGAGCAGAAATCCTTGACATGTTCCTGATTTTAGGGGAAAAGCATTCTATGTTTTACCATTAAGTATGATGTTAGCTTTAGGATTTTTGTAGATGCTCATGATCAGATTAAGAAGATCCATTTAATTCTTAGTTTGCTGAGTGTTTTTTTTTTTTTATCATAAATGTCTCTGGAATTATGTCAAATGCTTTTTATGCATTAAGATGATATATATTTTTTTACTTTTAGTCTGTTGATGTTTATATTGATTTATTTGCAAATGTATAACCACTCCTACATTCCCACGATAAACTCCTTTTTGTCATGATGTATTATTCTTTTTTATAACTGGATTTTATTCTATATCATTTTCTGTATCATTTCTGCATCTATATCATTGGATCTGTATTTGTTTATGAGAGACGTTGATCTGTAGTTTACTTGTGTGTTTTTTTCTAGTTTTTGTATCAGGATAATGCTGGTATCATAAAATATACTGGAGACTGTGTCTTCCTTTTCTCACTTCATTGCTATCTGGCTTGCATAATGTACATTGCTTTGCTTAGAGTGGAACCTAGAGTGCCATAGAATTTTTCTCAATGATTTTTCTCAACCCTAAATTTTCAGAAGTCCCTTCAAACCTGTGTCTCTAGAGCGGTGTCTGTGCTCTTGCCTACTTCACAGCATTAGACTCCTGTTATTACTAGGTACATGACTCGTGATGATGCAGGGAGCACTCTCTATTATCCTGTTCAGCCTTAAAATTAGGAAAGTCATATACAACTGGACTTTGAAGGTTACACATTTTTCTTAGCATTCTTTCCTCCTAGCATGCCAGCTAAACTCTGGTTTGTATATGGGGTTGGTCTTTGGTGAGAGATATAGGCTTGCTCTTTCCTGTTCAGTAGCTGATTACTGCTTTTTATTCTTGTAGGATCTTGGGCCCAGTTTCTTGCTCCTCTCCAGAAACAGTGTTTATATGGGTTGTTGTTGTTTTTTAAACCTGGGTCCAAAAGGAGCAAGTTTTCTGTTTCTCCCCTAGAATAGTTTGGATAGTGTATGGGGCTGAATTTCTGACAGCCAGTAACACTTGATTGTTTCCTGCATACCTGAACCACTGAAATGGGCTCTTTTTGTACTCCTGCTTTGTCCCCAGTCATGTTTGTGTGCTTCTGGTTAAGGACTGTGAAAAAGAACTTGGCAGTGAGTGTATTAGAGCCGGAGATGCCAGATATTCCAAACTACTGACACCTTAGCCCATTAAGAATTTAAGAATTCATTAAAATTTCAGTTGATTTCTTTTCACCTGCTGTCAGGTACCTCTGTCTCCATACTTGACAAAGGTGAAATAGTACATATGTCCCACTCTAAGGGGTGGTCATTCTTTGGGATTCTGTTTATCACAGTTCTCTGATAGGCTCAAGAAATGGTATGTTTTTGCTGATTATCTATATTTTTATCATTGTTAAATTATGGGTGACATGCTTTTTATATCCTAAATGGAAATGGAACTAGTGCATACTAATAATGTATATATGGATATTACTTTTGTTTTCTTTGTTACTAAATATACTTTAGGAAGAAGCAAATGGTTTTTAAAACATGCTTGTCGAGAATTTATTTTTATATAATGATTTTTAAATTTTTCCATTAAATTTTTATTTTTCAAATTATTCTTTAATATCATATTTTATCATACATAAAATGACTTTTCCTGTATGCACTTCTTTGTATTTTATACATGTATAGATTCATATGATCTCTACGGCAGTCAGAATACAGAAGTGTTCCATCACCTCCAGGACTTCCTGTGCTATCCTTGTATAGTTACACCCTCCCCTTACCTGTAACCCTTGACAGACACCATGATCATGTCAACATCACTATACTTTTCTTTTCATCATACAGTATTGTGATAAACACACCCTAGGTGATGCACCCCCTTGTATAATTCCCTCTCCTTAAGTAATAGCAGGACCTATGACCTGTTTCTAATCATTAAAATTTGGCTAAAATAATGGGATGCCACTCACTAGCATAATTCATGTTATATAAGACTAATTTATGTGATATTAGATGCAGAACCAAGTAAGAATTTTCTACATTCCAGTGACTCCTAATACATAGCTATTACAAATTAATTCACTCATTCATCAGCACTCATTTATAGAGCATTTTTTTATTAAAATGAGGTAGTTGCAGTGTATCTTAATGATTAAGAACATGGACTCTAGAGTCAAATACCTGTAAAAGTTCATTAGCCTCTGTAATACCTCACCTATAAAATGGGAATATTCATAATACCCACTTAAAAAGATTTTATGAGTATCAAAGGAGATTATGTATACAGAGCACTTGGCACAATGCCTTCCACACAATACAGAGCACTTTTGGCTTCTGTTGTTGTCATTATTATTCATAATATTACTGTTATGCAGAATGAATCAGTTATGGGGGCTCTCCTCCATAAAATTACCACATGGTATTAAATGAGATAATATGTCAAGTACTTGGAATAGTGCCTGGCACATAAAAAACTTTTATATTTATTAGATATTATTATAACTATAATTATTACCCGTCTTCATTATAATAATAGTAGTGTATTAGCACTTATTCTTAGTTATTCTCCTCCTCCTTCTACAAAACAGTAAAATATAAAGTATTATATAAGTAATTAATGTTTTCCTTTGCATTTTGTTTTGGAAATAGTGAGGTAGTGTAGTATTTCCTGATTTATGTGCAACATAAAAAAATAAAATAAATAGAAGACTGTATTCTTAATATAATGACCATACTTTGTGTGCATTTATTTTTTTTCAAGCATGCCAAATGAAAAGACAGAATGAGAAATATTACATTATAAAATATATAATTGAATATGTCTCTATTTAACTAAAGCCGTATTTTCTACTGGCCTAATAATTCTCTTGAATGCATGTAGTAATAACCTGAAAGCTTTGAAAATATTCATAAGAATTATATTTTTGTTTATGATTGTACGATGAACTCTTTTGTTCTGCTAGAAGAGAGACTGGAAAACACAGTGACTCAAGTAAGATAGAAGTTTACTTTTTCACTAAGTTAAAGCTATTGAAATGAGGTAGTACCATTATTCAAGGGTTAAGGTACTTCCATACCTTCCTTTTTAAAAAATTCTCATCCAAGGATACTTTTTTTGTTGATTTTAGAGAGAGAGGAAAAACATTGATGTGAGAGGAGAACACCAATTGGTTGCCTCCTGTATGTGCCCCAATTGGAGATTGAACCCGCAACCTAGGTGTATGCCGTGATTGGGAATCGGACCTTCAACCTCTTGGTGTACTGGATAATGCTCCAACCAACTGAGTCACTTGGTCAGGGTGTAAATTATATTCTTTATCTAAGTCACTTAGTCCATAATGGCTGTCTGAATTATATCATGGTCAAGTTCTAGGGGAAAAGCAAAGGAAAGAGGGAAAGTGGAAAAAGCTACAAGGGGCTGTCCAACCCCTTCTTAGATACCTTCTCTAAATCTTCACACCTATTTTTCTTGCAATCTTTGGTAAGAAATTCCATTACATGGCCATAGCTTACAGTAGGGGAGTCTTGGAAAAATAACATTTTAAGAGTTTACATAATCAACCTGAGTGCAGCTGTGGTTCTTGTAATGAAGAAGAATGCAAAGAGTAGATTTAGGGTCAGCAACTAAAAGTTTCTACTCTCCTAGTCATTATAAATATGTACATGGTGATGAAAAGCATTAATCATGTAACAGAAGTCTATAAAAGATGGAAAGGGGAAAGTTCCTGTAGAGAGAATGCTATGTGTTCACAAAACCCTGCTTCATTCTCCTCGAGTCACAGGAAAACTACCTTCCCCAGCCTCTATGGCAGTTTTAGCTAGTTGACTGTGACCAGCAGTAAAATTTTCCATTCCTGGCCCCTAAATGGTTCCACAGGATTCTCCAACTCCCCTCTTTATAATATTGCTAGCCAGGTACAAAGAATGCAATGGAGGACTTCCAGGCCAAAGAAGATGGTAGAGCTGTAGAACTGAAGAAGTTTGAGTCTCTTAATGACTGTTTGGAACAGAGAACCTTTGCCTTCTCTGACCACTTGATGAAGTACATTGAACTTTGACATCAGCAAAACAATCTTTTAAGGCTGAACCTCTGAGGTTTATTCGTTATTTATTGCATAAAACATCGCATATAATTACTAGAGCCCTAACTAATACACCAGCCTAGAGATAATCTTCTTTATTTATTGGTATTTATTATTCCAATATTAATGCTTGTATAAAGACTAAAGGCCCAGTGCATAAAATTCATGCACAGGGGGAGGGGTGTGTGTCCCTTAGCCCAGCCTGCACCCTCTCAATCTGGGACCCTCAGGTCTAAACGGGCAGTCAGACATCCCTCTCACAATCCGGGACTGCTGGCTCCCAACCGCTCGCCTGCCTGCCTGCCTGATTGCCCCTAACTGCTTCTGCCTGCCAGGCTGATCACCCCCTAACCACTCCCCTGCCAGCCTGATAGAAGCCTAACTGTTCCCCTCCTGGCCCGATTGCCCCCAACTGCCCTACCCTGCTTGCCTGGTCACCCCTAACTACCCTCCCTTGCAGGCCTGGTCCCTCCCAACTGCCCTCCCCTGCTGGCCTGATGGCCCACAACTGCCCTCCCCTGCAGGCCTGGGCTCCTCCCAACTGCCCTCCCCTGCAGGCCTGGTCTCTCACAACTGCCCTCCCCTGCTGGCCTGATGGCCCACAACTGCTCTCCCCTGCAGGCCTGGGCTCCTCCCAACTGCCCTCCCCTGCAGGCCTGGTCCCTCACAACTGCCCTCCCCTGCTGGCCTGATGGCCTACAACTGCCCTCCCCTGCTGGCCATCTTGTGGTGGCCATCTTGTGTCCACATGGGGGTGGCCATCTTTGATCACATAGGGTGGCCATCTTGTGTGTTGGAGTGATGGTCAATTTGCATATTACTCTTTATTATATAGGTTATATTTTTTACTCTATATATGTATATATGTAATATATACATATATTATATATATTATATAACACACAGGTACTTCATCCCCAAATATTTTCATTACCAAAATTAGCACTAATGGTATTTAAAATTGGCTTTCTAAGTTAAATCAGAAATCTAAGTTTAAATTTAACATGGTAGAATTTTAATGAACAAAATTTGCAAAATTTATTTTAGACATACATATAAACAAAGGTGTGTAAATTTTTAAAAATTAATTTCCTACATTGAATTGCCTGAGTGGAAAATGACAACAAAACATAAGAAGAAGGAATTACTAATTTTTAAAAAAATATATTTTATTGATTTTTTACAGAGAGGAAGGGAGAGGGATAGAGACTCAGAAACATCGATGAGAGAGAAACATTGATCAGTTGCCTCCTGCACACCCCCTACTGGAGATGTGCCTGCAACCAAGGTACATGCCCTTGGCCAGAATCGAACCTGGGACCCTTCAGTCCGCAGGCCAACACTCTATCCACTGAGCCAAACCGGTTAGGGTGGAATTACTAATTATTGATGAGGGTATGTGAAATGTGTACTTTATTGCCAAACCAGTAATTTTCAGCCTTTAGTTGGAAACATCCAAGTTTGTGAAGAAATCTGTGAAACTTTCCTGAAGCATTTAAGAGAAGAAATGAATAAAAGGAGAGACTATCATGTACTGGGAACATAAAAAAAAATATTACAAATGAGTAGTTCTTCATAAAATAATGTACATTTTTAGTGCAATCCCAATCAGCAGTCTTAGTGAGCTATTTTAATGCAGCATGTGCAACTGGGTTTTAAATTTACCTGCAGAGGTAAAATGCCAGATAAGGCAAGGAAAAATATGGAAGGAATATTTTAAACTAGTTTTTTTATTTTTTAATAAAGGAATTTGCTACCACTTTTTACCAGGAAATTACACATTCTAAAGATCTGAATGGAAATTAAACAGACACTTGTTGCCATTTCACTTTTAACTTCCTTAAGGAACATTTTCTACCCTTTAACACTTCAGCAGTTTAACTTGGCTGTTGTCCCTCCTCCAATTCAGGGAGAGGCCTTCTGTCTTCCCCATCACAAGGAGGAGGCGGAGCATTCTCTCAGAAGCATTCTTGGTGGAGGGACTGCATTTCAGGAGGCTGCAGCTGACAAAAAGCTTCAAGGTAATGACTGTCTTAAATCTAGTTCTTTTTCAGGGGACTTCTCAGGGCCCAAGAGTAAAGATGAGAAAAATAGGAATGGTGGTCTTAAAGTGGTGAGAACAGTGTGTGGTTTTGAAAGAATTTCTGGCATTTTGAAGGAATTAATCCTTTAGCATTTCTGTATCTCCCAATGCATTAAAAATCTACAGTGGGAGAAGAAGTGATCAGATTACAGCCTCTATATTAAGATTTCAGTGCAGTATAGCCATTCATGCTAATTTATTGACTTGGCATTCCATGTTTATGTTGCTGGAATTTTGTTACTACTTGAATTTTTAAGCATTTTTACTTTACACAGAAAATGATGGATAAAATATGTGACAGCATGGGAGAGAATACTCTTATGAATTGATAGAAAGGCTATATGTCACCTGTATATGAACATGGAAAGGGTAACAGATATGTAGTTGACTGAAGACACTTGTACATACATATGCATATATATGTGTGATTAGAAAAAAACCTGGGAGAAAATAAACTCCCATGTTAGTCAGCATTTCTCAGTGGTCAGGTTAGCCCATTGCAGCATCTTTAGAGTATATTTCCCCATGATTATTTTTATAACCATGAAAGAAAAGTGAAGCTGAAACAACATATCCATTTTGTTTAAAACACATAAGCATTCATAGACATATGCAGCTGTGCAAACATCCTCCTTTTGTCTTTTTGCCAATAGTGGGCATTTTCCTGGACCTGATCAAGTGTGTAGCCTAATTGCTGTGTTGGCTACAGCCCTGAATGTGTCCTCGCAACTCATTCTTTCAAATCACAGGTATGGCTTTGGTCAGCAAGAACCATTTTTCTATATATTTTAAGAGTGAGATAGAGAAAGAACTTTATTTCTACAAGCAGTTTTTAAAACATTGTATGGAATGATATAACCATACAGTAGAATATTATATATCTGGAGAATAGAAATTTGTAGTGATTTGAAATGTCTGATAAGTAGTATAAAGTGAAAAAATGAAATTATAACATAGCATTTATTATATGATCTCACTTAAAAATAAATATGTATGTTAGTAAAACATAGGTATGTTACTACAGTATATGCAACCAAATCTGGGAGCACATATCTGCCACACTATTAATAGGATCATTTGTGTAGCTGGAAAAACAGAGCTAGCTTTATTACTATTTAAAATAGTATTAATATATACTTATTTATTTACTTGGTTTACATTATTAGGTAAAACACTGAGATAAAATATTGTAAATGTGGGAAAAATATAAAGTAATTCATAAAAATCATGTGGGAAATATTTACATAGGATGATGTTCAAAATATGTTCTTAATTGAGATCTGATGTTGGTTTGAAAATATTTATTTCTATATGCAAATAATTCTGATATTATAGAAAATATTCACAGTGATTATTTGTAGAGTTGTACTTTATTTTGTATATATCTCTCTGCACTTTTCAATTTTTAATAAGCTTCTGGATATTTTTTATAGTCACAAACATTGTAATTGAAGACATTATGACCCTGTTATAATCTGACAAAGCAAAAGCCTTGAACTTAGAATAGAAAATTCTAGAAGCCTGGGGAGGCATCTGACTGGCTAAATGTAGTTCATTTTCTTCTCATAAAAAGGATCTGATCATGATTGAAGCCCTGCGTATGCCTCCCATGGAGTCTGCAGTTCTGATTCTGGTCACAAGATGGGGCTTCCCAGGTTTACTACATTTTCTTCAGGCAACCATTTTTATGAAAGTGGGAAACAAAGCAATGAATCATATTTTTGTATTAGTGGACTATGAGACAGCATGTAGAGTATTATTAAAATTCCAATGAAAAAAATTATTTTGCAAAGAAGGAAAAATCCACATATTGATTGATGTTCAGATTCAAGCAAAATCTATAGTCTTGTTCATAATAGACACAAGGCAATTTGTTACTTCCCTTCTCTCTTATCCCCAGCTCACAGTTTTCTAGTCATAAAGATCATCTCACATTAACCAAATAAACTGTGTCACAAAGAGAATTTAAAACTAAAAAGGAGGAAAATAAATATGGCATCTATATCACAGATGAGATTTTATCTCATTCCTGTGTTTCAGAATGGCATGCCTTCTAAAGTTTGGGCAGGAAAGTTTCAATATGTTTTTTCCATTTGTTTGGTTTGAATTTCTATCTCCTTTTGTATAGCCTTTCTTCTTTTCAAGTGAGAATCAAGACAACTGGGCCACAAGACCAGATCCTCTATGACACATGTGACACTGGCTAAGGCTCTTCCCATTTCACAAAATATTTCACATTAAAAACTTGTTGAGAACTTGAGTTAGAATTTATTTTGCTTCCTTCTCTGCAGCATAATATTTTAACACTCACATGAAGATGTTTTTATTGACTTTTTTCAGAGAGAGAGAGAGAGAAATATCGAGAGAGAGAGAAATGTCTTACAGTATCAAACCTGCAACCTAGGTATGTACCCTGACTGGGAATCAGACCCACAATCTTTTAGTATACAGTTCAATACTCCAACCAACTGAGCCACCCAGCCAGGGCTGCAGCCATAGAATTTTTAATTAGAAGCTATATTTCATACTAAAACCATGTTAGATTGAAAATTTGAAGTATAATTTATTTTGTTCCCTTATAATTTATTTTGTTCTATAGCCATAATATTGTGTAATTGAAAATCATCACTTCTATCCCAGTAGGTGTGACTCAGTGATTATATGTTGACCTATGAACCAGGAGGTCACCGTTCTATTCCAGGTCAGAGCACTTGCTTGGGTTGTGGGTTCGATCTCCAGTAGGGGCCATACAGAAGGCAGCCTATCAATGATTCTCTCTTCATTGGCATTTCTATCTCTCTATCCTTCTCTGAAGTCAATAAAAATATTATTTTTAAAAATAAAAATGAAAGTTATCAATTCTAGTTTGTGAGAAGAATCTCATGTTGAACCACTATGAAGAAATTGTGCAAGAGGATATTCAGATTTCTACCTGAGTTTTACCCACCTTACTCTCAATAAATCTTTGCTAACTATCCTACCCAATTAGTAAACATAGCAACCATTCTGAATCTCTGCCTTCTAAGCTCATGCTTTTAACAAGGTCATGTGTTATTGTCTGGGCCAAGGAGATGCATACTTTGCTTGCTTTGGGTAAATAGGAAAGTATTTATACCTTGAAAATTATAAAACCATGTCTTTATCCAGAACAATGATTCTAAAGTTCTTGGACAAGTTGCAATAGAATCACTTGAGAACTGAGAAATACAAAATGTTGGATCCTATTTAGAATCTTCTGGATAAAACTATCAGGATAAGGCCTAGAAATACAGTTTTATGAAGACCTCTAGATGATTCTGATGCATGCAAATTTGGAGTCCTGCTGCCTTAGAAATAACAGTAGAGACATAAATGTCCCAAAGGAGTTAATAACATAGAGTCCCTGACTTACCACTACAACCTTTCCCACCTCTGCCAGCAAGTACACTGATTCAGTCCTTAATAATCAAGTGCAAAATTGTAAGGACAAGTTCTTGAATTTGAGGTATTATAAACCACTTCTTCAATTTTACCCTCACTTTACATTATGCTGCATTTTCCCCTCCATATTATGCCCCACTGAGGATTATTCTTTCTTTTATCTCTGTTTGTAATCGCTCACCTTCCACTTTGGCAAAATAACCTTGTTTGCTGATAATTTTCTTCTTTTCCTTTTCCCTATTGCAGTATCTCTCATATTGTCCCATTTAAGCAACGGGCTCAAGCATCTTTGGGAAATTCTGCTGGAAGAGAACAGACCAAAAAAGCTATAAACATTTGGTAATTCTAAGACAAAGGAGATTTTGGTGAGAGTGTTGTTTTGGGTAGGAACTGCCTTAATATTGACAAGAATAGTCATTCACCTCAGTCTCTGATAATTAACAAATCTAAGTCGTAATGGATGCTGAGTACGTCTTATGCAATTGGAAAGACCAGTTATGGCCAGCAAAAGTTTTGTCCAGATGTGAGACTTCATCAAACAGTAAGAGAAAAAAGACATTTTCCCTAGAAGTTCAAATACTCTCAGTAAATGAAAAAATTAAAGTGGAAAGCAAGGAAACAAAGATCCTAACTAAATCTCAAATTGAAGCCATTGCCTCCTCACTAGCAGCACAGTCAGAGGGCAGTTATCCACCTAGAGAGGAAACAGCTTATGCAAGGTCACTAAAAATGGCACTGGGTATTCTGAATAAGAGAACAAATTTGAATCAATCAAGCAGTTCAGATGAAGAAGAGACCACTACACTGTCTCAAAATGTACCACAAAAGCTTTCTAATTCACCCCCTCGTAAAAAGTATCGGAAGCCTAAAGGAAACTTATCGAAGTGTCTTGAAGAAAGTGAAATTCCAACATTTCTGTTAGTATCTTCAGAGAGTGATGATTCCTTGTATGATGATAAATCACAAGTGCATGCAACCATTGATACTATCCCAAGTGAGATGGAAACAAAATCATCACAAAACTCCAGCTGGTGCCAAATTTTCCCTCCACTTTCAGAAGAGGATGAAAAGGAGAGCAAGAAAAAGATTGACATCCCAACAATTACGCCTTTGGATTCTACAATCAAAGAGGAAGGTGCTTATGTTAAAGAAGAGAAGTTCACTCCAACTTCACCACCAGATATCTTCATTTTGCCAAAAAGTTTGAAAGAGGAGCCAGAAGACCTCTGCCCAAAGACACTGGTCATTTCCTCTGAATGCTCTGCCTTCTTAGAGAATATTGAGGATCCTGGAGAGGGTCCCTCGAATTCATGCTTAGATACAAGCCAGAATCAGCCTGTAGAATCAGAGACAGGTGCTCTGGCATCCCCCAGTTATTGTTCATGGGAATGTCAGGTTTCATTTAGTGCCTCTAACCGTGTCATGGATTGTTCACTCCGTGGGAATAATGAAAGAAGTGGCCAGAATCCGGATTTTGAGGAACATGGAGAAGAACTCCAAGCTTCTGATAAGTCGGTGCCTCTAAATCCTGTTGATACTTCTGCATTAGATGACGATGAGGAAGACGAAGTACTTCCACCAGTTGTTTTTCACTATGAGCCACGTTCATTTGAAGCAGGAATGATAGTCTGGTTTAAATATAAAAAATATCCATTTTGGCCAGCCATAGTAAAAAGCATCAGGAGAAAAGAGAAAAAAGCAAGTGTGATTTTTGTTGAGGCAAACATGAATCGTGAAAAGAGAGGCATTAGAGTGCTTTTGAGAAGATTAAAAAAATTTGATTGTAAAGAGAAACAAGCACTAGTGGATAAAGCCAGGGAGGATTACAGTGAAAGTATTGACTGGTGTATCTCACTGATTTGTGACTACAGAGTTAGACTAGGTTGTGGTTCTTTTACAGGCTCTTTCCTTGAGTATTATGCTGCTGACATTAGTTATCCAATCAGGAAAGTAATCAGACAAGATACCTTCAGGAACTTATTTCCAAAGCTGCATAATGAAGATTCTATGGAACCGATGGCCATGACTTCCCAGACCAAAAGAATGTCCTTCAAAAAAATTCTCCCTGACCGAATGAAGTCGGCTCGGGACCGAGCCAACAGGAATCTAGTGGACTTCATTGTGAATGCAAAAGGAGCAGAAAACCATCTTCTGTCCATTTTAAATGGCACAAAAGCATCCAAGTGGCTGAAATCATTTTTGAAAGCAAAGAGGTTCACTCCCTGTATTGAAACATACTTCGAAGATGAAGATCAGTTGGATGAGGTAGTGCAATATTTACAAGAAATCTACAAAAAAATAGACGAAAGAATGCTAGCTCGGATAAGAGATGATAAAATTAAATTTATCCTAGAAGTTCTTCTGCCAGAAGCAATCATCTGTTCAATTTCTGCTGTTGATGGATTGGATTACAAGGAAGCTGAAGCAAAGTATCTAAAAGGACCATCTCTAGGATACAGGGAAAGAGAGTTATTTGATTCAAAAATCCTATTTGAAAAGAGACGGAAGCCATCAACAAAACAAGCTCACTAAATCACCTGCATGTCCAAATCATAACAGGGAGCTTTCATAGATATTAGTTTAAAAAATCCCCCTAACATATTTTCCAGAAACAGGAGGCTTTAGGTAATATGTTCAGGTTTTGTTGTATGTGGTTTTTTGGCATCTCTATGATCTGTCAATATTACTACATCAACATTTTCTTTCTTACACTTCTTTAAAGTCAATTTTATTATATTTCAGCAGTTCTACTATCTCACACATTTTTAGAATTCATAATTCCTAAATAATTTTTAAGAGAAAGTACTATTTTGTTTTTTGACATCTTTGTGTCTATGCTGTATAGTTAAATACAGGGTACACAATCATTTGCATATGAAATTTGCACTAGTATTAGATAGTAAGCGAGATGATTAGAAAAAAAAGTCTAAGGAACATTGATTATATTATATATTTTTGCTTAGTTTTTATAAAATATTGGGTTTCTCCTAAGATAGTTGAATTATTTTTTCTGCCATGCCTATTTATTTTTGGAAAAAAATATCTGAGACATAGAACCAAAGATAGAGATGCTTTGCTATATATTATTACTAACTGTAATTGCTTTTGCAAGAAAATCTGGAATTCAAAAATAAAGTAAATGGATTACCTGCATGCAGTCTATATGTGTGAGAATAACATCTCAGCATGCAGAAAATAAGTTTGGCAGCCTGGAACAGGATTGTTCATTCTACACTTCCCTGAAATTCCATTTGTGGAGTGTCTATTATTCAGTAAGTCAGTGGTTTCTTAAACAGACAGGCTTTTGGCTGTCATCATAACTAACAGTATCTGTATCTAAATATGGCCATCTGACCACATGTGGATGACAGCTAGAGTCATTGTATTCATAGCCTGGCTACTCTAGAGCATGAGTCCAGGCTGATTACTTAAGAACCCATCTAGTTTGTTATAAACCGTAGAAAATGCAAACATTTTGTTCTGACTATAGTATCTCTAAATATATAGTCATTTGTTTCAAACCAAACACTCTGTATATTAGTAAAATAGTTCCAGTTGATTTCAACAATATAAATACCAACTGGTAAGTCATTCCAGGCTAAAACAAAGAGTAGATGGACCAGAATCTGTGAGTTTGGAAATGAGTCATAGAAAAGGCCTCCATTTGGCCAAATGTGACAATTATCCAAATATATTTAAAAGTACACAGCTGACAGTTGAAGTCTGAAACCAATGAAAAGCTTATTCTAACTTGAAATAAGACTTTAGTGAAAATAAATGTTATAAGGGCTACTTTATTTTAGAAACTTGACATAAAAATAAACACTAAAGGCTTAACATGAACTTGTCTGCATTTTTATTCTTAGAGTGAGACAACTGTTACTCTTAGGCTTTTGTTATATGTTTTCATGGCCACATATTTATGTAAAATTTTCAAAAGTTTGACGTTTCATTTGTAATAAAACCATTAAATCTTTCATTTTGAATGTTCACTTAATCATACTTCAGATCATGTAGTTACATAACTGGTGTTTCTCTGTTTGGAATTTTGCTTGTTGTAGTTGTCTTCATTTTAATGCTTGTTATACATTATCTTATCATTCTAAATAAATATTCACTTTCATGTTTGATTTTGTATTATTTTAAAATAAAGCCTTCCAAATTGCATAAGCTTTAGATTCCATAGAACCTTCTCTTGGTCTGCCTGATAAAGACCGAGACTGTTTTAACATAACTGTATCAATCCACATAACTTCCTTATGATCTTGAGGAGTATTTGACAACAGACCATCACCACACTATATGTGGGACTCATCTCATACACTGGGAAAACACACTATATGTACTCTATAGTATTCCCTTTGATTCCAATATATTGCCCACCTTTTGTTTTCTCAGTGGAGCCATTTCTATCTTTTGTTTCTGATATTATCTTTACTACCTCATTTGTGTATTCACTCATTCATACATTTGATAGGAGAGCAAGCAATGGTTTAAAGCTCTGCTCTGCTCTAAGTATTTAAGGTGACCCAAATGATAAGGCCAGATTTAAAGTGATCCAGGTGACAATCTAATTTATAAAAGCACTAGGATGCACTACTTTATCATAATAGTGAGTAATATTTATTAATCTCATTGCCTGTATTTGAAAACCAGAGTGCCAGGCTTCCCCACATTTGTGAGTTATTGGGTTTGGGGTAAAAGGTAAGTTGCCTGATTCCTCATGGTATGTCATTTATATTGTGGCATATATTGAAGTGAGGGAGATGTATCTCAGATATGCATCTATTTTCCTCTTTGCATGAGTTGGTGTTTGGGGTGTGGGAGTGGATGAGTTTGGCTTCCCACTCAGTATGGATTCTGAGATCCCTTTCAGCCTGAGTGGTTGAGGCCAGCTCTAAGAATGCTTTAATCTGAATCTTTAACCTACATTTGTATGTCTGATGAGCATGCCAACCTAATTCATTGGATTAAAGAGACCCCATCTCTTCCAATCATAAGGCAAATTGTCTAATATCAGGCCCATATTATAATTGAAAGTTTGGCAGAGAAGCATGGAAACTATTCACAACATTCACAGGTCTCTATATCAATATATGTGTCCTAATAAGGAAAGAGTACAATTCTGAGACCTATAATAGTGATGGGTGTGAAAATCTTGGATATATACAGTCCCAACTCCTCAGCCAGCCAAAAACAACCCCTAACCCTTGCTATTAGAAAACAGCTTTCTTCTTCATGGAGACAAGGCAATAACCTCATCTAAGGCAGCTACCTCAAAGGACATTATTGTCTTAACGTCCAGCACATATTTTTCATTGATCCCAATTCATGACAAGGGTAAGGTATCACGACACCAAAAGCAAAATGCAGTCTGTTTAGGTGGAATATCCTAACCTAGTTAAAATATACCAGCATGTTTTGGAATGGATTTTGAGGATGTCAAATTAGCAACGGATTATAAGCAGATATAGGGGAAAATTTACATGGGAGCACACATTTGTGACTGCTAGGTGGCATCTTTAAGTCTGGACAACAGCCTATAGTCAATAAAATGGAGATACTGGAACTTCTTTGCCAGAGTATTGAGGAATTGGTGAGAAGGTCAAATGAAATGAGGGTAGTAGAAATGAATCAAGAGGACCAATCTCTATTTTCCCCTGGAGGGCAGAGAAAGCACTACTATAATAGTGAGGGGGGAACATACATTTTTAGTAGCTCAGTGTTGGTACTCCTCTACAAATCATGATTAGAAGCAAACTATGTTACAATAGGAATTCTAGGATTCCAGAATGACAGGGTCCAGGTGGCGGAATAAAAGCTCAGGGACAAGTTGAGTGTCATTACCATAATGAGAAGTAAGGTCAGAGTGGAGTCAGGCTACTGTGACTGACAGAAATATGTGGCAATGCCTTACAAATGGAATTCCGAGGCTAAATGTATGGACAATTGGCTAGAGTATTAGCTATGTTCATAGTTTTGCTATTTACAATAGTTAAGATGGAGAAACAGTCCAAGGGCCCTTCAGTAGATGAGTGGATAAAAAAGCTGTGGTACATATACACAATGGAATACTATTCAGCTGTAAAAATGAAGGCTCTCTTACCTTTTGAGATAACATGGAAGGACCTGGAAAGTATTATGTTAAGCAAATTAAGCCAGTCAGAGAAAAATATCACATTATCTCACTTATATGTGGAATCTGATGAGCAAAATAAACTGACAAAATAGAGCCAGAGCCATGGATGCATGGAGCAGACTGACAGATATCAGCGGGAAGGGCAGTGGGGACAGGTGGGAGGAGATTAAGCAAAAAAACATATGCATATATGCAGAGCCCATGAACACAGACAATAATTCGGTGAAGGCCTGTGGCAGCAGCAGAGCTGGGTAAAGGGGTGCAAAATGGGAGGTATATGGGGGACATTTGTAATACTGTCAACAATAAAAAAAATAAATTTTAAAAAATTGGGGAGAAAAAGAAAAACAGCCTTGGCAAGTTAAAGTCTAAAGTCAGCAGTTTGGTGGAAAATCTTGGCCCCCAACTTAATTTTTTTTTTCAGATATGTGGTGCAAGTAGCCTTGCCACTCAGACCATATGACTCAGCACATTCTGATAGTGTCTTAAGGTATCTATGGTGAATAAGGATCCACTAACTAGTCATTCTAAGCCAGCCGTGGGCAAACTACGGGCAGCGGGCCGGATCCGGCCCGTTTGAAATGAATAAAACTATTGAAAAAAAAGACTGTACCCTTTTATATAATGATGTTTACTTTGAATTTATATCAGTTCACACAAACACTCCATCCATGCTTTTGTTCCGGCCCTCCAGTCCAGTTTAAGAACCCATTGTGGCCCTCGAGTCAAAAAGTTTGCCCACCCCTGTTCTAAGCCATAATATGGCATTGCAACACAGAATCTAAAGTTCTGAACAAAAGCCATACTTCCTGGGCCAGTAACCTACTTGTCATGTAAAAAAACAGCTCCTTGATACTATTTAGAATTAGTAGATATGGAGGGCCTAACCAAGGTACAGTAATTGACTATATGATAGGCATTGCCCATTATACACTGTACATTTTGACATTCACCGAGTGATAAGGTCTGGCAGCATTAGGAGCAGTCCAGTCTGTGATGGTAATACAACACTCAAGATCTAGCCTAAGAAGTCACAAATAATGATTGCACAAACTTCCATGCCATTGAACTTTGTTGCAATGATACCCTCATGGAGAAGGGGGTGATCTATGACCGACTATTTAAAGAGAAATTTATCAAGTCTGGTGCACAGATGTGTCAGCATTAAATGGATGATAGCTTTAAGTGTACTGCCACCCCACTTCAGCTTCAGTTGGAGTAGCCCTAAAGAATAATATTGAACATATAATTCCCAGTTGGCAGAGCTGTGATAATTACACCTGGTGTTTCAGTTTGATGGAGGGAGCTGTGACCTGAGATGGTCTCCTGGACTGTGGAGAACAATTTGGTTGGTATGCCATGGTATTGGAAAGAGAGTATTATAAATGAAAGATAAGAAAGTTTGGATAAGAGGCATGTGGATGTAACTATGGGAATGGAAACAAAGAATATATATCTCTATGCCTCATTGTAATGGCTATTCAAAGGATTGTAGAGAAGACATTTAAAAACCCAAGTGGATCTGATGGCTCATGCTGTGAATATCAAAGAGCTTCTCTTCTTAGTCATCTTAGTTCTGGCACAATAGATCCATGAATTGTCATGGGGCAGGCATGTATAAAGCCTAAGCTTGAGCTCAACAGCATTGGCTTTCTCTCACAAAGGTGATCAGGCTGCCGCCGCTAGATGTGTATCTCTCCAAGAGCAACAGCTGATGCTGGGCCCTTCATTCTGCACCTTCCTTCAAGGATATCATCCAGCTACCTCATTCCACATTGAATGCACTGAACCCATTCTATCTTAGCGGTGGCAGTTATTCATCCTCACAAGAATAGATACAAATTTTGGACCCATAGGATCAAGCACGCTTGCTTATAGTGGTGTGCATTTCATAACACAACCTTGTTTCACTTTTCCTCCTACATTGTTCCACCATTCATTTTCCTCACTAGAACCACTTGCCAAAAGAACTACTCACATGGAAACTCCTGTATCACATTCTTTTTTTGTAGACACTTCGGCTATTATCACCAGCAATAATTATGTGTATGTTTTATAAGACATAAGTTGGTATCACTATATCAAAAATGTATTAAAGATTTAAGAATTATTCATAAATGTTAAAAGTTAGTAAATTTTCCAGTTCTTGGTAAGATACATTTTCTGCTATTCCTCCTGACAAAATCAATAACCTGTTTTCACCTAGGAAACTAGACAAAGCACATTAGATGTAAAACAACAAGAAGAGAGGAAGTAAATAGCAAAGCAGAAATTAACAAAATTGAAAACAGAAAACAATAGAGTAAATCAATGAAACCTGCAGCTGCTTCTTTGAAAAGACCAATAAATTTATTAATACTTTAGCCACAGTAACCAAGAAAAATAGAAAAGGAAGACACAAATGACCAATATCCTAATATATAAAAAGCCAGGGGCCATAACGACCAAAATGACTGAAAGGACAACTGAACAGCAGGCTAGGCAGTTGAGGGAGCGGGACGAACAGTCACCATGAGGGGGACTCCCACCTAGATTGGGGGCATGGCTGGCCTTCAAACCACCAGCAGCCCCTAGCCCAGGCCGGCCAGCACCCCAGAAGGGACCCCCACCACAACTGGGGGCATGGCTAGCCTTCAAACCGTGAGCAGCCCCTAGCCCAGGCCAGCCAGTGCCCCAGAGGGGACCCCTGCCACAATCAGGGTCATGACTGTCTTTCAAACCACTGGGTTCCCCTAGTCCAGGGAGGCCTCTAGCCAAGGACGCCTGTGTCTGTTCTGGACCTAGGGCTGTGCTCTCCCTGCGAGCAACTCAGAAGCCACCTGTGTCTAACTGCCAGTCTCTGGGAGGTGGGAGTGTGTCCACCATCCACCAAAAGATAGGACCATCGAACCATTCACGGTCTCAGTGCAGGCACAGGTCCATGGCTGACGGGGTGGAGGCCAGACCAAAACAAAACAGCAGATACACCCTTCACACCTCGGCGAGTGCAGCTGCAGTCCACGTGGGCCTGGGCAGTGTGGAAAGCGCTACCTTCTGCTGGGTCCTGTGCTGGCACTGCCACCTCGCTCACCCTCAAGCCCCCCTGAGTCCTGACAGTGAAGTGTGCAGGGCATCCTGAAGGAGTTGTGCCGTTCTGGGTGCTTTTGCCCAAAGAAACCCTTTGGGATTAATTCAGAGCCACATCTCACTTCCCATGAGACTGGGAGAACCATTTAAAAGGAATTCGACAAAAGCTTTCCACATCTCTTTTTATTATTTTGAATCCGTAAAACGACCTTAAAAAAAGCATTCAGGCCACCTAAGAGAGAATGCACTTTATGGCCAGAGCATGCAGGATTCTTTTGCCCAACAGGTTAAAGGAAGCAGAGAGCTGGCACAGTGGAAATGGCCCTGGTGCCCTATGAGGAGACCACAGGAATGGGGTTGCAGAAATTCCACAAGCCTCTTGCCACCTTCTCCTTTGCAAACCATACCATCCAGATCCACCAGGACTGGAGGCAACTTGGAGTCGCAGCCGTGTTTTGGGACTTGGTAAGCAAATCCTGGGGGGGCTCTGAAAGCATCTGCAATTGATTATAAGATTGGTATCTATATAAAAAGAAATAAAAATACAGCTTTGTTGAGATACAATTTATATACTGTACATGTCACTTAAAGTGTATAATGAACTGGTTATTTAAAGTAAATTCAGAGTGGTACAACCATCACCATGTTCAATTTTTAAATATTTTCATGACCCCATCCACTCCAAAATAAACTTCTATTCACTAGAATCACTTTCCTGATCATCCTCCCTAAAATAGATTGCATTTTAAGGGTGGGTAAAGGAATGTTGAGAGAAGTTAAAATATTGCATAAAGGATATTGTAAAATGACAAAGCCCAAAGTGAAGATCATGTGTTTTCTTTTTTAAAAAAAATATTTTTTTATTGATTTCAGAGAGAAAGGGAGAGGGAGAGATAGAAACATCAATGGAGAAACTAAGATGGCGGCATAGGTAAACACCGGGAAATTGTCGCCTCACACAACAATTGAAAATTACCGCAAAGGACTGAGCAAACATCATCCAGAACAACAGAAAGGCTGGCTGAGTGTAAATTCTACAACTAGAAGGAAAGAAAAGCACGCTGAGAGCCAGAGGCGCTGCAGAGATGAAGTGCAGAGGTACGGCGGCTCACGCATGCGGAAAGGGGGTGGCACCTGAGGACGCGGCTGTCTTTTTGAATCACAAGCTCCCGACTGCTCTGAACTCCGGTTCCGGGAAGTCTCTGGGGACCCAGGACTCATACGGGCAGAAGCTGGTCTGTCCGGCAGCGGGCGAACTTGAAGGCGGCTTTCCCTCAGAGGTGCTTGCAGCAATTAGCGGGTCACTGAGACCCGTGACTCGGGGCGGAGAATCAGCCATAGCTCCTTGATCCGCCCTTGGATTCCCTGAGACCCCGCCCCACCCAGGCTGCGGCAGAGGCTTTTGCATGTGAATGTACCTAACTGCAGCCGAGCCAGGCAGACCCGGAACTTCCAAGAGAAGGCCCAAGGCCCCGCAGCGGCTTGCATTGCTTCACAGCTGAGCCTCTTCCTGGCTCCTGCTGTGTGGCCTCAGGCAGAGGCTGAATTAGCACCTCCTTAGATCCAGCAGCCACTGTACCCAGTGGTCAGAGGGGGACCATCCAGACTGCAACTCCTCAGATGCATAAGGGACACACTCAGGGAGCAGACTCAGTGAGCACCAAAGCCCCACTGAAGCAAGTCTTGCCCCAGAAGGGTGTCTTCAGCACAGAAGTTCTCCCACTTTAGACACAGCTGATTCTCACAGCCAATTGGCCTGGAGGTCAATTCCTCCCAGTGATTCTACAACAACCAAGGCACCAAGAGTGCACCAAGAGTGTCCACCCCAGGTAACTGGGGAGGCTGAGCTACTGGGCCCTACAGGACACCTGGCACTCAGGGCCACTCTATCAACACAGGGAAGCTGCCAAAATGCGGAGACAAAGAAACAGGTCACAAATGGCAGAAATGGAGGAAAGCAAACGATTGGATATAGAGTTCAAGGCCACGTTTATAAGGTTTTTCAAGAATTTTATGGAAACCGCCGATAAATTTAATGAATCCCTCAATAAGTATAGTGAGACCATGGAGGACATGAAAAAGGACCAACTAGAAATTAAGCATACACTGACTGAAATAAAGAATAATTTACAGAGATACAGCAGCAGACAAGAGGATCCCAAGAATCAAGTCAAAGATTTGAAATACAAAGAAACAAAAAATACCCAACCGAAAAAGAAAAAAGAAAAGAGATTCCAAAAATATGAAGATAGTGTAAGGAACCTCTGGGACAACTTCAAGCGTACCAACATCAGAATTATAGGGGTACCAGAAGGAGAGAGAGGGCAAGATATTGAAAACCTTTTTGAAGATATAATGACAGAAAACTTCCCCTACCTGGTGAAAGAAATGGACTTACAAGTCCAGGAAGCACAGAGAACCCCAAACAAAAGGAATCCAAAGAGGACCACACCAAGACACATCATAATTAAAATGCCAAGAGCAAAAGATAAAGAGAGAATCTTAAAAGCAGCAAGAGAAAGACAGTCAGTTACCTACAAGGGAGTACCCATACGACTGTCAGCTGATTTCTCAACAGAAACCATGCAGGCCAGAAGAGAGTGGCAAGAAATATTCAAAGTGATGAATAGCAAGAACCTGCAAACAAGATTACTTTATCCAGCAAAGCTATCATTCAGAATAGAAGGTCAGAGAAAGAGCTTCACGGATAAGAAAAAGCTAAAGGAGTTCATCACCACCAAACCAGCATTATATGAAATGCTGAAAGGTATTCTTTAAGAAGAGGAAGAAGAAAAAGGAACTCTTACCATTTTCCACAGCATGGATGGAACTGGAGAGCGGATAAATACCACATGATCTCACTCATTTGTGGAATATAATGAACAACATAAGCTGATGAACAAGGACTGATCCAGAGATGGAGAGGCATTGATTGGACTGTCGGGACTTGGAAGGAAGGTAGGGGAGGGTGGGGGTAAGGGGGAAAGATCAACCAAAGGACTTATATGCAAGCATATAGGCCTAATCAATGGACATGGACAACGGGGGGGTGAGGGCATGAGCGGGGGGTGGTGTGGGGGGTAGAGGGTAACGTGGGGACAAGGACACATATGTAATATCTTAATCAATAAAAATATATATATATATATATATAAAAGAAACATCAATGATAAGAATCACTGATCAGCTGTATCTCACAGGCACCCTACTGGGGATCAAGCCCACATCCCAGGCATGTGCCCCTGACCAGAATCAAACCTGGAACCCTTCAGTCCACAAGCCGATACTCTCTCCATTAAGCCAAACCGGCTAGGGCCATGTGTTTTCTTTAAGTTCTGTGTGGTTGAAATGGTCTGCAAATCTATACTAATAAAGGGGAATATACTAATTAGAGTGGACGTCCTCCAGACATCCTTACAGACAAAGCCACAGGGCTGCAAGGGCAGCGTGGGCAGCTACAAAGGTCTGAGGCTCAGGCCAGCAGTGGCAGCAGTAACGGGGTAATGGGGGGCGGTGCCTTCCCCTGATCCACCAGGTCACCTCCCACAGAAGGAGGCCAGACTAGGGGCCGAGGCAGAGGCAGTTAGGGTTGATAAGGCCGGCAGTGGGCAAGGTAGGGGCAACCAGGCTGGCAGAGGGGGGCAGTTGGGGAAACCAGGCCAGCGGGGGGGGGGGGCAGTGAGGGGTGACCAGGCCAGCGGGGGAAGGTGGGCTGTTAGGGCAGCAGGAGGGCAGTAAAGGGAAACCAGGCCAGTGAAGGGGGCAGTTGGGGGCAAACAGGCTGGCAGCGGGGCAGTGAGGGGTGACCAGGCTGGTAGGGGGGCAGTTAGGGGCAACCAGGCAGGCAGGCAGATGAGCAGTTAGGAGCCAGCGGTCCCCAAACCAGCAGTCAGATAGCCCCCGAGGGGTCCCAGATTGGAGAGGGTGCAGGCCAGGCTGAGGAACAACCCCCCCCCCCTCTGTGCATGAATTTCATGCACCAGGCCTGTAGTTTTCAATAAAAGAAGGGACATAGTACTGATCCCATGGAAAGTAAAAAAAAAATAAAACACTATCAGTAACATTATACACACAAATTAAATAACTTAGATGAAATGGACCAATTCCTCAAATAATTTCAAAGGAAAATGTTTCATTTCATAACATTTCTTTTGATTCCACCTGATATTTTAAAATAGGATTCACATTCTTTTATTTTATATAAAAAGACACTGGTGTCAAATATTAAGAGATCATAATTTTAAAAATTAATGCTTATTCCTTCCAGAAATATAAATCTATTTTTTCTCTTTTTTTTCATTATTTTCTTCACTGATATAAATCATTGGATGTCTTTAAAAAATAATTCCTAAATTTCCCCTATTAAGCCTATTTATTTTTGGAAAACTTACTTTGAGATAGCAAACCAGTGACAAATGTTTTCTTATATATTATCACTAACTTCAATTGCTTTTGAAAAAAAAAGTATTCTGTAATTTAAAATAAAAGTAATGCATTATCTTTATACAGTCTATATGTCTGTGAATGAAATGTAAATTATTTTGGCAGCCTTGTGAAAAGTTATTCATTCTACACTTCCCCGAAATTTCATTTATGGGAATATTAATATTTTAATGACTAGATGGCTTCTTAAAATATACAAGTTTTGGATTTTGTGTCTTAACTGACTGGATTCTCTTTTATATATATATATTTTTTATTGATTTTTTACAGAGAGGAAGGGAGAGATAGAGAGTTAGAAACATCGATCAGCCGCCTCCTGCACACTCCTACTGGGGATGTGCCCGCAACCCAGGTACATGCCCTTGACCGGAATCGAACCCGGGACCTTTCAGTCGGCAGGCCGACGCTCTATCCACTGAGCCAAACCGGTTTCGGTCTGACTGAATTCTCTTAATATAACTATATGATCACTTGTAGAAGGCATATAGACTTATTGTATTCATGATCTAGTCTAGAGTATGAATCCAAGCTGACTGCTTAAGAGCCCATCTAGTTCGGTGTAAAAAAAACAAAAACTGTAGGAAATGTAAGCACTTTGCTCTAATTCTTGCATCTTCAAAAACATAGTCATTTTTCATGAACCAAGCAAGATTTATCACTTGCTTCATTCATATATTACCTCCAATAATATAAATGCTGACTGGTAAGCCATTCTAGTCCACTAGAAGGAATAAATTGACCAGGTCTTGGAATTTGGAAATGTATTGCAGAATAAGCCTCCATTTGGCTAAATATGACAATTATCTGAATATGGATAAATATACACAATTAAAAGTTAAAGTCTGAAGCCAATTGTCTTAAATTGAATCAATTTTTATAAAAATAAATGTTGAAAAAACTACTTTATTTTAAAAACTTGATCTGAAAAAAATATCAAAGGCTTAACTTAGACCCAACTGCATTTTTATTTCTTAGGGTATATCAACTGTACCTTACATGCGATATCATTCATATATATTTTTTTCATAGTAATGATTATAGTAGCTGAATTTATGGGGAGAATGTAAGCACTTTTCTAATATCCCCTTACTTTACAGTAGAAGTTCCTTTTACAAAAATTATATTGAATTTTCTATTAGATGGGTGAGTATCCATTTTCCCTTTATTTAGTAAGTTAATATTTTAAGAGGAAGACAGATGTTCAGCCAAATAAAAATTGTAATATTATACACATTTTCAATGTTGATTTCCATGTGTGATATAGTTTTAAAATATTTTTTGCATGGTGTGGCTGAATACAGCTATAAAACTTGAATTGGATGCACGGAGAAGCTCCATGAGGACACTTAAATGTAAAAGGCAAACTTGGAAAGAACAATCAAATTCAAAGTATCATGGAATTGACAGTAAGTTTCATGTACATTTTTCTTCTTGTATCCTCTGACTTAAATGCAGTGAATTTTGAGACTCAAAAGTGAGAACTGTCATATAGAAAGTGAGCATACCAGAGAGCTCAAAGACTTGGAATAGAAATGCCTAGCATTCATAGAGATCACAGATATATCCCTTTTCCTTTCCAACTTTGATATACACCTCCCATAATAAACATTTTTTTCTAAATGCATTCTCAAATTAAATGTAAAACCTAAAACTATAAAACATCTGGAAAGAAACATAGTTGTGACAATAAAACCATGATTGATTATAAAACTAATAAACTGCACATTATCAAAATTAAAACTACTCCTCTTGAAAGATATTAAGAGCATGAAAAGGCAAGATACACAGAGAACATATGTCCAAATCGTACAGCTCATAAAGGACACAGATCAAGAATATACAAAAATCTCAGAACTCAATAAGAAAATAAACAACCTAACATGAAATAAAATCACAAAAATCAATAATAAAATTAAAAAAACCACACAAGATGAGAAAAAGATTTCAGCAGGCATTTTGTTAAAGAAGATATACAGATGGCAAATTAGTGCATAAAAATTAACATCATTAATTAGGAAAATATAAATTAAAACCACTATAACTTATTACCAGATACCTGTCAGAATAGCTAAAGTTAAAATTGTTAACCATACCAAGTACTGGTAAGGATATGGAGAAACTAGAACTGCCATACTTAGCTGATAGAAATATAATATGGTACAGACATGTTGAATAGTTTGACAGTTTATTTAGAAATTAAACACATACCTACTACATGATCTAGACATTCCACTCCTAGATATTTACCCAGAGAAATGAAAGATAGGTCCATAGAAACATTTCTACACAAACGTTTGTAGAAATTTGTATTACAATTAGCCCAAAACTGTAAATGTGAGCAATCCAAATGTTCATTAAAAAGTAAATAGATATATGACAAACTGTGATATATCTATACCAATACCTATACATATATCTGCACCTTTACCTACATCTCTATCTATAACTATCTATAGATATATTTCATTAATAAAAATAAATTTTATATATGCTACAACATAGATGAATCTCAAAATAATTATAGTATGGAAAGAAGCCAAGCAAAAAAAGTACATACTGAATTATTATGTTAATACTAGAGGCCTACTGCACAAATTCGTGCATGGGTTGGGTTTGGCTGACCTGGCTCTAATTGGGGCAAATCGGGGCTGGGCTGGCTGGGGGGAGAGGCTGCAGGTGATTGGCTAGCAGGCCCTGCCCCCGAATGGGGTGGGGGACTGATGGAGGACAGTGGCCTGGGGGAGGGGCCATGGGTGGTTGACTGGCTGGCCCTGCCCCTGATCAAAGTGGGAGGGGGGCGATTGGGGGCAGAGCTGGCTGGGGGGAAGGGCTGTGGGCTGATCGGAGTGGTGAGGGCCCATTGGGGGCATGGCAGGCTGGGGTAAGGGGCTGTAGGCAGTTGGCTGGCTGGTCCTGCCCCTGATTGGGGTGGGGGCCTGATCTGGGGTGGGGCCTATTTAAGGGAGGGGCTGCAGGAGGTTGGCTGGCTGGCCCCACCCTTTATTGGGATGGGGGGCAATCAAGGGCAGGACTATCCAGGGGGAGGGGCTGAGGGCCGATGGGGAGGTGAGGGCTGATTGGGAGCGGGCCGGCTGGGGTGAGGGGCTGCAGGAGGTTGGCTGGCCAGCGCACTCCCTATTGCGGGGGGGTGATCAGGGGCAGGGCTAGCAGGGGGAGAAAGTTCCATGTGGGGGTCAGCCAGGCAGGAGAGGCCAATCAGGGGTGGGGCTAGGGCAGAGGGGTGGGCAAACTTTTTGACTCGAGGGCCACAATGGGTTCTTAAAATGGACCAGAGGGCCCGAACAAAAGCATGGATGGAGTGTTTGTGTGAACTAATATAAATTCAAAGTAAACATCATTACATAAAAGGGTACGGTCTTTTTTTTTTATTTTTATTCATTTCAAAGGGCCAGATCTGGCCGGCGGACCGTAGTTTGCCCATGGCTGGGCTAGGGGAAAGGGCTGTGAGAGGTTTGCCAGGTGGCCCCATCCCCCAATTGGGCTGGTTCGCTGGCTATAGTGGGTGTCATAGTGACCGGTTGTTCTAGTCATTACAGTGTTTTGGTCGCTGGCTTTTTATATATAGATTAAAACACAGGAAATACAAAGCCTCTGGGTGCCCTTGGATTAGGAGGGGGATTGCAGAGAGTGAACATAAAGAGGGAATACAAGGGAAATAATAAAGCTTCTAGGAACAATTGAAATTTTACTATCTTGAGAGTGGTTATAGTTTCATGGGCATATTCATATGTCAAAAACTATGTTGTATAATTTAAGTAAATGCAGTCTATTTTATGCCAATTATATCCATGTACAAACATTTAATAAAATGAAATGATAAAAAATGTCATACCATGTAAACAATAACCAGAAGAATGGTGAAGTGGATATATTAATATCAGAAAAATTAAATTTCAAAATAAGGAATAGTAAAGGGATAAAGATGAGCATAACAATGATAAAGACATCAATGAATGAAGAAGAAATGGCCATATGCCTAACAACTGAGCTTCAAAATAACTGAAGCAAAAAAAGATTGAAAATAAAGGAGAAATAAAAAATATACATTTATAGTTGAAGTTCTTAACACTACTCTCTCAAGAATTTATAGAGTAAATAAGTTTGAATAAGATTTAGACAGACTATCAACTATCTGACTTAATTAGTATTTATTGAGCACGCTAGACAAAAACTAATGTAATAAACATTCTTTACAAGGGCACATGCTTCTTTACCAAGGTAGACTATATTTTGGACCAATAAAAACCTCAAGAAGGCCTTAGCTGTTTTGGCTCAGTGGATAAAGCACTGGCCATGGACTGAAGGGACCCAGGTTTAATTTCAGTCAAGTGCATGTACCTAGGTTGCAAGCAGGCTTTATCCCCAGCCCTGATTGGGGCACATGTGGAAGGCAACCAATCAATGCATCTCTCTCACATCAAAGTTTCTCTCTCTGTGTCTCTTCCCCTCCATTCTACTTCTCTCTAAAAAATCCATGCAAAAATATATTCTCAAGGGGGGAGAACAACAACATAAAAAACCTCAAGAAGATTAAAATGTTGAAATTATATAAAGCATCTTCTCTGACCATAATGGAATTAAACTAGAAATAAATTATAGAAAAAATTTTAATTCTCATTTTAAAATTAAAAAAAAAAATCTATATATATATAAGACTAAGCGACCAGATGATCAGCCAGTAGGTCTGATGAAAACTGACCACCAGGGGCAGACCACCGGGCAACAGCAACTTTGCAGAGTGCCCTCTCACACTCCGGGACCCCTCAGGGGATGTAGGACTGCCAGTTTTGGCCTGATCCCCGCAGGCCAGGCCAAGTGATCCCACTTGCCAGAGGGCCCCACTCACTCCACAGATGCCCTTCAAGCCCCAGCACCACCCCAGGTGCGGCCAGCCAGGGAGGGACCACAGGAGGTTGGCTCCAGGGTGTGTCTGGCCACCTTCTAATTAATTTCCTTTCAATGGGCACGAATCCATGCCCCAGGCCTCTAGTTAATAAATAACTCAATGTCAAAAGGGAAACCATAAGAAAATTAATTTTTTTATTGATTAAGGTATTACATATGTGTCCTTATCAATGGAATAAAAACAAAACACAACATAACCAAATTTTTGTGATGCTTCTAAACCAATACTTAAAGGAAAATCAATAGCATGAAATGTTTGGAATAGGCAAGAAGAAATATAGTTATACCCACAGAAAGCAGGAAAATGAAGTAATAAAAATGAGAGTAGATGTCAATGAACTTGAAAACAAGCAATCAGTAAAGATGGATCAAAACACAAGCTGATTCTTTTAAAAGTTCAAGGAAATTGATACACTCTATTCTGACCAAGCAAAAAAAGGAGAGAGACGAAATAAATTACCAATTACCAGAAATTAAAGGTGGGACATCAATACAGGTACAGAAAACATCCTTTATATTAAAAGCCTAATATGCAAGTTGACCAAACAGCTGAACTACTGATGGAATGACCAGTTGCTATGATGCGCATTGACCAACAGGGAGCAGATACTCAACTCAGGAGCTGCCCCCAGCCTGCAGGCCCCAGGCCAGCCAAGATGGGTGCCAGCGGGGCTCCCCAATTGCCCCACCAGTTGCTCCACATTTTAGCCCTGATCACCAGCCAGGCCTAGGCACCCTACCCATGCACGAATTTTGTGCATTGGGCCTCTTGTAAATATATAAGAGAATATTATAAACATGTTTATACCAATAAATTCAACAATTTCAATTATATAAACTAGCTGCATGAAAAAGAACCTAACAGTGGTCAGAAAATGGGAGACATCTGGAGTACCCTCAATAATAAAAATAAATGTTTGAAAAAAGGAATCTATAGCCTTAATAGCCCTATATCTATTGAAGAAATTGTATTCATAGGTAAAATTGTAGTAATAAGGAAAATTCCAGATCCAGAGGTCTCCACTGGAGAATCTTATAAAATATTCAAGGTATAAATATTTGTCATTCTGGACAAATGATTCTATACAATAGAAAATGACAGATCACTTCTCATTCAATTTATTAGGACAGAATTTTACTGAAGCATAAATAGAAATTCATTATAAAAATAAAAACTACAAACCAATAATATAGATGCAAGCATCCTTAACAGAATATAAGCAAATTGATTCCAACAATATGTAAAAAGTATAATAATTATCAATAACTTGGAATTACCCAGGAACACAAAGTTGTTTAAACATCCAAAAATCAAGTAATGCAATTTGCCATATCAATACACAAAAGAAAAAAGTACATTTTCAATCAATGCAAGAGAAGCATTTGACAACATTCAGCATCCAATTGTGATAACATAATCCAACAACTTGTAATTTAAAAAAACTTCCTAAAACTGGTATAGGATACTGATAAAAAATTATACTCAGTTTCATATTTAGTAATGAATGACTAAATGTTTTTTTTCCTAAGGTTGAGAGTTAGATAAAGAAGTATGCTTCTCACTCATACTTAACATCATACTGATGTTCATTGGTATTGCAATAAGGTCAGGAAAAGAGATAAAAGACATATATATTTGAAAAGAAGAATTAAAATGTTTTTATTTTCAGATGTCATTATTTCCTACATAGAAAATCTCCCAAACTTAAAAAAAAGATATTTGATCTAATAATTGCATTTGCAAGGTCTCAGGGTAAAAGACTACATCAAATCAATCATGTTTCCATATACAAGCAATGAAAAATTGGAAATTCAACTAAGCAAAGAGTACTTTTCCAAGTAAATATACCAGAAAATAAAATACATAAATCTAACAAAATATTTGTAAGACTTCTATGCTGAAAACTATAAAACATTGCTGAGATAAGTCAAATAATTAAATAAAAGGATAGTTATATAGTGTTCACAGATTGGATGCCTTCAAATTAAGATGTCAATTGTCCTCAAACTGATCTAATTGATTCAATGCAACATTAATCAAAATATCAGCAGGATTTTACTTCCCTAAAAATGATAATGCTGATTCTAAAATGTATATGATAAACAAAGGACTTAGATTAGCCAACATAATTTTTTTAATGAACACACTTGGGGGACTAAGTATACATGATTGCACTGCTATATAAGGCTGCAGTAATAAAGACAAGAGTATAGACAAGTAGAACAATAGGATCGAAAGGAAAAAGAATAGACATGTAGAACAATGTGACAGAAGAATGAGACCAGAAATAGAAACATGCACATATTGACAACTGATTTTCAACAAAGCAATTCAAAGGATAAAAGAACATCATTTTAACAAAAGATGATGGAATAATTGGATTTTTCATATGTGGAATAAAAGTGATCCTTGACCCAAATTGCAGACCTTTTATTAAAAAAAATAATAATAACTCCAGGAGAATTTAAGATGTGGGTGAGTAGGTAGAAGGTAGACTCACGTCATCCCAGGACCAAACTGGAATTATAACTAAAATATAGAAAAATCAACCTGAATAACCAATTGAAGACTAGCTGAGCAGAAGTCTTGTAATTTACAATAATTTACACAAGGATATAAATTGAGAATGGTAGGAAAGGTGATCTGAAAAGGGCTGGCCCCACTCCCATAGACAGTGGTTGAGATACTGGAGGGATATTTCAACTGCAAAGTTTCCCTCTGAGGAGAGAGGAATCTTACACTGGACTCCCCAGCCCAGAGCACCAGAGCTGGGAAGAGGTGCCCACATAACACCTGGTTGTAAAAACCATAGGGAATTTTCTCTGTCAGGAAAAGACAAGAGTCTGCTACAGACACAGGCACACTCCTAAAGGGCCAACACACAAAGTATCTTTCACAGACATTCACCCTAGTCTCCAGCTGATGGGGGACAAATTGGACTAAAGTCATGTAAGGAGAGACTTGCATTTGTGACATTGGGGAGAGAGCTGAAAGGACAGCCAGGATCTTTGTACGGAGTCTCTCTCCCACAACATAAAGGCCATCTTTCTTGGGTGGAATACATCCCTTCTTACAACATCAGCCTGGAGGAATGCAATAGTCCAAATATCTGGACTCGCTGTTACCCCACCCTGGGAAGCTCATGCCCTGCTGAGGAGACAGCTGCCTAGGTTCTGGTGTAGAGAACCTGGCAGACTCAGAGGTTGTTAATAATTGAGTTTTGTGGCTTTGGAGCATGGGTCATTCCCCCCACTTTCCTGTGAAACTAACCAACACCTCCCCTTATGCGAGATTTGTTAGCCCGAACTTAGGTGCTCCTGGTGGCCCCACATTCCCAAATCTTGGTGGCTCCACCCTACTGAAGAGGTCTGGGCAGAATCTGAGACAAGGTGAGTTGTGTGGCTTCAGTTCAGAAAGCAATACTTAAATGCATAAGTAAAACAGAAAAATGAATACTACTAGTTAAATTTTACAATATTAGTCTAATACTAGAGTTAGTTATAATCACCGTCTTCCTCTACTTTCAGATCAAATCAATTTTATCAGTTTTGTATATATCATTTACAATCTTTTCCTATAGATACGGATATGTCTTTATATACTAAGAAAAAATATAGAGTATTGTTTTCCCTTTTTGTGGGATTTTTACATGAATGATACCATTTTTTCTCTTTAGCGTGTAATATGATTTTTAATTTTATTGAACTTTAGAGAGAGGGAGAGAGAGAGAAAGAGAGAGAGAAATGTGAGAGAGAAATATCAATTGGGTGCTTCCTGCATGTGCCCCGACCAGGATCAAAAACACAACCTGGGTATGTGCCCTGACTAGGAATGAAACCCACCATCTTCTGGTGTACAGGACAGTGCTCCAACCAACTGGGCCACACAGGGTAGGGCTGTAGTATGATATTTATACCTGATTATTTTTTCCTTTCTCTGTTAATATATTTAGATTCATCTCATTCTTTTGTTGGATGCATAATTTTCTATTTTGATCTAGACCTTATATTACTTATTATATCCCCTGTAATGGCACTTTGTTTCCAGTTTTTTTGTTTATTATTTTTTAAAAATGCAATGAATAAGCTTATGACAGTGACCAAAACTGTCCTGGAGCACAACAGAGAGATATCAATAGAAACTGAAAGAATCACATGTACAAAATGCCTGCTAGGCTGACATTTTTCAACTCCTCTGAACAAAATGAGTAGGCTCTTCTTGTTTGCTTTTGTTTTTCTTCTAAGCCTGTGGGAGTTTCCAGGCTACGGTTCCTCTTTGTGCCCAGTAAGGATTATATGAGATACCAAGAAAAGTCAAAAGACTTGCAGTGGTGTCTTTTCTCAATTCTTCAGTTCCCTGGCCTGTCAACTTCTTCCTTCCACATTTAGAGTCATTTTACAACTATCTGTTGAATCATTCCCATGGTATTTAGAGAGGTGGAGAAAGGAAAGTTAATCTATGCAATTTTGTCCTGAAACTAGGAAGCAGTTTATTCTGGAATTATTTTCTTCATACTATTATTTTCATAAACATTTGTCCAAAATTTTACCAGTGACCTAGCCCAAGCAGGTCCTCAGTGGCTGGATTCCCCAATACTATACCTGGAAGGTTAATATTCACTAAATTTTTTTCTCTCCATGTTGTTCCAAAAGTACCAACAATTCTTGGAGGGCCTCAGAACACTCCTGGGACTGTTGTAATAAAGTATCTGCATTATCAACAAGGATCTTGGTGGAGGGAAAATCTAATTCTGACATATTACTCGGGTTCTACTTCCTCATTAGTCATCTTGATGTCCAGATTCTAATATTTCCTGTTCTGCCTCATCCATTCATCCATTTATATAGTTTTATTATTGAAAGTAGTAAGTGAACCACTGAACTATGTTACAAGGCTATGATTTTGATGATACATTTATGGTGCAGTAGAAATAATGTGGTGTTCTTTTTAAATAAACCAGGTCATTTAAGCTATTAAATGTTTGCACTGGGTTTGAGGCTATATGAATTTTGAAATCCCTTTCAATACAATGAGCTGTTATTTCAGGTTCTAAATGGCCTTAAACAGACACTGAAACCATATTTGGTGTGTCTGACAGAAAAGGTAGGATAATTAGCCATTCTTGTCTTCCACATTAGCTCATTGTCTCAAAATCCTTTTGTTTTATTCCAATGATAAATATTTGGGGAATTACTGAATCTCTTGTAATATTTCATTCATTTGTTCATTTTTTGCATTGATTCTGCAGACGAATTTGTACTTTGTAGTTTCTTTGGATAGCTGAAGCAAAACTGATTGTTATGCTGATATTCTGGTTTCTATGACAACTGGAATATGCTGTAAAATGGTCAAATGTAGAGACAGTTAGCAAGGATATTCACAGGCCAAGAGAATGGCACACATGCATCTATGACAGACCTAGTGGGGGCTGCCATCACTGTGACTGTGATTATGTGCTTTTTATGTGTAGATCTGAGAGAGTTAGTTTGTTTGTTTGTTTTTAATTGGAGAACCTGGGTCTGATTCCCCTTGAAATTTCAGAGAGACTGTTAGCTCTTCATGAAGAGAGTGGTAAATAGCTTATATATGAGATATTTACTCAATTCCCTATCTCTGTGTCCTAAAATAGCCTTGCACCTGTGCAAGGAGAGCCTGTTAGCTTTTGATCTTTCAATTGGATTTTGTTGGTGAACTTAGAATAACATTTGGAAGACCCATAGGAGGGTTAAATTGATTTTTATAATTTACAAAAATGTATATAGTAATTTTAACATCATGTATTAAATTTTCCCCTGACAAAATGGGTATAACATCAGAAAAAAATGAATTTCAATGATAATATAAATTCTTTTTAAATAGTCCTATACATTTAATACTAAAATAACTATCAATAGTTCCTTTTAATTACACAAGGCAATTATAAAAGCAATCCAGTGTCAGTAAGGTGCCATAAAAGCAAAATATTTATATTACATAGAGCCATTACAAACTGCTCCTATAGTATAATAAAGTGCTTAGTAAATAGTTCATTCAGGTGCCTTTAAATTTACACAGGCTACATGGTACAAGAAGCTCTAAAGTAATAGCTTAGAATTTTGGTAATATGGCTTTGAGATAAAAGTAAAAAGAATAAATTTCAGTCTATGGGTGTTGGTGTTCATGAGAGTAATTTTAAGAAATGTGCATTTATCTACTTATATAAAAACCATGGGTGGTGTTCATCATGACCACAACCACCACAACCAAGTGGAAGGCAGTCCTGCAGGGGTTGTCTTGGCAACGGTTGCACCCTCCCCAGAGCTGTTTCCCAGAGCTGTTTCCTGTAAGGGCAGGGTTTGAGGCAGGAACCCGCCCTGGGAGCCTAGAGGCATTATCTTTCTAAAGTGTGCTGCAACAGCACAGCCAAAGGTGAACCTGAGTGGGGGCGGCTGAAAGGCTTAGAAAAGATAGACAAGAGAATGAAAGCCAGGTCTTGGTGGGAAGCTGCTTCTCTGAGAGACAGCGACCACACCCACAGCCATGCCTTTATTGTATAGTATTGTAGTTTCTTTGGATAGCTGAAGCAAAACTGATTGTTATGCTGATATTCTGGTTTCTATGACAACTGGAATATGCTGTAAAATGGTCAAATGTAGAGACAGTTAGCAAGGATATTCACAGGCCAAGAGAATGGCACACATGCATCTATGACAGACCTAGTGGGTCTGTCAGTAGTAGATGTATAGTAGATTGTATAGTAGATGTCCCAAGGCAAAGTAAGGGCATGACCAAGATGTTTACAACATTCCCTGGGTTTCAATACTACTCAACTACATGCACCTGAACGCTATCAAGCCTACATCACTCAGGTACTGGGGCCATGTGTTCGGACCATAGGTTCAAGCTTACAACTACAGCTGTTGGCTATAATTGTGCTGGGAGGGCCCTGCCCTCCAAGCTGGGACTTGCACGTGGCAATGAGAGGACTGTGCCCTCTCATCAGTCCAAGGTTTGAACCTGTCCAAAACACTGTAGTGGCTCCCCACAATAAAGTTTTAATTCTGTTTTTTTGTTAATAATGTTGTGGCCCCACCCCATAACAAAGAAACAATTTCTGGAGGATGGGGCCCAGGAATCAGGATTTTTAAAAGATTCCCAGGTGATTCTAATGTGCAGCCAAGGTTGAGAACCACTGCTATAGATAATATTAAAAATATATCTAAATGTCCAATTCTTTGTCCAAAAAATGAGAATGTTCAAAAATTAAATGAAGAAAATTTGGATACACTCGATGAGGATTTTCACACATATTTGAGTGATGATTCCATTGATTCCACATATGATGCTGAAAAGGAAAATTTTCCCATCGAATTTCTTAATAGTATTACTCCTTCGGGAATGCTGTGTCATAAATTAAAATTGAAAGTGGGTTCAATCATCATGCTATTGAGAAATCTCAATAGTAAATGGGGTCTTTGTAATGGTACCAGATTTATTATCAAAATATTATGACCTAACATTATCAAAGCTGAAGTATTAATAGGACCTGCAGAGGGAGAGGCTGTTCTGATTCCAAGAATTAATTTGTTCCCATCTGACACTGGCCTCCCATTTAAATTGATTTGACGACGGTTTCCCATGATGCCAGTATTTGTGATGATTATTAATAAATCACAAGGACAGCCGAAACCGGTTTGGCTCAGTGGATAGAGCATCGGCCTGTGGACTGAAAGGTCCCAGGTTCGATTCTGGTCAAGGGCATGTACCTGGGTTGCGGGCACATCCCCAGTGGGGGATGTGCAGGAGGTGGCTGATCGATGTTTCTCTCTCATCGATGTTTCTGACTCTCTATTTCTCTCCCTTCCTCTCTGTAAAAAATCAATAAAATATATTTTAAAAAAATAAAAAAAATAAATCACAAGGACAAACTCTAGACAAAGTAGGCATATTCCTACCTGAACCAGTTTTTGTACATGCTCAGTTATATGTTGCTTTCTCTCGAGTTTGAAGAGCATGTGATGTTACAGTTAAAGTTCTAAGTACTTCATCACAAGGGAAATTAGTCAAGCACTCTGAAAGTGTTTTCACTCTTAATGTGGTATACTGGGAGATATTAGAATAAGTTTAGTCACTTTATCAGTCATTGTTTGCATCACTGTTGTTTTTATATCATGTTTTTGTTGTTTTCACATCATGTTTTTGTTGTTTTCATATCATGTTTTTGTCGTTTTTATATCATGCCTCTGTTGTTGTTATATCCTTTTGTTACTGTTTATTTATTAATAAATTTATATATTATTTTTCATATACATTTTACTAATTTCCTTTCATCTCTCACACTTCTATTATAGAGGAGGGCAAATAGCAATATTAAAATATCTCTGCTAATTAATTCCCTTTTTTTAATAGTGGCAACTCATTTATTACAATTATGTACAGTCAGATCTCTAATTCCCTTTTTTTAAAAAATATATTTTATTGATTTTTTTTACAGAGAGGAAGGGAGAGGGATAGAATAGAGAGTTAGAAACATCAATGAGAGAGAAACATCGATCAGCTGCCTCCTGCACACTCCCCACTGGGGATGTGCCCACAACCAAGGTACATGCCCTTGACCGGAATCGAACCTGGGGCCCTTGAGTCCGCAGGCTGATGCTCTATCCACTGAGCAAAACCGGCTAGGGCAATTAATTCCCTTTTAATGTGCACGAATTTCGTGCACCTGGCTACTAGTTGTGAAATAACTCCATACTAGGATTTCTTTTCTTTGAGGTCTGTGCTAATCAATCACTTGGGTGAGTGGTTATCAGAATGTAGCTTTCCAAACACTGTTTCAATAAGCATGACTATCAGTTGGATAACTGAAAAGTAATTTTTTATTAGCAATTTTAGATCAACCTAAGAGCAATTGTGGAAAATAAATCATTTTCATTAACAGAGGGATTTAAAACTCATAATTTTGACATTGTATTACTTGTAAAAATATTTATTGTATTGTGGTAAAAACACTTAACATGAGCTCTATCCTCTTAACAAATTTTTAAGTCTATAATATATTAGTTGACTATAAATATAATGCTATGTTGCAGATATCTAGAATTTATTTATCTTACTTAAATGAAACTCTATGCCTGCCTGTTAACTAAGTAACTTGCCATTTTCTCCTCCTCCCAGACACTGGAAACCACTATTCCACTCTTAGTTCTATGAATTTGACTATTTCAGATATCTCATGTAAGTGAAACCATGCAGTAATTGTTTTCCTGTGACTGGTTTTGTTCACTTATAATATCCCCATGTCCTAGCATATGTCAGATTTCATTTTTTTTTAAAGCAAAATAACATTTCATTGCGTGAATTTACCACATTTGTTCTATTCATCCATATGTTGATGGACACTTAGGTTGTTTCCACATCTCATCTATTGTGAATAGTGCTAAAATTAACATGGAAGTGCAAATATCTCTTCAAGAGACTGATTCAATTATTGTGGATAAATATCCAGAATAAGATTACTGGGTCATAGGGTATTTCAATACTTAATTTCTTGAGGAACTAAGTGTCTTCCATAATAGCTGAACAATTTTGCATACCCACCAACAGTGTGGAAGGGTTCCAATTTCTTCACATCCTCACCAATATTTGGTATCTTATTTTTTTAAATGATAGCCAATGTGACAGTTGTGAAGTGGTATGTCATTGTGGGGTTTTGATTTATATTTCATTAATGATTAATAAAGTTGAGCATCTTTTTCATATAACTAGTCATTTATGTCTTCCTTGGAGAAAATTACTTAGGTCATTTTTTTTTAGAACAGGTTTTTGTTTTTGTTTTTTTTAATATATTTTATAGATTTTTTAATGAGAGGAAGGGAGAAGGATCGAGAGTTAGAAACATCGATGAGAGAGAAACATCGATCAGCTGCTTCCTGCACCCCCCGCACCAGGGATGTGCCCACAACCAACGTACATGTCCTTGACCAGAATCAAACCTGGGATCCTTCAGTCCTCAGGCCGATGCTCTATCCACTGAGCAAAACTGGTCAGGGCTACTTATGTCATTTTTAAAGTGAGTTATTAGGCTTTGATTGCTAGTTTTCTATTGAGTTATAAGATGTCCTTTTCATATTTTCAAGGTTAATTTCATATAAGATATATGATTTGCACAGTTTGCTTTTCCCCTTTGTGTATTACTTCCTTTGTGGTGCAGAAGCTTTTTTAATTTTTAAGTCTCCTTCCATCACCTTTTATTCCCCCGTTACCCTCTCCTACCTCCCCCCGCAACTCCCTTTTCTCTCTGATAATCACCATAGTGTGGTCTGTCTATGAGGTTTAGTGTGTGTTTGTTATTTTGCTTAATCCCATCACCTTTTCCACCCAGCCCCCCAACTCATCGCTTCTGACAGTTGTCAGTCTGCTCTCTGTATCTATGAGTCTGTTTCTATTTTGTTAGTTAATTTGGTCATTAGATTCCACATATAAGTAAGATTATATGCTATTTGTCCTTCTCTGGCTGCCTTATTTCATTCAATATAATACTCTCCAGGTCCATCCATGATGTTGTAAAGGGTAAGATTTCCTTCTTTTTCATGGCTGAATAGCATTCCATTGTGTAAATGTACCACAACTTTTTTATCCACTAGTGGACACAGGCTGCTTCCAAATTTTGGATATTGTAAATAACACTGCAATGAACATAGGGGCGCATATATTTCTTCAAATTAATGTTTCAGGCTTCTTTGGATATATGCTCAGAAGTAAAATGGCAGTTCCATATTTAATTTTTGTAGGTAACTCCATACTACTTTCCACAGTGACTACACCAATCTGCATTCCTACCAATAGTGCATGAGGGCTCCCTTTTCTCCACATCCTTGCCAGCACTTGGTATTTGTTGATTTATTGACAGCCATTCTGACATGTTGGAGGTGATGCCTCATTGTAGTTTTAATTTGCATTTCTCTGATAATTAGTGACATTGAGCATCTTTACATTTGTCTATTGCACATCTGTATGTCCTCTTTGGAGAAGTGTCTATTCAGGTCACTTTAATTAGATTATTTTTGGTGTTGAGTTGTATAAGTTTCTTATAAATTTGGGATATTAAGTGCCAGAAGCCGGTCCACCCTTGCTGCTTGACACAGTCACTGCAGGGAAGAAACATCTGCACAGCTTAAGTTTCAAGGGACCTGGCGTATATGGCATATGTTTGCTCCCCCTCTTAACACTATGTATTTTAAACAGGACCACCTCCCTGAGAAATGTTGTTTTTCTGCAGAAGCTTTTTAAATTTTATTTTATTGCTATGAGAGAGAGAAAGAGGAGAGAGAGAGAAAGAGGAGAGAGAGAGAGCAAGAGAAACATCAATGTGAGAGAGAAATATTGATCAGGTGCCTCCTGCATGCTCCCTGACCAGAGAATCAAACCCTCAACCTGTGTATGTGCCCTGACTTGGAATCCAACTCACCACTCTTTGGTGTTTGGGATGATGCTCCAACCAACTGAACCATACCAGCCAGGGCAGTGCAGAAGCTTTTTAATTTGATGTAGTCCCACTTGTTTGTTTGGGGTTTTTTTGGTTCTTTGTTGGTTTTGTTTTGTTTTGTTTTGTTTTTTGCCTATGCTTTTGGTGTCAAGTCAGTGAAGTCATTCCAAGATGAATATCATTAAGCTCTTCCAAGCTGTTTTCTTCTAGGATTTTAACAGTTTCAGGTCTTATGTTTAAGTATTTTATCAATTTTGAGTTGATTTTTGTGTGTATGGTGTAAGATAAGGGTCCACTTTATTCTTTGTCATATGGGTATTCAGTTTTCCCATTGCCATTTGTTAAAGAGACTATACTTTTTCCATTGTGTATTCTTGCTAATCCTGTCAGTTTATTTTTTAAGAGTTTATTTTAAGCTGATAGCAACTTAACTTCAATCACATACCAAACCCTTTACTTTAAATGCTCCCACACTTTATATTATTGCTATCATAATTTAAATCCATTTATGTTGTGTATCATTTAACATATTTTAAAAGTATAGTTATTTAATACTTTGTCCTATAGCAGTGATGGTGAACCTTTTGAGCTCGGAGTGTCAGCATTTTGAAAAACCCTAACTTAACTCTGTTGCCGTGTCACATATAGAAATTTTTTGATATTTGCAACCATAGTAAAACAAAGACTTATATTTTTGATATTTATTTTATATCTTTAAATGCCATTTAACAAAGAAAAACCAACAAAAAAAAATGAGTGTCATAGGTTCGCCATCACTGTCCTATAGCCTTAATATTAGAATTTAAATTGTATTATCCAAAAACATTACAATAATACAGCATTATCTATTTGTCTATATATTTATCTTTCCCTACAAGTTTTATACTTTACCTGAGGCCCAGCATGTGATTGAAATCGCACGAGGAGGCTCCCCACTTCCTGCCGTGCAAGGAGGCACCCTGTGGGCCGCCATGGGAGTCAGGCCGGACCAGCGCCATGGGGGCTGAGACCCAAGCATGATTTCCACCCCAGACCCCCTCAGCCCCCTTGCCTGTGTCTGCTCCAGAGCTGCCCAAGCTGTAGCAGTAGCTCGGCCAGCCTCAGGCATCCCTGGCCTTCCTGCCTGTGTCTGCTCCGGGCCCCTGGAGATGCCACACCGTCTCAGGCAGAGCCCCCCTGTGTCTGTCTCCGTCTCCACTCTGGGCCTCACCTGCATGCACAACCTCCCCCTGTCTGGTCGTGACCTGTTATGGCATCCTGGACTAATTTGCATATTACCTCTCTCGCTCTCTCTCTCTCTCTCTCTCTCTATATATATATATATATATATATAGATATAGATATAGATATAGATAGATATAGATATAGATATAGATATAGATATAGATATAGATATAGATATAATGCTATTGTGTTCTGGTTTAGGGTCCTTTTGCTTCAACTTGAGCATCTCTCCAGCATTTCTTGTGAGGCAGGACAAGTAGGGATGGACTCCCTCAATTACTGGCTTTGTTTGAAGGGAGTCTTTACCTCCCTTTAATTTTTAAAGAAGTATCATTGCCAGGTATAACATTCTTAGTTGGCATTTTTTTTTCTTTTCAGCACTCTTAATATACCAACTCATTCCCTAATAGTCTTCAAGGTTTCTACTGAAAAAGATCTGCTTCTAATCTTACTAGAGCCCGGTGCACAAAAATTTGTGCACTTGGGGGGTGCTCTCTCACAGTCTGGGACCACGTGGGGGATGACCACCTGCTGGCTTAGGCCCGCTCCAGGGGGATTTGGGCCTAAGCTGGCAATCAGACATCCCTCTGGCAGCCTGGGAGCCCTCAGGGGATGTTCACTTGCCAGCGGGGAGCAGGTCTAAGCTGCAGTGGGACATCCTTAGCTCTGCTGAGGAGGCAGGAGAGACTCCCACCACCACCGCTGTACTGGCAGCCATCAGCCTGGCTTGTGGCTAAGCAGAGCTCCCCCTGTGGGAACACACTGACTACAAGGGGGCAGCTCCTGCCTTAAGCGTCTGCCCCCCGGTGGTCAGTGTGTGTCATAGTGACCAGTCATTCCCAGTTGTTCTGCTGTAAGGATCAATTTGCATATTACCCTTTTATTATATAGGATAGAGGCCTGGTGCATGGGTGGGGACCAGCTGGTTTGCCCTGAAGGGTGTCCCGGATCAGGGTGGGGGTCTCGCTGGGGTGCCTGGCCAGCCTGGGTGAGGGCTGAGGGCCATTTTCAGGCTGGCCACACCTCCTTTAGGGAGGGTGGTCCTACTGGGGTGCCTGGCCAGCCTAGGTGAGGGGCTGATGGCTGTTTGCAGGCTGGCCACAGCCCCTTCAGGGTGGGGGTCCATGCTGGGGTGCCTGGCCAGCCTGGGTGAGGGGCTGATAAACATTTTGAGGCTGGCCACACCCCCTTCAGTGTGGAGGGTCCTGCTCGGATGCCTGGCCAGTCTGGGTGAGTGACTGATGGCTGTTTGCAGGCTGGCCAAACCCCCCAGCGGGGACCTTCACCCCATGAGGGTGTGGCCAGTCTTGGTGAGTGGCTGATGGCTGTTTGCAGGCTGGCCATGGCCGCCAGCCACCCAAGCTCCCAGTGGAGGCTGGCTGGAAGCAGGTATCTGGGATTTATTTAACTTCTATAATTGAAACTTTGTTGCCTTGAGTGGAGGCCACAGCCAGCCAGGACAGGTGGGAAGTTTGGCTTCCTCCATCGCTGGGGCAACCAAGACTCCTGCTTGCTCCAGCTCCCTGGCTGCCAGCTGCCATCTTGGTTGGGTTAATTTGCATATAGTCACTCTGATTGGCTGGTGGGCGTGGCTTGGGCATAGCAGAGGTGCAGTCAATTTGCATGTTTCTCTTTTATTAGATTAGACGGGGATTTCCTTCTATGTAAAAAGTCATATTTTTGCTGCTTTCAAAAATATTTCTTTGATTTTGACAATTTGATTATAATGTGTCTTACTGTGGGTTTCTTCAGTTTCATTTACTTAAGATCTTTAAATCTTCTTGAATAGGTTGTTCATCTATTTCCTCAAATTTGGGAAGCTTTCAGTCATTATTTCTTTGAATAAGCTGTTTCTCTCTTCTCTATCTGGACTTTCATAATTAATAGTCTGTGTGATAGACTCCCACAGCTTTCTCACTTAAATTCTTTCTTTATTTTTGAATCTCTGTTTCCAGTATCTTATCTTAGTATTCACTGACCCTTACTTCTGCTTGATATAGTCTCCTGTGGATTCCTCTATTAAGTTTTTCAGTTCAATTATTGTCTTCTTTAGTTCAATTAATTCTGATTGGTACTTTTTGATATTTTCTATTACTTTCTTGAAATTCTCACTTTACTCATGCATTGTTCCTTTGACCCTATTGAGCAACATTATGACAGTGAAATTGAATTCTCTGTCAATCATTGTAAATCATGTATTTCAATTTCATTAAGGTTAGTTTCTGGAGGTTTATCATGTTACTTTGTTTGGAAACCTTTGTCTGATTATTAATTTTCTTTGACTATCTGTATTGATGTCTGTGCATTAGACAAAGCAGGCACCTATCTCAGTCTTAATGGACTGGTCTCACACAGGAGAAGACCTTCACTCATCAGCCTGGCCAGATATTCTGAAGCTCTCTAGCAACTATTTCGCTCCTTGAAGAGAGGCATGCAGCTGTGTTTTGTTTCCTCAGTTGATGCTCAGCAGGGAGAGGATCTGTGGCCTCTACAAATCCAAATTGCTCTTCTCCCACAGGAGGCTAGACTGTGCTGGAACCATCAAAGCTCTAAGACTTCAAAGTCAGATACCATTTCCTTGGGGAAACCTGGAATTGATGGGCTGTTGGATGCATGAATAAAGTTATTCCCTGAAGCTGAGAACTAGGAGTTTTTATCTACTTACTCTATGCTAAGTGGGGATGGGGGGGATCTTTGGTATCTAACAAGGCAAACCATCATCTCTATCTTGCTCAGGTGGTTAGGCTGTGGCAGACCAATTAGAACTCAAAGGATGGAATGACAAAGACAATTCTCTAGGGAGCCCGTAAGAAAAAGTTGGAGCGCTGAACACATAAACTAACCTCTTCTCTCCTATGGGAATAGCTGAAACCAAGGTGGTCTCTTCCTGATCATACAGTGCTAGTATTCCAGAGGAACAGACTGAAATGTAGTGTCCTGAATATGCCTGCTTGCTTTCGTGAGTCCGATGTGCAGAAGCATTTCATTTAATCACTAGTTTTAACACAAATGTAATTTGTCCATGAATTGTGATTGCATTGGTGTGTTTGTCCAGGGAAGGAGGATTCAAGACGTCTTACACCAATAATTGTTGATTTAACTCCTGGATATGTTATTTCTTGATGATTATTTAAAAACTCTGAATTTATGTGTCATAGATTGGGCAAGATAAATATTTGCTATTTATAATTACTTGAGTTTGTGTTTAAACATTATAGAGGTTTAAAAAGATCTGGGTCAAAATAAATATTCAGATATTTGTAAAAGCTGAAAATTTGTGAGATTTTAGAGATAGTTTACCAGATTGGCTATTGTTCAGTGCATATACTATTGGTCAAAAAGAACATAGGAAGAGCAAAAGATGAAAGAGAGAGAGAGAGAGAGAGAGAGAGAGAGAGAGAGAGAGAGAGAGAATAAAAGAAGGAAAGAAAAGTAAGAGTGAGATTTCTATGGGTAGAGAAAATGAAATTAAATTTCTGAAAGCATATATACAAACATGGTGGCATATATTGAGAAGAGGTCACTAGATGATGTGCCAGTGAATTTAGACATTTTTATGCAAAAGATTTTACTCTTGTTTGTTTATAGTAAGCATGCATCATTTTTTTTTTATCAGAAAAAGAGCTGCTATTTACATTTTTGGGTTTCTGGAAAATACACCATGAACATGATTCACACTTTCTAAGTGATATACAAATATGAACAAAAAGTACTTTGAAATTTTAGTGCAAAAATAGATTTTTTTTAGTTATAGAAAGAAAACCACAATGAGAAATAAAGAGACTCAAATGTTAACAATATTTACCTTTATATTATTATTATGATTACTATTTTGTCATTTTCAATGATAATTTATATGGTGATGAATATTGGAACTGCCAATGCTTGTGGTTCATACACTGAATTCTGATTTGGATGCTCTGTATCCCACCATTTTGATCTTGGGAAACGGCACCTCTCCCCTTATGACTCCTTGGTATTTCTTTCCTGAGTCCTTGGATAATCTCCCCTTTGCCATATTGGTCTGTTTCACTAGTAACATGAGGTTAAAACATGGGACTGCATTTCTGTATTCTTGAAGAAGGTAACTTTTACTAATCACTAGCCAGTGTCTTTTTTTTATTGTCTAAAGTTTTACATATGTCTCCTTTTTCCCAAGTCATACCCACCCCAGTCATACCCACCCCAGGCAAGCCCCAACCAACTAGCCATTGTCTTTTTAATGTTCACTATAAGAGTATGCAATAACTCTCAGTTCGCTTCCCCATGAAGCACATAAGAAAATATAAATATCTAAATGCTTATCCTCTGGCAATTTAAGTGCTAACAATTGGAATCCACCATTTCTTCACTCCAATATAATACCCCCATGTACTATGGTCATCTCCATATTATCAGAAATAACCTTGGACATTTTTGACACCTTTATTTATCATGATATCCCAGTACCAATTTGTGACCCCTAATCCCTACTAGAATTGAAGAGAGGTTGACATTTTGTTTATTTATCAGAAAGGAGACTTGGAAACAGGGCAGCTAAGGAAAGCGCTTACAGCCACATACTGCTTAAGTAGCAGAGCCACACTCAAACCTCATCTAACTTAATGAATGATTCTGTGATGAAAAGCATATCCATGAAAATACCTTGCCGAAACCGGTTTGGCTCAGTGGAAAGAGCATCGGCCTGTGGACTGAAAGGTCCTAGGTTCGATTCCGGTCAAGGGCATGTACCTGGGTTGCCGGCACATCCCCAGTAGGAGATGTGCAGGAGGCGGCTGATCGATGTTTCTCTCTCATCGATGTTTCTAACTCTCTATCTCTCTCCCTTCCTCTCTGTAAAAAATCAATAAAATATATTAAAAAAAAAAAAAGAAAATACCTTGTTGCAGTACATGAGCAAATATAAAAGCTGGAATGGAGGTTGTGATACCTATCTTTGTTTATTCCTCACAGAGAAACATGAAAACTTTCCTTCACTCAGGTACTTGCATGACGCTGTCCCATTTGGCCTTACGCCTGTGTATCCCAGGAAGAGTGTGATGGCTTCTTCAATAAGAGACCCCAGGGTTAACGGCAAAGGGGATTTTTCTCTTTTGCTTCTTTATTCTGAGATGAACACCATCATGGTTCAGTTGTGCCTCTCTCAGCAGAATTTGTGTGTGTGACAGGAACTGTCTATATTTGTGGACACTGATAAATTTGTGTGCTCCTTCTCAACCCTCATTAAGTTTATTTTAAAATTATTCATCTACCATATCTTATGAGTAAAATAGCTAAACATCCTTATGCACTGGCATAATACATGTAGATTCCAGCATTGACTGAGGAAAGCAGATTCAGAAATGTCACTAGTTCAAATTCATTGGTCAGTATTACTAGCACAGGGCAGTCTGTGCGAGTTCAATCTCTCATCAGGACGCTTTTCCTTCTTGCTATTATCTTCGTATATGTTTTTCATATATTGACCTTATCTGTCTGTTTTGGCCAAGACATTAACCCCATGTAAGGCTTGCCTTCCTCGGTTCCTGGAGGGTCTCATAGCTCTGCCTTCACCTACTATAGTGTTTATTCAAAGTATCCTGAGGGTTTGTGGGCATTCCACCAACAGCAACAGACTCACTCTCAGGACAGCCTGTTACAAAAGAGTGTCTTTGATCATAAGTTACTGCTAATCAAAAGGGGAAGAACCCTTTCCCATATATTGCTTTGTCCCTCTGTTCTGCATAGAATCATTAAAATGTCAGGCTGTGATACCTTCTCTTCTACTTCATTCAGTTGTAGCACTGAGAGGCACATGTGAGACTATGAGGTCTGGTATGATGCTGAAGATCTAATGATAAAATTAATGTGTCATGGAAAATATATATTCATCTTGTGACTCAAGGGCCAAGGACGTTTCTCATTGACTGGTGTTGTGCTGATTTATGCCTGGAGGGTGAGGTAATAAAACTGTGTTAGGAACTGACATGTTCTTTTGTGCATCAGGGTCTACTACCAGAAATCCATGAGAACCTTAGCTAGCTTGCCTCAGTGGATAGAGCATCAGCCTGTGGACTGAAAGGTCCCAGGTTTGATTCCAGTCAAGAGCACATGACCAGGTTGCAGGCTCAATCTTCCGTAGGGGGCATGCAGGAGGCAGCCAATCAATGGTTCTCTCTCATCATTGATGTTTCTATCTCTCTCTCCCTCTCCCTTCCTCTCTGAAATTAATTTTAAAAATATTTTTTTAAAAGAGAAATACCCTAGAAGTGGGATCACTGGGTCAAATGGGAGTTCCATTTTTAATTTTTTGAGGAAACTCCACACTGTTTTCCACAGTGGCTGCACCAGTCTGCATTCCAACCACCAGTGCAAGAGGGTTCCTTTTTCTCCATATCCTTCCCAGCACTTGTCATTTGTTGATTTGTTGATAGCTATTTGACAGGTGTGAGATGGTACCTCATTATCATTTTGATTTGTATCTCTCTGAGGATTAGTGGCTTTGAGCATGTTTTCATATGTCTCTCAGCCTTCTGTATGTCCTCTTTCGAAAAGTGTCTATTTAGGTCCTTTGGCCATTATTTGATTGTGTTATCTTCCTTTTGTTAAGATGCATGCGTTCCTTCTACATTTAGGAGAATAAACCCTTCTCATAGATAACATTGAGAAATATGTTTTCCCATGCAGTGGGCTTTCTTCTTGTTTGGTTGATGGTTTCTTTTGCCATGCAGAAGCTTTTTATTTTGAAGTAGTCCCATTTGTTTGTTTATTTTCTCCTTAGTTTCCATCGCCCTAGGAGCTGTATCGGTAAAGATACTGCTATGACATATGTTTGATATTTTGCTGCCTGTGGATTCTTCTAAGAAATCAGAAACACCAATCAGAAAGGATACATGCACCCCTATATTCATAGCAGCACAGTTGACAATAGGTAAGATTTGGAAACAGCCAAAGTGCCCATCTGCCGTTAAGTGGATGAAAAACTGTGGTACCTACACAATGGAGTACTATGCTGCTGTAAAAACAACAACAGCATGGATGGAAATGGAAAGCACTGTGCTAAGCGAAATAAGCCAGTTGGAGAAAGATAAATACCACATGATCTCACTCATTTGTGGAATATAATGAACATAAACCGATAAACAAAAATAGATCAAGCACAGAGAAGCATTGAACATACCCTCAAACCTCAGAGGGAAGGCAAGGGGTGGGGGGTGGGGTGAGGTCGAAGATCAACCAAAGTACTTGTATACATGCATATAAGAATAACCAATGAACGTGGACACTGGGGCAGTGGGGGCATGTCCTGGGGGATGTGAGTGGCCGAGGAGGGGCTGATGGGGGAAAAGGAGGCATATGTAATACTTTAAATAAATACAAAAGAAAGAAGGAAGAACTATCATGACATAACTTTCGTATCACTGAGTGTATCTCTATTGCCTGTGGAGGAAAATAACAAGAGACCTCTTGACACAGCAGTCAGTCCAAAGCCACTCAGTGAAGGGCATCTCTGATAGCTGCTCCCTGTCCTTGAGTGCAGTGGTCAACTGGGGGAACTGATCATTGGGGGTAATTTAGGAGGCTTGTGGATTTTGGCAACCCTTTGGGGCCACACAAGTGGTATCGTTGGTTCTAAATTTATCCTGAGAGTGGGTCTGATGGGAAATCTGAGCCTATAAACAATCCATTGTTTAAAAGCGTTGCTCCACAAAATACCTGCTTTTTAAAGGCTGCCAGTATGTTCTTTAAAGTGCTTTTGTGCATGCATTAGTCAGAGTGGCTCAACTCTCAAGCATGAATCTGACTCTGACAGTGAATGCACATATCTCAGTTTCTGTGCAATGTGACACTAATACTGGAAATACGGTAACATTTTGGTTTTTATGATAACTCTGTGCTATTATCTCCTGGCAGACAGCTCTGATAGAATTGCAGGCAGAAAAGCTGAGGAATATGCATAAGTCACAGGCCTATTGAAAGTCTATCATCATAGCGTATTTGTGTGTGCGTATTAGTATATTTGGGGTTTGAGTATTTATTGGGAGATGAGGCTGCTTGATCCTTCCTGTTTTGTGGGAGACACACTGGAAGCTCTTGCTAAAAGGAGCCTGAAGAGGCTGAGTTACCAGCCTGTGTTTTTCCTTCCTTGACTATGAACTAAGATGATAGGAGCCCTATACTAGGTGGGCCATTTAAATATATATATATTTTTAATATATTTTATTGATTTTTTACAGAGAAGAAGGGAGAGAGATAGAGAGTTAGAAACATCGATGAGAGAGAAACATCGATCAGCTGCCTCCTACACATCCCCTACTGGGGATGTGCCTGCAACCCAGGTACATGCCCTTGACCGGAATCGAACCTGGGACCTTTCAGTCCGCAGGCCGACGCTCTATCCACCGAGCCAAACCGGTGGGCCAGTTGATATCGTTTTCAAAAAACAGAGGTCTCTGTACTTTTCATAGCAAGAACCCATGTTTAAGAATGTTTCGTCTAGCATTTGAAAGAGGTATCATATGTCATTATATAACCACATAGCATAATAACCTTTTCACACTTTAAAAAATACATACAAACTTGTTGTTATAAAACAGGAGCTGGTAAAATTTCTAAGTGAAATGCCAGATATTAGATACCCTATATTTTGGGTCTATACATGTTTCTGTCCCAACTTAACTCTGCCATGGTAACAAGAAAGCAGCCATAGCCCAGCCAGTGTCACTCAGTGGTTGAGCATTGACCCATGAACCCCAAGTTGAGGGCTTGATCCCTGGTGGGTGACCTGCAGGCGGCAGCTGAAACAACAATGATTCTCTTTCATCATTGATGTTTCTCTCTCTCTCTCTCTCTCTCTCTCTCTCTCTCTCTCTCTCTCTCTCTCTCTCAAATCAATAAAAACATATTTTTAAGTTAGAAGAAAGAAAGCAGCCTTAGACATCAAAAAATTAGGGTAGCTATGGTGCAATAGCATCAGTCCATAGTTTGCTGATCTCTATCATAAAGGATTATATTTTAAAAGTTTGGAAAATCGAATGTTATCTTTGTGGCTCCAATACATCACCATCTTTCTTAACACCTACATAGCTGAGCATCACTTTGGAAACCAGTTCTCTGCAGGAATATTTGTGTCTTTTTCCACCAATAATTTAAATCTACATGTGGCTTCCCTTTACCTGTAGCATGTATCACAGGACCTTTAACAGACTGTTTCATGTCATTTGGGTGCCTACTAGTAGATATTGTTAAAGTTGCAGCTAGTATTTCTATCAATTATGCTTTGGAAGAGATGCACAGCCTCTTCCAAAGCTGACTTCCTTGTTTGAAATATTCTTAAAGAGGAAGCAGATGGTAGATAAGGATATCTGATTTTTTCAAGCAACATTCTTTAGACTCTAAGGCTTAGTGTGTGCACAGGTACTGCAGGCAGAACACTCAGAACCTGATTTTATTTCTTTTTTTCTGTTTGGGTTAATCAATGATAATGCCATTAGGGGTTAGGAAATAAAGAGGAGAGAGAAGCAGGTTGCATTTCCTGTCTCATTATTTTTGCTTCCATTTTCATCCCAACAAAGGCCCTTTACTCAGCAGTATAATATGGTTTTTATAGGGCAGGGAGGAAAATTTGCTAATTTTCACAGACATTAGCCATCGCAGCCCCTCAGAAAATATGCTCAAGGTCACTAATCTTTAGGAAAATGCAATTTAAAGCTACAATGCTATATTAGTTACTATTAGAATGGCTATTGTTCAAAAAGAAAACAAAGCAGAAAATATCAAACTTTGGCAAGAATATAGAGAAACTGGAACCCTTGTGCACTGCTGGTAGGAATGTAAACTAGAGCTGCCATTATGGAAAACAGTCTGGTGGAATATTAAAGGTTAAAAATATAATTCAAGTCAGGGACTTGGATAAATATTCGTATACCTATGTTAACAGCAGCATTATTCATAATTGCCAAAATGTGCAAATAACCCATGTCCATTGTGAGATTAATAAACAGAATGTGCTATATACATCCAATGTAAAATTATCCAGCCTAAAAAAGGAAGAAGATTTTGACATATGCCACAACAATGCTAAATCTCATAGACATTATGCTAAGTGAAATAAGCCAGACACAAAAGGAACAATAATTTATGATTTCACTTTCATGTGTACTAAAGTACATTAAATTTATAGAGTAGTACAATTTGTAGGGACAGATAGTAAAATGGTAGTTTCCAGGAACTGGGTTGAGGTTGGAATGGGGAGTTATTATTTAATGGGTAAGGAATTTCAATTTTAGAAGATGAATAAAGTTCTGGAGATGAATGGTGGTGATGTTTGTACAATGACATGAATGTACATAATACTAAACTGTACATTTAAAATTGGTTATTGTAAATGTTACATATTTTTTCACAAGTAGATTGCTTGAGGTACAGGCCTTCAGTTGGGACCTGCATATCTTCATTCCTATATTGTGGTTTAAAATACTTTTTTGCTTCCCAATACCAAATCTGTGGCTGTAGTAAGAAGGTATAGTAAGAAGCAACTGTAGAGCAAGGAGAAAATCAATTGTACTACAAAATCCCGACATAAAATGATTATAGAAATATGCTTCACAAAATGTAAACAGTCTTACGCACTATTACACAGATTACTGTAGGACTTGATTCTCACTTCAACTGCTGTCCAACACAGTCCTTACTTTGCTCAACACCTCTGAGTTGCACTGCTCTTCCAGGGTTCAAATGACATCCATGTAGTAATCCAGGTAAAGTGCACATGTAATGCCAATCCATAAAATACAAAGCAAGAAAGAAATCAAACCAATTAAATAGGTTTTATTAATAAGTTTTCCAACTCTATAATGTATGCTATTCTAAAAGAGAAATGAAAATTTCATCTATATTGAAAATATGTTTATTTCCTTCCTGCTGTATATCAAAATATTTTCATATTACTTCAATTATGTTTCCATAGCCATTGTGGTAAATAGTACAGAGATTCCTGAAAAAAAAAAAATATTAGTTCTAACATACGATTCAGCAATGCCACTTCTGGATATTTATCTGAAGAAAATGAAAACACTAATTTGAAAAGATACATGCACCCTATATTAATTTCAGTACTATTAACAATAGCTAAGGTATGGAAGTAACCTAGGTGTCCATTGATGGATGAATAGATGAAGAAGATGTGGTACATGTATACAATGGAATATTACCGAGCAATAAAAAATAATGAAATCTTGCCATTTGTGAAAATAAGGATGGTAACAGAGATTATTATTTTAAGTGAAATAAGTTAGGCAGAAAAGGACAAATATTTTATAATTTCACTACATGTAGACTCTTAAAAAGCAAAACAAAGCAAAAAAACCCCACAGATTCATGGAAACAGATGACACTGATGATTGCTACAGGGTTAGAGAGTGGGGGATTGGTGAAAAAGATGAAGAGGAATATAGTCAATAATATTATGATGTTTGCTTGGTGACAGATAATTACTAGAATTAGTGACATGATCACATTGTAAAGTACATAAATATTGAAACACTATATTGTACACCTGAAACTAATATAATATTGTATACCAAATATGTTAAGGGCCGCTGGCAAAAACACTCAGTTTAAATATGTTGGCTGAAACTCAGAGCCAAGGCAGAGCCACGCCATCGGTTCAGACCTAATCAAGAGATTGGACCCCACTCAGTTTGACCTTCCTGCCCAGTGTTAAGGGGGTGGATCTCATGATGTCGCCAGGAACTCAAGACCCACCCAGATGTGATGTGACTTCCTGTTATTCTAGTATAAATAAATCTGTTTGCGGTGCTGACATTTTCTGCGTCTGTCCCTCCATCACAGGGCAGACACTACACCCAGGCCCAGCTTTCACTCTATTTCTGCCTTGTGTTTTTTCAGTTTTCCTTAAACCTCCTCGCATTCTATTCAAGATTTCATGAACCCCCGCGTTCTCTCTCTCTGCGCTGGCCGCGGAAAGAGAGAAACCCCCCTCCCATAAAATATACTTAAATTTTCAAAAATATTCTCATGTTATGTTACTTAGTTTATGCTAATCCATATGTATTTCAGAACAGTGTGAATCACTGCTTTAATAATAGCATCTTTTTTGACACATAAATTTAATAGTCCTGTATGTGTTTGTATGTATGTGCGTGTATGAGACTATGTGATTATGTTTATGAAACCAAACAGGGGTCTTTGAAGTTAATGTATTTTTTTTAAAAAAAATGACATCAAAGGAGCTTAACAGAGACTATAAAATATAGAAGACAGCACATTATATATGTTCACTGTTATAATGATGGTACATGTGCTTTAAACACGTTTTTTATGCATGCATATACACATATCCTACATAGTAAAAACCTAATATGCAAATTGTCCCCTCAGGTGGTTGTTTGACTGGGAGACTGTGAGTTCAACCATTTGCTATGATGTGCACTGACCACCAGGGGGTGGCACAGAACATGGTGGATGTCAGCAATGCAGTGCTGGCAGCAGGGCGGGAGTGGAGGCGCTGCTGGCCCCAATGGGCCCAGACGAGAGCAGGACTGCAGCGGGATGGTGGAGCAGGTTAGTGGGTGGCACCAGGCCAAGGAGGGTGCCAGAAGGGCCTGCGGGGCTGTGAGGCTGGAGGCACAAGATGGGGCCGCAAGGCTGGGGGCGTGAGCTGGGGCCCAATATCTGCAGGCCAGCCCAAGGGACTCCACCTGTGCATGGATTCATATACCGGGCCTCTAGTATGTACATATAACTGTATTTCTTCCTTCAACAGCATATTTGAATAACTTTTCATGTAAATAAATATTTTAAACATCATTTTTTTGTGCATGTCTCTTAAAAAGTTTCCTCACTGCCCTAACCGGTTTGGCTCAGTGGATAGAGCGTTGGCCTGTGGACTGAAAGGTCCCAGGTTCGATTCGGGTCAAGGGCATGTACCTTGGTTGCGGGCACATCCCCAGTCTGGGGTGTGCAGGAGGCAGCTGATCGATGTTTCTCTCCATGTTTCTAACTCTCTATACCTCTCTCTTCCTCTCTGTAAAAAATCAATAAAATATATAAAAAAAGTTTCCTCACTGTTGCCAAGATGTATTTGTTAAACTGTTAAGCAATATAGAAATGAGTAATGTGAAAGATGAAATTGTTTTCTCAGTTTTCCTCTTGACACATTCCCTCTCAGATGTACTATGTTAAGGGTCAGCATGTATTTTTCCAATTTTCTGTATGCATTTTAAAAATATGTATTACAATATGATTCATTTGTATATTTTATCTCATGCATTACTAACTTCAAATTTTATGTTTCATAATGTAAAAATTATTTCCATAATAAATGCATATATGTGCATATTTGTTTACAAATACTAGTATACAATATATAATGGGATTTAAATATAAATATATTTTACATGTACCTGCTCAAGCATTTGTCTTTGATGAAGTGCATGATCATACAGATTTGGAGGCCTCTGTTTTAGAAAACTAAGGGGCAAATCAGCTCTCAAAACACAGGTGTCATCTGAGGACACAGAAAAAGAGGGAGAGGAAAAGCTAGTGACTCACTCACTTCTATCTCCCTTCAGCAGGACTTGCAAAGCTTTTTCCACAAAATCAGAATGATCAATGTCCAAATAAATATCTCCCATACTCTAACTTCTGTTTTTTGACATTTGCTCTTTTGATGCAAAATAACTATTTCTCCAATGAACAGCCATTATTTCTGGAGAGACTATCTTGGAAGCTCTATTTTGCTTATTTTATTATTTTATTTTATTTTATATTTATTTTTTTTCCTTTTCTTTGAAGTTACTGAGGTAACATGCATTAACCAACTTATATAATTTTCAGGTGCACAACTACACAACACATCATCTGTACATTGTATTGTATGTTCACCCCCCCACACACGTCAAGTCTCCATCCAACACCATTTATCCTACCTTTACCCTCCTCCACCTCTCCTCAGTCTCCTATCCCCAGCATTCACCACACTGTTGTACATGCCTATGAGTTTCTCTCTCTCTTTTTTTTTTTACTCAATCCTTCCACATCCTCCAGCCCCTAACGCCAGACTCCCCACCTGTCAGCCTGCTCTTTATCTATGAGTCTCTCTATGTTGCTTGTTAGTTCATTTTGTTCATTTAGAGTCCACATATGAATAAAATCATATGGCACTTGTCTGTCCCTGACTGGCTTATTTCACTTAGTATAATGCTTTGGTTAACTTTTTTTTTCCAAGCAAAAGTTTAACTTCTGAAGCAAAAAGATAAACAATTTCAGCAAGGAATTCTCTCAAAATGAGGATACTTTTCTTTATATAAACACCAACACACCATTATTTGGAGGCAAAAATTAATTTTCTCTCATCTTTACCCCAGTGACCTTTAGCTAAAATTTCTAGGAATTTGGTAGAGTTTCATGTGAGCTCCAAGATTTATAATACTAAAGCCTCCAAAAAAAAGTAATTTAGATGGCTGACATCAGAGGAATGGCAGCATAAGAGTGCATCGTTTCCTCTCCTGATGACATTACAACAAGTTAGCCATCTATAATTAAACAAAGAAGTCCCTGCTCCCAGGATGCATACCTGGGAGACCCACACAATGAAACACCTAAAGGTGGGAAACTGGGAATAAATGGGGAAATGAGAAGGAAAGAAAGTGCAGATGGCCCAAAGATGCAGCCCTGCAGCCAAAAACTCATGACCTGTCCAGGAGAGGGAAGAAAGTTGGCACCAGCAGGTGATTCCTTTGGCCTGGAGGAACAGCAAGCTGTGGGGGGAAGTCTACAAGCCAGAAACGAGTGGAACCAAATATTCAAATATCTGAAAGAGAAAAATTATTCACCATGAATAATATATCCAGCAAAATTATCCTTTAAATATGAAGGAGAAATAAAGTTTACAGACATACAGAAGCTGAGGGATTTTATCACCAGAAAACCTCCATTGCAGGAAATACTCAAGGAAGTTATTCTTCCTTAAACAAAGAACATAAGGGCATAACAATAAAAGTAAGGTCACCAAAAAAAACTGACAGCATAAACAGGGATAATTTATGACAACAAAAACATAAAAAAGGAGGGGGTAAACGTATAACTGGCAAAGGAAGTTAAAGGTCAGATGCACTCAAAGGAAAAAAACACTACTGTATATATGCAATTTTATTTTTTTATAAACCTAATGGTAACCACACACAAAAATCCCCAGACCAGGACACATAGCTTAAAAAAAGAGGAAACATAGGAAAGAAGTATGGAATACAACCAAACAAAAATAACAGACAGAAACACAAAGGAAAGGAACCAATGGAGGCACAGAGCTACCAGAAAACAAAAGATAAAATGGCTATAGGAAATCCTCATCCATAAATAATACCCTAAATGTAAATGACTAAATTAAACAGGAAAGAGCCACAGAGTAGCAGTGTGGGTCAAAAAACAAAACCCCAACCATATGCTGCCCACAAGAGAAACATCTAAGCTGCAAAGACAAAGGTAGATTCAAAATAAAAGGATGGAAAATGATTCTCCAAGCCAATAGCATTCACAAAAAGCAGGGGTAGCCATACTTACATCTGACAAAATAGATTTCAAGATAACAAGAGACAAAGATGGACACTACATCAAGGAAACATAGCACTTCTTAATATATATGCACCCAACCAGGGAGCACCAAAATATATAAAACAACTACTCACAAAACTAAAGGGAGAAAAAGATCAGAACATAATCATAGTTGGAGACCTTAATACTCCATTAACAGATCTAGACAGATCAACCAAACAGAAAATAAATATCGGCCTTAAAAGAAACACTAGCCCTAGCTGGTTTGGCTCAGTGGATAGAGCGTCAGCCTGCATACTCAAGGTCACAGGTTCTATTCCGGTCAAGGGCATGTACATTGGTTGTGGGCACATCCCCAGTGGGGAGTGTGCAGGAGGCAGCTGATCGATGTTTCTCTCTCATCGATGTTTCTAACTCTCTATCCCTCTCCCTTCCTCTCTGTAAAAAATCAATAAAATATATTTTTAAAAAAAGAAACAGTAGACCAAATGGATATCATTGACATTTACAATACCTTCCATCCCACAACATCAGATTATACATTCTTCTCCAGCACACATGGAACATTCTCAAGGATAGCCCATATGTTCAGTCATAAAACTAGCATCAACAAATTCAAGAAGATTGAAAATATACCAAGCATATTTTCTGACCATGATGCCATGAAACTAGAAATCAACTGCAAAAAAGAAGTAAAGAAACCCACAAATATATGGAGATTAAACAACATACTACTGATAAATGACTGGGTCAAAGAACAAATAAAATATGAGACCAAAAGTTATATAGAGAAAAGTGAGAATGACAATAGAACATATCAAAACTCTGGGATGCAGTGAAAGCAATAATAAGAAGGAAGTTTATATCATTACAGGCCTATTTCAAGAAACAAGAGAAATCCCAAGTAAACAAGTTAACCAACTAGAAAAAGAAGAACAAAAGCAACCCGAAGTCAGAAAAAGAAAGGAAACAATAAAAATTACAGCAGAATTAAATGAAATAGAGGATAAAAAGAGTATGCAAAAAATTAACAAAACAAAGAGCTGGTCCTTTGAAAAGATTAACAAAATTGACAAACACCTGGCTAGACTCACTAAACAAAAAAGGAAAAAGACCCATATAAACAAATTCAGAAATGAGAAAGGAGAATAACCACAGACATCACAGATATACAAAGGATCATACTAGCATATTATGAAAGACTATATGTCACCAAATTCAATAAACTAGAAGTGGATAAGTTCTTAGAAATATAAAACCTTCCTAGACTAAATAACAAAGATTGGAAAATCTAAATAGACTGATCACCAGTGGTTAAATTGAAACAATCATCAAAAAACTCCCAAAAAACAAAAGTCCAGGACCAGATGGCTTCATCAGTGAATTTTACCTAATGTTTAAAGAAGATTTAAAACCTATCCTCAAACCTTTCCAAAAAATTGAAGAAAAGGCCTAACACATTCTATGAGGCCAATATAACCCTTATACCAAAACCTAGCAAAGATAACACAAAGAAAACTACAGAACTATATCTCTGATGAATACAATGCAAAAATCCTAAACAAAATACTAACAAATTTAATACAACATTACATCCAAAAAAACACCTATATCATGATCAAGTGGGGTTCATTCCAAGGGTACAAGGATGGTTCAACATACAAAAATCAATCAATATAATTAACATTAACAAGAGAAAAGATAAAAATCATGATCTTATCAATAGATTTATAAAATGCACTAGTGGCCCAGTGCATGAAATTCATGCGGGGGGAGGGGGTGTCCCTCAGCCGGGCATGCACCCTCTCCAATCTGGGACCCCTCGAAGGATATCCTACTGCGGGTTTACAGGGATCAAGCATAAACCGGCAGTTGGACATCCCTCTCGCAACCCGGGACTGCTGGCTTCTAACCGCTCACCTGACTGCCTGCCTGATTGCCCCTAACCACTCTGCCTGTTAGCCTACTCACCCCCAAATGCCCCCCCCACCAGCCTGATAACCCCCAACTGCCCCCTGTGCCAGTGTGCTCGCCCCCAAATGCTCCTCCTGCTGGCCTGCTTGCCCCCAACTGCCCCCCCCCACACTGGCCTGATTACCCCCATGTTCCCTCCCCATTGGCCTGCTCACCCCCAACTGCCCCCCTGGTGGCCTGCTCACTCCAAACCTCCCCCCCACAGTCCTGATCACCCCCAGCTGACCCCCACTGAGGGTCTGCTTGCCCCCAACTCCCCCCCCTGCTGGTCTGCTCACCCTCAACTGCCCCCCCGGCAGCCTGATCACCCCCAACAGCCCCCCCCCACACCAGCCGGATCACCCACAACTGCCTTCCCCTATTGGCCTCTAACTGCCTCTACCTTGGCCCCGCCACCATAGCTTTGTCCAGAAGAATGTCTGGAAGGTCACTTGGAAGGTCTCCCAGTCTAATTAGCATATTACCCTTTTATGGGTATAGAGGCCTGGTGCATGGGTGGGGGCCTGCTGGTTTGCTCTGAAGGGTGTCCCAGATCAGGGTGGGGGGTTTCCTTGGGGCATGGGACAGCCTGGGCAAGGGGCCTGTGGTGGTTTTCAGGCCAGCCACACTCCCATGGGGTGAGGGTCCCTGCTGGGGGTGTGAGGCCAGCCTGAGTGAGGGGCTGAGGGCTGTTTTCAAGCTGGCTACACCCACTTCAGGTTGGGGGGGGTCCCCTTTGGGGTGCTTGGCCAGCCTGGGTGAGGGGCTGATGGCTGTTTTCAGGCTGGCCATGCCCCCCAGCAGGGACCCTCACCCCATGGGCCATGACCAGCCTGGATGAGGGGCTGAGGGCTGTTTTCAGGCTAGCCATACCCCGTTCAGGGTGGGGGGCCCTGCTGGGGTGCCTGGCCAGCCTGGGTGAGGGGATGAGGGCCATTTTCAGGCTGGCCACACCCCTTAGCAAGGACTCTTACTCCATGGGGGTGTGGCCAGGCTGGGTAAGGGGTTGAGGGCCGTTTTCAGGCTGGCAACACCCCCTTCAGGGTGGGGGTCCCCACTGGGGTGACTGGCCAGCCTGGATGAGGGGCTGATGGCTGTTTACAGACTGGTCAAGCCCCTCAGTGGGGACCCTCACCCCATGGGGGTGTGGCCAACCTGGGTGAGAGGCTGAGGGCTGTTTTCAGGCTAACCACACCCCCTTCAGGGTGGGGGTCCTGCTGGGGTGCCTGATCAGCCTGGGTGAGGGACTGAAGGCCATTTTCAGGCTGGCCACTTCCCCCAGCTACCCAGGCTCCCCAGCCCCTCCTTGAGCAGAGGCCAAGGCAGGCTGGAAGCTTGGCTTCCTCCATCGGCGGGGGTAACCCAAGCCTCCTGCTTGCTCCAGTGACGTGGCCGCAGCCATCTTTGTTGGGTTATTTTGCATACTCGCCCTGATTGGCTGGTGGGCGTAGTGGAGGGATGGTCAATTTGCATGTTTCCCCTTTATTATTGTAGATTCGATAAGATACAACATCTGTTCATGATTAAAACACTAAGTAAACTAGGAATAGAAGGAAAGTACTTCAACATAATAAAGGCCATATATGATAAACCCTCATCTAATATCATAGTCAAAGGCAAAAACCTGAGAGCTTTTCCTCTTCGATCAGGAACAAGACAAGGATGTCAACTCTCACCACTTTTATTTAACACTAGTGGCCCGGTGCATGGATTTGTGCACACTGAAAGGAAATTAGAAGGAATATTTTAATATCACTATTTTCCCTTTCTCTATAATAGAAGTGTCAACCAAATTCAAGATCGACAATGACAGATGGAAACACATGTGTGAGATTGGCACCAGCGAGAGCTTTATATGATGCCATGAGGCATGTGCGAGTCAACTTAGCTTTTTATAGATATAGAATAAACTTGTTTAATTAGACCTGCTTTCTAATTTAGCTAAACCTTTTCCAGCCCAGTGAAGCACCCCAACTTCTCTTTTAAGTAATTGTCAGTAACACGGCAGTAAATATCATGAAACAGATTATTATTGTAGATCATGCAGAGAGAACAAAGGGTAAAATATTTAACGCATCAGTGCTTGACTATATTCTGCGCAGTGAGAAAACCTGAAGTCATTTTCAAGTTCCACCATTTCTTATTTCTTTTCAGTTGGGTAAAGTTTCTAAACTTTCTAAATCTCCGTTTTCCGGCTAATGAAAAGAAAATAGGATTCTACCGAGTCTCCTATCTATCTACTCCAGGACTTCTGTGAGGATCAAATGAGATGAGGCATAGGAAAACACTTCATAAACATTTGATTAAAGTGTAAAATGTTTGCACCTGGCTATAAAGCAAGTCATGTTCCTGAGCTGAAGAAACTCCAAAGAGGCTAGTTGCTAGGGAGAGGAAGCCAAGCATTGCTATGTGACATCATTACCCGGCACCCACAGCCAATGTTTCTGAGCTGGGCTGGGCTGTGGGCTGCATTTTGCACCATGGCAGCATTGGCTGAAATTTGGTGGGGTATTATTCCAGGGTGGTGGGGTGGCCTGTGTCCCATTTGGAGGAAGCTGAGTGTTGCTTTGTCAGTGCCAGGTCTGCACTGCCATTTGTCTGTAAATGGCCAGTGCACATCATGGCAGCTCCTGTGTTGAACGTCTGCCTCCTGGCGGTCAGTGTGCATCATAGTAACCATTCGGATGTGCATTGGGACACAGCATATTAGCCTTTTATATATACACTAGAAGCCCAGTGCATGAAATTTATGCACTTGGGGGGTCCCTCAGCCCAGCTTGTGCCTTCTCACAGTCCGGAGAGCCCTCAGGGAGTGGGACTAAGCTATCAGTCAGACATCCTTAACGCTGCTGTGGAGGTGGGAGGGGCTCCCGCCACCACCCTGTGCTCGCCAGCCTGTAAGCTTGGCTTCTGGCTGAGTGATACTCCCCCTGTGGGGGCACACTGACCACCAGGGGGCAGCTCCTGTGTTGAGCATCTGCCCCTTAGTGGTCGGTGCACATCATAGTGACTGGTCATTCTGCTGTTCAGTCAATTTGTATATTAGACTTTCATTATATAAGATAGATAATGCTGGAAGTCCTAGCCAGAGCAATAAGGCAAGATAAATCAATAAAAGGCACCCAAATAGAGAAGGAGGAAGTAAGACTGTCACTTTTTGCAGACAACATGATTCTGTATGTAGAAAACCCTAGACTCCACTAAAAAAAAAAACTTTTAGAAACAGTAAACAAATACAGTCAATTTGGAGGATACAAAATCAATGTGCAAAGATCTATTGTATATGAAAAATAAAACTTCAGAAAAAGAAATGAAAACAACAATTCCCTTTGCAATTTCAACCAAAAGAATAAATTACCTAGGAATAAATTTAACAAAGAACATGAAAGACCTATATGCTGAAAATTGCAAAGCATTATTAAAAAAGATTGAACAAGACAGAACAAAATAGAAAAATACCCCATGTTCATGGATTAGAAGAATCATCATAGTTAAAATGGCCATATTATCCAAAACAATATATAGATTTAACGCAATCCTCATCAAAATCCCAATGTAATTTTTTTTTAAAGAAATAGAGCATGAAATAATCAGATTTGTATGGACCCACAAAAGACCCCAAATAGCCAAAGCAATAATGAGAAAAATAACAAAGGCGGTATCTCGCTACCTGACATCAAATTATACTACAGAGCTATGATAATCAAGACAGCATGGTATTGGCAGAGAAACAGACACACAGATCAATGAAATAGAATAGAGAGTCAAGCTATGAAACCACATAGATATATAGAGATAATTTTCAACAAAGGAGCCAGAAACACAAAATGGAGTAAAAATAGTCTCTTCAATAAATGGTGCTGGGACACCACATGCAAATGAATGGAACTGGATTACAGCTTGTCCCCATGTACAAAAATTAATTAAAATGGATCAAATATATAACTATAAGATTCAAAATAATAAGTTACAGAGAAGAAAATATAGGCACCAAACTTATGGACCTGGGTCGTAGGGAACATTTTATGAACTTGACCCAAAAGGCAAGGGAAGTAAAGGCAAAAATAAATGAATGGGCCCTGACCAATTTGGCTAGGTGGGTAGAGCGTCAGCCTGAGGACTCAAGGGTCCCAGGTTTGATTCTGGTCAAGGGCATGTACCTTGGTTGCGGGCACATCCCCAGTAGGGAGTGTGCAGGAGGCAGCTGATCGATGTTTCTAACTCTCTATCCCTCTCCCTTCCTCTCTGTAAAAAAATCAATAAAATATATTTAAAAATAAAAATAAATTAATGAATGGGACTATATCAAACTAAAAAGCTTCTTTACAGCAGAATAAAATGACAACAAAACAAAGAGGCAGTCAACCAGATGGGAGATGATATTTGCAAACAGTAGCTCCGACAAAGGTTTACTTTCCAAAATATATAAGGAACTCATAGAACTCAACACCAAACAAATAAACAATTAAATCAAAACATAGGCAGAGGACCTGAAAATATACCTCTCCCAAGAAGACATACAGCCAATGGATATATGAAAAGATGTTCAACCTCACTGGCCATTAGGTAAATGCAAATAAAAACTGCAATGAGATACCACCTTACACCTGTTATAATGGCCTATTATCTACAAGACAAGCAATAACACGTGTTGGAGAGGTTGTGGGAAAAGGGGAACCATCATTCAGTACTGGTGGAAATGTAGACTGGTACAACCACTATGGAAAGCAGTCTGGTGAATCCTCAAAGAATTATGAATAGAGCTACCATATGACCCACTCCTGGGTATATAATTGAAAAACTCAGAATCCTGTATTCTCAAAGATATATGGATCCCTATTTACACTGCAGCATTATTCACTGTGGCCAAGACATAGAAACAACCAAAGTGTCCCATGACAGAGAACTGGATAAAGAAGAAGTGGTACATATGCACAATGGAATACTACTCAGCCATAAAAAGGGTAACATAGTGCCATTTGCAACATAGATAGACCTTGAGAATATTATGCTAAGTGAAATAAGTCAGTCAGATAAAGCTAAGAACCATACAATTTCATTCATATGTGGGATATAAAACTGAAACTAACACAAACAGCAGGGTGGTGGTTGCCAGAGGGAAGGGAGTAGGAAGGTTCCTAATATAAGGTGACAGGAGAAGATCTGAGTTTGGGTGGTGGGCACACAGTGTAATATACAGATCTTTTAACATAGAAACCCAGACCTGAAACCTATATGTTCATGTTGACCAATGTCACCCCAATCAATTTAATAAAAAAAAGGTAATTTAATAAAATATGAGTTGTGGTACAACCACTATGGAAAAGAATGTGGAGTTTCCTAAAAAAAATTAAAAATGGAACTGCCATTTGACCAGTGATCCCACTTCTAGGAATATACACTAAGAACCTGAAACACCAACCAGAAAAAAAATATATAAACCCCTATGTTGATAGAAGTATTATTTATAATACCTGAGATCTGGAAATAGCCCACGTTCCCATTCCCATCAGTAAATGAATATATAAAAAGAACCTGTGGTACATTTACATAATGAAATATTATGCAGCTGTAAAAAAAGAAGGATCTTTTATCCTTTTATACATCGTGGAGGGATCTGGAGAGTATTATGTGAAGTGAAATAAGCCAGTCAGAGAACTACAAGTATCACATGATCTCACTTATATGTGGAATATAATGAACAAAACAAACTGATAAAAAAAAAAATAGATCCAGAGACATAGAAGCATACAACCGACTGAGGTATTTCAGAGGGAGCAAGTGAGAAGAGATTAGCCAAAGAATTTATATGCATACTAGATGCCCGGTGCACAAAAGTTTGTGCACTCGGGTGGGGGGGGGCGTGTCCCTCAGCCCGGCCTGTGCCCTCTCCCGGTCTGGGACCCCTCGGGGAATGACCACCTGCTGGCTTAGGCCTGCTCCCTGGGGGATTGAGCCTAAGCTGGCAATCAGATATCCCTCTGGCAGCCCGGCAGCCCTTGGGGGATGTCCACTTGCCAGTGGGGAGCAGACCTAAGCTGCAGTCGGACACGCTTAGTGCTGCTGAGGAGGCAGGAGAGGCTCCCACCACCACCGCTGTACTGGCAGCCATCAGCCTGGCTTATGGCTGAGCAGAGCTCCCCCATGTGGGAGTGCACTGACCACCAGAGGGCAGGTCCTGCATTGAGCATCTGCCTCCTGGTGGTCAGTGTGTGTCATAGTGACCAGTCATTCCCAGTCTTTCTGCTGTTAGGGTCAGTTTGCATATTACCCTTTTACTATATAGGATAGAGGTCTGGTGCATGGGTGGGGGCCGGCTGGTTTGCCCTGAAGGGTGTCCCAGATCAGGGTGGGGGTCCCGCTTGGGTGCCTGGCCAGCCTGGGTGAGGGGATGATGGCTATTTGCAGCTGGTCACACCCCCTTCAGAGTGGGGGTCCCCACTGGGGTGACTGGCCAGTCTGGGTGAGGAGCTGAGGGCCATTTTCAGGCTGGCCTGCAACTGAAGCTCCCAGCCTCTCCTTTTTTCTTTTTTTTTAATCCTGGGATTTATTTACCTTCTATAATTGAAACTTTGTTGCTGCCACTGGAGCTGAGTGCTGCTCGCTCCAGCTCTGAGGCCACGGCCTGCTGAAAGCAGGTATCTGGGGTTTGTTTAGCTTCTATAATTGAAACTTAGATCCTTTCAGAGCTCAGAGCCAGGCCAAGGCAGACGGGGAATCTTGGCTTCCTCCATCACTGACGCAAGCAAGCCTCCTGCTTGCTTCAGCGGCGTGGCTGCCGGCCGCCATCTTTGTTGGTGGTTAATTTGCATATTGCCCTGATTAGCCAATGGGAAATGTAGCAAAGGTATGGTTAATTACCATGTTTGTCTTTTATTAGATTGGATATGCATAACACAAGAACAGACAATGGAGGGGTAAAGACCTAGGGAGGGGGGTAGAAGAGGGGTGGAAGAAATCAATGGGAGGAAAACGTGACATCTGTAATACTTTCAACAATAAAGCTAACTTTTTAAAATATATGATTTGAAAGTTCCTTTTGTCATAATAAAGGCATAGTCTATAGAATTACTTTTATAAAGAAAATATACTATTGCCTATTATTGTACCTTTTAATATCCAGATTAATTTTAGTATAAATTTTCACATGTACATTTTTAAGAGCTCTTACGTTTTAATTAGGTTAGTGGAAATTTTTTCAAACAGTTGGGTAAGAATTTCTATCTTAAAATTTTTTCTCTTATGTTCTTCACTAGTTCATATATTTCTTCAGAGGATGCCTAATTTTATGAGTGTTGTTTTTTGTACATAGCATTTAAATAGCAACTCTCACAACTGAGGAGTATGAAATTGCCTTCTGCTTGATAATTAGGAATAAATATTGGACTTCTCATTTCCCAAGTTATATCATATGACCATAAATATTTATATACACATTCAACTTACCAAATGTTCAGTACTGAATTTCTGACTCTCAATATCTACCTAAATAAATAACCAGGAGCAAAACAAACTTTTCAGGTACATAGCTTAGGAGACCATCTTCTACTTAGAAAAGGGAAAATATGAGCACTTTAGAAAAAAAATCTATAAAAATTAATGGCTTATCTCTAGGCCATTATTTTAAGAATACTTTACCTTTCAAAACCCAGTCCCTTACAAAACTCAGATTGTTTCTCCAGTCCAGTAGGCCAACTTTCTTTCAAAGGTGCTCTCTCTTTTAACACTTCAGTCCTTATTATCCCATCACCGGAAAAATATCTAGAACCCCTGTAATTGTAACAATATTAAGCATTGTGTTTTGACTTAAAAAGTTGACAGTAGTATCTTCTTTTACTGAAGGTGAGACCTTCATAATTACTAACATCCAGGTGAGTGAATAAGGTGTGTATTTTAGAGCTTATTGATTCTCCTATGTTCTGTACAAGGATAAGAAGTTGTCATAAGACAAGTAATTTCCTTATAGATTACCATAATAATAATGGCAAAATTGGGTATAAGCCAAATGCTGTCCATGGGAGACAAAAACTGGTAGTCAAATCCAATAAGGATATATTACTTATCCATTACAAAGACTGATGCTGATCTAAATGTACAGAGAAGAAAAATTGGGGTTAATATAATAAGATCAGAGGTTAATGATGTACAACTGATACAGTTATATAAAACACACATACACATGGAGAGAAATGTTATATATGCTTATCTTAGGATAAATATAAGACAATGTTTTGAACAGTAAGTAGAAACCTGATAACATGGTACACATGAAACAAAGATGAAAATAGATATAACAATAGACTTAATTTCCCCCATTATATTGTAAAAGGTTACACAGAGGATGCATTTATATGTACATATGCACCTAAATATAACTTTATAGAGACTTTGAGGAGATATGAAATAAAATATCAGATATAAGTGAACATAAGGAAAGCAACCATAACAAAATGGTACCACACAAAGAGAATGTAAGAAAGAAAGTATCTTCGAAAAGTTCTTAGGCTGTTATTTTATAATTATCAAGAGAATGTTTATTCATTTATTTTTAAATATATTTTTATTGATTTCAGAGAGGAAGGGAGAGGGAGAGATAGAAATATCAAGGAGAGAATCATTGATCAGCTGCCTCCAGCATGCCACATACTGGGGAATGAGACAGCAACCCAGGCATATGCCCTGACTTGGGGATCAAACTGTGACCTCCAGGTTCATAGATCAACACTCAACCACTGAGCCACACCAACCAGGCAAGAGAGATATTTATTATTAAAATTAATATACCCAACCACATAGAGATATGAGAGGAATACCAGAAGATGGCCTAAGAAAGGAAAAATATTGGAAGGAATAATACAATTGCTGAGAGTTTTCCAAAATAATAGACAATGTCAAGTGGAATATTCAAGGTGTGCTAAGTACTAACATAACATTTACACACACACAAATGGACTGACAGACACACAAACACACACACTCTTCCCTAGGTTAGTGATAGTAAAACTCTTAGAAAGCAAGGCTTAAGGAAAAAATTTAGAAGAGACAAAAACAAAAATAAACACAATTAACAAGCAGGAGGGGGCTTTTTTTAAATCAGAGTGAATTTGACAGAATTGGTTTTAGGCTGAAAAAGCATAAACAATGAGGTATCGTGGAGATAGCAATGGTAGGAAGGAGCTAGGACTCCTAGGTTTAAAAAAGCCAAGTGACAATATAGTGGTTTGAGAATTCATTTAGTGGAGGGGTTTTTCAGAGTCAGGACACAGATTCCAAAGAAAGGGGGCTGGCTGCCCAGCTAGAAGTGGTTTCTAAGAAATATTAGAGGAAGGAATCCTGAAACCATACACCTACCTTTGATGATGGTGACCTTGTATCTGCTCATGCCACAGCATCAGGGTCTCAGAGGAGACCACCCTCAAAGGTAAGACCAAGAGCTCAAGGTAGAGAGACAGAGAGTTCACCAGTGTCTGTTGTTTTGCTTTATGAGGGGACCTTACATGAAGAGTTCTTGAAGTTCCTGATATGACCAAAACTATACTTTGGACATTCAGCTCAGCCCCTACTGAAATAATATGGTTTTGTGTGGGATCTTTATTCAGGTGACACTGGAAGGAATAGGAACAAAGGAGGTATGTTCAATGTTTCTTTCCTCCATACTTTTTGTCTTCCTTTGTTGAACCTGACTGGTAGAGCCTAACAGGGAGCAGGTTTGTAAAGGCAAAATGGGCTTGGCAGACTCCCAGTTCCAGCATCATGGAATGGAGTATAAGATGTGGAGCCAAGAGATTTTGATATCTTTTACTTAGCACCTGCTTCTTCCTAAAGCACATATCTTAACAAAGAATGCAACAAGTCTTATTGATGCTATTCATTTCATTTGAAACATAATAAATACAGAAATAACTATAATTTCAGCAAAAACCACTTTCTAAAATGTAAGCACCCAAATCAGAACCTTTGTTAAGGAGCCTGTACATTATGCTTATATAATAAATGGAGATCCATTTACAGATTTCAGTTAGTGGTGCGGTGGCAGAAAATTCATTTATTTCCTTCACTAATAATAAAGAGAATGGTTATTGAGATTTTATTAATTTGTGTGCCAGCTACATATGATGAGCCCAATATTATAAGTGCCACCTGATGACTGGAGTGGTGGATTTGAATATTTATGCAGTGAATAAAAAGAAATCTCTTCTATTGAGGAATTCTCTTAAAATGTGAGCACTTCTCTTAATATCACCCTACCTGAAAAACTTTCATAGACTCAGAAATAAGTCCAAGAAATTATTGGGACCTTACAGTCTAATGTTGGGCATTGGCATGTGGGCCCTCCAGGGACTGGCTATTCTATAGAGTTATGGCCTTTTCACTGTCTTTGGTGATTAATTAAATTACTTTATGAATCTTTAAGCAACAGAAACTGACATGTAGAAAACTGATAGTAATGCCATTGTTCCCATCCATAGCAATGCAAATGACTCCTATTCATGCTAATGCATATATAAGTTATCCTATGAAAATATTGAGACTTAAAATTCCTATTTAAAAAGAGCGTTCAATAATTTACTGCTTCCCTTATTAATTATTGAGATAAATAATAACTTGTATACGTGTTCATCTTCCTATCTAATAAAAGAGAAACATGGTAATTGGCGTACAACCTCTGCCCTTCCCATTGGCTAATCAGGGCAATATGCAAATTAACTGCCAGCCAAGATGGCGGCCGGCAGCCAGGCAGCTTCAAACTAACATGAGGCTTGCTTGCTTCACTGACGGAGGACTCCAACATTCCCTGCCTGCCACTGCAGGCCTCTGAGCTGCAACTCTAAGCAACTATGTAACAAATATAGAAGCTAAACAAAACCCCAGAAACCTGCTTTAGTTGCCGGGCTTCAGCCAGCAGGATCTCAACATTGTAAGCAAAGGCCAGACACCTACTTTCAGCAGCGGAGGCCTAAGAGCTGGAGCCAAGCCTCAAAGCTAAAGCTAGCCCAGAATAAAAAAAGAAAAAAAGGAGTGGTTGGGAGCTTCAGTCACCCCCAGCCTGAAAACAGCCCTCAGCCACTCACCCAGACTGGCCAGGCACCCCAGTGGGGACCCCCACCCTGAAGGGTGTGTGACCAGTTGCAAACAGCCATCATCCCCTCACCCAGGCTAGCCAGGCACCCCAGTGGGGACCCCCACCCTGATCCAGGACACCCTTCAGGGCAAACCAGCCGGCACCCACCCGTGCACCAGGCCTCTACCCTATATAGTAAAAGGGTAATATGCCTCCCAGCACCGGGATCAGTGGAGCCGCGAGGCCTCCCAGCACCAGGATCAGCATGACAGGGGGCAGCGCCCAAATCCCCTGATCGCCCTGTGGCTCTGTGTGTGACAGGGGGCGGGGCTACAACCTCCCTATCGGCCCTGCTCTGTTCGTGACAGGGGAAGGCGCCCCAACCCCCTGATCATCCCTGCTCTGTGCCTGATGGGGGGAGCTCCCCAACCCCCTGATCACCCTGAGGCTCTGTGTGTGACAGGGTATGGCGCCCAAACCCCCTCCCTGATCGGCCCTGCTCTGTGTGTGACAGGGTAGAGCCATAACCTCCCCATCGGCCCTGCCCTGAGTGTGAGAGTGGCGGCGCCCCAACCCCCTGATCGGCCCTGCTCTGTGGGTGATAGAGAGCGGCACCCCAACCCCCTGATGGGGCCTTCTCTGTGCGTGACAGGGGGCAGCGCCCCAACCCCCTGATGGGCCCTGCTCTGTGCATGACAGGGGGTGGTGCCGCAACCTCCCCATAGACACTGCCTTGAGTGTGACAGGGGACGGTGCCCCAACCCCCCAATCGGCCCTGCTCTGAGCCCGACCAGGGGCTGCACCTAGGGATTGGGCCTGCCCTCTGCCACCCAGGAGCAGGCCTAAGCCAGCAGGTCGTTATCTCCCGAGGGGTCACAGACTGCGAGAGGGCACAGGCAGGGCTGAGAGACCCCCCTCCACCGTGAGTGCACAAATTTTTGTGCACCGGGCCTCTAGTTTGATGATAACATGCGAGTCTCAGCATCACAGAGCTGTGTATAAAATTTGGTGCCACAAGAGAGACTTAGATATTCTTTACCTAGTACCCACTTCCTTCTAAAACACATAACCTGATGACAAATGTAACAGTAAGTCCTTTAGATGCTATTGCTTCCTAGATCTCTCACACACACACACACACACACACACACACACACACACACACACACATCAGAACCTTTGTTAAGGATTTCACACCTTAATCTTATATGCTAAATGGGAGGCCATTTACAAAATTTAATTAGTGGTATAATGACAGTAAGTTGTCTTTTAAAGAGAAGATCTTTCTTAATCCATGTGTCAGCTACTCAAGGTGAGCAGCATATCAACCCGAAGTTCCACAAAGGCGCATTAGAGCTTCCAATCCTACTCATTTTATTTAATGTTAACTTCAAATTTTCTCTCCCATAACATACACATAATAATTTCTTACAAGTAGTAGAAATAAAATGAGTAAAGTGCATTTTTAGGGTATAATTAAAAATCTTTTTAAAACAAATGTATAAGATCAGAAATATTTGGAGATCTCTGCTTTAAATAACTCATACCACAATGTCCCACACAGAAACACAGAAAGGTGACTCATGCAGTTTCTCTAATAAAACAGGATGGCTTATAGACCCTAATCCCCAATTAATTACTTACCTTCCTAAAACACATTCAGTAACATGCACACACACACTATCACACAGTGACAGTGAACATCTACTAGGCTGCATATTTTTTCTTCTGATCCATCCTTCCAGCCTGTAAATATCCTTATTAAATGTTTATACCTCCTGGATAAAATGGCATATTTTAGTTGCCATAGAAACCAGAATGTCATCAAAACATTCTTGTTAATGATAGATTTCCAAGGAAACAAAAAAGGCACATATATCCTCAGAAGCCAAATGTTTTTCATCTCAGTCACTTATACCTTTCCCAATCTAATGAATGAAATATTAGAATTATCAGGAGGATCACTTCTTAAATTATATAAATGTCTAACCACTATGCTGTACACCTGAAACTAATATAAACTAATGTTGAATATCAAATGTAACTGAAAAATAAAAAATCAATATTAGAGACAATATCTGAAGTTCTTCGTGTAATAGGCATTTAGAGAAAGGGAGCTTTTTATGTAAGGGGCTAGTGAAGAAGTAAACATGGGGTAAGAAATATGTTTTCCCTGTTAGAAACACAGATCATGTTCCAGTTTCTGTGACAAGCCACCTTTCAGCTTGCCATAACACAAGTGGCCAGGTGCATTTGTACGGGTGGAAGTCTGTAGATTGTTGGTCACTTTAAAATGACCTGCAGATGATAAAGCATTTGGGTGTCAGAGGAAGGCAAACTAGAAAATCAGGTTCCAAGTATTTCCAGACTCCCTTATTTAACTATCCTCTCACACTGTGGCCAACATTTTTAGCCACCAAGATATATCTGAATGCTGAATTGTCAAGTGATTCAGACAATCAAGCTGTTCATGTTCTGGTCTGAGCCAGGTCCAACACACCACTGGATCTGTACACTCTGATCAAAACAAATCATCTCACTCCATGTGGCATCCACAATAGAAGCACCATGCTGGATTAGAGATAATACCAGTGTGCAAATTATATGAAGTGTTTCAACAGGTTCTTAAGGCACAGGAAATGGAGATAGTTATGAAAACCCACAATCAGCCCATCTAGTTTCTCAAGGAAGGCAAATAACGGGTATTTTCATAGTCACTAGGTGTTTTTTTTATAATTGTTAATACTTTTATTGAATTTATTGTGGTGACATTGGTTAATAAAATTATACAGGTTTCAGGTATACACTTATATAATCCATGGTCTGTACATTATATCATTTTATTGTATGTTTATCTCCTCAAGTCAAGTCTCCTTCCATCACCATTTATCCCTTCAAAATCTTTTTTACTCCCCCCACCTCCCATTTCCTCTAGCAATCACCATACTGTTGTCTGTGTCCATGAGTCTTTCTTTTTTTCCTTTGCTTAATCCCTTCACCCTTCTCCCCCAGCCCTCAACCCCCCACCTCTTATGTATTTCACAGAACTAGAAGAAATATTCCAAAACTGTTTATGGGACCACAAAATAACCGAAATAGCCACAGCAATCTTGAGAAAGAAGAACAAAGTTGGAGGACTCATGCTACTTGAAATACAAGGCCATAATAATCAAAACAACATAATACTGGCATAAAAACAGACATAAATCAATGGAACAGAATAGAGAGTCCAGAAATAAACCCACACCTTTATAGTCAATTAATATTTGACAAAGGAGGTAAAAGCATACAATGGGGTAAAAATAAATAGTTCAATAAATAGTATTGGGAAAGTTGGACAGGTACCTGCAAAAAATGAAACTAAACCACCTTTTTACATCATACACAAGAATAAATTCAAGCCCTGGCTGGCCTTTCAGTGGTTAGAGTGAATGGTCACTTCTGGGTTGCAGGTTCAATCCCTGGGCCTGGTGGGGGTGCTTGTGAGAGGCAATCAATCGATGTGTCTCTTTCACATCAGTGTCTCTCTACCTTTCTTTTCCCCCCTCCTTCTTTCCCTCTCTTCTACTCTCTCTAAAAAATCAATGGGAAAAATATCCTGGGGTGAGGATTAGCAACGAAAAAAGAATAAACTCGAAATCGATTAAAGACTTAAATGTTAGACTTGAAGCCATAAAAATCCTAGAAGAAAAAATAGGCAGTGAAATCTCAGACATTGCTCATAGCACTATTTTTTTCTGATATATAGTTGCTAGTTTTAAATAAGAGACTTTCAGAAAGACAGATGAAGATTTGTGTTTCAGCTCTGCCACTCATTAACCATGTGACTTATAGCATGCTACTTAACTACTCTAATACCTAGTCTCCATTTCAAGGAAATAAAGTAATAATTTCTCTACAGTAAAAGGTTGATCAAAGGTCACTAAAGAAAATGGAAGTTTTTGTTTTAAACATATTTTTTCATGAAGCATGTGCTTTTTATTTAAGCATGAAATGGGTTTAATATTGTTATTTTAAATGAATAAATAAGTAGGTTTAAAAGTGCTTAGCATTATTTTCTAATTTTCAATTTCTAATTTTAGGGCACTTGCAGACATAAGTGCCCTAAACAAAAGCTTTTTGGGGTCTTCAGGACAAAATGTTTGAAAATAACTGTTCCTGTAGAATTCAAGAATGTGGCCATAAACCTGCTTCATACAGTCTCATGAGCTGACTTTCATAGCATCAAATCTCTCTCACCGGTATCTCAAAAAAATCTAACACAGTAATAGATCAGAATGAAACATCCCACCTGCAATGCAAGGTGGTGAGAAATCAGAAATATCAGAAGGTATACAACATTCTTATGACTGTGTGCAACCCACACAAATGCCCAGAGGACCCATCCTCGTCAATTTATGAGGAGGTATGAGTGTGTATGTGTCCTACTTCAGTGGCATTTCCCCCACCCCAAATTTTGTCATTCAATGTAAGTCCTTCTAAAATTTTCTTTTTTCATACAACTTCACATTTTTCCTTATTATTACATAACATTTTGCCTCACTTTGCATAAGCTATGAGATAATTCCATTATGTTTATGGATTAATGTATGCTTGTATTATATCCCATATTGTATCATTAAATGTAAAACCTCTCTGCCAGAGCTGCTATTCTGCACCTGAATAGGCAATGCAAGGGAAATACACCCACGACACTAGGGTAAATAGAGGCAAATTTCATAGGCAAGGCTCTCCAGCCTGTGGGATATTCTGCCATCACCTAATGACACAGCTATCCTGTATGTTTCTGTATCTTCCACTCAGAACAGTGTACTGTGTAACACAATGGCATACATTATATATTTTATTCCCTTATCATAAGAATGTTCATTGAAAATTTTAATAATTGTTTGAATGGTTCAGTGTAAATATGTGTGTTTATTCCTGTAGGCTTTTTTTGTTCTAACCATACACACATTTTTACAAATTCCATGAATAGCCTCTTAAAACAATTCTATGGCATACTTTCACATTCCTCAGAACTCTCACTTGTGTACACTATAATGTGAAACACTAGAAATAATTTGAGTTATTTTTCTACTAAAAAGTAATTTGTAATATAAACAATAACAAAATGTTTTCATTAAAGCAATTTCACCCCAATAAATTCAATAAAAATGAAAAAAATTAAACTGCCCTGTCATCTCATTTTTTGTCTCCATTTCAATATATCCTCTATTGGTAGATTCATATACCTTTAGAATGATGTGATCATTTTAGCATACTGACCATCACCCAACTAGTTTTAATCTATCCTCAGTTTCTTAGGGGACCTTGGGTATATACAACTATCCAGTACTTCACTTTATCCTTGGATAAAATATCTAAGCCTGCCAAGTGGGTATTTACAATTAAATCAACATGAAGGGAAATATTCCTATTAGTAATCGACCACACACTAAGTTAAGAGTCTACTTAGTATGTTCAAACAATAAGGTTCCCAAATGTGTGCCTTACATTTTCTAATATATTTTATAATATTGAGTTTTGTCACTCTTGCTCTTTGGTTGATAATTAAATTTCTGTACAATAAATTAGGCTTTCATCCATGCACGAAATATCTGAAACTCACCAATATATTGATTTAGAAGTTCTATTCTGATAGCCCCTTTCTTAAGTATTGGCTTTGTGCATTTATGCAGTGGGGGTCAGGGCTAGGTCAGGAGCTCTCTTAAGTATTGGCACCTCTCTCTTAATATGAGCATATCTAAAAACATGTCAAATATTAGTAATGGGCATGAGATTACTTGGGGCACTTTCAGTGGAATGCTGAGCATTGGCTAGGGGACCCTATAGGGATTGTCTCATTGTATATAGGTAAGCCTCTTTTCATTTCTTTTGATGGATTAGGCTAATTTACCACTCTGTAAGGGACAGAATTTAACTTGTAGAAAACTGATAGAATTACTGTTTCCTGTCCATTCCAATGTGAATGATTCCTACTCTTATCAATGTAAATATATTTTGTTCTATAGGAAATAATGTCAGTAACTCAAATTTTGATTTGAAAAGGTTTTCATGGTTTATTATTAATTATTGAGTTAAATAAATGGAAAAGATGTATATCCTTGTATTGTTCTTGAATTTAGGGGAAAGTTTTTAGTCTGTCAGCATTAAGACTGATGATAGCTATAAATTCGTCCCAGATGCACTCTATTACATTGAGAAAGTTTTCTTTTATTCCTAGCTTGTTTTTTTATAATCATTAAAGGGTGTTGCATTTGGACAAATGCTTTTTTTCTGCATCATTTTAGATAATCATGTGGCTTTTCCTTCATTTTATGAAATATTACATTGATTAATTAACTTGTGTTGTGTCATGTTCACATTCCTGGAGGAAATACTAAATTATCATGGTGTATAATCTTTTTAATAAACTACTGGATAGGCTTTCCTGGTATTTTTAGAGCATTTTTACATCTATATTCATGTAGGCTATTGGTCTGTAGGTATTTTTTTTCTTGTGATATTTTTGTCAAGCTTTGATATCAGAGTAATACTGACCTCACAGTATGAATTAGGAAGTGTTTTTCCTCTTCTGGTTTTTGGAGGTATTTGAAAAGAACTGGTGTAAATTTTTCAGAAATGTTTGATGGAACTCACCAGCAAGCCATCTGGATTGAGCTTTTCTCTGTTGGAGTTTTCTAAAATACTAATAAAGTCCCCTTAAATTTATAGCACTGTTCAGATTTTCTATTTGTTCTTTAATCAATTTTGTTTGTTTGCATGTTTCTAGGAATTTATTTTATCTAGGTTATCTAATTTGTTGGAATACAATTGTGCATAGTAGTCACTAGTAACCATTTTTCTTTTCTTTAAGGTTGGTGACAATATCACACTTTCACTCCCGAATTTATTAAATTCAATCAAGTCTCTTTTTTGGACTTTATAACTAATAGTTTGTTAATATTTTAAAAGAATAATGCTGGTTTTGTTGATTCTATTATTTTCTCTCCTCTTTTTTAAATTATTTTTATTTTTAAAATATATATTTTTATTGATTTCAGAGAGGAAGGGAGAGGGAGAGAGAAGATAGAAACATCAATGATGAGAGAGAATCATTGATTGGCTGCCTCCTGCATGCCCCCCACTAGGGATGGAGCCTGCAACCCGGGCATGTGCCCTTGACCGGAATCGAACCTGGGACCCTTCAGTCCACAGGCCGTCGGCTCTATCCACTGAGCCAAATTGGCTAGGGCTCTCCTTTTTTTAAATAAATTTCCACTTAAATCTTTACCATATCCTTGCTTCTGTTTGGTTTTGCTTTAGTTTGCTCTTCTTTTTCTAGTTCCTTAATGTAGAAAGTCAGCATAATGGTTTAAGATCTTTCTGCCTTTTTAATGTAGCTGCTGATGGCTGTAAATATCCTTCTGAGCACTGCTTTCACTGCATCCCATGAGTTTTATTTTTCAATATATTTTGATTTATTTCAGAGAGGAAGGGAGAGGGAGAGATGGGTAGGAACATCAATGATAAGAATCATTGATTGGTTGCCTCCTGCAGGCTCCCCACTGGGGATTGAGAATGCAAACCAGGGATATGCCCTGACCAAGAATCAAACCGTGACCCTCCTGGTTCATAGATCAATGTTGGGGTCCAACCCCAGGAGGTCCAGGGGTTCCCAAAGGTGTGGACAGAGTCGTCGAAGAATGAGGGACACGGAGACAGCATTCAGTTGATCATCATTCTAGCCAGGTTCTCTAGCCAGGTTCTAGCCAGGAACTCCAGCCAGGTTCTGTGTTTTATTGTCTTGTTACATCTGTATTTATACCAGTTGATTTTAATCCTATCAATTTCTATTCCAAAGGTTGGGGCATTTCTTATCTCCATTTCAGGGAGTAAAGATTATGTAGCTCAAGCATGATTGTTCGTGGTTAAAATGATTAACTACCTGCCTGGCACTTAGTTAAGGGGTTTTATTCCCTCCCTAACTTCAGGGGAAAATCCCTACCTGGGGAAACAACCTTCCTTGGAGAGGTGACCTTGGTTAAAACACATAGCACCAAGAGGGGAGCAAACATATTAAGAACAGTATGCCATATACACCAGGTCCCTTGAAACATATGCTGAGCAGATGTTTCTTCCCTGCAGCGACTGTGTCAAGCAGCAAGGATGGACCAGCTTCCAGCAGGTCAAAGCTCAACCACTGAGACATGCCGACTGGGCTGCATAAGTTTTAATATGTTGTGAATTCATTTTCATTTGTCTCAAAGTATTTCTAATTTTCCTTTGACTTCTTTTTGACTCATTGTTTTTTAAGACTGTGTTCTACAATTTCCACATATTTGCAAATTAACGTTTTCCTTCTATTACTGATTTAATTTTATCCCTTTTTTATTCCTTCAACAAATGTCATTTATTTATTTATTTGTTTGTTTGTTTATTTATTTATTTTAACTCGTTATTGTTGAGGGTGTTATATATATATAACTTCCCCTCCACACCCCATTGACCTCTCCCATTCCTCCTATGCCCCGCCACCTCAGGTCTTCCACACTCTATTGTCTGTGTCCATGAGTTATGCATATATGCATACAAGTTCATTGGTTGATCTCTTCCTACCTAGCCACCTTCCTCTACCTTCCCTCTGAGGTTTGACAGTCTGTTCGATGCTTCTATGTCTCTGGATCTATTTTTGTTCATCAGTTTATGTTGTTCATTAGACTCCACATGTAAGATCATGTGATATTTATCTTTCTCTGACTGGCTAATTTTGCTTAGCATAATGCTCTGCAGGTCCTCCCATGCTGTTGTACATGGTAAGAGTTCTTTCTTTTTTACAGCTGCATAGTATTCCATTCTGTAGATATACCACAGGTTTTTAATCCACACATCTGCTGATAGGCACTTAGGCTGTTTCTAGATCTTAGCTATTGTCAATTGCACTGCTATGAACATAGGAGTGCATACATTCTTTCTTATTGGTGTTTCTGATTTCTTAGGATATATTCATAGAAGTGAGATCACTGGGTAAAATGGGAGTTCCATTTTTAATTTTTTGAGGAAATTCCATATTGTTTTCCACAGAGGCTGCACCAGTCTGCATTCCCACAAGCAGTGTATGAGGGTTCCGTTTTCTCCACATCCTCTTCAACACTTATCATTTGTTGATTTGTTGATGATAGCCATTCTGACAGGTGTGAGTTGGTACTTCATTGTCATTTTGATTTGTGTCTCTCAGATGATTAGGGACTTCAAGTATGTTTTCGTATTCCTTTTGGCTTTCTCTATATCTACTTTCAAGAAGTGTCTATTTAGGTCCTCTGCCCATTTTTTAAATGGATTATTTATCTTCCTTTAGTTAAGTTGTATGATATATATATATATTTATAGTTAACCCCTTATTGTATGTAACATTGGCAAGTATGTTCTTTCATACAGTGGGCTCTCTTGTTATTTTGTTAATGGTTTATTTTGCTCTGCAGAAGTTTTTATTTTGTTGTAGTCCCATTTGTTTATTTTCTCCTTAGTTTCCATTGCCCTAGAGATGTATCAGCAAACATATTGCTCTGAGAAATGTCTGAGAGTTTGCTGCCTATGGTTTCTTCTAAGATTTTTATGATTTCATGTCTTACATTTAAGTATTTTATCCATTTTGAGTTAATTTTGGGGATGATATGAGTTGGTTATCTAGGTTCATTTTTTGTATATACCTGTCCAATTTTCCCAACACCATTTATTGAAGGGACTGCCTTGACTCCATTGTATGCTTTAGCCTCCTTTGTCAAATATTAATTGAGCATCATGGTTGGGTCAATTTCTGGGTTCTTTGTGCTGTTCCATTGGTATATATGTCTGTTCTTATGGCAGTACCAGGCTGTTTTGAGTACAGTGGTTTTGTACCATAACATGATATATGGTATTGTGACCCGTCCAACTGTGTTCTTTCTCAAGATTGCTGTGGCCATTCCAGATCTTTTTCTGAATCCATACAAATTTTGGAGAGTTTGTTCTAGGTCTATGAAATATGCTGATGGTATTTTAATAGGGGTTGCATTGAATCTATAGATTGCTTTGGGTATATGGACATTTTAATGATGTTGATTCTACCAATCCATGAACACGGTATATTCTTCCACTTTTTATGTCTTCCTCTATCTTTTTTCTCAATGTCCTGTAAATTTCCGAGTACAGGTCTATTACTTCCTTAGTTAAGTTTATTCTTATGTATTTTAATTTTTTGTTGCAATGGTAAATGGAAATGTTTTCTTAGTCTCTCTTTCTGAGAGTTCATTATTAGTGTTTAAAAATGCCATAGATTTCTGGGTGTTAATTTAGTGTCCTGTGACATTGCTGAATTTATTTATTAAATCTAGTAGTTTATTGCTGGAGTCTTTAGGATATTCTATGTACAATATCATGTCATCTGCGAATAAAGATAGTTTTACTTCCTCCTTTCCAATTTGGGTGCCTTTTATTTCTTCCTCTTGTCTGCATCAATTGATATGGTCATGTGATTTTTTTGTCTTACAATCTGTTAATGTGCTGTATCACATTTATTGATTTGTGAATATTGTACCAGCTTTGCATCCCCAGAAAAATCCCACTTCCTCATGGTGTATTATCTTTTTAAGATATTGCTGGATCCAATTTGCCAAGATTTTGTTGAGGATTTTAACAACTATTTTCATCAGGGACATTGGCCTGTAATTCTTTTTCTTTGTAGTGTCTTTATCTGGTTTTTGGTATTAGGGTAATGTTGGCCTCATAGAAAGAGCTTGGAAGTATTCCTTCTCTTGAATTTTTTTGGAATGGTTTGAAAAGGGTTGGCATTAGTTCTTATTTGAATGTTTGGTAAAACTCCCCTGTGAAGCTGACCAGACCAGGGCTTTTGTTTGCTGGATTTTTTTATTACTACTTCTATTTTGTCAGTTGTTATCAGCCTATTCAGGCTTTCTGATTCTTTCTGTTTGAGTTTTGGAAGATTGTATTTTTCTAGGGATATGTCCATTTGTCCAGGTTGCCCCGTTTGTTCAAATAAAGTCATTCATAGTATTTTTTATGATCCTTTGTATTTCTGGGGGGTCAGTTGTTACTGCACATCTTTTGTTTATGATTTTATTTGGGTCCTCTCTCTGATTTTTGGTGAGTCTGGCTAGAGGTTCATCAATCTTGTTCATCCTTTCAAAGAACTCTTGTTTTTATTGATCTTTTGTTTTGTTTTTTGGTCTCTACATCATTTATTTTCCCTCTGATCTTTATTATTTCCTTCCCTCTACTTACCCTGGGCTTTTCTTATTGCTCTTTTTGTAGTTCTTTAAGTTGTTGGTTTAGATAACTTATTAAAAGTCTTTTTTTGTTTTGTTTTGTTTTGAGGTAGACCTGTAGTGCTATGAACTTCCCTCTCAGGATTGCTTTCACTGTGTCCCATTGATTTTGGATTGTTGTGTTTCCATTGTCATTTATTTCCAGGATATTTTCTATTTCTCCTTTCATCTCTTTGGTTACCCATTCATTGTTCAATAGCATGCTATATAGTCTCCAAGTGTTTGATTGTTTTTTATTGTTTTTATTGTAGTTGATTTCTAATTTTATGCCATTGTGATCTGAGAGGATGCTTGATATGATTTTAATCTTCTTGAATTTGAAGAGACTTTGCCTGTGCCCAATATGTGGTCTATCTTTGAAAATGTCCCATGTGCACTTGAGAAGAATGCATATTCTATAGTTTAAGATGAAATGTTCTGAATATGTCAGTTAGTCCCATCTAATCTAGTGAGTCACTTTGGATTGCTATTTCCTTGTTGATTTTTTGTCTAAAACAGTTATTCACTTTCAATCTGTGTGAGTCCTTTGATCTGAGGTGCGCCTCTTGTAGACAGCATATACTAGTATATAGGCCATGTGTTTTTTTAATATATTTTAATGAATTTTTTACAGAGAGGAAGGGAGAGGGATAGAGAGTTAGGAACATCGATGAGAGAGAAACATCAATCAGCTGCCTCCTGCACACCCCCTACTGGGGATGTGCCCACAACAAAGGTACATGCTTTTGACCGGAATCCAACCTGGGACCCTTCAGTCCCCAGGCTCTATCCACTGAGCCAAACCAGTTAGGGAAAGGCCATGTTTTTTGTTGTTGTTGTTTTTTTATCCATTCAGCTATCCTATGTCTTTTGATTTCAGCATTTGGTTCATTTACATTTAAGGTTATTATTGATAGGTATTTGTTTATTGCGATTTTTATTCTTTATGCCTGTGTTCCTCCCTCTCTATTTTTTCTTCTTACAACAGATTCTAGGATTTCTTTTATTGCTGGTCTTGTGGTAATAAACTCCTTTAGCCCCCTGTTTTTTTGTCTGTGAAGCTCCTGATATCACCTTCAAATGTGAATGATAGCCTTGCTGGATAGAGTAGTCCTGATGCAGTCCTTGCTTTTCATTATATTGTATACTTCATGCCACTCCCTTCTGACCTGATGCATTTCCATTTTGAAATCACTGATAGTCTAATGGGAGATTTCTTGTAGGTTGCTTTCTGTCTTTGCCTTGCAGCCTTTAAGTTCTGTCATTGTCTTTAACATTTGTCATTTGTATTGTGATGTGTCTTGGTGTGGGTCTTTGTCGGCTCATCTTGTTTGGGACTCTCTGTGCTTTCTGGACCTTTTTCTTCCCCAAGTCAAGGAAGTTTTCTGTCATTATTTCTTCAAACAGATTTTCTATTCTTTGCTCTGCTTCTTCACCTTCTGATACCCCTATTATGCAGACATTGCTTCATTTCATGTTGTCCCACAGCTCCCTTAATCTCTCCTCCTGCTTTTTAAATGTATTTCCCCAATCGCTGCTCTGATTGGATATTTTTTCTACCCTGTCTTCTGACTCACTGATTTGGTCCTAAAATTCTTCTAGTCTACTGTTTAAAACTTCCAGGGTGCTCTTTATTGCAGCTATGTCATTCTTCATTTCCTTTTGATTCTTACTTATGTTGGTGTATTTCATATTCAGCTCCTTATAATTTTCATGGAATTTCTTGTAATTCTCAGTTAGATGTTTGAGCATCCTTATAACCATTATTTTGAATTCTTTCTCTGACAAATTATTGGCTCCATTTCATTTAGTTCCTTTTCTGGCAATTCCTACTTTTCTTTCCCTGGGGATTTTTTCGTTGTCTCCCCATTTTTTGTCCCTTTGTATTTGCTTCCATATCTTAGATCAAACTGTTACAACACGCAGATACCCAGATTTTTGGGGGATGGTCCTGAGAGGTAGGTGTTTTGTGGAACCCTGTGTTCAGTCTCTCAGATCTCCTGAGCTGGGTGTTCTAGGAAAGCTTCCTACCTGAGTTGTTTGAATTCTCCTGATGTAGTTGGGTATTGAATGTTATTGTTCCATTTGTGGATGGAGTCTCCTTATAGGTTGACTATGTGCCTCACCACTGACCTCATTGTGCAAGCTGTTGTGGATGTGCTTGGGGTCCTGGCTTCTGTGGCAAGAGATGTGGCTCACTGCAGGAGTCCTGGAGCCCACATCAGAGGTGATGTGCAACTCACTGCGGTAGTCCCAGAGCCTGTGGCAGGAGTCCTTATCGAGTTCCCAATGGCATGTATCTCACTGAGCAGGTTTGAGGTAGTGTCCAAGGCCAGTCTGGTAGTGGTGAGGCTGTGCTCCTAGCCACCACTGCTCCCCACTTCAAGATGGCATGGTTTTTGTGTTCACCAGGGGGCTGCCTATAATTTTATCCCGTTTTGGTCAGGGTATATGCTTTGCATTATTTTTTAATATTTCTAAATTTATTGAAAGTTGTTTCATGGACTGACTTATGGTCTATCCTGAAGAATGTTCCCTGCACACTTGAGAAGAATGTGTATTCTGTTCTTGGTAGGTAGCATGTCTTACATATGTCTCTTAGTCTGGTGGTTTATAGTGCTATTTAGGTCTTCTATCTCATTATCTTCTGTCTAGTGATTCTATCCATTATCAATGATGGACTGGTACTGTCTCTCTTATTTTAAAACTATTTCTTCAATTTTGTCAATTATTTTTGCTTCAGATATGTTGGAGCTCACTTGTTAGGTGAATATATGTTTATAATCATTTTGTCTTTAAATTAATATTTTTATAGTTATATAATATAATATTTGCCTCTTGTAAATTTTTTTGTTTTAAAATGTAATTTTCTGATATTATAATAAATACTCCTTTCCTTTGATTCCTGTTTTTAGGAAATATCTTTTTCCATCTGTTCACTTTCAACTAATTTGTGTCTTTGGATCTCTAGTAGGTTGCACGTAGACTGCATATAGTTGCATCATGGCTTTTAAAAAAAATCCATACTGACATTAATTTTCTTTTAATTGAATCCATTTGCATTTAATGTACTTGCTGATACTAAAGGCCTTCTGCATTGTTGTTATTTGTTTTCTCTGTCTTATATAGTATTTTTTATTTAGTTCCTACACTACTGCTTTTCTTTGTTTTTGATAGACATTTTATAGTATGCTTATTTAAATCCATCTCTGTAGTTATTTTCCTAGGAGTTACAGTTAACATTTTCATTTATAATAATGTGGACCAAATTAACGCCAATGTAGTTTCAATAGAATACAAAATAATTTGCTTCCATACAGCTTTGCCACCTTTATGATGTAATTGTCACGGATCTCATCATTACAAATTCTTACAGGGAAAGTCTATTAGTAAAAATCTCAATTTTTATTTATCTGAGAATGTCTTATTTTCTGCTTCATTTTTGAAGGGCCATTTTTGCTAAAATAGAAATTTTAGATGATGACAACTTTTTCCCCTTTAGTATATTAAATAGCTATTCTCATCGCCTTATGGCTTCCATGATTACTGTTGAGAAGTTAGTTTTATATCTTATTTATCATCCCTTGCACTAGACAAGTCACTTCTCACTGCTTTGAGTATACTATCTTTGTCTTTGAATTTCAACAGTTTGATTATAATGTATGTTTGTGTGGACTTTTGTGCATTTTTCTTATGTGGGTTTATTGAGCTTCTTGGATGTATAGATACCATGTCTTTCCATTAATTTGTGAAGTTTTCAGTCGTGTATTTTTTTCTGCTCCTTGAATTCTCTCCTCTCCTTCTGAGTCTTTCATTATACATGTTGATTTGCTTGATGGTATCCCATAGTCTCTTAGGCACTGTTAATTTTTCTTCCTTCTTTTATATTTTTCCTCATACTGGATAATTCAATGGACTTATCTCCTAATTTGCTGATTCTTTATTCTGCCTGCTCAAATCTGCTGTACAGCTACTTTAGCACATTTTTATATTTCAGTTATTATATCTTTCAATTCTACATTTACATTTGGAACCTTTCTATAAATTTTATCTATTTATTTATATTCACTATTTGCTGAGGCATTCTCAGAATTTTCTTTAGTTGTTTGCATATGGTTTGCTTGAGCTCTATGACCATATTTAATACACATGAAATAAAGACTGTCTATTATATCTAAGGTGTGAGCTTCCTCAGAAAGCTTGAAATAGGACCATTGTAAGTTAAAATGCACAAAGCTCTCTTACTGAGACTCTATTGTTTTTTCTAGATTAAACATTTGCCTGGTTTCTGGAAGCTTTTGATGAGTTTCTAGAATTCCCATTAACTTAATTTTGACTTTGTTCTATTAATCTGCTGCTTTTTTTTTTTTTGAAGGTATGGGCTTTTGGAGCTCTCTACTCTGCCATTTTCACTAACATCATGCTCCTCAATTTGTTTTTTAATTCCACCTTGAATTCTGCCTTTTACACTATTGCCTTAAAAAATAAATTGTATTCTTTTGGTTTTGCAAGCCAATATCATTTTTAAAGATGCTAGTTTGCCCCACATATCCTGTGAATAAGTAAAAGGTAAGAACTTCAAAATCCATACTCCTGGAAATGAATTATTCATTAGGTTTGGGTTACAAAGCCAATGTTAACTTTCTCTATTTTGAAGATAAAAACTCCACAATTTATAATTTCCAGGAAAGATTATCACTTACATATTTCAATGGTTCTGCTGCCCTCTGTTGTACTAATTGATAAATAGTAACCATTTTTAAAGCATTATTCATTGAGTATTATTTTGTCATGAAACCATGGTAAAAAGAGCAAGGTCTTATGAAATATAGTTGTATTTCTTCTTTTTTAAAAAGTTATCTTTATTGTTGAAAGTATTATAAATGTCCCCATTTATCTCCTATTGACCCTCTTTTCCCCCACTCCTATCCCCTCCCTCAGCCTTCACACTACTATTGCCTGTGTCCATGGGTAATGCATATGTGCACATGAGTTCTTTGGTTGATCTCATCCCTTCCCTCCCTTTCTCTGAGAATCCTCTCTCTGTAGCATGCTTCCATGTCTCTGGATCTATTTTGTTCATTAGTTTATTTTGTTCATTAAATTCCACATATAAGTGATATCATGTGACACTTTTCTTTCTTTAGCAGGCTTTTTCACTTAGCATAATACTTTCTAGGTCCCCCCATGATGTCTCATAGGGTAAGAGATCCTTCTATTTTACTGCTGCATAGTATTCTATTGTGTAAATGTACCACAGGGTTTTTTTGTTTGTTTGTTTGTTTTTATCCATTCATTACTAATGGGCACTTGGGCTATTTCCAGATCTTAGCTCTTATAAATAATGCTGCTATAAACATGGGGGTGCATATATTATTTCTGATTTGTTGTTTCAGGCTTCTTAGGATGCATTCCTAGCAATGGGGTCACTGGGCCAAATGGAAATTCCATTTTTAATTTTTTGGGGGAAACTCCACACTGTTTTCCATAGTAGCTGTACCAGTCTGCATTCCCACCAGCAATGTACTAAGTTTCCTTTTTCTCCACATTCTTGCTAACACTTGTTGTTTGTTGATTTACTAATGGTAGCCATTCTGGCTGGTGTGAGATGATACTTCATTGTCATTTTTAATTGCATCTCTGATAATTAGCGACACTGAGCAATTTTTTCATGTCCCTGGCCATTTGTATGTTCTTTTTAGAAAAGTGTGTATTTAGGTCTTCTGCCCATTTTTTATTTGGATAGTTTGTCTTCCTTTTGTCAAGTCATATGAATACTTTATATATTTTGGAAATTAACCCCTTATCAGACTTTTAATCAGCATATATGTTCTCCTATACAGTGGGTTTCTTTTTCATTTTTTAATATGTTTTGGTTGATATCAGAGAGAGGAAAGGAGAGGAAAAGAGCGAGAGAAACATCAATGATGAGAGAGAATCATTAATCAGCTGCTTCCTGCATGACCCTTACCAGGATTGAGCCACAACCCAGGCAAGTGCCCTGGCCAGGAATCGAACCATGACCTCCTGGTTCATGGGTTGATGCTCAACCACTGAGCCACAGCAGCTAAACTCTATTTTCATTTTGATGCTGGTTTCTTTTCTGAGCAGAACTTTTTATTTTTGTATAGTTCCATTTGTTTATTTTTTCCTGTATTTCTCTTGCCCTAGGAGATATATTGCTAAACATATTGCTATGAGAGATAGCTGAGATTTTGTTCCCTATGTTTTCTTCAAGGATTATTATGGTTCCATGACTTACATTTAAATTTTTTATCTGTTTTGAGTTTATTCTTGTATATGGTTAAGTTGGTGGCCTAGTTTCATTTTTTTACATGTACCTGTCTAATGATCCCAACACTATTTATTGAAGAGACTGTCTTGACTGCATTGTATGCTCTTGCTTCCTTTGTCAAATATTAATTGAACATAATGACTTGGGTAGATTTCTGGGTTCTCTGTTCTGTTCTATTGATCTATATGCCTGTTCTTGTGTCATTCCCAGGCTTTTTTATTTCTATGGAATGTTTGTTTTGTCTTTATTCCTGAAAAAATTTTTTTCACTGCATATACAATTCTCTCAGGCTTTTTTTTTTTTTTTACAGTGGCTTTGTAGTATAGCTTGACATCTGGTATTGCAACCCCTCCAACTTTGTTCTTCTTTCTCAAGATTACTGTAGTTATTTGGGGTGTTTTCTAGTTCTTTGTAAATATTTAGAATGTTTGTTCTAGATCCATGAAATATGCCATTGGTATTGTAATAAGAATTGCATTGAGTCTATAGATTGCTTTGGGTAGTATGGACATTTTAATAATGTTGATTCTACTAATCCATGAACACGGTATATTCTTCTACTTGTTTATTGTATAAGAAGAAATTAGAAAATTATGCAGCCATTTAAAGAATAAGGAAAAATTTAAAAGTATTAACATAGAACATATTAGATAAGAAAAATCAAATTACAGACCAAATACACCTAATATTCTATAACTTAGCTAATTGCACCATACACTTGGAAAACCATCCTACATAGTTTCTTTTGAGACAAAAAGCTATGTGAACCCTTAGAAAAAAAGTGTTGTGAATACTATTTCCAAAATGGATGAAGTAGATTTAATGTGAAAACAAGAGGAAACAAGATCATTACTCACAGAGAATGATGATTTTCAATTTTAGTATTCCAGTACATTAGACTAATTTCATAAGAAGTATGAGCAGTTATGCACTTAAATATAACTTTCTAAAAACATGATGAGACAAAAAAAGAAATATTGGGCCTAAGTAAAAGCAAAAAATAAATACAAGTTGAACTCTAATGGTTGCAGAGAAATTAAAAGGAAAGCTCTGGAAAGCACTTGTAGAAGTATTTCATATGGATCCAAATTACATTCCTTATAAAATTTTATCTGAAAATACAACAGATATATTTTAAAACTCAAAAGGAAAAACCTGGAAGCCCAGCTCCCCCTTGCAAATTGCTGAAATCAAGAATCTACTACTTAACAGATTGGACACAGTGAAGGAAGACATAATGAAAAGCATGTTACATAAGAATAAAAAGTACAGGTAAAATAAGAAAGAAAATGCAAAAGAACTATATAAAAAACATATTAGACAAAATGTTATTTCAAAGAGATATGTTACTGGATTCCTAGGAGGATAAGGAGACTGATTGGGGAAGAAGCAATATTTAAAGAGAAAATAATGGAGGATTTTACCCCCAAATTATCAGAAGTATTCAAGCAGAAGATCCAAGTAGTCATGAAAAGCAAAGACGGGATCCAGTAAGAAATTCACATATATCAGGCTGGCTGAGGTCGAATTTCTGTTTAGTAACCATAAATGTTCTTAAGAATGTGAATTTAATGAAGGGAATTAGTTAAACAGGCTAGTGACACATAAATAGGAAAAAATAAACAAACATCTGAGATAGGAATTCCTGCTCCTAGAATAGGGCAAACTAAAGGAAGATATGCATTTTCTGAAAATTCCAAAAAGGAAGAAGATGTGACCACGACTTCTAGGGAAGAGAGATACCCAGATAACAGTGACTTTTATGGGAGCTCTGAAGTGACCCCAAAAACCTGAGAAATGATCTCTTAAGAGAGGGAACTGCTCAGCTGATGGTGAGCCTCAGGATCACAGGGGAGGCTTCCTCAGTGCTGAGAATCAGATGGAAGAGGAAAAGAGGTAACTAGGCTACAGATGCTGCCAAAATTTAAAACGGGTGTAATGTGCAATAAGCCTGGAATTGGAAGTATGAAAATTGGTCCTTACTGCCTTTACTGAAATTACATGGATCAACAGGATGAAGGGGCTTTTGTGGGTGACACTGAAAGCAAAATGAAGCACAAAAGAATTGCAAATTTATTCCATTTTCCCTTAATTTCCTGGCCTCACCATAGGATTCTCAAATATCAGACCCAAACAGGAGGAAACTGGTAAAAAACAACCACATTTCTCAGAATCCTGGTCATAGCACCTATGCACATTCTAAGGAATGTTGATTGAAAGATTCAGATATTCTTATCTACCATCTGCTTCCTTTTAAAGCATATTTCATACAAGGAAGTCAGCAACAAGTACTGAAAAGACTGTGCATCTCTTCCAAAGCATAATTGATTGAAATACTAGCTGCAACTTCAACAATATCTACTAGTAGGCACCCAAACGACATGAAACAGTCTGTTAAAGGTCCTGTGATACATGCTACAGGTAAAGGGAAGCCACATGTAGATTTAAATTATTGGTGGAAAAAGACACAAATATTCCTGCAGAGAACTGGTTTCCAAAGTGATGCTCAGCTATGTAGGTGTTAAGAAAGATGGTGATGTATTGGAGCCACAAAGATAACATTCGATTTTCCAAACTTTTAAAATATAATCCTTTATGACAGAGATCAGCAAACTATGGACTGATGCTATTGCACCATAGCTACCCTAATTTTTTGATGTCTAAGGCTGCTTTCTTTCTTCTAACTTAAAAATATGTTTTTATTGATTTCAGAGAGAGAGAGAGAGAGAGAGAGAGAGAGAGAGAGAGAGAGATCAATAATGAAAGAGAATCATTGATCAGCTGCCCCCTGCAGGTCTCTCACCAGGGATTAAGCCCGCAACTTGGGGTTCATGGGTCAATGCTCAACCACTGAGTGACACTGGCTGGGCTATGGCTGCTTTCTTGTTACCATGGCAGAGTTAAGTTGGGACAGAAACATGTATAGACCCAAAATATAGGGTATCTAATATCTGGCATTTCACTTAGAAATTTTACCAGCTCCTGTTTTATAACAACAAGTTTGTATGTACTTTTTAAAGTGTGAAAAGGTTATTATGCTATGTAGTTATATAATGACTTATGATACCTCTTTCAAGTACTAGACGAAGCGTGCTTAAACATGGGTTCTTGCTATGAAAAGTACAGAGACCTGTTTTATGAAAATGATATCAAATGGCCCACCTAGTATAGGGCTCCTATCATCTTAGTTCATAGTCAAGGAAGGAAAAACACAGGCTGGTGACTCAGCCTCTTCAGGCTCCTTTTAGCAAGAGCTGCCAGTGTGTCTCCCGCAAAACAGGCAGGATCAAGCAGCCTCATCTCCCAATAAATACTCAAACCCCAAATATACTAATACACAAACACAAATACGCTATGATGATAGACTTTCAATAGGCCTGTAATTTATGCATATTCTTCAGCTTTTCTGCCTGCAATTCTATCAGAGCTGTCTGCCAGGAGATAATAGCATAGAGTTATCATAAAAACCAAAATGTTACCGTATTTCCAGTATTAGTGTCACATTGCACAGAAACTGAGATATGTGCATTCACTGTCAGAGTCAGATTCATGCTTGAGAGTTGAGCCACTTTGACTAATGCATGCACAAAATCACTTTAAAAAACATACTGGCAGCCCTAACCATTTTGGCTCAGTGGGTAGAGCGTTGGCCTGAGGACTGAAAGGTCCCAGGTTCGATTCTGCCCAAGGGAATGTACCTTGGTTGCGGTCACATCCCCAGTAGGAGGTGTGCAGGAGGCAGCTGATCGATGTTCCTCTCTCATTGATGTTTCTACCTCTCTATCCCTCTCCCTTCAGCTCTGTGAAAAATCAATTAAATATTTTTTAAAAAAAACACATAAAAAAACATACTGGCAACCTTTAGAAAGCAAGTATTTCACGGAGCAACGCTTTTAGACAATGGTAATGGAGAAAGTGTAGGATTGTTTAAAGGCTCAGATTTCCCATCAGACCCACTCTCAGGATAAATTTAGAACCAACGATACCACTTGTGTGGCCCCAAAGGGTTGCCAAAATCCACAAGCCTCCTAAATTACCCCCAATGATCAGTTCCCCCAGTTGACCACTGCACTCAAGGACAGGGAGCAGCTATCAGAGATGCCCTTCACTGAGTGGCTTTGGACTGACTGCTGTGTCAAGAGGTCTCTTGTTATTTTCCTCCACAGGCAATAGAGATACACTCAGTGATACGAAAGTTATGTCATGATAGTTCTTCCTTCTTTCTTTTGTATTTATTTAAAGTATTACATATGCCTCCTTTTCCCCCATCAGCCCCTCCTCGGCCACTCACATCCCCCAGGACATGCCCCCACTGCCCCAGTGTCCACGTTCATTGGTTATTCTTATATGCATGTATACAAGTACTTTGGTTGATCTTCGACCTCACCCCCCCACCCCCACCCCTTGCCTTCCCTCTGAGGTTTGAGGGTATGTTCAATGCTTCTCTGTTGCTGAATCTATTTTTGTTTATTGGTTTATGTTCATTATATTCCACAAATGAGTGAGATCATGTAGTATTTATCTTTCTCCAACTGGCTTATTTCGCTTAGCACAGTGCTTTCCATTTCCATCCATGCTGTTGTTGTTTTTACAGCAGCATAGTACTCCATTGTGTAGGTGCCACAGTTTTTTATCCACTTATCAGCTGATGGGCACTTTGGCTGTTTCCAAATCTTAGCTATTGTCAATTGTGCTGCTATGAATATAGAGGTGCATGTATCCTTTCTGATTGGTGTTTCTGATTTCTTAGAAAAATCCACAGGCAGCAAAATATCAAACATATGTCATAGCAGTTTCTTTAATGATACAGCTCCTAGGGCAATGGAAACTAAGGAGAAAAAAAAACAAACAAATGGGACTATATCAAAATAAAAAGCTTCTGCATGGCAAAAAAAAAACCATCAACCAAACAAGAAGAAAGCCCACTGCATGGGAAAACATATTTCTCAATGTTATCTATGATAAGGGTTTATTCTCCTAAATGTACAGGGAACGCATACATCTTAACAAAAGGAAGATAACATAATCAAATAATGGCCAAAGGATCTAAATAGACACTTTTCAAAAGAGGACATACAGAAGGCTGAGAGACATATGAAAACATGCTCAAAGCCACTAATCCTCAGAGAGATACAAATCAAAATGATAATGAGGTACCATCTCACACCTGTCAAATAGCTATCAACAAATCAACAAATGACAAGTGCTGGGAAGGATATGGAGAAAAAGGAACCCTCTTGCACTGGTGGTTGGAATGAAGACTGGTGCAGCCACTGTGGAAAACAGTGTGGAGTTTCCTCAAAAAATTAAAAATGGAACTCCCATTTGACCCAGTGATCCCACTTCTAGGGTATTTCTCTTTTAAAAAATATTTTTAAAATTAATTTCAGAGAGGAAGGGAGAGGGAGAGAGAGATAGAAACATCAATGATGAGAGAGAACCATTGATTGGCTGCCTCCTGCATGCCCCCTACGGAAGATTGAGCCTGCAACCTGGTCATGTGCTCTTGACTGGAATCAAACCTGGGACCTTTCAGTCCACAGGCTGATGCTCTATCCACTGAGGCAAGCTAGCTAAGGTTCTCATGGATTTCTGGTAGTAGACCCTGATGCACAAAAGAACATGTCAGTTCCTAACACAGTTTTATTACCTCACCCTCCAGGCATAAATCAGTACAACACCAGTCAATGAGAAACGTCCTTGGCCCTTGAGTCACAAGATGAATATATATTTTCCATGACACATTAATTTTATCATTAGATCTTCAGCATCATACCAGACCTCATAGTCTCACATGTGCCTCTCAGTGCTACAACTGAATGAAGTAGAAGAGAAGGTATCACAGCCTGACATTTTAATGATTCTATGCAGAACAGAGGGACAAAGCAATATATGGGAAAGGGTTCTTCCCCCTTTGATTAGCAGTAACTTGTGATCAAAGACACTCTTTTGTAACAGGCTGTCCTGAGAGTGAGTCTGTTGCTGTTGGTGGAATGCCCACAAACCCTCAGGATACTTTGAATAAACACTATAGTAGGTGAAGGCAGAGCTATGAGACCCTCCAGGAACCGAGGAAGGCAAGCCTTACATGGGGTTAATGTCTTGGCCAAAACAGACAGATAAGGTCAATATATGAAAAACATATACGAAGATAATAGCAAGAAGGTAAAGCGTCCTGATGAGAGATTGAACTCGCACAGACTGCCCTGTGCTAGTAATACTGACCAATGAATTTGAACTAGTGACATTTCTGAATCTGCTTTCCTCAGTCAATGCTGGAATCTACATGTATTATGCCAGTGCATAAGGATATTTAGCTATTTTACTCATAAGATATGGTAGATGAATAATTTTAAAATAAACTTAATGAGGGTTGAGAAGGAGCACACAAATTTATCAGTGTCCACAAATATAGACAGTTCCTGTCACACACACAAATTCTGCTGAGAGAGGCACAACTGAACCATGATGGTGTTCATCTCAGAATAAAGAAGCAAAAGAGGAAAATCCCCTTTGCCGTTAACCCTGGGGTCTCTTATTGAAGAAGCCATCACACTCTTCCTGGGATACACAGGCATAAGGCAAATGGGACAGAGTCATACAGGTACCTGAGTGAAGGAAAGTTTTCATGCTTCTCTGTGAGGAACAAACAAAGATAGGTATCACAACCTCCATTCCAGCTTTTATATTTGCTCATGTACTGCAACAAGGTATTTTCATGGATATGCTTTTCATCACAGAATCATTCATTAAGTTAGATGAGGTTTGAGTGTGGCTCTGCTACTTAAGCAGTATGTGGCTGTAAGCGCTTTCCTTAGCTGCCCTGTTTCCGAGTCTCCTTTCTGACAAATAAATATATTTTTAATACATGTAGGAATTAGATGTCACAAACATATACTGTGTTTCTTCTGGAATATCAAGGATAAATAAAGCTGTCAAAAATGTCAAAGTTTGTTTCTGGTAATATTGAGGTCCATCTGATCCAGGAGAACATTAGACTTCAGTATAGGAACGCTGACCTCCTTGTTATCATTTAAATTGTGATCAGATAGTTAATTATTATCTAAAATTTTACATGTGCTGCATTGGGTGCAAAATAAAATTTATTGTACCTTCTACTCCATAATAGGGAAACATTAAAAAGACAATAGCTAGTGAATAGTGAAAGTTACCTTTTTCAATAGTCAAGAGATGCAAATGCAAAATCATCCTATATTTTCACCTCTTAAGACTGATAGAAGAGGAAGAAGAAAAAGGAGAAAGAGGAAGAGGAGGAGGAGGAGGAGGAGGAGGAGGAGGAGGAGGAGGAGGAGGAGGAGGAGGAGGAGGAGAATAGCAAAGGAGGAATTATTCAAGCTCTGAAGAATCATACACTTGAGAGAGAGTTGCTACTTCCCAAGGTTACTCAGGTGGGATATGGAGCACCAGCATTGGAATTTACGTTACTGAACCACCAAAATATTCGTCACTATAGGAACGCTCACTGAAAATGCTAAAAAAAAAAAAAAAAATTTAAAAATATCATTGTAAATATTTAAATCTCTCTACCTCCAGTTTTTATTTCTCTTTTTTCTACAACTAAAAGAAAAATATTTTTTAGTTCTACCACCAGACTGCAGCATACTTTATTTTTTATATTTATACTAGAGGCCCGGTGCACAAAAATTTGTGCACTTGTGGGGGGGGGGGGGGGCTCAGCCCGGCCTGTGCCCTCTCGCAGTCTGGGACCCCTCGGGAGATAACGACCTGCTGGCTTAGGCCTGCTCCTGGGTGGCAGAGGGCAGGCCCAATCCCTAGGTGCAGCCCCTGGTCGGGCTCAGAGCAGGGCGGATCGGGAGGTTGCGATACCACCCTCAGTGGCGCTCAGAGTAAGGCCAATTGGTGGGTTGGGGCACCGCCCCCTGTCACACTCAAGGCAGGGTCGATGGGGAGGTTGCGGCGCCACCCCCTGTCACCCACAGAGCAGGGTTGATCAGGGGGTTGGGGATCTCCCCCTGTCACTCACAGAGTAGGGCGGATCAGGGGGTTGGGGCGCTGCCTCTCTCACACTCAGGGCAGGGCTGATGGGGAGGTTATGGCTCTACCCAGTCACACACAGAGCAGGACCCGTGAGGTGGGGGGGGGGGGGTTGGGGCACCTCACCCTGTCACACACAGAGCCGCAGGGTGATCAGAGGGTTGGGGAGCTCCCCCCTATCAGGCACAGAGCAGGGCTGATCAGGAGGTAGGGGAGCCTTCCCCTGTCACGAACAGAGCAGGGCAGATAGGGAGGTTGTGGCTCCACCTCCTGTCACACACAGAGCCGCAGGGCGATCAGGGGGTTTGGATGCTGCCCCCTGTCACGCTGATCCCGGTGCCGGGAGGCCTCGCGGCTCCGCTGATCCCTGTGCTGGGAGGCATATTACCCTTTTACTATATAGGATAGAGGCCTGGTGCACGGGTGGGGGCCAGCTGGTTTGCCCTGAAGGGTGTCCTGGATCAGGGTGGGGGTCTCCACTGGGGTGCCTGCCCAGCCTGGGTGAGGGGATGATGGCTGTTTGCAGCTGGTCACACACCCTTCATGGTGGGCATCCCCACTGGGGTGCCTGGCCAGTCTGGGTGAGGGGCTGAGGGCTGTTTTCAGGCTGGCGGGTGATGGAAGCTCCCATCCGCTCCTTTTTTTCTTTTTTTTTTATTCTGGGCCAGCTTTAGCTCTGAGGCTCCAGCACTTAGGCCTCCACTGCTGAAAGAAGGTATCTGGTTTGTTTCGGTTCTATAATCGAAACTCTGTATCAACTCTAGCTCTGATATCACGGCTCGCTGAAAGCAGGTTTCTGGGGTTTTGTTTTGCTTCTATATTTGTAACTATGTTTCAAACTGCAGGCTCAGAGGCCTGCAGCGGCAGGCGGGGAACGTTGGAGTCCTCCGTCACTGAAGCAAGCAAGCCTCATGTTCAGTTTAAGCTGCCTGGCTGCTGGCTGCCATCTTGGCTGGCAGTTAATTTGCATATCGCCCTGATTAGCCAATGGGAAGGGTAGTGGTCGTATGCCAATTACCATGTTTCTCTTTTATTAGATAGGATTACTTAGAAAATGTAAATCATGTGGCTGCTTTATTTTCTACAACTTTCTAAACATACAAGTTTTTTCTGATAAAAATTATGCATGACTTAATATAAACAAACTACAGGCCCAGTGCATGACATTCATGAACTGGGGGAGGGGGTCCCTCAGCCAGGCCTGCACCCTCTCGCAGTCCGGGACCCTTCAGGGATGTCTGCCTTCCACAGAGGTGGGAGAGGCTCCCTCCACCACAGCTGCACTTCCCAGCCATGAGCCCTCCTTCTGGATGAGTGGTGCTCACCTTGTGGGAGCACACTGACCACCAGGGGGCAGCTCTTGTGTTAATCGTCTGCCCCCTAGTGGTCAGTGCACGTCATAGCAATGGTTCAGTCTATGTGCATATGAGGCTTTTATTATATAGGATAATGGGAAAATATCTTACAAAAAAATGTCTGAATGAACTGACACAGGACCCAGTGGCCCCTTCTCAACATATCCTGTACTACTAAGTTTCTATATAACTTCCAGTAATTTTATGTACCCATGTTGTCTGCAAGAACAAAAATGGCATCAGGTGTTAAACCAGTTGAGTCAGACCGGAACTTGATCTTGAGTTCTGTACTTGAGTTTTGGCTAAGAAAGAATTCAGAGCTAAGACTCAAAGTATAAGAGAAAGTTTATTTAGAAAGTCACAAAGGTAGAATAAGTGAGCAGTAGAAGAAATGGGCTCAGGAAACAAGTTACAGAAGCAGAAGAATGGGCCCAAGGAGCTTAGGAGGGAGAGGAGTAAAGGTAATGTGCCTGGGGGAAAGAGGAGGGGGTCAGGAAAGGTGCTAGCATGTGTCCTAAGAGGGAGGATGCTGAGTCCTCCCTCCTAAGAACTTTTAAGGGTGGGTATTTTAGGGGAGCTCCCAGGGGAGGATCTCAATAGAATATTCATCAGCTTTCCAGGTGTGTCCTTTCAGGTTCCTGCTCTCCACTGATTAGTCAGCACCAGGGCAGGTGGTCATTAGTCATTCAGCTGGTCCTGAGGTCAGCCATGGCATCTCTTGTCTGGTTTTGCTGTTTTTCTGAGCCTGGAGCTGAAGCACAACTGAGGCCTAAATATTATCTATAGAGGTTAATGCTTAAGGGAGTGGTTATACATACAAGGACCCATATGGGACTTGTGTGAGCCCACTCATTGGCCCTTTGTTCCTCCTCCAGGGGGGTCTACCACATGACTAGTGACAGACCAAGGGAAGAAAGGTCAGGGGGGTGTCTGAACTGCATGACCAGCAATATGAAAGGTCATGGGATCCAAACCGCAGGACCGGGAATATCCTAGGGGAGGAAAGGTTACCCTGGAGATGAGGTTCTTGTTTTCCCAGTCTTTCTGGTTGCTAGGCACCCAGGGATTTCCACCCTGGTGACCTTCTGTACCTGGCCTATCTTCGTGGCTCTGCTCATGTCTTCCTACCACACCCACCTTTCTCTTTTACCTCCCCCCTTTTTTTTCTTTCTCCTTCTTTCCCTTCCTTTTCCTACTCCATCCTCTTCCTTACTCCCCTACCACAAACACAGATATTATATTTCTCATTCTCTCCCTTTTGTTCTCTTTGATCACCAGTACATGAAACTCTTCTACACCCACCTATGTTAAACTATCTCCAAATTATCAAAGTTTTGGTACTTGCACAAATAACAAAATACCTCAATTAATTTTGACTTAAATTTTCTACCATGTATTGTATGCTTAATACATAAACTTTTTCGCCCTTGTGCTCAATCATTGCTCTAATGATTCAAAGAAAGATTTTTAAAGAAGCATTGTGCCTTTAGTTATAGTTTATTACAGTGAAAATTCAGGTCAAATAGATCAAAATATGAAAGGAAAAAACTACATGGGGCAAAGTCCAGGAGAAATCAGGCTCAAGCTTCCCGGTGTCCCCTCCCAGTGTATTTTCATAGGAATATGCTTAAATCCTCCCAGCAACAATGTGAGACAATGCATGTGAAGTGTTGCTAACCAAGGAACTTCACCTAATCATTGGGCCAGTAAGTCACACAAGCACATGACTGACCTCACCTACTCAGACCTCTATATTTCTCCCCATTCCTGAGCCAAAACAGGCCATTTGGCATACAAAAACAACCTATCAGGTAGAATATTCCAGTGTACAGAGATTATTTCCCAGGAGTTAGTCAAAGTCTGGTTCAAAAGACAGTTCTTTCTTTGGAATATGCAGTGTTTGAGGAAATCAGGCTAGCTGAGTTCATTCTTTGTGGGGAAGCATGAGACTTGGTTGGAAAGTTTGTAAGGAAGACATTCTGATAAAAAGGAAGTGTGTAGAAGGCCTTCTGCCCTGTTTATTGGAATTCTGAGTTAGGGGAGACTTAAGGGAGTGCTGAAGGTGGTGCCCTTAATTATTTCTTGACCTTTCCAAATAAGTCTGTGCACAAGCAGACCCCCGGGTATTTGCTGGAATCCTTATGCTTAATCTTTTTGGGTGTACTCGCTTAAAGGACATTACAAAACACATGTGTCCTCCCAATATTACTTGCCCTGCTGATTGTATCTAAAAGATAAACTTTATCTCATACTGCTGCTACAATAAAAGCCTAACAAGGTAGACAATCGAGGCTGCCTGGTTCCTTTAGCCAGGCCATTCCTTAGCCCTCTCTTTCACAGCAAATATTGTGTCAGAGTAATCCATTCATCCGTCACTCGGGGTCTGCTGGTCAGCCCTGGCAATTCTTTCCTGTTCAGTCATCTTTCCAGACTCTAGATGTAGGCTCTCTTCCAGCAAAACTATCCCACTTTTTGTGTATCTACCTTCAGTATAACATTTATATGACAGATACAGCAACAGTTTCAGCATGATATGCCTAACAGTTGGAGTACCAGTGGTGGGAAGGAATATATTTAATGAATTAACTAACCCATCCTATAAAAAATGTTTTCATATTTTATACTAATTTGATTACTCATTTCCCCCATTAATTTAACATTATTTGTGCCTTGTAATATACTTCTACAGAAATATCTAACCTAGAAAATAGCTGATGTTTGTCAACTAAATCCAGCTCTTCTATAGTCGAGTCATTTCTCATATCCTGAGAAGGCTTTCACTGAATCTCCCAATATATTTGACTATCAGTGTTGGCATTGTCATATGATTTATTTACCTAAGGCAGTTGCTCAAGTTGAGACCATTCCCTAGGGGAAGTGAACTTATTATGTGATGTCTGCTGCTTTAGTCCCCTCAGAAATCCTTTATTTTTTTTTTGCTACTCCATTTAGTAGCTTTCCATCCACAAAAACAAGGGTAATACATATTTGTGCACAACATACTGTGGTATGTTGGAAATGCTGCTGCTATACTTCATCCATTATAACTGTAACTGGATAATCAATGGTTCTGTGCTGTCTGTCACTACTTGAGCCAATTAAGCAGAGATAAGGTTGAATCATATATGAGTGTTTATTCCAATACTGCCAGCACTATGGGAGAGCAGCAGGTCATCCACAAAAATCTGCTCTGCCCCACCATAAGCCAGCTGCTTATATTGATTGTAAGGACAAGGATAACATGGGAAGTAGGCAAAAGGTATGATAGATGGGCAATTCACATGTAATGGGGGATGGAGATTTGCAATGGCCTCCACGTATGCAGAGGTTGGAGATCTTCAAAGGGTTTAGTGATAAGCAAAGGGTTTAGTGATAAGCAAAGGGCTGGGGCCTCTGGTTTCTGGCTCTGGTTTCTGCAACATTTTGTTAATCCTCCCATGATAATAGGTAGCTCTAAATGGAGAGGATGGGCTGCATTTCCAGGTGAGCTCCCAGGTCTGGAGTGTAGCTGCCAGACAAGTTAGAATGTGTCTTCTTTAATCAGAATTAAACAATCATGGTCAACAGAACATGATTAATATTTCTTATAATTCTGGCTGTTTCCCAATATTCTATGTCTGCCCTTATAATAGCCAGGATGTTTCCAATTATTGATCACCAAGGTTTATAGTTACACACTGATTAGACTTCCAGGAGCTCTATACTCCACAGATCAATGGCTCAATAGGGAATAGTTCATGGAAAATCCCTCCCAAATTATATCTTTGTAGTAGATGCAACCTGAAAAATAAATGATAGCACATTAATAGTTCTATCCAGTCATTAACTTTAGGACCCATTTCCTCATACTGTATGACCAAAATGTGTCCCAAAGCAATGCCACTCAGGTTTCCAGGTTTCCATTTGATCTTGTCAAGATAAAAAAAAAACAGGAGTGGTCTTGGAAAATATATGACTTCACTCTTTTGAGCATTAGGATATAATTTTGCTAAGAGACAATATAATTTTCTTGCTCTGAGCCTCTCTCAAGACACCAGTTTAATATTGTATTTCCTTTATTCCATAATCCAATTAATCATTTCTTTAGCATCAACTATTATTACTTTTTCTTCATTTTTCATTGCTTTTTACCAAAACCTTTTCCATCTTTGGAAGGAATGTTAAGTTTAGTCATTGTGATAGTCTTGATTATCAGCAGCGATTCAAGGCTAAGGCAGCTTCATTAACTGTCAATTCCAAGTTTGCCAGATGAAGTGAAGGCATAGTCTATTTCATCAGACCCTTAGGAATATTGACATAAAGTTTCTTGCTTATGGATCATCCCTGCATATGGTACATGCAGCCCTATTCCAGCACCACTGAGTCAGGTAGGAAAAAAGATAATTGACATGATTTGGAGAAACATTGTATAGATGCAAGTAGAATATATTGATGATCAGCCAATCTCTTCTTTGCTGCAGCTACACTTATTTTATGGACCCAGGTGGTCATCTCAAATAAGTGCACCAGGATGTCCATTTGCTGATTCCAATCACCTTCTGATTTAGGAAGGAAGTTCTTCAATGTGCATCTCAAATTCACATAGTGATTTCCATAGGGCTGTGATACATACAGCAATCCTTTAATAGTCCAAGTTTCCATTGCCCATCTACCTGACCACATGGCCAGGACATTGGCCACCTCTATATTCTAACTATTCCATGCCCAGACTTTTAAAACTTTATTGTTTAATTCTTCCATCACTCCAAGGAAAAGAGCATGTAGTTTAGCCCATTGAGCTGATTTACTCTTCAGAGTTTTTCCATCTGGTAGGTTATATAGCAACAGCTTTCTAAACGGGATGTTTATCATTCACCTTGTAACTGACATCCATAAACCAAGCAGCTATTTGTTGTTCATTTGAGCACTGTGCATAGAACATCACCCATGTGACAATAGGATCTAGCAGTTCCTCAAGTGATTCCAAAATCAGCCTAAGGGAAAAGAAGTTCCTTAAGCATGAATACAATGAGTATATCCTTGTATTCTTTCATTAACATGTTCCTTCTAAGCACTGCTTTTCTTATCAGGCATTACCTACGATATATTTGGGTAATGTTTTCAAAATAATTTTACGTCCTCCAGTCATAGGAACAGTTTCAATAAGTGTCTAATAGCAAATCAATAATTGTCTCTCAAACAGTGTGTAGTATACTTCCACGACTAAAATTCTGGCCCAAATTCCAGTAGTAACTGAAGGGCAGCACTCATGGGCTTTGCCATAGGCTCCAGTTTGCATAAGTGCAAGTTACAGATACTTCCAAATCATATTTGATTGTGTATCTTAAAGGCTCAAAATCACTGACTGGGCCACTGCTTTTTGCATTTCAACTTGATATTGTTCAGGCCCTTATTCAAATTTGGCCATCTTACATATGGCTTTATGGAATGGAGCTAAAAATAATCCTAGGGTGGAATATACAGCCTCCAAATTTCAAAAAATCCAACCAGATGCTATGTTTTTTATTTCTTTTCAGGGTTAAGCAGTGACAGCATTTTATTTCAGTTATCAATTGAATGTCTCAGTGCAACCCCCCTTCGAATGTTTTTCCTACAAATTTCACCATTTGGAAAGACCCTTGGATCTTTGCTGGACTTATCAATTAGCCTTTGTTGGTCATTTGTGTCACCACTGCATTTAAGTAAGTTGAATCTTCCTCTTCAATTTCTAATGATGTGTGTCAACCAAGGAAGTTCACTTGAGCCTTGGGGGTTTTTCCTGGAGGTCAGTCACATAGGCATGCAGTACCCTTGTGACTGATCACAGCTACTCAGATTCTAGTCCATCCCACAGAGCACAAATAGGCCTTCACAATAAATCACAGTGTTAGGGTAAACTGAACTGGTCAAATAGGTACAGCATGGGCCCAGGACTCAACATATGAAGGCAAATTTATCAGATTATCCCAAGGGCACAGAGGTTACTCCTCCCCCCTCCCAGGACCCAGCTTATGGCCAGTCCAAAAGACAAGCCCTGCTTTGGAAAATACATGGTTTGAATAATCCCAGCTTGCTGAGTTAACCTTTTCCTGTCCAAAATAAAATTAACATAGAGAACAAATGTTCATGTTTCCAAGTTCATGTACAATAATTTAAATGTTTCTAAGTGCCATCAGGAAATAAAATGTCCAAAAGGAGGAGTCTTTAATCCCCATGGTTTTAACAAAAATGATTCATTTTTCACTGTTTCTCGTAAGTAAAAAACAAAATTCACTAAACAAAAAGTTTTATGTTATCCAATAGATTGGTACTCCTTGCAAAATTATTAATTTAGGGGCTAAATTCTAATAATCTCTGCCCTTTTGGTTAGTTAACACATACCTAAAGGGAAATAAATATAAGGTATATAGGATTTTCTTTAAATAAGTGCATGTTTTAGAAAATGATCCCCATGAACACCAAGAACATGGGGAAAATTTTTTTTCTCACTTTTATCCCAGATCACTCATGAAATTTCAATCTATTATCTTGGAGCTTCTTGTATGATATAGCCTGTGAAATTTAAAGGCACTTGGAATTTCTGAAAAATAAAGGGAAAGGAAACTTCTTTATTATAGTAAAAAGAAAGTACATAATGGTCCTGTGTAATAAAAGTATGCTGGCTATTCTGGCACCATATTGACACTATGTGACTACTAGAATTGCCTTGTATAACTAAAAAAAATTGATAATTAATTGTTTAGTATTCAATATGTAAGACAATTTAGAAAGATTTTTTCAACTTCATTAAATTACTATTTTTTAAAAATAAGTAACACCCATTTTGGTAGGTGAATTTTTAATGCATAATGTTAAAATTTAAAATACTATAAAATTTTATAAATGCATAAACTTAACCTTAAGTTTCCTAAAAAATGAAAAACATTAGTCTTCTTTCTCATTTACCAAATTTTATTCTATGTCCAGCAATGAGAATTCAATTGAAAGTATTAAAGGCTAGCTAGGCTTTCCCTGCAAGTTGTCAGGCTATTTTTGGACAAAAAACAAGGTAAGTGTATGAGTAATTGGTGACTCAACTACTTCCAGCTATACTCATGAGAAGTTAGCAATTTATCCCAAGTAACAGAGGTCTCAGTCATAACTTCTTCAATAAAATATATCACCTTCCCAAACATACGCACACATATGCTCACACAGTCACAGAGATGATAGACCCTCCAATAGGGTTGTTAATAGATGTAGTTTTGCCACATTTCCTGCATGTAAATATCCCTAAAACCTGTTTCTACTTCCATTTATTAAATAACATTTCCCAGTTGTCATTATAAAAGAATATCAAAATAACAATCAGCTTGACATTCGCTTTCTGTGAAAACAGATAGAAATTCATCCTCAGAATTAATACAATAAATGAATAAGATGATAGTGGTTATAATGCAATTCTAAAATAATTGGAATAGGAAAAAGGTATTTTGACACTGTAGGTTAAAATAGACAAATGATAATCATTCTGGCTTTCCCATCAGACAAATCAAACCTGTTTCAATCTCCATTCAGGAATGCCTTAAAACATAAAATAACAAGTATTTGTACTGAAAGGGATCCCAAATTCCATAACCCCCCCCCCCACCCAATCCAGTGCAAATACTTAATAGATCCAGATAACCCAGAATGTGGCACAAGATGCATTCTTTTCATGACAGCTTAAATTTACCATCAAAATCATAGCCTTGCACCACAGCTAAGTGACTCACACTTGACTCACAATTCTAAAACTGAATGCCTGAATGAATGCATGAATGAATGAGGGAGAATAGAGTATGTTAACATCTAAATGTTGAGATGACTCTGAGGAAACAGAGTCTGAGTAATATGGGAAAGTGAAATTTTCCTTCCACTAACATCTCCAATTGAATCTTATAGAATGAAAAAAAAGTATGAAAAACACCATTAGTTAAGAGATAGTTTGACCATATTTATTGAGGTATAACATTAACCTGTTTTAGTATATAATCCAATGATTTTTATGAAAGTCACATAGTTATGCAACCATCACCACAATCTATACATTCTATTGAATTTTAGAACATTCTGAGATCAAAAAGATCCTATCTTCCTATTTGCAGACAATTCCTGCTCCCAACTTCAGACCCAGACCTAGACAACTACTAATTGATTTGCTTTTTCAGGATATCTAATCTAATAAAAGGAAAATATGCAAATTGACTGTACCTTCGTTATGCCTTAAGCCATGCCCACCAACCAATCAAGAGAGACTATATGCAAATTAACCCAACCAAGACAGCGGCCGGCAGCCACAGAGCTAGAGCAAGCAAGATGCTTGGTTGCTCCAGTGATGGAGAAAGCCAAGCTTCCCGCCTGCTGTGGCCAGGTCTGAGCTCCACTGAAGGCAACAAAGTTTCAATTATAGGTGCTAAATAAACTCCAGATACTTGCTTTCAGCCGGCTGTGACCACCGAGCTGGAGCGAGCAGAAGGCTTGGTTGCTCCAGTGATGGAGGGAGCCAAACTTCTCGCCTGCTGTGGCCGGCTCTGAGCTCCACTGAAGGCAACAAAGTTTCAATTTTAGAAGGTAAATAAATCCCAGAATAATAATAAAAAAAAAGAAATAAAGGAGAGGCTGGGAGCTTCCGTTGCCGGGGGGCTTGGCTAGCCTGAAAGTGGCCCTCAGCCCCTCACCCAGCCTGGCCAGGCACCCCTAAATGGGGTGTGGCCAGCCTGAAAACAGCCATCAGCCCCTCACCCAGGATGGCCAAACCTCCATGGGGCGAGGGTCCCCACTTGGGGGGGGGGGCTTGACCAGCCTGCAAACACCCATCAGCCCCTCACCCAGGCTGGCCAGGCATCCCAGCAGGACCCCCACCCTGATCTGGGACACCCTTCAGGGCAAACCAGCCGGCCCCCACCCATGCACCAGGCTTCTATACTATATAATAAAAGGGTAATATGCAAACAGACCCTAACAGCAGAATGACTGGGAATGACTGCTCACTATGACACACACTGACCACCAGGGGGCAGATGCTCAATGCAGGAGCTTCCCCCTGGTGGTCAGTGCGCTCCCACAGGGGGATCTCTGCTCAGCCACAAGACAGGCTGACGGCTGCCAGTACAGCGGTGGTGGTAAGAGTCTCTCCTGCCTCCTCAGCAGCACTAAGAATGTCAGACTGCAGCTTAGGCCTGCTCCCCACTGGCAAGTGGACATCCCCCGAGGGCTCCCGGGCTGCCGGAGGGATGTCTGATTGCCAGCTTAGGCCCAATGCCCCCCCACCCCCGAGTGCACAAATTTTTGTGCACTGGGCCTCTAGTCTATATATATAAAAGCCTAAGCGACCAAACGAGTGAACGACCAAATAACTGGTCAACCAGTTGCTATTATGTGCACTGACCACTAGGGGACAGATGCTCAAAGCAGGAGCTGTGCGCTGGTGGTCAGTGCACTCCCACAGTGGGAGCACCGCTCAGCTGACTGACAGGCGCCAGACGCCAGGTTCATGGCTGGCAAGTACAGCTGTGGGTGCAAACCTCTCCCACCTCTGTGGCAGTGCTATGGAGCCATGGCAGGTTTGTGGTGCTGGGATGAGTAGGAGCAGCATGGCACCTGGCCTGGACTTGGACTCCTCCCCAGATGCCTGCCACTTTGTGCACTACTACATCCCTTGGGGGAGGTCAGACTGCTAGTTTTGGCCTGATCCCTGCAGGCCCAATCCAGACAGGAAGGAAGCTAATCCCCACAGGCAGGATCCAGACAGGAGGGAGCCCAATCCTGTGCATTAAACATCTGTCTCCTGGTGGTCAGGGCACGTCATAGCAACTGGTTGACCAGTTGTTTGGTCGATTTGTCATTCGGTTGTTTAGACTTTTACATATATAGACTAGAGGACTGCTGCACAGATTCGTGCACTGGTGGGGTCCCTCAGCCTGGCCTGCAACCTGTCACAACCCGGGACCACTCAGGGGATGTTGGATGGCTAGTTTGGCCCTATCCCCACAGGCCTAATCCAAACAGGAGGTCACGGATTGTGTGAGGGCGCAGGCCAGGCTGAGGGAACCCACCAGTGCACCATGCACTGGTCCTCTAGTTTCATATAAATTGAAACATACCATACAGGATCTTTTGTGACTAGTCTTTTACACTTATCTTAATGTTTCCATAGTTCATACATGTTGTAGCATTTACCAGTATTGTCTTCCTTTCACAGTTTAATAATATCCCACTATACAAATGTAAAACATTTTCTTTTTGACATTGAAAAGGTTTATGATTTTATCTTGAATGAGTAGAAAAATACTGACAAGATGGAGAATCAATGATACAACAAACACACCTGGATGTCTACTCAGAATTGATAAACAACATTTCTTATGTGGTAAGAACACTTACAATGCCTCCCTACTAAACAAATTTTTATTTTATTATTTTATTTTATTTTACTGATTATGGTATTACATATGTCTCCTTTTACCCCTGTGCAACCCCACAGCACATTCCCTCATCCCCGTAGTGTCTGTGACCACTGGGTATGCTAATATGCATGCATACAAGTCTTTTGGGTGATCTTTATCCCCGCCCTCCCCTGCCTTCTCTCTGAAGTTTAACAGTCTGTTTGATGCTTCTCTGTCTCTGGAACAATTTTTGTTCATCAGTTTATGTTGTTCATTATATTCCACAAATAAGTGAGATCATGTGATATTTATCTTTCTCTGACTGGCTTATTTCACTTAGCATAATGCTCTCCAGGTACATTCATGCTGTTGCAAATGTTAGGAGTTCCTTCTGTTTTACAGCAGCATAATATTCGGTTGTATAGATGTACCACTGTATTTTAATCCAGTTATCTGCTGATGGGCACTTAGGCTGTTCTGCTTTCTCCACATCCTTGCCATCACTTGTCATTTGTTGATTTGTTGATGACAGCCATTCTGACAGGTGTGAGATGATACCTCATTGTTGTTTTCATTTGCATCTCTCAGATGACTAGTGACTTTGAACATGTTTTCATATGTCTCTTGGCTTTCTGAATGACCTCTTTGGAAGGTGTCTATTTAGGTCCTTTGCCCATTTTTTTTATAGGAGTGTTTATCTTCCTTTGGTTAAGTTGTATGCGCTCCCTGTAAATTTTGGAGTTTAAACCCTTATCAGAGATCACATTGGCAAATATGTTCTCATACAGTGGGCTTTCTTGTTATTTTGTTGATGGTTTATTTTGTTATGCAAAAGCTTTTTATTTTGATGTAGTCCCATTTATTTATTTTCTCCTTAGTTTCCATTGCCCTAGTACAGTGGTGGGCAAACTCATTAGTCAGCAGAGCCAAATATCAACAGTACAACAATTGAAATTTATTTTGAAAGCCAAATTTTTTAAACTTAAACTATATAGGTAGGTACATTGTTATTAATTTCATTAGGGTACTCCTAAGCTGGCCTTTGCTAAAAACGTTCTCAATCTGATTGAGTTACGTTTGCTGATGTCGACCCCTTCCAGCTCTCCCATCCACACTCGTCTTGTATACTTGTTTTGTCCATCTCTTTTCGTTCATCCTCTCTATATGTCCAAACCATTTCAACATACCTTTCTCAATCCTCAACACTACATCTTCTTTCACTACACAGTGTTCCCTGTACATGTGCGCCCGCATGTGGTATTTTGTGGAAGAGCCACACTGAAGGGGCCAAAGGCCGCATGAGGCTCGTGAGCCTCGGTTTGCCGACCACTGCCCTAGGAGCTATATTGGTAAAGATATTGCTGCAACATATGTCTGATATTTTGCTGTCTGTAGAATCCTCTAAGATTTTTAAGGTTTCCCATCTTACATTTAAGTCCTTTATCAATTTTGAGTTTATTTTTGTGTATGGTGTAAGTTGATGGTCAAGTTTCATTTTTTTTTTGGCATGAATCTGTACAAATTTTTCAACACTGTTTATTGAAGAGATTGTCTTGACTACATTGTATGCTCTTGCCTCTGTTGGCAAATAGTGATTGAGCATAGTGGGTAGGGTCAATTTCTGGGTTCTCTGTTCTGTTCCATTGGTTTATATGTCTATTTTTGTACCAGTACCAGGCAGTTTTGAGGACAGTAGGTTTGCAATATAGCTTGATATCTGGTACTATAATCCCTCCTACCTTGTTCTTCTTTCTCAGAATTACTGTGGCTATTCAGTGTCTTTTTTATTCCACATGAATTTTTGGAGAGTTTGTTCAAAGCCTGTGAAATATGCCATTGATATTTTATTGGGAATTGCATTGAATCTGTAGATGGTTTTGGGTAGTATGGACATTTTTATGATATTGATTCTACCAATCCATGAACATGGTATATTCTTCCATTTGTTTATGTCTTCCTCTATCTCTTTTTTCTGCATCATGTAATCTTCTGAGTACAGGTACTTTACCTCCTTGGTTAAATTTATTCCTTGGTATCTTTTTTTTATTTTTTTATTAAATCTTTATTGTTCAGATTATTAGAGTTTTTCCTCTTTTTTCCCCCAATAGCTCCCCTCCACCCAGTTCACACCCTTCCCTCTGCCCTTACCCCCCCACACACTGTCCTCACCCATAGGTGTACCATTTTTGTCCAGTCCCTTCCCACACCCCCCACACCCCTTTCCCTCCGAGAATTGTCAGTCCACTCTCTTTCTATGCCCCTGATTCTAATATGTTCACCAGTTCATTTTGTTCATCAGATTTTTTATTCACTTGATTTTTAGATTCACTTGTTAATAGATATGTATTTGTTATTCATAATTTTTACCTTTACCTATCTTCTTCCTCTTCTTAAAGAATACCTTTCAGCATTTCATATAATACTGGTTTGGTGGTGATGAACTCCTTTAGCTTTTTCTTATCTGTGAAGCTCTTTATCTGACCTTCAATTCTGAATGATAGCTTTGCTGGGTAAAGTAATCTTGGTTGTAGGTTCTTGCTATTCATCACTTTGAATATTTCTTGCCACTCCCTTCTGGCCTGCATAGTTTCTGTTGAGAAGTCAGCTGACAATCATATGGGTACTCCCTTGTAGGTAACTAACTGTTTTTCTCTTGCTGCTTTTAAGATTCTCTCTTTGTCTTTTGCTCTTGGCATTTTAATTATGATGTGCCTTGGTGTGGTCCTCTTTGGATTCCTTTTGTTTGGGGATCTCTGCGCTTCCTGGACTTGTAAGTCTATTTCTTTCACCAGGTAGGGAAAGTTTCCTGTCATTATTTCTTCAAATAGGTTTTCAATAGCTTGCTCTCTCTCTTCTTCTGGCACCCCCATAATTCAGATGTTGGTATGCTTGATATTATCCCAGAGGCTCCTTACACTATCTTCATATTTTTGGATTCTTTTTGATTTTTGCTTTTCCGGCTGGGTGTTTTTCGCTTCTTCATATTTCAGATCTTTGACTTGATTCTTGCGATCCTCTAGTCTGCTGCTGGATCTCTGTATGATATTCTTTATTTCAGTCAGTGTATGCTTAGTTTCTAGATGGTCCGTTTTCATATCCTCGAGGGTCTTACTAGATTTCTTGAGGGTCTCACTAAATTTATGGGCAGTTTCTAGAAAATTCTTGAAAAACCTTATAACGGTGGTTTTGACCTCTATATCCAGTAGTTTGCTTTCCTCCATTTCTGTTATTTGTGACTGGTTCCTTTGTCTCCGCATTTTGGCTGCTTCCCTGTGTTGATAAAGTGGCTTTCTGTGTTAGGTGTCCTATAGAGCCCAGTGGCCCAGCCTCCCCAATTACCTGAGGTGGACACTCTTGGTGCACCCCTTTGTGGGCTTTGTGCACAGTCTTGTTGTAGTTAAGCCTTGATTGCTGTTGGTATCACTGGGAGGAATTGACCTCCAGGCCAATTGGCTGTGAGATTCAGCTGTGTCTACAGTGGGAGAACTTCTGTGCTGGAGACACTCTTATGGGGCAAGACTTGCTTCAGTGGGGCTTTGGTGCTCTCTGAGTCTGCCCCTTGAGTGTGTCCCTTATGGAGCTGAGGAGTTGTAATCTGGATGGTCCCACTCTGACTACTGGATACACTGGCTCTTAGATCTCTAAGGAAGTGCTAATTTAGCCTCTACCTGAGGCTACCCAGCAAAAGCTATGGAGAGATCTGCAGATTCCTCTTCTTTGTTTGTGTTTGGTGTTTGGAGGTGCCCAGATGAGGCCCAGCTGTGAAGCAATGCAAGCTGCTGTGGGGCCTTGGGCCTTCTTTTGGATGTTCTGAGTCTCTATGACCCAGCTGCAGCTTGTTAGGTAATTTTAGATTGCAAGGCGCCAGGCCATTCATATGCAAAAGCCTCTGCACACAGCTTGGGTAGGGCGGGGTCTCAGGGAATCAATAGGGCGGAGCAAACAGCTATGGCTGATCCTCAGCCCTGCCCTAAGAGGCCACGGGTCTCAGTGTCCCTTGGTAATCTGAAAGCACCTCTGAGAGAAAGCCACCCTCAAGTTCCACCCAATGCCAGGCAGTCCATTTTCTCCCCATATGAGTCTGGGTCCCCAGAGACTTGCCCGGAACTGGAGTTCAGAGCTGTCAGGAGCTTGAGACTCTCCCCAATTGAAAAAGACAACCGCGTCCACAGTTGCCAGCCCTTTCCGCACGTGCCTCCATACCTCTGCACTTTACTTCCGGACCTCCTCTGAGTCTCAATGTGCTTTTTTCCCCCCTTTATTGATTAAGATATTACAAATGTGTCCTTATCCCCCTAAAGTCTTCTCCTCCCCCCAATCCTGCCCTCACCCTCACCCCCTGATGTCCACATCCATTGTTTATCCTTATATGCATGCATACAAGTCCTTAGGTTGATCTCTCTCCCTCACCCCCACCCTCCCCTACCTTCCCTCTGAGTTTTGAGCATCTGATTGATGCTTCTCTGTCTCTACACCTGTTTTTGTTCATCAGTTTATGTTGTTCATTATAATCCACAAATGAGTGAGAGCATGTGATATTTATCTTTCTCTGACTGACTAATTTCACTTAGTATAATGCTCTCTAGCTCAATCCATGCTGTTGAAAATGGTAGGAGTTCCTTCCTTTTTAGAGCAGCATAGTATTCCATTGTGTAGATGTGCCAAAGTATTTTAATCCATTCATCTGCTGATGGGCACTTAGGCAGTTTCCAAATCTTAGCTATTGGAAATTGTGCTGCTATGAACATAGGGATGCATATATCTTTTCTGATTGGTGTTTCTGGTTTCTTGGGATATATTCCTAGAATAGGGATCACTGGATCAAATGGAAGTTCCATTTTTAGTTTTTTGAGGAAACTTCATACTGTTCTCCACAGTGGCTGCACCAGTTTGCATTCCCACCAGCAGTGAACGAGGGTTCCTTTTTCTCTGCATCCTCACCAGCATTTGTTATTTGTAGATTTGCTGATGATAGTCATTCTGACAGGTTTGAGATGGTACCTCATTGTCGTTTTGATTTCCGTCTTTTGGATAATTAGTGACTTTGAACATGTTTTCATATGTCTCTCAGCCTTATGTATGTCCTCTTTCCGAAAGTGTCTATTTAGGTCCGTTGCCCCTTTTTCGTTTGGGTTGCTTATCTTCCTTTTATAAAGTTGTATGAGTTCCCTGTAAATGTTGGATATTGAACCTTTCTCAGAGATGTCATTGGCAAATATGTTCTCTCATGCAGTTGGTTTTCTTGTTGTTTTGTTGATGATTTCTTTTGCTGTGAAGAAGCTTTTTATTTTGATGTAGTCCAATTTGTTTATTTTCTCTTTAGTTTCCATTGCCCTAGGAGCAGTATCGGTGAAGAAATTGCTTCAGCATATATCTAAGATTTTGCTACCTGTGGATTCCTCTAATATTTTTATGTTTTCCCGTCTTATGTTTAAGTCCTTTATCCATTTTGAGTTTACTTTTGTGTATGGTGTAAGTTGGTGGTCTAGTTTCATTTTTTTGCATGTGTCTGACCAAATTTGCCAGCACCATTTATTGAAGAGACTGTCTTGACTCCACTGTATGTTCTTGCCTCCTTTGTCAAATATTAATTGAGCATAGTGGTTTGAGTCGATTTCTGGGTTCTCTATTCTATTCCATTGGTCTATATGTCTGTTCTTGTGCCAGTACCAAGCAGTTTTGAGAACAGTGGCTTTGTAATACAGCATATCTGGTATTGAGATCCCTCCTACTTTGTTCTTTTTCAGTATCGCAACAGCTATTCAGGTTTTTTATTATTATTATTATTCCAGATAAATTTTCGGAGAGTTATTTTTAGATCTGTGAAATATGCTGTTGGTATTTTAATGGCGAGTGCATTGAATCTATAGATTGCTTTGGGTATTATGGACATTTTGATGATGTTGATTCTACCAATCCATGAACACGGTATGTTCTTCCATCTGTTTATGTCTTCCTCTATCATTTTTTTCAATGTCCTGTAGTTTTGTGGATAGAGGTCTTTTACCTTTTACCTTACATTTAGTTAAGTTTATTCCTAGGTATCTTAATTTTGGGGAGGCGGCAATGGTAAATGGGATTGTTTTGTTTTTTTAATTTCTCTTTCTGTAAGTTCAGTATTGCCATATAAAAATGCCATAGATTTCTTGGTGTTAATTTTGTATCTTTCTACATTGCCAAATTCATTTATTAGGTCTAATAATTTTTTGATGATGTCTTTAGGGTTTTCTAAGTACAGTATCATGTCATCTGTGAATAAGGACTATTTTACTTCTTCTTTTCCAATTTGGATGCCTTTATTTCTTCTTCCTGTATGATCGCTTTGGCTAGCACTTCCAGTACTATGTTGAACAGGAGTGGTGAAAATGGGCATCCCTGTCTTTTTCCTGTTCTTAAGGGAAATGGTTTTAGTTTTTGCCCATTGAGTATGATGTTGGCAGTAGGGTTGTCATATAAGGCTTTTATTATGTTGAGGTATGATCCCTCTATTCCTAATTTTTTTTAATATATTTTTTATTGATTAAGATATTACATATGTGTCCTTGTCCCCACGTTACCCTCTACCCCCCCCCCCCCGCTCATGCCCTCACCCCCCCGTTGTCCGTGTCCATTGGTTAGGCCTATATGCTTGCATATAAGTCCTTTGGTTGATCTTTCCCCCTTACCCCTACCCTCCCCTACCTTCCCTCCAAGGCCCGACAGTCCAATCAATGCCTCTCCATCTCTGGATCAGTCCTTGTTCATCAGGTTATGTTGTTCATTATATTCCACAAATGAGTGAGATCCTGTGGTATTTATCCGCTCTCCAGTTCCATCCATGCTGTGGCAAATGGTAAGAGTTCCTTTTTCTTCTTCCTCTTCTTAAAGAATACCTTTCAGCATTTCATATAATGCTGGTTTGCTGGTGATGAACTCCTTTAGCTTTTTCTTATCCATGAAGCTCTTTATCTGACCTTCTATTCTGAATGATAGCTTTGCTGGATAAAGTAATCTTGGTTGCAGGTTCTTGCTATTCATCACTTTGAATATTTCTTGCCACTCTCTTCTGGCCTGCATGGTTTCTGTTGAGAAATCAGCTGACAGTTGTATGGGTACTCCCTTGTAGGTAACTGACTGTCTTTCTCTTGCTGCTTTTAAGATTCTCTCTTTATCTTTTGCTCTTGGCATTTTAATTATGATGTGTCTTGGTGTGGTCCTCTTTGGATTCCTTTTGTTTGGGGTTCTCTGCGCTTCCTGGACTTGTAAGTCCATTTCTTTCACCAGGTAGGGGAAGTTTTCTGTCATTATTTCTTCAAAAAGGTTTTCAATATCTTGCCCTCTCTCTCCTTCTGGTACCCCTATAATTCTGATGTTGGTATGCTTGAAGTTGTCCCAGAGGTTCCTTACACTATCTTCATATTTTTGGAATCTCTTTTCTTTTTTCTTTTTCGGTTGGGTATTTTTTGCTTCTTTGTATTTCAAATTTTTGATGTGATTCTTGGGATCCTCTTGTCTGCTGTTGGATCTCTGTAAATTATTCTTTATTTCAGTCAGTGTATGCTTAATTTCTAGTTGGTCCTTTTTCATGTCCTCCATGGTCTCACTATACTTATTGAGGGATTCATTAAATTTATCGGCAGTTTCCATAAAATTCTTGAAAAACCTTATAAACGTGGCCTTGAACTCTATATCCAGTTGGTTGCTTTCCTCCATTTCTGCCATTTGTGACCTGTTTCTTTGTCTCCGCATTTTGGCTCCTTCCCTGTGTTGATAGAGTGGCCCTGCGCTCCAGGTGTCCTGTAGGGCCCAGTGGCTCAGCCTCCCCAGTTACCTGAGGTGGACACTCTTGGTGCACTCTTGGTGCCTTGGTTGTTGTAGGATCACTGGGAGGAATTGACCTCCAGCCCAATTGGCTGTGAGAATCAGCTGTGTCTGAAGTGGAAGAACTTCTGTGCTGAAGACACCCTTCTGGGGCAAGACTTGCTTCAGTGGGGCTTTAGTGCTCACTGAGTCTGCTCCCTGAGTGTGTCCCTTATGGATCTGAGGAGTTGCAATCTGGATGGTCCCCCTCTGACCACTGGGTACAGTGGCTCCTGGATCTAAAGAGGTGCTAATTCAGCCTCTGCCTGAGGCCAGACAGCAGGAGCCACGAAGAGGCTCAGCTGTGAAGCAATGCAAGCCGCTGCGGGGCCTTGGGCCTTCTCTTGGAAGTTCCAGGTCTGCCTGGCTCGGCTGCAGTTAAGTACATTCACATGCAAAAGCCTCTGCCGCAGCCTGGGTGGGGCGGGGTCTCAGGGAGTCAAAGGGCGGAGAAAGCAGCTATGGCTGATTCTCCTAAGGAGTCACGTGTCTCAGTGACCCGACAATTGCTGCAAGCACCTCTGAGGGAAAGCCGCACTCAAGCTCGCCCGCTGCCCGACAGTCCAGCCTCTCCCTGCATGAGTCCTGGGTCCCCAGAGACTTCCGGGAACCGGAGTCCAGAGCAGTCGGGAGCTTGTGATTCAAAAAAAACAGCCGTGTCCTCAGGTGCCACCCCCTTTCCGCGCGCGCACGAGCCGCCATACCTCTGCACTTCACTTCCCCAGCTCCTCTGGCTCTCAGCGTGCTTTTCTTCCCTTCTATTTGTAGAATTTACACTCAGCCAGGCTTCCTGTTGTTCTGGATGATGTCTGCTCTGTCCTTTGCGGTATTTTTCAATTGTTGTGGGAGGCGGCAATTTCTCAGTGTTTATATATGCCGCCATCTTAGTTTCTCCCCCTCTATTCCTAATTTTCCTGAGCATTTTTATCAAGAAAGGGTGTTGGACTTTGTTGAATGCCTTTTCTGCATCAATCGATAAGATTATGTGATTTTCGTCTCTCAACTTGTTTATGTGATGTATCACATTTATTGATTTGCAGATATTGTACCAGTCTTGCATTCCTGGAATAAATTCCACTTGGTCATGGTGTATGATCTTTCTAATGTAATGCTGGATCCGGTTTGCTAGAATTTTGTTGAGGATTTTAGCATCTATGTTCATCAGGGATATTGGCCTGTAATTCTCTTTCTTTGTGGTGTCTTTATCTGATTTTGGGATTAGGCTAATGCTGGCTTCATAGAAATTGCTTGGAATTGTGCCTTCCTCTTGAATTTTTTGGAATAGTCTGAGAAGGATTGGCTTTAGTTCTTCTTTGAATGTTCGGTAAAACTCCCCTGTGAAGCCATCTGGTCCAGGGCTTTTGTTTGCTGGAAGCTTTTTGATTACTGTTTCAATTTCATCAGTAGTTATTGGCCTATTCAGGTCTTTTGATTCTTCCTGACTGAGTTTTGGAAGCTTGTATTTTTCTATGAATGTGTCCATTTCATTGAGGTTGTCCAGTTTGTTGGAGTAGAGTTGTTCATTGTATTTTTTGACAATCCTTTTTATATCAGTAGGGTCTGTTGTTACTTCACCTCTTTCATTTCTGATTTTGTTTATTTGGGTCCTTTCTCTTTGTTTCTTGCTAGCCTGGCAAGAGGTTCATCAATCTTGCTAATCCTTTCAAAGAACCAGCTCTTGGTTTCATTGATCTTTTGTATTGTTTTTTTTTTTTGTCTCTATGTTGTTTATCTCTGCTCTGATCTTTATTATTTCCTCCTTCTGGATACTGTGGGTTTTTCTTGTTGCTCTCTTTCTCACTCTTTGAGTTGTAGGGTTGGATCATTTATTACTAGTTTTTCTTGTTTTTTGAGGTAGGCCTGTAGAGCTTTGAACTTCTCTCTCAAGACTGCTTTCCTTGTGTCCCATAGATTTTGGATTATTGTGTTTTCATTGTCATTTGTTTCCAGGATGCTTTTTATTTCTTCTTTGATCTCTCTGGTAACCCAGTCATTGTTTAATAGCATGTTATTTAGCCTCCAAGTGTTTGATTTTTTTGTCAATGTTTTTATTGTAGTTGATTTCTAGTTTTATGCGATTGTGATCTGAGAAGATGCTTGCTATGATTTCTATCCTGTTGAATTTGAAGAGACTTTGCCTTTGTCCCAATATGTGGTCTGTCTTTGAAAATGACCCATGTGCACTTGAGAACGTATATTCCATGGCTTTAGGGTGAAATGTTCTGAAGATATCAATTAAGTTCATTTGATCTAGTGAGTTATTTAGGATTGCTGTTTCTTTGCTGATTTTTTTTCTAGATGATTTATCCAGTGATGTCAGTGGGGTATTAAAACCCCTTACTGCCATAACCGGTTTGGCTCAGTGGATAGAGCATCGGCCTGTGGACTGAAAGGTCCTAGGTTCGATTCTGGTCAAGGGCATGTACCTTGGTTGTGGGCACATCCCCAGTGGTGGGTGCGCAGGAGTTGGCTGATCGATGTTTCTCTCTCATCGATGTTTCTAACTCTCTATCCCTCTCCCTTCCTCTCTGTAAAAAATCAATAAAATATATATTTTAAAAAACCCTTACTATGATTATATTGTTGTCAATCTCTGCCTTGATACCTTCCAGGATTTTTTTTTAATGTATTTGGGTGTTCCTGCATTCCATGCGTATATGTTTACTAAAGTTATATCCTCTTTTTGTATTGATCCCTTTAGTATTATGAAGTGGCCTTTTTTATCTCTTCTAAAATATATTTCTTTATTGATTTCAGAGAGGAAGGGAGAGGGAGAGAGAGAGATAGAAACATCAATGAGAGAGAATCATTGATTGGCTGCCTTCTGCACGCCCCCCACTGGGGAGGAAGCCTGCAACCCGGGCATGTGCCTTTGGCCGGAATTGAACCTGGGACCCTTCAGTCCGCAGGCTGAAGCTCTATCCACTGAGCCAAACCAGCTAGGGCTTTTTATCTCTTCTTATGGCCTTCACTTTTAGGTCTATTTTGTCAGATCTAAGTATTGCTGCCCCAGGTTTTTTCATTTCCATTTTTCTGAAAATTCTTTTTTCTATCCCTTCACTATAAGTTTGTGTGAGTCCGTTGTTCTGAAGTGGTTCTTTTCTATATAGCATATACATCAGTCATATTTTCTTATCCATTCAGCTACTCTATGTCTTTTGACTGGAGCTTTTAATCCATTTACATTTAAGGTTATTTTTGACTAGTACTTGTTTGTTGCTATTTTTATTTTTTATGCCTGTGTTCCTTCTTCCCTTTTTATTTCTTTTTTTTTTTTTTTTTTTTTTACAGCAGTCACTTTAGCATTTCTTGCTATGCTGTTTTGGTGGTAATGAACTCCCTTAGCCCTTTTTTTCTGTCAAGCTCTTGATTTCACCTTCAATTTTGAATGATAGCCTTGCTGGGTACAGTATTCTTGGATTCAGTCTCTTGCTTTGCATCACTTTGTATTTTCATTTCATTCCCTTCTGTCCTGATGTGTTTCTGCTGAGAAATATGTTGATAATCTAATGGAAGATCCCTTGTAGATAACTTTCTGTCTCTCTCTGGCAGTCTTTAAAATTCTTACTTTGTCATTGATGTTTGCCATTTTAATTATGATGTGCCATTTTGGGTTTATCTTGTTTGGGACTCTGTGCTTCTTGGACTTGTGTGACATTTTCTTCCCCAAATCAGGTAAGTTTTCTGTCATTATTTCTTCACACAGTTTTTCTATTCCTTGCTCAGTTTCCTCTTCTTTTGGCACCCCTATTATACAGATGCTTTTTTTGTTTGTTTGTTTCGTGTTGTCCCAAAGCTCCCTTAGGCTCTTCTCTTGCTGTTTAAGTTTTTTATTTCTAGTTGCTGCTCTGCTTGGGCATTTTTTCTACCTTGTCTTCTAACTAATTCATGTGGCCCTCAGCCTCTTCTAGTATACTGTTGATACTTTCCATTGTATTCTTTATGGAAGGTATGTCATTCTTTCTTTCCTCTGGGTTCTTCTTCATTTCCTCTGATTCTTCCACATGCTGAATTTGTCTTCCATCCTTTTCTGAGTCCTTATAATCATTGCTCTGAATTCTTTCTCTGACAAATTGTTTGCTTCCATTTCATTTATTTCCTTTTCTTTTGTATTGGTGTTGTTCTTTGTCTCCCCATTTTTCCTGTTCCTTTATGGCTGTTTTATGTATTAGATCAAACTTCTATGTCACCCAGATTTTTTTGAGTTTCTTATATAGTAGATGTTTTGTGATACCCAGTGGTGCAATCTCTCAGGTCTTCTGGCCTGGGTGTTCTAGGGATTTCCCATACTTGGGATATTTGGGTTTTCTTGGTATAGTTGGGTTTTGACTGTTACTGTTCTGTTCATGAATTGAGTCTATTCTCAGGTGTCTGCTTGTGTGGCTCACTCTCTACTACATTGACTGAACAACACAAAATACAACTCGACAAGACATGACACATAGGGAACAAAACACGAATATACTCATGACATCAATGACCCCAATGAAAGTGACCACCTGAAAAAAGAGAATTAGGAGAGAGAAAAGAGAGTATAAATGATATTGAGAAAAGCTAAGAGAGAAAGGAATAAGAAGAAAAATGAAGGGGAAATATATATATATAAAATAAAAGATAAACATGCAAATTAACTGCCCTTTCGCAATGCCCACAAACCACACCCACCAGCCAATGAGGAGTGAGTATGTAAATTAAGACCATTCAGTGCAATTCAGGCAATTCTGTTCCTTTTGGTGGAATCCTAGTGACCCTAAAGGGCCAGCACAAATGCTTGTCCAAGGGCTCCCAGGAAAAAAATCAAGTGGGAACTGAAATGCAGTCACCAAGCCATGCCCTGGCACTGAGATACAGCCCAGCAGGGATAGTGTTTATAATTTTTCTGTCCAGAAGGGCCATCGTATGTGCTAGCAGTGATCAGTATGAGAACTTAGTTAAAATATCCCGATATTTCTAAAAGTATAAGTGAAAGAAAAATGTTATGGATTGCATGTTTGTGACCCCAAAAATTCATGTTGAAGGTCTATAGGATGATATATGGAGGTGGGGCTTTTTGGAGGTAATTAGGCTAAAATGAGGTCATGAGTGTGGCCTACTCATGAAGAGATTAGTGCCCTTATAAGAAGAGAAAGAGACACCAGAACTCCTTCTGTCTCTTCACCATGTGAGCAGTCAGCAAGAAGGCAGACATATCCAAACCAGAAAGAGAGCTCTCATGAAGAATCAAATTGGACAACAGCTTGTTTTGGACTTCCAAATCACAAGAAGTCTTAGAAATAAATGTCTGTTTTGTCACCAATCTATGCTATTTGTAAGAGTAGTCAGAACTAAGACAAGTAGCCTCCAGATAAAGTGCCTAAATACTATCTTTGGAGTGATGTCCTCAGCCCCATATTCCATCACTGCCCTCTTATAAACTCCACTGCTCCAACTTTTCTACATCTCTAGTATCTATCACAGTTCCAATGCTCAAAGAACAGATGAATGAATGAATAACAATGTCTTATTCATTTCTTTACTCCACAATAGGGGGTGCTGGGTTGGATGAAGCCCTCAGGGAGCTGCTTTATACAAAACTGTGTCTCTCATTTCTCTTGCCCAAAGGGAATCAGCTTTGCTAGTTTTCCCTGTCTCCTCCTCCTCCTCCTCCTCCTCCTCCTCCTCCTCCTCCTCCTCCTCCTCCTCCTCCTCTTATCATTTGCCCCTTCCTTCTCAAGGAATAAATAAAGCTCCTACTTGAACCTAAACAGGACACATTTCCTAAGTCCTTTTCTTGTGAATTTGTGGGGAAGGAGAAAAAAAGGGTTAAGATCTGAAATTCTACTCCAACTCAGACACAAGGAGAAATTTAATTCTGAGTCTAGTGGGAGGCCTCAAAGAGATATCTGGGGGTCCTTAAACTCTAAAACCTTTGACCCAGTTTTCTTGAACCCTGCTTGAAAAAAGAAATAGGTATGGGGCAAGTAACACTCATGGGTTAGATGTCACTGCCTGTATCCTGCTTTCCACAGTTGATAATCTGACAGATCTGGGGTGGGCATAGGCTCAACTTGCCTATAGAGCAGGAAATAATTTGAATGGGTTTTAAATACTGTTGATACATGAACTACTACTTATCTCTGGGCAGTGTTTTCCTTCTTATCCTCACTATTATTTTCCCTGATCCCTCTTACTCTGTGTCCTGGCTTCTCTACATATCTGTCTCCAACCCTCATTCTCCTGCTGCATCTTTTCTTCCTCTTAAATGCAATTCAAAATGTAATCTGCACATTCATGCCTTGATTTTTGGAGTTTCACTCTCTTTCAGAATCAAGTTGTAAATCTCTACCTACTTCCTCTTTTCTCCCACTGAAGTACCCCCAGTTACTTTAACCTTGCCTCCATGGTACCTACAGGCTATTGGCAGGTGCTCTCTCCTGAGCTTAACTTGCTGACTATGTGGGGGTGGATAAGCTACCTCCTAAGAAGAACACCTTGCATAGCAGTGTTCTACTTTTTTCTCTGCTTCCCTCATCCCTCCCACCCACTCCATTCAGACTACAACTTCCCCAACTTCTGAATTCTGTTCCCCAGTACATACACACCATCCTCAGACTTAGAGCCTAGAGTGCCCCCTGCCTAAAGAAGGTTCTCAGTTTGTCTTGCACTTCTCCTTCATCTACTGTTTGGCCAAATTAATCCAGGGACCCACCTTTTCTCATATGTCCCAGGTCTGCATACCAAAACAGCTTAATGTAACCTGCCTTAGGTATCAGATATAAACATCAGAGTCTTATGAAAGATGGTGGTAACATGCCTCAGAGATAATGCAAACTATTCATACTTGACAATCCCTAGAGGTTGGCCCTTGCCACTGTTACCTCCTCCTGGACTGGATGCCTGCTGAGATGGATACCTTGCCTTAAAACAGTGGAAGAATGCACTTAGTATACTTATATGGTTGTTGGTTAGCCTTTTCTGAGGTATATACATACAAGAAAAGGAGGAAATAAGGTAGATACTCCCTTGACACTCACTGATGTTCAGCCCAATTGATCCAAACATTGACACTATCCAAGGGAAAGCTGGTTTTGATCTAACACCCGAATTCTCATATACTCAGCCTTCTCTCCTGCAAGAGACTTGGCCTCCCTGGTACCCACATAGATAAGTCACTGCTATAGCTGTAGGCTAGTTATTAACCTGCCAGAAGAACCTGACTTCTGCCTTCCATAATCCAGCTTCCTAGTCCCCAGGTACACACTCATCTTGTAACCTATGTACTACCCCTTATCTCCTCACATTCTTCAGTGAGCAATGGAGCAAAGGGAAATCAGTCAAGTGAGCCACATACAAAGATCAGGGCCTTGGACAATGCCCTTGGTTTTTAAGGTGGCTCCAAGGCCAAACATAGGGCCCCTACTGATCTACTGCCAAGTGCCAAATACTCACGGTTGTGAGCTACTAGTATTTAGGGTTGAGCCAGTGGGTGTTCAGAATACCTATATTTATTTGCACAAATGTGAACAATTAGCATTCGTTAATCCTTTAGAGTTGATATCTAGTTCAAACTTCTGTAGACCCTCTATTCAATAGACCCTTTCTTTTGTCACTTATTGATTTAGGCAACCCCTGGGCCACAGAATATTACTCCTATTCTGTGAGCACAGGATAGGTTTCCTGGCACTTAAATCTCTGTTGTTCATGCTAGTTTCCCTTTCCAAGTAGAAAGCTTGGAATAAATACAGAAAAAAAAAAGACTAATTGGTTTCCTAATGGTTGGTGGTCTAGTTTCCTTCCCATTTCTCATTTCTGCTCTAGAGATTTGAATAGTAGGCCAAAAGTTTAGATTTTATTTCAACCTATCTTAAATAAAGCTATCAATAGTCCCTGAAGTAATCAGGCTGGATTTATAAATATCACACTTACTTCAGTGTGTTGAATGAACTGGAGGGGTCAATATTGGCATTAGGGAGACCAGAGGTTGGCAAGTTGTTGCAATAATTTGGTAGCAAGATGCCCAAGGCCTAATCTTGGGGGCACATAATTAATGCAGAGATAAGAACAGAGTTGGAATGTTTTCTGAATGTAGAGCCAATAAAACTTGATTGGAGTTGAAGACTTGGCAGACAGAGTGGCAAAGACATGGGGCCTGGGTAAGGAAGCAGACTGGACAGCGAAGATCATGTGCTCAGTTTTAAACAAACTGAATTGGGTGAGTGATCAGGGTGCACAGAATGTGTGCTCAAGTGCCCTCCTTATAGAGTATGACAGATGAAGCAGAGTATTCTAGCTCGAGAAGAATAGCACCCTGTTGCAAGTACCCTCATTTCTGTGGGTAGTGCTCCTCTAGTCACACCAGGGAATGCACTTCAGGTTTGGTGCCTTCACAAGGGTGTGAGGAGAAAGCCGATGGACTCTTGCAAATAAATCCAGAAAAATGGGAGAAACTCCATGGTCTAAGCATCAAGCTGGGGGGTTGAGAGCACTCTTGTGCTCCATTGCAGGTCTCTGCAGGTCAGGAAGGTAGGATCTGAAGAGGCAGAGGTGTAGAACCTGGGCAAGTGCCACTAGTCAGCTTACCCAATAGGGCTGGCTTACTGTATCTAAGCTCCAGTCAACTTAACACAAAGACCTTAAGTATTTAGAAACAGCTTACCTCCAAAATTTAGACTTGGGTGAACATCATATCCCCTCAGCACCCTATCCAAACAAAACATTTGAACCAATATCATCCACACAGGTTTTTGTTTTTTTCTGAAACAAACAAGTCACTGGTTATCAGTAAATGCCACATTTTTTCTCAGAAAACAAATAACAGAGATCACCCCAGATGTCAACTTTAAGGGCCCTCCCTTCTTCTGCAAATATGCAGACAGGTATAGTCATATATGCACACACTATCTCTCCCACCCCCTCTCTCCACAGTAAATAAGCCATAAGCACACCAGTGAAACAGACTCCTCCTTCCCCTCCCCAATTTTTATCCAGGGTGGGGCATAAAGACGGGTTTCATGTTACAAGGAAGGATAAGAGAGTAGTGGGAAGTTTTCTGGGAAGTGGAAGACTCAAGTAGGTGGACGCCCTCAGAAAAAAATGCATTACTTCAACCCCCTAAAGAGCCTCACATTACAATCCACATGGACACAGTATTGAAGGTTAGTGGGAGGGTCCTTCTTCCATGGCACCTGATGGCACAGGAAAAATAATATTACACCCTCATTGCCCTCCTAAGCTAACCAGTCTACATTTTCCAGATCAAAGTCATTTCACCTACCTGGGCTGGGACCAGGCATTTTGTTGTCAAATCTATGTCAACTTTGTTCTTGTACACCTCTGTTTTATGGCTGATCAAATGGCATATGATGCAGAAAGACAACCTTGCTCATATAGCAGGAACTTTGACCCTCACCCAACAAAGCCATTTCAGATTCTTGGACTTCAGGACTATCTTCTCAAAGACATCTATTCTGTGAGCTGACATTTCTCTCACTGATCATGTGCTTACATCCTGAGGTGATGCCCTGGGTGCCAAGAACCTGTAAGTGCCAAGTCATAGCCCACCAAGAGCTAGCCTTTCCAAGACACCTGAGACCTTCAACAAGGCCTTTTCCCCTGCAAAGGGGCTTTTGAATAAAATCAAGCACTGGACATCCCTGTGATTCTTGGGTTGTGTCACTCATTGATTAAGGAACATCAGTTCCTTCAAATATACATGTGTGACCACAGTAGTGTGTGTTTTCTACCAAGGATTGATATGTGGAATTATAGGCATTGTGGAGTTGTCTGCCTAGAAACTTTCCCAACTACCTTTGCATTTCCCCTGGGTATATATCCATTTCTGGCTTGCCATTTACAAACTTATTCTCAATTATCTTTAATCATAAAATTTCATTTTGCAATAATCCAGTGTATGCATTAATTATTCCTGAATTAAAACAATGCATTTCCTCTACTCTTTCCAACCACGTTATCCATGTGCTAGTGCTCAGGATCTTGTGGCCACTACAAATACATATTTCTATGTGATCTGCATGTAAATGGATGACTATTTAACAATTCTTCAGATATTCAAAGACCCAAACTTAAAAGCAAACTTAGATAAAAGCCAATGTCTTCTAAAGTTTTACAAGAGTTAGTACAAAAATGCACCCATCTCTGGGAACTGCACCTGGTCTGTTTAATATGGAGGGTTGTTTGGATAGGGAACCTTATACACAGGTATAGAGTGGGGAAGAGAACTTGTGTTAGGGCATTAGAAGTCTTCCCAATTTTACCAGATGTCAAGACAACATATACATTTTAGACCTTGCACCATAATTTATTCCTTAATGCCTTCACATCAGTTTAAACCTTGGTGTTGACTGAGACATTTAGGGAGTAGAAATGCCTCCTTAGGAAGTGGAATAAGCACTTGGCCAAAAGGGAGGGCCATAATCAATGTCTCTCTCTCTCTCTCTCTCTCTCTCTCTCTCTCTCTTTCTCTCTCTCTCTCTCTCTCTCTCTCTCTCTCTCTCTCTCTCTCTCTCTCTCTCATTTATTCTTCTTATAACAGTCCCTTTAGCATTTCTTGCTATGCTGTTTTGGTGGTGATAGACTCCTTTAGCCTTTTTTGATTGGGAAGCTCTTTATTTCACATTCAATTTTGAATGATAGTCTTTCTGGATTGAGTAATCTTGGTTTCAGATCCCAGATTCCCTTCTGGCCTGTAGTGTTTCTGTTGAGAAGTCAGCTGACAGCCCTATTGGAGCTTCCTTGTAAGTAACTGTCTCTTTCACACTGCCTTAAAATTCTCTCATTGTCTTTAACATTTGCCATTTTAATTATGATGCATATTGGAGTTGGTCTCTTTGTATTCTTCTTGACTAGGACTCTCTGTGCTTCCTAAACTTGTGTGACTTTTTACTTCACCAGGTTATGGAAGTTTTCGGTCATTATTTCTTCAAACAGGTTCTCTATCCCTTGCTCACTTTCTTCTCCCTCTGGTACCCATATGATGTGAATGTTTTTCCATTTCATGTTGTTCCAACATTCCCTTAAACTCTCCTCATGCTTTTTAAGTGTGTTTTTTTTCCTAATGAGTATTTTGGTCATAATAGTAAGATTTGAAATTATAAAGTGGGTAAAGACTGTCCTGTTGAGGTTTTATACCATGGACTTAATAGAGTTGATCTTCATTATTTACAAATTCCATATTTTCAAATTTGCCTACCAGCTAAAACTTATTTGTAACCGCCAAATTTATACTCAGAGTACTTTTGTGGTCATTTGTGAACATGCATAGAGTGTAAATAATTTTGAGTCACTTGATGAACACTTTTGCAGCTGAAGGCAATGATGCTCTGTCTTCTTGTTTTCACCTGTCATCCTGTTTACAGTCGACATTTCAGCAGTATACTTAGTGGCACACTGCTTGTATTTTTGTGCTTTTTAAAAGTAATTTTACCATTTAAAATGGCCTCCACGTGTAGTGCTAAAGTCCTATCTAGTGTTCCTAAGCACAAGAAGACTGTGATGTACCTTATACATGTTTCAGATATGAGGTATAGTGATTTTCAGTGAGTTCAATGCAAAGGAATCAACAATACAGATTACATGAGGTGTCTGAAATAGAAACACACATAAAACAAGTCCATTCATTGACTGTTGATGAAAATATTTGTGTGAGCTCAAGGAGCCTAACTGTTTTTGTGAGCTCAGGGAACCTGACTGTATTTCCCCTGGAACAATGGTTTAATACTCACTAATTTAATGCTCATAGTGATTTAATAGAACATAACTATTATAAATAATGAGAATCTACAATGTAACTAGAGACATGCTGTGCTGTATATTAATGTGCTAGGGCTGCCACAATAAAACACCACAGACTGGGTGGCTTAAACAACAGAAATTTATTTTCTCACAGTTCTGAAGGCTAGAAGTCCAATAACAAGGTGCCATCAGGGTCGTTTTCTAGTGAGACCTCTGTTCTTAGCAGATAATCTTCTTGCTTTGCCCACATATGTCTTTTCCTTTGTATGTATGTGGAGAGAGAGAGAGAGAGCTTTCTGGTGTCTCCTCCTCTTCATATTAGGATACCAGTCCTATTGGATTAGATCTCCACCTTTAAGACTTCATTTAAGCTTAATTAACTCCTTAAATAACTTACATCCAAATAAGTCATATTGGATATTAGGGATTCAACATATGAATTTTGGAGAGGACACAATTTAGTCCATAACTTCTTGATTCATATTTTGGGTATCTGTGAGGAAATGGATTCCCAGAGTTCTTAAAAATGTAAAAATAGGATCATTTATTGGCCAAGGCATTCAGTGCTAAAATGACTGCCTGAAGTTTCAACAACTGTGCTGACCCCTTTATCATGGACATTCTAGTTCAGGCATGGAAATCAGGAATTTATATAATGTTGAGAATATCACTTGTAGTGTACAAACTCCCTGTGCTGTTCACTCAGTTGATCCCAAGGGGCTCCACAGGAATTCAAGAGGTCTGGGGGAAGGGTGGCTTCTTCTACTCCCAAGACATTTGGCAGGGGACTAAGGACAGGTAAGACCATGCCTTCCTAAAAATTAAATATGCCAAAGGGCTCAGATTAGGATCCCTGTATCAAGAAGGCCTCAATTATCATGCTGAGGTTGTGGGATGCTAATTCCATGACTCATGACTCAAGGCATATTGGGCAATTGGGTACAGAGGGTCACAGGCTCAGGGTCTATGACAGCCTCTATTTGGGGGATAGCTCAATATGTGGCCAGAAAATGCCACTCTAATAGTGTATAGTACAAGGCCAACAGGGGCAGTTTCTTTGTTTTACTAAGAACCCCACCTTATAGCTAAGAGGAGTAATCCAAAGACTCCAGAGGGCATGCGAAGAGGTTACTAAAGCCTATACAATGAAGGAACCTCTCAAGACACTAATGAGAGGACCCATTGATTGAGATTTTAAAAGATTCTAGAGACTTTTATTGGAAGAGGCCTTTATCATTTTGTTGTATAAATTATTTTAGTAGAGAGATCTTCAGATTTCTCCTCTTTGTTTGGGGCACCTCCAGATCTCTCTACTAAAATAATTTATACAACAAAATGATAAAAGCCTCTTCGTCCTGCTGGGTGGCCTCAGGCAGTGGCTGACTTTGTACCTCCTTGGAGATCCAAGAGCGAGTCTAGCTAGTCAGAGTGAGACCATCCAGATTACAACTCTTCACAATCATAAGAGACACACTTGGGGGCAGACTCAGTGAGCCCCAAAGCCCCACTGAATCAAGTCCTGCCCCATAAGGGTGTCTCCAACATAGAAGTTCTCCCATTGTAGACACAACTGGTCCTCACAGCCAATTGACCTGTAGGTCAATTCCTACTAGTGATACCAACAGCAATCAAGGCTTAACTACAACAAGACAGTGCACACAGCCCACAAAGGGTTGCACCAAGAGTGTCCACCTGAGGTAATTAGGGAGGCTGAGACACTGGGACCTATAGGACACCTAGCACACAAAGCCACTCTATCAACACAGGGAAGCAGCCAAAATGTGGAGACAAAGAAACCGGTCACAAATGAAAGAAATGGAGGAAAGCAAACTACTGGATATAAAGTTCAAAACCATGGTTATAAGTCTACTCAAGAATCTTCTAGAGACCTCTGAGAAATATAGTAAGACCCTCAGGATATGAAAAGGACCAATTATAAATTAAGCATACACTGACTGAAATAAAGAATAATATACAAAGATCCAACAGCAGACTAGAAAAGTGATGGCGAACCTTTTGAGCTCAGCATGTCAGCATTTTGAAAAACCCTAACATAGCTCTGGTGCCGTGTCACATATAGAAATTTTTTGATATTTGCAAACATAGTAAAACAAAGATTTACATTTTTGATATTTATTTTATATATTTAAATGCCATTTAACAATGAAAAATCAACCAAAAAAATGAGTTCGCATGTCACCTCTGACACGTGTGTCATAGGTTCACCATCACTGGACTAGAGGATACCAAGAATCACATCAAAAATTTGAAATACAAAGAAGCAAAAAACATCCAACTGGAAAAGCAAACAGAAAAAAGAATACAAAAATATGGATATAGTGCAAGGAGCCTCTGGGACAACTTCAAGCATACCAACATCCAAATTATAGGGGTGCCAGAAGAAGAGAGAGAGCAAGATATTGAAAACCTATTTGAAGAAATAATGACAGGAAACTTTCCCTACCTGGTGAAAGAAATAGTCTTACAAGTCCAGGAAGCACAGAGAACCCCAAACAAAAGGAGTCCAAAGAGGACCACACCAAGACACATCATAATTAAAATGCCAAGGGCAAAAGACAAAGAGAGAATATTAAAAGCAGCAAGAGAAAAAGTTAGTTGCCTACAAGGGAGTAACGATATGACTGTCAGCTGACAGTTTCTCAACAGAAACTATGCAGGCCAGAAGGGAGTGGCAAGAAATATTCAAAGTGATGAATAGCAAAAACCTACAACCAAGATAACTCTACCCAGCAAAGCTATCATTTAGAATTGAAGGTCAGATAAAGAGCTTCACAGATAAGAAAAAGCTAAAGGAGTTCATCACCACCAAACCAGTATTTTATGAAATGCTGAAGGGTATTCTTTAAGAAGAAGAGGAAGAAGGAGAAAAAGGTAAAGATAAAAATTATGAACAACAAAGTGACAACAAATACATATCTATCAACAAGTGTATCTAAAAATTAAGTGAATAAAAAATCTGATGAACAGAATAAACTGGTGAATAGAATAGAATAGAATCAGGGGCATAGAAAGGGAGTGGACCCCGGAGGGGAAGGGAGTGTCGGGGGTTCAGGCAGAGTCTGGACAAAAATCATATACCTATGGATGAGCACGGGGGAGAGGGAGGGGTGGGGGGGTGGGAACCGGGTGTAGGGGAGCTATGGGGGGGGAGAGGAACAACTGTAATAATCTGGACAATAAAGATTTATTTTTTAATAAAAGAAAAATAAACCTATCCTTGTCACAAAAAAAAATTCTTTTAGTAGGTTTTGGTTTTCCAAAAAGTTTGTACACTATAGGTGGGTTAAATTGTGAACCATTGTTTCAATGTAATTTGTTCCCTCCTTTTGTGTTCATGTTTGTTGTTTTCTTTCTTTAATCCTCTTTGTCACTGGATATATTTTATTGGGAAGGAGTACTCTCTACTCTGCTTATATTTATAAATTTATTCCTCCAAAGAACCTCAAATCAGTATCATTAGGATTGGATGTCTTCCCTATGGCAATTGTTGCTTTATAGGTTTAAGAAATCTTGGCTTAAATCAGGTTTGAATTAACTTCATCACTGTGCCACAGGGGTACCATGAGTGTTTTCCCTATAACTATAATGATCATGATTTTTGTTGCAACAGAGACACGGGCATCAGGGTGGCACAGTAGAAGGTTGATGAGCCCTCAATACAGAGGTGATGGACTCAATCCATGTTCTGTGATGGCCTTCATCATTCCCACCACATGGGATTCATTTTTTGTTTTGTTTAGTCTTTTCTCTATGGAAAAATTCCGTCTGAACTTTTTAGATTTCTAACTGCAAATTTTTAGCTTTGGGTTTTGTCTCCAACCAATAATGAGTGATCCAGGCCTTCTAGGTGGTTATGGCGAAAGGCTCAGGGACCCAGTAACCCACCACTTGGGCAACTGTCCCCTCCTCTAGTTTTGGGTTTCACTCTCAGAAGGGTCATTTTTTTTTCTATGACCTGGGTTGGGGGTATAAAGTCTTGTGATCACAATATTAACTCATTGCTGTGCTGGTATGTAGTAGCAATAAGCAAAGTCAAGGCACCCTGGTTGGGATTTTGCATTGGGAGAGAATTTCAATACCAAATGCTTCTTATCCTATTCTCATCAAGTCCTGATCCAAAGGCCACTATGAATGTGCACTTCAATAGCCTTGGGTGATAGAGTGTGCAGAGCAGCAGTAAGAGAAGCAGCAGCACAGAAGACATGCAAGTTCAATACCCTGACCTGAACAATATCTATTAAGGCTATCAGATTGCCATGCTTAATTCTCTCTGTGATAGGGATCTCCTTCCTTTCAGCAAACCTGATATAGGGCCATCCCTTGGATGCATTATCACAATATCCATATGACTGCCCTCAGAAACTAGTAAGGATCACCAGGTTAAATGCAATTGTCACTGCATGACAAGTCAACAGTCCAACCTCCAGTAAGGGATACTCAAGTATTAACCAGTTAGGGCACTTTCTTGTTACCATTGCCACTTTTATGAGCAGGAGACACAGAGGCCATCTCCCACACACAGACTAAACTCAATGGCATATCACACTCGAGTACAATCAGTTAATTACAATTCTTTCAAGGGGATGAGAGCATTATAGGGTAGGAAGAGATTGAAACACCCAACAAGACAATACAGTGCCATCCTGGCCAAGCACAGCCCACAAGCAATTTAAGGTCCTGTCCCAGGCAGCTTTCACTGTGTCATAGAAACAGGTAGTTATCCAAGGAGCAACCAATTAAAGCTGACCATCTGTCTTTGATTGCTACCCCAGCTTTTTTTTTTTTTTTCATTTCCATTTGCCAGAAAAAAAAATTTTCCATCCCTTCACTATAAGTCTGTGTGAGTCCTTTGTTCTGAGATGGTTCTCTTGTAGACAGCACATACATGGGTCATGTTTTCTTATCCATTCAGCTACCTTATGTCTTTTTATTGGAGCATTTAATCCATTTACATTTAAGGTTATTTGTTTGTTGCCATTTTTATTTGTTATGCCTGTGTTCCTTATTCCCTTTCTGTTTATTCTTTTTACAGCAATCTCTTTAGCATTTCTTGTATTGTTGGCTTGTTGGTAATAAACTCCCTTAGCCTTTTTTGTCTGTGAAGCTCCTGATTTCACCTTCAATTTTTAATTATAGCCTTGTTGAGTATAGTATTCTTAGATTTAGTCCCTTACTTTGCATCACTTTGTATACTTCATTCCATTCCCTTCTGTCCTGATGTGTTTCTGTTGAAAAATAAGTTGATAGTCTAATGAGAAATACCTTGTAGGTAACTCTCTGTCTCTCTCTGGCATCCTTTAAGATTCTTACTTTGTCATTGATGTTCGCCAATTTAATTATGATGTGTCTTGATGTTGGTTTTTTGGGTTCATCTTGTTTGGGACTATGTGTGCTTCTTGGACATGTGTGACTTTATTATTTCCTAAATCAGGGAAGTTTTCTGTCATTATTTCTTCAAACAGGTTTTCTATTCCTTGATCAGCTTCCTCTCCTTCTGTCACCCTTTTAATGTGGATGTTGTTTCATTTCCTGTTTTCCCAAAGCTCCCTTAGGCTCTCCTCCTGCTTTTTAACTTTTTCCTAGTTGCTGCTCTGCTTAGGTGTTCTTCTTTGCCTTCTAACGTGCTGATTTGGTCCTCAGCTTCTCCTAGTCTGCTGTTGAAACCTTCCATTGTGTTCCTTACTGTGTGTTTACCATTCTTCATTTCCTCTTAATTCTTATACCTGTTGGTGAATTTGTCATCCAGCCTTTTCAGCATCCTTATAACCATTACTCTGAATTCTTTTTCTGACAAATTGCTTGCCTCCATTTCATTTATTTCCTTTTCTTGTAATTTCTCTTTTCTTTAGTATGGGGGTTGTTTCTTTGTCTCCCTATTATTGCTGTTCCTTTGTCATTGTTCCTATGTAATCAAACTGCAATGCCACCCAGATTTTTGAATTTGTCTTATATAGTAGATTTTTTGTGAGACCCAGTAGTGCAGTCTCTCAGGTATTCTGGGCTAGGATACCCCCCACTTGAGATATTTGGGTTCTCTTGTTTATTTGGGTCTTCAGTGTTATTGTCCCATTTATGGGTGGAGTCTCCTTTCAGTGTATCTGGTTATGTGGCTCTCTCTCTACCATGTTGTGACAATTGTCGTGGAGGTGTGGACCTTACAGCACAAAATACAACTCTACAAGACATGACACAAAGGGAACAAAAAAGAAATGAACACATGACACCAATAACCCTAGTAAAAGTGACCACCAGAATAAAGAGAATTAGGAGAGAGAAAGCGAGAGCAAAATTGACATTGAAAAAAAAAAAAAGAAATTGAAAAATATGGGGAGAAAATACTACAAAACAAACAAAATAACCAAAAAATGCAAACAACAAATACCCAGAATAAAAGGGGGGGGGGGACAGAATCTGTAGATGCATAGCTTATATACAGAAAATATGGTTAAGGGATTGGATGAATAAGGGAAGGACCATGGTTCAGTATAGAGGAGGTAGAAAGAGGATGAGTGGATAAGAAGAAAATAAATATTAAAAAATATATTTATTTATTTATTTATTTATTTATTTTTGGAAAAGGAGAATAGAGGAGAGAGCAGATATGCTTGAATTTGGGGAATAAAACTAATTTAACAATTAGGAGAAGAGAGCAAGAGGGAAGAGGAAAACAAAAGCATAAAAAATTGACTAGCAAAAATAGAAAAGAGAAGAGTGCATGGACTAGGAGCAAGGGAGAGGAAATTAGATATATGAGTAAGCCAACAGAGACTACAATAATAATAACATGTCAATAAAGCAGATAATGGAGATAAATTTTTAACATGGGGTAAAGGAAAGGAAAGAGGAAAACTAAGATGGGGACAGGAGAAAACAGGATGAAAAAGGGAGAAGCGAGGAAGAAAAAGATGAAAACTAAGAAAAAATTAAGTAACAATAAAAATAAAAATAGAATAAAAAATAATACTAAAAAATAAAAGTAAAATAAAAAATATAAAATAATTTTTAAAAATGAAAGGTAAAAATAAAAAAGTGAAGTGTCATTCACTTGAGTTGAGTTTTAATACCCCATGGGGGGTGGTTTAAGACCCCACTCTTCTGTTCTATCTGCCACTTTTGAGTTTCCTGTGAGATAGTTAGGTGCTGACTACTCTCAGGCACCGTCATTGGTCTTCAGCACTGTGTTGAAGTTCCAAGCAATCCACAGCTCCTCTGTTTGTGTCTGTCTCCACAGGACTTGCCTGCAAGCAGGTGGGACCAATCTGCCTGTTTTGCATGTCTACCAGCTGTCAATCTTAATCACTCAAGTCTCTGTATCTGACAGGACTTTAGGTGGGGTTGGTGCTGTATCACTTTCTGAGGTGGAACAACCCCTCTTCCAACCCAGTTCCCAAGGGCTCTTTGGGTCTATTCAGAGCCTTTATTTCCTTTGTAAAGCTCAAGATGCAGGCAGGATGTGTCAGGCTATATTAGCTGCCTTGAGGCTGCTGTGAGAGCCTAGCTCTTCAGGAGAGAAATGACTTCTTAGGTTTGGAGGGTCACGAATTTCTCAGTGCCAGATTCTTGGGCACCTCTCCCTGCCCTGCTTTCCTCCACAGCCTCTCCCCAGACTCCACAAATCTGCAACTTCATCTGCATCACAGCCTCAGGTGAATGTTTATAATTGAAAGGTTTTATGAACTGGGTTTAGCAAATAAAAGCAAAGAAAACAAAGGCAAAACAACCATGTGACTGCGAGTTTCTTCCCCCCACCCCCCTGCCCCCAACGTCCAGCACTGTGCTGCTCAGCCAGCTCTTCAGACCGCCTTTCTAGATACAGCCTCTCATGGCTTTGGATTTAGATATAGATTCCCCAGCCCCAGAAGCCCTGTGGACTTCCTTTCCACAGTCAGATGTTATGCCTGTCCCCAAGTGACGCGGCCTTGGTGCAGTGCATCTCCCCCCTGACCCTCTCCGCCCAGGGGTCGCACATCTCTCTCCAGCCCAGATCCCCAACCCTACTGTGCTCCAGGCACCCTCTGCCTTTCCTGGCTGTGAATCATCTACCCAGCTCTGTCTAATTTATTAATTCTGGGTGGATGCTCTCCAATTTAGTTGCTCCTTCAGACTGGCTCCGGGACAAGGCACAGGACACATCTGCCTATTCGACCACCATTTTCTCTCCTCCTAGAATCTCACTCTTTAAACAGGTATCCAATTTCTTGCCTTTTTTAATCATCAGAGCATACTCCACCCTCTCCTTTCCCCACTCTTTTTCCTTCCATTGCAGCAAATACTTCCATACATGATTGCAAGATTAGAAAAAATGATGGGGGTCCATATGTCACTAACTATCATATTCAGGAATGGGTCATTTGAGCCCATTGCTCTTAATCATGCACCACTTGTCCCTGGTCACCCAGGTATCCTTATATAAACAATTCTTGCTTGTCAAATATGGAAAGGCCATTTCAGGTCATTTTGTCCAAGTACTTGAATTGTACAAATAAGAAAAATGAAGCTTAGAAAAGTAAAATGTATTGGCCCAAGGTTACATAGTGACAGAGGCCAAAATTAGAACCCAATTCCCAGGTTGGCCTACTTCCAGAACAGTGTTTTGTCTCCCCCACCCCAAGTGGAAGTGGGCTTTGACTGGTATTTCAGACAACTTCCAGCAGGTGGGAGTAGATTTGTTTGGAAGCAGGTTGTTCCTAACACCCTGGAATCAAATTCTACAATCAGTCCCTAATTTGTCAGGCAAAGCAAGCCTGGTATTTCCTCCCTGGGTGTCCTTGTGACTATGTCAATTGCCAAAAGGTTAATGGAAATAGTGAATTCACCTACAGAGCTTATATCTCAAACACATAGCCCACAAAGCAACAAGAAATATGAAAAAGCCAGTATAATTTGTACTTGTTTAGCTTTTGTCTAGTTAATTTGTTAGTATGTACGTAAACATCAAGATTGCTGTGGACCTAATAGATCCTATTTAGGAGTCAGCTATGCAAAATGAAATCAGAGTGACCCTTCTTGTGCCCCATCAAATGCAAATGTGTTAAAAGAGCTTTTCAAAATACTGAAATACATTAAGGCACACTGCTTATGCAAAACTTCAATTTGGATTTCTTAAAATTTAATGGAAATGCTTGTTTCAGCTTAAAGATTACGTCAAAAACTTACTTTGCAAAATGTACTCTCTACTCCAGCCTACTGGTCAGAAATGATCACCCTATTCCAGAGGACAAAAAATAATATTTTAATCCTTATTGCAGCTCTGTAAGGTAAGTATTATTATTCTTCCCATATTCCAGCCAAGAGGGGAAAAATACAATAAAAGTCAGATTTTACTGAAGCCAAACTGAAGTCTCTGAAGCCAAACTGCCTGGGTTTGAGTCCCAGATTTATATGATCTTAAGCCAGTTACCTAACTTCTCTATGCCTCAGTTTCCTCATCTCCAGATTAAAATAATAATAGGACTTCACTATAGGATAAGATGAGTTTGTGCAAAGTATTTACACTATTGTGAGCATACAGTCAATGCTCAAAAAATGGAAGCTCTTCTGGAGTTAGGTGGGCATTTTCTGGCCAGTTAAGGGAGAAGGAAAAATATGGATTACTGAAGTTGACTAGAAGGAAAAATGTGGGTCACTGGAGCTAACCTGGCTTATCCATAGTTCCTGAGATGAGCTGTGTGACTTTGGTTGGGGACAAGGGCAGCCATATATAAGGTTTGGAGAATACAGACCAGGAGGAGCTAGTCCCTGAAATGAGTCACAAATATGTATGCCCAAACCTGAAGCTCCTAGAAACCAGAAGATGAGAAAGGCCATTTCCTGCATAGGCTACAGGAACAGTTTAGAACTCCAAACAATATACAAACCACTAAGCTCAAGGACTTACATTAAACTCATTTTTAAATACTAATTTACCCTCTTAATTTAGAAGTGGCAACTTACAAAACACTGTTATTTGTGGTTTTTCTTTGGGAAAATTGTCATCACAGTAGGGGGTGTGCAGGAGGCAGCTGATCGATGTTTCTCTCTCATCGATGTTTCTAACTCTCTATCCTTCTCCCTTCCTCTCTGTAAAAAATCAAGAAACTATATTTCAAAAATTCAGGATGGTTGTTGATACCTCTGGAAGGAATGAGGGGATGAATCAGGGAGGATACAGGTGGGCTTTATAAGCATTGTCCATGTTCTAGTTTTCACCTTGGTTATGGGTATACAGCTTTTCATGTTGTTATTATATATAGTTTACATATATGCTATATTATCTTATTTATACATAAAATAGTGCATGCTTTGTAAGGAAGTGATAGGGTCTAAAACAGGGGTGGGCAAACTTTTTGACTCGAGGGCCACAGTGGGTTCTTAAACTGGACCGGAGGGCCGGAACAAAAGCATGGATGGAGTGTTTGTGTGAACTAATATAAATTCAAAGTAAACATCATTACATAAAAGGGTACGGTCTTTTTTTTTTTTTTTTTTTTTTTTAGTTTTATTCATTTCAAACGGGCCAGATCCGGCCTGCGGGCCGTAGTTTGCCCGGCTGGTCTAAAATCAGGCAGAAAAAATAAATGTAGAGAAAACCAGAGTAGATAACTAACTGAGTGAGGGAAAGAGAACCAGCTTTTAGGTGCCTCTTAGAATAGTTTTCATGTTATTTTACATTTTGTTGTTGTTTTGAAATGTATTTATTTTTATTATTGAGGATATTACTGATGTTCCCCATTATTCTCCCATTACCCACCCACCAGTCTCTGCCCTACCCCAGGCCTTCAGCACACTTTGTCTGTGTCCATGGATTATGCATATATGCATCTAAGTGCTTCAGTTTTTCTTCGCCTGCCCCTCTTCTCCTTCTCTCTGAGATCCATCAGTCTGTGCCATGTTGTTGGGTTTTTTTACTGTAAATATTTTTTTCTAATTTTTCAAGTACAGATTACATGCAATATTACATTAGTTTCAGGTGTACAACTTAGTAATTAGGCATTTTATAACTTACTCAGTAATCACCCCAATAAATCTAGTACCTATCTGACACCATATGTAGTTATTGCAATGTTATTGACTATACTAGGGGCCCATTGCATGAATTTGTGCACCTGGAAAGGAACTGTGGGCTGAGACTGCGGTGGGCACAGGGGTGGGTCTCGGCCCATCTTCTGCACCCCCACCAGGCCCCTCCCACCACAGCCCCCAGTCCCCTGTCTGTCAGCAGCCCCATTCCCACTGCTGCTGCTCCCATGTGCTGATGGCATTGGCCCCGCTCCCACCTGCTGACGGCACTAAGCAATCTGACTGGCACTGGGTGACAGCAGCAGATGTAAGTGCCAGGCAAGACCACAGCACATGGGAGCAAAGAATTTTCAGTAACCACCAGAGGCTCTCGTTGATGACAGCAACTGGCACCCTGCCTTGGTCTGGTGCCCCCCGTTCACCTGCTCCACCATCCCACCATGGCCGATGCCCGCCATGTTCTGTGTGTGCCCCCTGGTGGTCAGTGCATGTCATAGCGACCAGTTGTTTGGTTGTTCCCCCATTCAGTCTATTTACATATTAGGGTTTTATACAGCATACTAGAGGCCTGGTACACAAAAATTTGTGCACTCCGGGGGGGTCCCTCAGCCTGGCCTATGCACTCTTGCAGTCTGGGACCCCTCAAGGGATGACCACCTGCTGGCTTAGGCCCACTCCCTGGGGGATCGGGCCTAAGCTGGCAGTCAGACATCCCTCTGGCAGCCTGGGAGCCCTCAGGAAATAGCCACTTGCTGGCAGGAAGTAGGCCTAAGCTGAAGTTGGACATCCTTAGCGCTGCTGAGGAGGCAGGAGAGGCTTGCACCACCACTGCTGTACTGGCAGGCGTCAGCCTGGCTTGAGGCTGAGCAGAGCTCCCCCTGTGGGAGCTCACTGACCACCAAGGGGGAAGCTCCTGCATTGTGCGTCTCTCCCCTGGTGGTCAGTGTGTGTCATAGTGTCCAGTCATTCCCAGTTGTTCTGCTGTTAGTGTCAATTTGCATATTACCCTTTTATTATATAGGATAGAGGCCTGGTACACGGGTGGGGGCTGACTGGTTTGCTCTGAAGGGTGTCCCGGATCAGGTGGGGGTCCTGCTGGGGTGCCTGGCCAGCATGGGTGAGGGGCTGAGGGCCGTTTTCAAACTGGCTATACCCCCTTCAGGGCAGGGGTCCCCGCTGGAGTGCCTGGCCAGCCTGAGTGAGGGGCTGATGGCTGTTTGCAGGCTGGCCAAGCCCCCCAGCAGGGACCCTCACCCTATGAGGGTGTGGCCATCCTGGGTGAGGAGCTGATAGCTGTTTGCAGGCTGGCCATGGCTCCCAGCCACCCAAGCCCCAGTGGAGGCTGGCTGGAAGCAGGTATCTTGGATTTATTTATCTTCTATAATTGAAACTTTGTTGCCTTGAGGGGAGGCTACAGCCAGCCAGGGCAGGTGGGAAGCTTGGCTTCCTCCATTGCTGGGGCAACCAAGCCTCCTGCTTGCTCCAGCTCTGTAGCTGCCAGCCGCCATTCCGATTGGGTAAATTTGCATATAATTGCTCTGATTGGCTGGTGGGCATGGCTTGGGGGGTAGCAAAGGTGCAGTCAATTTGCATGTTTCTCTTTTATTAGGTTAGATAGATTCCCTACGGTGCATTTTACATCTTCATGACTATTCTGTAACTACCAATGTATATTTCTTAATCTCTACACCTTTTTCCACCTTCCCCACAACCCTTTAGATCTGATAACCTTTTCCATGTTCTCTTTATCTATGAGTCCATTTCTGTTCTGCTTGTTTATTTTTTTTTATTTTTTTTTTTTTTTAGATTCCACATGTAAGTGAAATTGGCATTTGTCTTTCTCTGTCTGGCTTATTTCACTCAGATCAATACCCTCTAGACCAGCCGTGGGCAAACTACAGCCCGCTGGCTGGATCCGGCCCATTTGAAATGAATAAAACTAAAAAAAAAAAAAAAAAAAAAAAAAAGACCGTACCCTTTTATGTAATGATGTTTACTTTGAATTTATATTAGTTCACACAAACACTCCATCCATGCTTTTGTTCTGGCCCTCCGGTCCAGTTTAAGAACCCATTGTGGCCCTTGAGTCAAAAAGTTTGCCCACCCCTGCTCTAGATTCATTCATGTTGTTGCAGATGGCAAGATTTCACTCATTTTTATGGCTGACCATATTCCATTTTTGTGGCTGAATCATATATATGCAGCGCATCTTCTTTATTTATTCTTCTATTGATGGACACCTAGGTTGCTTTGATATATTGGCTATTGTGAATAATGCTACAATGAACATATGGATGTATATGTCTTTTCATTGCTGGGTCCTTCTTTGTCTCTCGTTATAACCTTTATTTTAAAGTCTATTTTTTTCTGGGCTAAGTATTTCTACCACAGATTTTCTAGTTGTTTTTTTGTTGTTGTTGTTTGTTTTTTTCCATTTTTATGAAATATCTTCTTCCAACCCTTTACTTTCAGTATATGTGTGTCTTTCCACCTGAAGTAAGTCTCTTGTGAAAAGCATATGTAAAGGTTTTGTTATCCATTCAGTTTCCATATATCTTTTGATTGGGGTATTTAATCCATTTGCATTTAAAGTCATTATTGATAGATATGCATTTTTTGCCATTTTATTATTCATATTTCTTATCGTTTTTTCCCTTCTTCTTAAAGAAAACCATTTAATATTTCTTATAATACTGGTTTGGTTCTGATGAACTCCTTTAGATTTTTTTTATATGGGAAGTTCTTTATCTGCCCTTTGACTTTATTTTTTAAAAATATTTTTTTATTGATTTTAGAGACAGGAAGGGAGAGGGAGAATGATATATAAACATCAATGATGAAAGAAAATCATTGATTGGCTGCCTCTTGTATGCTCCCTACTGAGGATTGAGCCCACAACCCAGGCATGTGCCCTGACTGGGAATTGAACCTTGACCTCCTGGTTCATAGGTTGATGCTCAACCACTGAGCAACACCAGCTGGCCAAGTCCTTTGATTCCAAATGATAGTTTCTCTGGATAGTATAATCTTAGTTTTAGGTATGTGCTTTACATCACTTTGAATATTTCTTGCCAATCCCTTCTAGCCTGAAAAGTTTCTCTTGTGAAATCAGCTGACAGTCTTATGGTAGCTCTTTCATAGGTAATAATCTGTTTTTCTCTTGCTGCTTTTAAAATTCTCTTTTTCTTTAACCTTTGGCATTTCAATTATGATGTGTCTTGGTGTGGGCCTCTTTGAGTTCATCTTCTTTGAGACTCTGTGCTTTCTGGACTTGTATGTATATTTCCTTCACCAAGTTAAGGAAGTTTTCTATTATTTGTTCAAATAAGCTTTCAATCCCTTGCGCTCTCTCTTCTCTTTCTCAAACTCCTATGATGTGGATGTTGTTATGCTCTATGTTGTCCCAAAGGTCCTTAAAGTACATATCCTCATTTTTTAAATTTGTTTGGTTTTTTTTCTGTTCTGATTGGTTGATTTCTGCTTCCTTATATTCCCAATTTCTCTCTTGATTCTTGGATTAATCTACTCTACTGTTGATACCCTGTAAATTATTCTTCATTTCAGATCTTGTATCTTTCATTTCTGATTGGTTTTTATGTTTTCTATATCCATATTTATATTCTATCTCTTTGTTGAAATTCTCACTGAGATCATTGAGCATCCTTGTAAATAGAAGTTTTACAAATATATAATTTATTGAACTCAAAATTATATATCATGAATTTATCAAATTAAAGTGAACAATTCAGTAACATTTGATGCATTTATAATGTGCATTTACTACTTTACCTTTCATTTAATAATTTTCTGACTGACTATGCTTGTCATCCTTTCATTCAAAAGAATGCTGTCTTCAGATTTATTTGTTTGTTTTTTTGTGGGATTTTTTAAAACTTTTTTAAAATTTATTTTTATTGTTGAAAGTATTACAGATGTCTCCAATTTTTCGCCTTTTCCCCTCTCCACCAAGCTCCCACCCCACTTCAGGCCTTCGCCACATTATTGTCTGTGTCCAACTTTGCATCTAGTAGAGTACTTGTCTTCATTTTATTCAGTTTTTTCTGGAGTTTTGTTCTGGTTTTTTTTAATATGGGACATGGTTCTTTGTCTCATCATTTTGGCCACCTCCCTGTGTTGTTTCTGTGTGTTAGGTTGAGATGCAACAACCCCTGGGCTTGATAGAGTGGTGTTCTGTATGGTCCAGTGGCACAGCCTTCTTGATCAATCAAGCTGAGCACTCCTTGTACATCCTTCTTTGTGAGCTGTGTACACCCTCCTGTTGTACTTGAACCTTGATTATTATTGGCATATCAATGGGAGATATTTACCTCTAGGCTTTTCAGCTGCAAGGCCAGGCTGTGACCATGGAGTATCAGTTGTACAGGAATCCACACCACACAGTAGGACTTACTTCAGTGGGACTCAGGTGCCCTCTGAGTCTGCCCCTTGAGTGTGTCACTTGTGAAGGTGCTTGAGTGCTGTTTCACTATGATCTGAAGCTTCCCACTGGGTGTGCTGTCTCTCAAGCCTCAAGGAATGTGCACGCCAAGATTGGATACCACCTGTGTTCTACCAAGGCTCACCCAGTATGAGCTACAAAGTGATCTGCAGGGGGTATTGTGCTGGACCTGGAGGTGCCCAGGAAAAGCCAAGTTGCAAACCAAGGATGGCTATTGCTATTTTGGGTCCTGGACCCAATTAGCAAGATGTATGTGGCACACTGAGACCAGGTGCTCCTTTTTTTTTGAGAGATTTTAGGAAAGTTTAAAGCATGAGCCAAGACAGATCTTTTGTATGGAAAAGCCACTGAAACTGGCTTGGGTGGGTATGAAAGTTGGTTAAGGCAGGGCCTCAGGGAATCACCAGGGCAGGATGAATGGTGTTACTTAGGTTGATAGAGTCTCACATATGATACTTTCCTGCAGGCTCTGTGAGGGGAGAGTTCAGCAAAGAAAGAATGGCCTCTGTCAGCACTTAATCTCTGGGAGAGTGGCCCCTCCAGTCTTCATCCTGATGCCAGATAGTTCAGTTACTCTCCATGTGTCCCTGGTACATTTCTTTTCTGTCATTAATCCTCTCCCAAGGATATTTTTGCCATTGATTTTTAGAGAGAATGGAAGGGAGAGGAAGGGAGAGAGACATATTGATTGGTTGCCTCCCACACATTCCCTGACTGGGGATGGGATTGAACATGCAACCTAGGTATGTGCCCTTAACCAAGATTCAAACCCCAGACCCTTTGGTCCAAGAACTGACACTTTAGCCACTGAGAAACACCTGCCAAGGCTGTCCATGGTACCTTTCAAGCTGCTGAAGCTCAGAGACACATAGGTGATTTAAGGTGAATTTTGGAGACTCTAGTATCCCTCCATCTCCCTCAGCCACAGTCCCCACTGGTTTTCACAACCAAAAGTTATGGGAACTTCTCTTTCTGGCACTGAACCCTGGTTGGCAGGGCCCTGGTGTGGTGCAGGGACCCCTCGCTCCTCAGGGTGGATCTTTGCAGCTGAGATATTCCTCTGTATTTTTATCTGCCACACATGGGTATGGGACCAGCCCATTCCACCTCTCCACCCCTCATACCAGTCTTTAGGTGACTTCTTCATTATATCCTTAGTTATAGGACTTCTCATTCAGTTATAGGTGCACTCATTCTGCAAAATTTTGGGCAGTTCTGAATGATGGTTGGTCTGTAGTTTGGTTGTAATTTTGATATGTTTGTGGAAGGATTTGAGTACCACATTTACCTACACCATAATCTCAACCAGAACCTCAATGTCATTTTCTTCATAGATTTGGTGATGAAATCACTAATTCCTTATCTTCTAACCAAACATAAATAATCCATTGTTTAGGCTTATGAGAAGTCCAACCTTCATACCTTCAACTGATTCTATCACATGATGTCATTCACAGGAATTCATTATTTTTTTTTATATTATTTTTTAAATATATTTTATTGATTTTTCACAGAGAAGAAGGGAAAGAGATAGAGAGTCAGAAACATCGATGAGAGAGAAACATCGATCAGCCGCCTCCTGCACATCTCCCAGTGGGGATGTGCCCTCAACCCAGGTACATGCCCTTGACCGGAATCGAACCTGGGACCTTTCAGTCCACAGGCCGATGCTCTATCCACTGAGCCAAACCGGTTTCGGCCACAGGAATTCATTATGGTATGTTTAATAAAACTCCATTTTATGCCTAGCCAGCATGGCTCAATGGTTGAGCATTGACCTATGAACCAGGAGGTCACTAGTTCGATTCCCTGCCAGAGCACATGCCTGAGTTGCAGGCTCAATCCCTAGTGTGGAGCATTAGGGAGACAGCTGATCAATGATTCTCTCTCATTGTTGATATTTCTCTCTTTCTCCCTCTTCCGTCCTCTCTGAAATTATATATATATATCACTCATCTCCCTCCATTATATATATATATATATATATATATATATATATATATATATATTCCATTTACTGAGAATTCTGATCATTTAGACTTCTAAAAGGTGCACTCATTTGCATAAGCATCTGAAGATAGGAGACAGAAATCTAAAGTTATTTTTCATTAACCTGTCAGAGCTATTGTTTGTATATACCTTCTCCCTTTTGATTGGTTGCCTTTCTATTTGGTTGGCAGGTGGGTTTTTTTGTTTCTTGTTTTGGTGATTGTTTTTTTGCTGTGAGGAAGTTTTTTAGTTTGATAGAGTCCAATTCATTTATATTTTTCTTTACTTCCCTATATTTGGAGTCAAGTTCACAAAATCCTCTCTAAGAAAAAGGTCCATAAGCTTAGTACCTATGTTTTCTTCTATACAATTTATAGTTTGGGGTCTTATATTTAGGTCTTTGAGCCATTTTGAGTTTATTTTTATATATGGGGACAATTAATAGTGTAGTTTCTTTTTTTATGTAGCTTTTCAATATTCCCAGCACCATTTATTGAAGAGGCTTTTCTTTCTCCACTGCATGTTATTGGCTTATTTGTTGAAAATTATTTGCATATATATAAATTTTCATATATATATATGTTTATTTCTGGGCTCTCAATTCTGTTCCATTGGTCTCTGTTTGTTTTTCTTCCAATTCAGTGCTGTTTGTTTTAATTGTTGACAATCTTGCAGGTGATCCCCATTTTCCTCCTCCGCCTGACCCCTGCATGACCCCAAGCCTTCAAACATTATTATGTGTCCATGGGTTATGCACATATGCAAATATGTTCTTTCGTTAATTTATTTCTGTCCCCTCACCCCTCTTCCCTCTTCCATCTCTCAGCCTTTTCCAAGTATCCATGCCTCTGGACCTATTTTGTTCATCAGATTTCCCAAATAAATGAGATCATATGGTATTTGTCATTTTCTGATTGGCTTATTTCACTTAGCATAATAATCTTCATGTCCATCCATGCTATTTCAAAGGGTAAGAGATCCTTCTTTTTTACTGCTACATAGTATTCCATTGTGTAAATGTTATCACAGCATTTTTATCCACTCTTTTACTGATGGACACTTGGGTTGTTTCCAGATCTTAGCTATTGTAAACAACACTGCTATGAACATAAGGGCGCATATATTCTTTCTGATTGGTGTTTCGGGGGTTTTAGGATATATTCCCTGGTGGAATTGCTGGGACAAATGACAGTTCCATTTTTTATTTGGGGAAAATTTCATACTGTTTCCATAGTAGCTGCAACATTCTTCATTCCCACCAGTAGTGTGCTAGGGTTCCCTTTTCTACACATCCTTGCCAGCACTTGTTGTTTGTTGATGTATGGATGATACCCATTCTGGCAGGGGTGAGGTGATATCTCATTGTGACTTTAATTTGAATCTCTGATGATTGACAACCTTGAGCATTTTTTCATATGTCTGTTGGCCAACTGTATGTTCTCTTTGGAGAAGTGTCTATTCAGGTCCTTTGCCCATTTTTTAATTGGATTGTTTGTCTTCCTGGTGTAGAATTATATGATATTAACCACATATCAGATGTATCATTCCAAATATGTTCTCCCATACAGTGGGTTCCCTTTTTATTTTGTTATTGGTTCCTTTTGCTGTGCAGAAGGTTTTTAGTTTGATGTAGTCCCATCTGTTTATTTGTTTCCCTTGCCCTAGGTCCGTGGTCAGCAAACCGTGGCTCGCGAGCCACATGCGGCACTTTGGCCCCTTGAGTGTGGCTCCTCCACAAAATACCACGTGCAGGCACGCACGTACAGTGCGATTGAAACTTTGTGGCCCATGCACAGAAGTTGGTATTTTGTGGAAGAGCCGGTATTTCGTGGAAGAGCCACACTCAAGGGGCCAAAGAACCACATGTGGCTCGCAAGCCGCAGTTTGCCAAGCCGCACTTTGCTGACCACTGCCCTAGGTGATGTATTGGTGAAAATATTGCTACATGAGATGTCTGAGATTTTATTGCCTATGATTTCTTTTAGGATTTTTATGGTTTCACATTTAAGTCATTTATCCAGTTTGAGTTTCTTCTTTATGATGTAAGTTGGTGGTCTAGTTTCATTTTTTTGTATGTATCTGTCCAATTTTCTCAACAGCATTTATTGAAGACTATCTTTATTTCATTGTATGCTCTTGCCTCCTTTGTCAACTGTCAATTGACCATAATGGTGTGGGTTGTTTTGTGGATTATCTGTTTTATTATATTGATCTATATGCCTGTTCTTGTACCAGAACCAGGCTGTATTAGTTACAATGGCTTTGTAGTATAATTTGATATTTGGTATTGTGATTTCAATCTTCTTGAACTTGTTAAGACATATTTTGTGTCCTAACATGGGGTCTATCTTTGAGAATGATCCATGTGCACTTGAGAAGAATGCATATTCCTCTGCTTTGGGATGAAATGTTTCATAGATATCAATGAATCTGTGTGATCTAGTGTGTCACATACAGTCACTGTCTCCTTGCTGATTTTTTGTCTGGAAGATCTATTCAGTGATGTCGGTGGGATGTTAAACTCATCTATTATGATTATATTGCAGTTTATTTGTCCCTTAAAGTCCTCCATGAGTTGTTTATGTATTTAGGTGCTCCTATATTGGGTACATATATGTTTCCCAGAGTCATATCCTCTTGTTGGATCAATCTCTTTAGTATTATGTATTGACCTTCTTAGTCTCTTATTATGGCCCTTGTTTTGGACTCTATTTTGTCAGATATAAGTATTACTATCCCAGCTTTTCTTTCATTTCCATTTGCATGGAATATTTTTTCTGCATCCTTTCACTTTCATCTTATGTGAGTCTTTGTTCTGAGATGGGTCTCTTGTAGACAGCATATATATTGGTCATATTTTCTTATCTATTCAGCTACCCTATATCTTTTGATTGGAGCATTTAATCCATTCACATTTAAGGCTATTATTGATACACTATAGGCCCAGTGCACAAAATTCATGCATGGAGAGGAGGGGTTCCCTCCGGCCAGCCTGCACCTACTCCAACTGGGGACCTAAGCCAGCAGTTGGACACCTCTCACAATCTGGGACTGCTGGATCCTAACCACTCACCTGCCTGCCTGCCTGATTGCCCCTAACTCCTCTGCCTGCCTGATCACCCCTAACTGCCTCTGCCTGCCTGATTGTCCATAACTACCTCTGCCTGCCTGTCTGACCGCCCCTAACTGCCCTCTGCTGCCATCTTAATCTTGCCCTCAACGGCCCTCCCCTGCTGGCCTGATCTCACCCCTGACTGCTCTCCACTGCCTGCCTGATCGCCCCTAACTGCCTCTGCCTGCCTGCCTGATTGCAATAACTGCCCTCTCCTGCCATCCTGCTCTCTCCCTCAATGGTGGCCTGATCTGGCCCCTAACTGCCTTCCTCTGCCAGCCAATTTGGTTCTGATTGGTCAGTTTCTATGCCAGTCTGCATCAAAAACTCCACCTCCTAGGCAGCCATTGGCTCCTCACAGTTGACCCAGATTTGGTTCTGATTGGTCAGTTTCTATGCCAGTCAGCATCTCTGGGCCTATCAACGGGGGCCTGATCAGAAAGGCAGGGCTGATCAGCAGCCTGGAGAGAAATGGAGGCCGGGCTGTTGGCCAGGCCAGGAGAGAAAGAGAGGCAAGTTCTGATCAACAGCTGCCACAGAGGCTACAGATCAGACCCTGCCTCTCTCTCTGCAGACCTCTTTCTGGGCCTGATCTACAGCTCCCTAGGCAGTCAGTGCTGGGTCAGGGCTTTTGCAATGGCCCCAGTTAGTGCTGGGTCACCAAGGCAACCCAGCACTGACTTCCGGTCTGGTCGAGCCTTTGTCCTAATGGTCATTATGACTCTGGCTCTTTATTATATAGATACTTATTTCTTGTCATTTTTATTCTTTATGCCTATATTCTTCTCTATATATTTTCTTCTTCTTACAGCAGTCCCTTTAATATTTCTTGCAATGTTGGTTTGGTGTTAATAAACTCCTTTAGCCTTTTTTGTCTGGTAAGCTCTTTATTTCACTTTCAATTTTGAATGATAGCCTTGCTGGATAGTGTAGTCTTGGTTTCAGATCCTTGCTTTTTATTACTTTGAATACTTCATGCCATTCCCTTCTGGCTGTAGTGTTTCTGTTGAGAAATCAGATGACAGCCTTATGGGAACTTCCTTGTAGGTAACTGTCTCTCTTGCTGCCTTTAAGATTATTTCTTTGTCTTTAGCCTTTACAATTTTAATTATGATGTGTCTTGCTGTAGATGTCTTTGAGTTGATCTTGATTTAAACTTCCTGTGCTTCCTGAACTAATGAGAGTTCACCAAGTTAGGGAAGTTTTTTTGTCATTATTTCTTCAAACAAGTTCTCTGTTCCTTGTTCACTTTGCTGCATTTTTTATTGTTACTCAGAGTTTGGAGTAGTATATTTAGGGTTTTCTACATAAAAAATAATGTCATCTGCAAAAAATGACAATGTTATATCTAATTATCAATATAAAGAACTCATAAAACCCAACCACAAATGAAAAAAAAAAACCACTCCAATTAAAAATTTGGCAGAGAATATGAATAGACACTTCTTTCAAGAATACGTACAAATGACCAACAGATATGTAAAAAGATGCTAAACTTCACTAGCTATTAAAAAACAATTTGGCCAGAAGGGGGCTCCCAGGCATCCCCTGGGTCTGCTCCTCCAGTGAGTGAAGACAAATTTCTAGCCTGGACCATTCCCTAGGCTTCTATGAAAGCTCTGGCTTTAGGCAGTTTGGAGTATGAGCCCACCAACCTTCCTAGTCTTCCATTATACTAAGCAACAGTTTGCTCTTCAACTCGTACCACCTCTGAGCCTTTGTTTGTACTGATCCCTTTGCCTGAAATGCTCTTCTTCTCCCTTCTGTCTGCCTCAATTTCTAACCATCTATTTAAGCCTGTCACAATGCCAGCTCCTCCAGAAATCCTTCCCAGATTCCCCAGCTCAATGCCACCTCCTCCAGGAAGCCTTCCCAGATTCCCCGGCTCCTGCTCTCTGTCCATGATTTCTTTTCTTTGCCTGTGCTTCCATGACAGTTAGGTTCAGCTGTTACAAGTAGTCTATTTTAACAGGCATGGCCTATTCACCAACTAGTTCCTGCCTTCAGAGAGCTTAGAATTCTCAGAGGCAGACAGATGTTGATGCCCTCTTCCCTGCCACCACCAAATGGATTAAGGTCATGGGGCTGGTAGGTGTGGGAATGTGTGGGTCCCCAGAGGAGGGCTAACATCCCAATCCAGGAGGTCTTCCTGGGAGAAGAGGTAGCCATTCTGTGCTCACAACCAAACAACATAGTGGATTAGTAGTACCTAGTTTGTGACCCAGCATATAGTGGGTGCTTTGGGTGTGCTTAATTAATATTCTAACTGAATGTGCAGCAGCAGCATCCACATTGGCCAGCTTACTGTCACCTGTGTAGAAGAAAACTAAAAGGGAAGAAAAATATGGAAAACTCTTACTGGATCCCATGGTCCCGACAGGTAGGACCTGTGTGCCATGCTGCCCTGTTCAGCCTATAATTTCCCAAGCTAGAAATGAACAGAGGCACTCTGGGGACCACAGTGAGATGGCTCATAAGAAAGGCAGGTGTACTAAAAAATGACTCTCTCTATTTCTTCCTAATTCCCATCAAGATCTAAGAAATCACTATCAGAAGATAACTCAAGACACACACTGGATAGGATGACTTTGGTCATCAAGAAAAATTGAAAGCTGAAGTTGCCAACCCTGCTGTGCATTAGATCCAACTGGCACACTTTAAAACACTGATGCCTGGTCCCAACCCAAACCAATTAATCAAAATCCCTTGAGGCAGGGTCTGGAATCCCAGGTAATTCTGATGCCAGAGATGGAGCTCCACTGCCTTAAAGTATCATTCCCCAGGGAAGAAGGCAGGGCAGTGCGAAAGCCGATGTAGGAGCATGTTTCAACATAGATGGTTAAACTAGGCAAGTGTGTACTTCACAGGTCAACTTCAGTTACCCAAGTTCAGCTTTGCAGAACAGCTCATAGAAAAGGGCTGCAGAGAGTGGAGGACGGAACACAAGTTTTGGCACCAGTCAGATCCCCACATCATTTAGTGGGTGCATGACTTTGGGAAAGTTACTGAACATCTCTGAACCTCAGTTTTCTCATCTATAAAATTGGGACAACTGTAGTGCCAGTCCCAGAGGGTTGATTCAAAATTTAATTAGAATGAAGTAGAAAGAGTGCCCAAGTGTTCAATAAATATTAACTCCCATACCTCTGACTCAGAAGATTCCAGACACATGAGGCATCATCATTCAAGACAGGGTCCTTAATACCCCTTAACATTCTTACACATTAACATGATTGTTTTTAGAGGTAAATATCCAGCTCATAGGTGAGTCATTCCTGGGTGATCAATGGGTAGACTGACTCAGGGAAAAGTTGCTTATGTTTCTAGGAAGAAAAGTCAAGATCCTGGAAATAACTGGGAGTTTCAACACCCTGATTCCTTTGATTTCACAGCCTCTCATTGATGCTCATCTTCACCAAAAGATGAACTTGGCTTCAAGGTATTATTTCCTCTTGCATGAACCTTCCTGCCTTCATCATACAGATAGTCAGTGGGTGTGCCTCTGTGCCGGGCCTTAACCTGGGGCTTGGGAGATGATCTCTAACTTTGCAAAACTCCTTGTAGAGCAGGAAACCTGGAATGACTACCAGTACCCACCAGACACAGTAGAGAAGCTTCATGACGATGCAGAGGAGAGGAGCCAGGCATTTAGGGGAAAGAGTGGCCCAGGAGTGCCCATTGGTTACTATGACTCTCTCTATTTCTTCCTAAAAATCACGGCTCTTCACCACTAATGCAGGTGCTGCTCCAGCCTGTACTGCCCCTCCTTTCAGTTTTCTGATCTATATAATGAGGGTAGGAGACCAGATAATAGTACATTCAGTAATCCCCTATGACCACTGCTTTGGAGAATTTTATGAAATGAGTCCTATTGCCTAAATTCACATTTTAATTAAAGATTACAGAAAACTCTGTTTGAAAAATTAAAAAAAAAAGAAAGAAACTGGTGAAGGCCAAGGTAGGGTGGAGGCCCTGAACTGTGTAGAGGTGGGCAAAGAGGGGGAAAATGGGGAACATCTGTAATAGTGTCAACAATAAAAATAAACTACAATGAGATTCCGCCTCACACCTGTCAGAATGGCTATTATCTACAAGGAAACTAATAATAAGTGTTAGAGAGGTTGTGGGGAAATAGGAGCCCTCATTCAATGCTGGTGGGAATGTAAACTGGTACAGCCACTATATAAAACAGTATGGAGGTTCCTCAAAAAATTAAGAATAGAGTTACCATATGACCCAGCAACACTTTCTGTGTATCTACCCAAAAAAATTGAAAACATTTATTCATAAAGATATATGCATGCCTATGTTTATTGCAGAATTATTTATGGTGGCCAAGATAAGAAAGCAACTTAAGTGTCCATCAATAGATAAATGTATAAAGATGTGGTGCACGTATAAAATGGAATACTACTCAGCCATAAGAAAAGAAAAAATACTGTCATTTGCAACAACATGGATCCCTTCAAATATCATACTAAGCAAAAAAAGTCAGACAGAAAAATTAAGAACCATATTATTTGACTCCTATGTGCGATACAAAACTGAAAGCAACAAATGAACGAACAAGAAAAAAAAAACACTCATAGACACAGAGAGCATTGTGGTGGTTAAAAGATGCAAGGGTGTAAGGGGTAATGAAGGGTGAAGGGAGTCAAATATATGATGACAGAAGAAGATTTGCCTTTGGGTAGTAAATACACAATGCAATGCACAGATAATGTATCATAGAATTGTACACTTGCAACCTATATAATCTTGTTAACCAATGTCATCCCAATAAATTTAATTTTTAAAACGTTATTCATATCTAACTTTAGTATCATTAAAATATTCCTATCTGGTACAGAACGCTGTTTCCAACTCTGGTACCCACCCTACTTCCTTTTGTTTTACCCAATGGCCACCCTCCAGATAGAGGAATACAAGGAAATTATTATCAAATTACTTCTAAATACTGAACTATAGCCAAGGAAAATATCAAAATATCTTCACCTTTCCTGACTGAGGCAGAAGGGAGAAAGATCTTTCCCTAGAAGAATCACAAAGTGTTCAAGGTTGAAGGACTCACTGGGAACACATTTTACAAATGTGAAAATAATAATAATTAAAAAAAAACACCACACAAACATCCAGAGAAACAGGAAATGCTGGAAATTTCCCTGACCTGATTTAAGGACTAGCTCTTGGAAACTCTGAGAAGCCTGTTATGTTAGAACTATAGCATACCCCTTAGGGAAGCAAGTCTAAATTCTTCACATGGATGTGGGAGAGGAAGTGGAACTCACAAAGGGGAAGATATCCCACAGCTCAACAGAAGCAGATGTGAGGCTACTATCCTTCTCTCTTACCCCCAATTCAATGCTCTTTGTTGTTCCAGAAGTTAAGAATTCCAGAATGAACCAGGAGTATTGTTATGGAAGTACACTTATAAGTCATTTAGTAAAATCATTTCTTTATGCTGGTGGGAAAATGTAGGGCCAAGGAAGAGAAGTGACTTGTAAATCTCATAGACTGATGCTAAAACTTGGTCTGCAGACTTTAAACACTTCACTTGACATTATTTTTGGTTTTTAACTCAAAACTCTCAATTTTTAGTACTGATCTGTCTAATTGTCAATGAGCTTTATTTACAAGTGACAGAAACACCTCTCAAACTGACTTAAGACTCTCAAAAATTACTGGCTTATATAATTGGGAATTTCAAGGGTATATATCTAGTGGTTCAAATGATTAGCTGACTTTTCTTCTCTCTTTATTTTTCAGTTATGCTTTATTTTTAAGCCTTATTTTCTCCTATTATGGATGTAGCTTATTTATGTAGATAAGATTTACATGGAACAATTTTAGCAATTCAAGTGGAACAATAACTATTGATAATGAACTTATATTTCAGGAGACAGCTCTGATAAATCCTTAACTGGATCATGTGCCATCACATAGTCATGTCTTCAATTAGGGTGGCTCTCACTATTTTGTTCCCAGCATGCTCTTTCTATGGAAAGAGCAAATGCCAGGTTGTTGTGGAATGGGTGTTTCCTTTAGTAAGACAAACATTATTGTCATTCCACTCATAACTGACTTTGAAGGCAAAAGAAATTATAAATAGTAAAGTAGGAGAACAAGGGGCATCACCTATGCTTTATCCTAATAGATCAAGAATAAAAAGGTTGGATCCTTTATTTGAAAAATAATAGCATATAGATTGCACTGTTCATTGTGTAACATTAGAAAGGTTCTTTCATCACTCAAATGAAGTAATCTCACCCTTTTCCTCACATTTTCTCATCAGACCAATGAGGATAAGAATCTTTGTGTAGTCCACTACAAGTGGCTGTGGTGACCATGACTGCTACATTGTTCAACTTCAGGGAAGAACAGCAGTCCCATCAAAACTTGAATGCCAGGATAATGAAAGTAATGCTTGTCAATGCATGACTATATGTGATGTCCCTGGTTGTGATAATTCTATGAAATTATGAATGTGAAAGCATTTTATAAGCTGTAAAATTTGTCAAAATTTGTCAAGGGCATTTTATCTGCCCTCAAAAAGCTCTCGTTCGAGTTCAATCAGGGAAGCAGAATGACAGAGAAGTATTTTTATACATGAATTTGCTACAGGGATTTGACTACTGAAGGGACTGGTTAAACAGTCACTAAGCATTATTATCTGTGCATTTGATCTTGTATCTTAAAGCCTATGAATCAGCAGCAGGAAAGGGAAGATGAATGCAAAGTGGGATGAAAGCAAGAACAAATGGAACAGGCATGTGTTGAAGCTCACAAGAATGAACTGAAACCATATCCATTCCTGTTGCCTCTAACCTTGATGGTGTAAGTATTTTGGAGAAGTTGAGTCCCTTTGTCATTGAACTAAACACATCCTGGTTCATAAGTCAGAGAAGCTGAAATAGGATCCAGGAGAAGATAGAGCAGTTGCTGTCTTATACCAACAATGTAAGACAGCAGACAAATGACAATGTTTATGAGGTGAAAAAAAAATGGCTGCTTGATTCCCTTCTGCCCCACAAATCTCACACAGGAATATCTCTTGTGGATCACCCTAATCTTCAGAAAAGGAAATTCTGAGAAACATAACTTAGCTTAGCTGATTTGTCACATCACAAGTGCTATGGGGAAACATTGTCTTAATTAGAAGGGGGAAGGAATTCCAGGCAGGAGATAGGTTGAACAAGGGCATGAATGTGAGGTATATTTGAGAATCAACAAGTAGCTTAGTTTTTGAAGCACTTGAACTCTAGGAATAGATAAATATGAAGCTGAAAATGGACGTTTGGGGCAATATTAAGTGATTCTTGAATGCCAGGTAATGAAAGTAATATGATACCTTAATGAATGAAAACATAATTGAAGACCACTGAGCAGGTGAACAACATTATTGAAAATTTAATCTGTCAACAGGTACAGGATAAATCAGACAAGAGGGAGACTATAGCAGTAGAGAGGCTTAGTGCCAAACAGAGAACTTAAGCTTATTTTTTGGTTCATCCAGCCCTCAAATGTTGTAGAGTCATGAAAATAAATGAGAACTACTCAACTGCTCCATGGAACACACAGCTCTACTGTTATGCGTGATCTTTCAGATCCTCTGACTCTAGTCACAAATTATTCCTGTCTCCTAAATATTCCTCCCCATGCCCAAGAGGTCTTTTGCAATCATTAGTGGTTGTTCTGAAAATGAGATAGAAAAGGTTTTCCTGAGAGGATGTGTGCCCAAAGATATCTCAAGGGATTGTAGGATGCTGACTACAAATTTGGGCAAATTAAGCTCTGTTCTTGGAGGCATGAATGGATACATTTGAACATTAGGGGAAAAGAAGATGAAAGACTAAGGCCTCTACTGGCTTGAGACTTAACAATAGTTCCTCAGCTCCCATCTAAGCAGGTGGTGAAGAACAGCCATATCCCTGTCCTATCCACCACACTTAAGTGTAATTAAAAAGTCTAAACAAAGCAGCATCCCAGCTCTAGCCACAGAACTTAGAGTCAGGGCCACAGAATCTAACCTCACTAAATGTAGGACCCTGAACAACTCCTCCTCTCAGGGCCTTAATTTCTTCATGTGCACAGTTGAAGTAATGACAAACCCTGCATTGCCTAACAAAGCTGCAGTAAGTCCCCCATAAGAAGACAGTTGTACAAGTACTTGGTAAACTGTAAAGATCTGTGCTCAGGGGATGAATCATCATTGATATTATAAAAGGATCTTTACTGGTCTTAGTAATGCTGTGGTCACAGTAGTGCTTAATAAGTAATTCCTGGCCTCTGCTCTTACACCTTTTCTCTTTTGTTCAACTGAGTTTATTTCACCACCTATTCCATGAACCTCTCTCCATTTCCCCAAAACTTGCTCTCATTCTTTCTCATTTTGTCAATTTTTTTGTTTATCAATAAACTTTCTCCTTTGCCCATCTTTACCTGTGTCTGAATTTCCCTCTCTCTCTCTCTCTCTCTCCTTTACTATTCCCATCTCTCTCATACACTTTTTTTAAAACCAAGTTTTCTTATCAAGAGTCTCAGAAAAGAGCCTTCCAGCTAGTGTTGCGAAGCAACCCAGTATCACATGGCCAATCCCATATTTTCTGTCTGCTTCTCCTTTAGAGCTCTGATACTCAGATTCCATACTATAGCTCATATTCAACAGATCTGAGAAAAGAACATGTCTGGTTGGGTCACTTACAGTTGACCAAAGATGTCAGCTTTACTCCAGGATATCTAAGTTGCTGGAACTATAGCAAGGGGGAAAAAATCCAAGGAAATAAAAATGATTACAAGATGGCATGCATTACTATATAATGCTTTCCAGAGTAGGAGCTTCTTAACTTAGTATCTGTGAAACTTCTACATACACTATGGAGAAGCCACAGGAACTAAAATACCCTTGAAAAGTCATGCAAAATCACATATTTATACTTATTTGTGCTTTTTTTGTTATTTGGGATGTTTCAAAGCTTTTATCAAATTATCAGGGGGTGCAAGGCTTTCCAGGGAGTTCTTACATGTATTTCCAACTTCCATTGCTGCCCTCCCCGATACACACACTTACCACTTCACCCTTATCTGATCTGCATAAACTGCTTCAATGGGCCCCCTCAAGGTAATGTTTCAAGTTGGTTTCAGCCAGTGTGAGGCACTTCCAGGAGAGCAGAGAGAGGGGTTACAGGAAAGTGCAGACAGAGTAGTTATTTCTCTGGCTACTTTCCTGATAGCTTGCCAAAGGTTTATTTTGTCCCTGTACTAAAGGTCACAACTTCTGCCAACCAGACCTCTCCATATGGCTAAATCTCCTTTTAGATTTGGTGCATTCTTTTCTTAGTCCTTCAGACGTAGGGAAAGTAGGGGCTCCAACAATTAATAGCCCCAGGGAACATTTTTCTTTTTCTTAAGCCCTGCTCACAACTCAGTAAATAGTCCACTTATTAAACTTTTCTCAATTTTCAAGTTTTAGAGAGCCATATGTTTCTGTTGGAACCATGACTAATAAATGGAATAATATACAATTAGAAAATTGAGGCTAGAAATAGGGATTTGAAATTTATTCAAAACACAAGTATTTGAGTAGGCATAGCCATTTTTAAGACCCAACTCTAATGACCAGAACATTCCATTTCAGATGATTTCATAATGTTCCACCAGGATTCATTGCTAGTAATGGACAGAGCATGACTATTTTAGGGTTCCCATGGATCAACTGAGGGTATTTACCTATCAATAATGACCACTTGAGGTTAAGAGCAAATCTTGTACCAATGGGTATTTCACCAGAATTTTGATTCTTCAGGAGATTTAATGGCAGCTATTCATCATCCCACCTTGCTCAGGAGTCCAGGAATTTATAAGGTGCCTGGGTTGCTACTAGTCGGCAGATGTTATTCCTGCTACACCATTTATCAAAGAACAATAGGCTCCTTGAAACAGGTCTCTCTGGGGCGGTTCCCTAATTGGGTTTTCTCCAATGAAACAATGTTTTTGCCCTTTTGATTCCACCACTTTCCATGTGGTCTCTCCTCCCCTTTCCTCCCAAGCCTGTAAAATCTGGGTAATATAAGAAGAGAAAACAGGGTTCAAAGGCTTCCAAATTTCTGAATTTATGTCTTTTGAAAAATTCAAAAGCCAAGATTTTGATCCTTTTGTTTTATGATTACATTTTGACAATTTGCCATGAAGCTATGGGTGACTCATGTCTAACATTTTGGCTGAGGTGGGAGAGTCTCAGGTAAAATTCAATGAAGCACAGAAGAGGAAAATATGCAGGTTAAAGTTCCAATGTCTTTTCTCATCACAAAAATTTCTGGAATGAAATGAAGACCACCTTATAGTACTTATAGATGGCATAAACATCCAGGGTCCCTTAGAATTAGAAGTCCTTCACTTTTTTTCTGAACTAAGAACATTTTTTGAATAAGACTATGAGGATATTTTATTCACAAAGAAAAAATAGGGAGGGGGAGGGCAATAATTTTTGAGTTCTTCATAAGTGTGGGAAGATCCAAATTGTAATTGAGGACACTAATTTGGGAAATAATCTACAACCAATTAGGCAAGATAATATGACTCAAAGATTTAACTTTTCTGAGCCCGTTTCACATTTTCACTTTTCCAGATTTGTGACTGACTAGCCATTCTAGATAAATTGTGGTAGAATTTGCTTCTGTTGGTCATGTTTACTTAATGGGCAAGAACTTATCTAAAAATACAATGATGAGCTATTTCATGAAACCTTTTGGAATTTTGTTGGAAAACTGGGGAATTACATAGCACAAACAGCATGGCACTGTATGCAAAGTGTCCATATCTCAAGAAATTGCTGTCTTCTATATATTGCCTTTGTTTACCCAGACTTGATTATAGGCTCTCTGGAGCTTTTTACTTTGTGAACCATTTGGCCCATCAAAAATAAATACTTCTGGGATGAATGGAAGCACTTACCCACTGTATGGAAGAACACATTTTTTCATTATTTTTCTTTCTAAATGCATTTGGCAGCTGATGTATGTGTTATTTTTTGAGTGGGAGTTATGATAAGAATAGAGGTAAATATATATAAATATAGAGTATTCCCCCCAAAATAATGCACATTTTGAATGACTATAAAGGCAGTGTTTATTAAAATACATTTTATTTTCAAAATTGACCTACCAGCTGTTAAAGCGTATATACATTTTGGGGGGACACCCTGTACATCAACTCCCTCTGAAATGTGCTTACATTACAACAAATGATAGGGTTATTTGTGTCCTTCAGGAAGCAAACACTGGATTAGAAATGTAGACATAAATAAATTTGTTAGGGGACATCTGTGAAAACTAAAAGGAGGAATGAAGCTAGATTGGGCAGAGAAAGCCTTAAATCTCAATGCACATCTGATGAAGACTCAGCCAGTCCAATGGGGAGCAGTGGAGCAAACTTTTCCTATTAGATAAATTGTTTGTTTGGCAGAAATGACAATGCCTTTGGTAGTCATTGTCTGGGGCCTACAGAGGAAAAGTGTGGCTTTAGTTCAAAAGCCGAAATAGATCCTGAAAGTGCAAATAGCTAGAGGCTGTCAACTAACTTTACACTTTGCAGCCAAATGGCAAGTTCTTTCTTTTCTTCTTATTATTTTTTTATTGTCTAAAGTTTTACATTTGTCTTCTTTTTCCCCAATTGACCTCCCCCCGAGCCATTCCCACCCCCCAGCAAGCCCCCACCACCTCAATGCCTGTGTCCACTGGATATGCTAATATGCGTGCATATAAGTCCTTTGGTTGCTCTCTAACACCCCCTCCCCTACCATTTGTCTCTGGATCCATTCTTATTCATCAAATTATGTTGATCATTATACCCCACATATGAGTACATCTACACAATGGAATACTATGCCACTATAAAAAAGAAGGAACTTTTACCATTTGCACGTTCTTTCTTGAAGTGAAATGCAAATAGTCCACCTCATGGATGCCACAATGATCCATTATTTTTATCATTCACCTTATTTCACAAACACTTGACCCTGTAGTCATTGAGTGACATGAATAACCTATATAAGACCCAGAGTTTTCAGATAAATAGAATGCTCCTGGGGAGAGAAAATGGTGGCCAAATAGGCAGACCTTTATTGCACCTCCTCCCAGGGCCAGACTGGAAATAAAACTAAAGTGGGGAACATACACCCAAAATTACGAACTGAAGTCAAGCTGAGGAGAAGACATATCAAGGAAGGGCAGAAAACACCTGGAAACTGAGGAGACAGCCACAGAGGCCAAGCCTATGGGTTTTAACAGTCTTAGGAAGCATCAGTGACTGGATTGGGGGTAGGATGATCTGCCCCACTCTCCCAGGTTCCTGGTCAGGAAGCTGATAGAAATGTCAGGTTCCCAAATGATCCCACTCGACTACATATGTGAATCTCTGACCAGCTGAGGGCAGAGTAATATTCTGGGCCGCTCGCAGAGGAGTAGCTCTGGGACAGGGAAACACACCCACCACTTTCCCTGAAATCTAAACAGCATCCACCTCTCCCTCACAAGAGACCAAGAGGTCTAATTCTTCCCAAAGCCCTTTCAGAAACAGACTATAGAGTGATTAATATTGACAACTGGCTGGCAAGCAAGGGTGGGAGGAATTGGAGCCTAAGAAATATGGGGAAGCTTACTGACCTAACCCTGGGCCCCACGCTGCTAAAAAACCTGCATTAGAAGGCAGCTTATTCCCTCAAGCATGAAGCCAAGTCCTGTGGAGGCAGACACAAGCTGTGGCTCTCCTGGAGCTTCAAGCAGGTTGCTGAAAGCCAAAGGAGGACAGTGTCTGACAGTGGTTAGCACCTACATACCTCCTGAGAAGCTCAGAATTTGCAGACTGAACAGCCAGGCACTGGCATCAGGAAAATAAGACACAAAGGGAACTCTTAGGAGGCACTAAACCCAGTTGAGACAAATGCCACTTCAGTTATCTTTCTTTTTTTTCTCTTTTTTTTTCTTTTTTTATTTATCTTCTTTATCTATCTCCTTTATTGAATTGATTTATTACTTTAGTGCCTACTAGAGGCCTGGTGCATGATTTTTGTGCATGGGGGAGGGTCCCCTCAGCCCAGCCTGCATTCTCTCCAATCCGGGACCCCTTGGGCAATATCCAACTGGCGGTTTAGGCCCGTTCCCTGGTATTGGGCCTAAACTGGCAGTCGGGCATCCCTCTCACAATCTGGGACTGCTGGCTCCTAACTGCTCACCTGCCTGCCTTCCTGATCACCCCTAACTGCCCCCCTGCCATCCTGATCACCCCTAACCACCTCTGCCTGCTGGCCTGATTGCCCATAACTGTCCCCCTGCTGGCCTGGTCACCCCTTACTGCTCCCCCTGCTGGCCTGGTCTCCACCAACTGCCCCCCTATGCTGGCCTGGTCACCCCTAAAGGCCCCCCTGCTGGCCTGGTTGCCCCAAACTGCTCCCCTGCCAGCCTGGTTGCCCCATGCAGCCTGATGTTCAGTCATTTGGTCATCCCTCACTAACCACCCTGCCAGCCTGGTTGCCCCACACAGCCTGCTGTTCAGTTGTTTGGTCATCCCTCACTAACCCCCTGCTGGCCTGGCCACCCCATACAGCCTGCTGTTTGGTCATTACTGTTACTGTGACAGCATCCTGGACAATTTGTATATTCCTCTATTATTAGTATAGATTGTTTGGTTCATATATTTAATTTTTCTCTTCCCTTTTCCTATTCATTTTTATTTTTCTTTTCTCCCGCTTTCTCAACTTTCTCCCTTTCTTACTTTGGGTCTATTTGCTTTCTCCTCATTTTGCTTTTCAAATTATTTTCTTCCTCTTTTATTATAAAACTAGAGGCCCGGTGCACAAAAATTTGTGCACTCGGGGGGGAAAGGGGGTCCCTCAGCCCGGCCTGTGCCCTCTCGCAGTCTGGGACCCCTCAGGAGATAACGCCCTGCTGGCTTAGGCCTGCTCCCGGGTGGCAAAGGGCAGGCCCAATCCCTAGGTGCAGCCCCTGGTCAGGCTCAGAGCAGGGCCGATTGGGGGGTTGGGGCACCACCCCCTGTCACGCACAGAGCAGGGCCCATCAGGGGGGTTGGGGCTCTGTACCCTGTCACGCACAGATCAGGGTCAATCAGGGGGTTGGGGATCTCCCCCCTGTCACGCACAGAGCAGGGTCGATCACTGGGTTTGGGAGCTCCCCCGTGTCACGCACAGAGCAGGGCCAATCAGGGGGTTGGGGCTCTGTACCCTGTCACGCACAGAGCAGGGTCGATCAGGGGGTTGAGGAGCTCCCCCCTGTCACTCACAGAGCAGGGCCTATCAGGGGGGGTTGGGGCTCTGTACCCTGTCACGCACAGATCAGGGTCAATCAGGGGGTTGGGGATCTCCCCCCTGTCACGCACAGAGCAGGGTCGATCACTGGGTTTGGGAGCTCCCCCGTGTCACGCACAGAGCAGGGCCAATCAGGGGGTTGGGGCTCTGTACCCTGTCACGCACAGAGCAGGGTCAATCAGGGGTTTGGGGAGCTCCCCCCTGTCATGCACAGAGCAGGGCCAATCAGGGGGTTGGGGCGCTGCCCCCTGTCATGCACAGAGCAGGGCCTATCAGGGGGGTTGAGGCTCTGTACCCTGTCACGCACAGAGCAGGGTCGATCAGGGGGTTGAGGAGCTCCCCCCTGTCACTCACAGAGTAGGGCCGATAGGGGAGTTGGGGCACCGCCCCCTGTCACGCACAGAGCAGGGCCAATCAGGGGGTTGGGGCGCTGCCCCCTGTCATGCACAGAGCAGGGCCTATCAGGGGGGTTGGGGCTCTGTACCCTGTCACGCACAGAGCAGGGTCAATCAGGGGGTTGAGGAGCTCCCTCCTGTCACTCACAGAGTAGGGCCGATAGGGGAGTTGGGGCACCGCCTCCTGTCACACACAGAGCAGGGCAAATCAGGGGGTTGGGGTGCCACCCTCTATCACCCACAGAGCAGGGCCGATCAGGGGGTTGGGGCGCCGCCACTCTCAAACTCAGGGCAGGGCCGATGGGGAGGTTATGGCTCTACCCTGTCACACACAGAGCAGGGCCCGTGGGGGGGCGGGGGGCGGTTGGGGCGCAGCACCCTGTCACACACAGAGCTGTAGGGCAATCAGGGGGTTGGGGAGCTCCCCCGTATCAGGCACAGAGCAGGGCTGATCAGGAGGTTGGGGCGCTTTCCCCTGTCAGGAACAGAACAGAGCGGATAGGGAGATTGTGTCCCTGCCCCCTGTCACACACAGAGCCGCAGAGCGATCAGGGGGTTTGGGCGCTGCCCCTGTCACACTGATCCCGGTGCCGGGAGGCTTCTTGGCTCCGCTGATCCCGGTGCTGGGAGGCATATTACCCTTTTACTATATAGGATAGAAGCCGGGTGCATGGGTAGGGCTGACTGGTTTGCCCTGAAGGGTGTCCTGGATCAGCCTGGTTGAGGGGATGATGGCTGTTTGCAGCTGGTCACACACCCTTCAGGGTGGGGGTCCCCACTGGGGTGCCTGGCCAGTCTGGGTGAGGGGCTGTGTGCTGTTTTCAGGCTGGCGGGTGACTGAAGCTCCCAACCGCTCCTTTTTTTCTTTTTTTTTTATTCTGGACCAGCTTTAGCTCTGGCTCCAGCTCTGAGGCCTCTGCTGCTGAGAGCAGGTATCTGGTTTGTTTGGGTTCTATAATCGAAACAATGTATAACTCCAGCTCTGAGATCCCAGCGGCTGAAAGCAGGTTTCTGGAGTTTTGTTTAGCTTCTATATTTGTTACAATGTTTCAAACTGCAAGCTCAGAGGCTGGCAAGGCAGGCGGGGAACATTGGAGTCCTCCTTCACTGAAGCAAGCAAGTCTCATGTTAACTTCAAGCTGCCTGGCTGCCGGCCGCCATCTTGGCTGGCAGTTAATTTGCATATCTGGCTGATTAGCCAATGGGAAGGGTAGCGGATGTACGCTAATTACCATGTTTCTCTTTTATTAGATAGGATGTTTTCCTTCCCCCATTCTTTACTACTATTTTCTTTATTTCATCCCTGTATCTTCATATTCTTTCTTCTTCCCCCTATTTTTTGTGGGGTTTTTTGTTTGTTGCTTGCTTATTCTTTTATCCTCATATTTTTTTCTTTCTTCTCTTCTATCATTTTTACTCTCTTTTCTCTTTCCTAATTTTCTCTTCTCTGGTGGTTGCTTTTGTTCTTGCTGTAGAGGTCTTGTGTATGCTTTTGTTTTGTTTACTTTGTTTATTGTTTTGTTGTATTAGGTTTTGTTCTCTTCTGTCAGCACCTCCACAATAGCACACATAACATAGTCGAGAGTGAGCCTCATAGTCAGTCAGGTTGAGAGGAGATTCCATCCATGAACAGGACAACATCTAAGACCCAATTAAAACAGGAAAACACAAATAACTCAAACAAGGCATTACTATAGCACTCAGCTCAGGAGATGTAAAGATGGAACCACTGGGTCCCACAAAACACTTACTACACAAAACACCCCACACAGTCTCATAGGCATAGAGGTCTATTATAATACAAAGAAACAAATACAAAGGGATAGCAAAAATTGGGAGACAAAGAAATAATCCTTAACTGAGAGAAAAGAGGAATCATCAGAAAAGGAACTAAATGAAATAGAGGCAAGCAGTTTGTCAGATAAATAAAAGTAATGGTTATAAAAGTGTTTGAACAACTTAGCTAGAACTACAAGCAGCTTAGTAATAACATTGTGGAAATTAATGAGAACTACAGCAGCATAAATAAGGCAGAAACCATCAATACGAATCAAGCAGAAATGAAGAATGACATAGCTGAAATGAAAAAATAGCCTGAAAGGAATCATCTAGTAGACTCGTAGAACTGAAGGACTGAATCAGTGAATTAGAAGACAAGGTAAGAAAAAAACACCCATTCAATTGGGAAAAAAATTAAAGTGTGAGAGACAAATGGGGCTTTGAGACAACATGAAATGTAACAACATTTGCATCATGGGGTTTCAGAAGAAGAAGAATCTGAATAAGGAATAGAGAACCTTTTTGAAGAAATAATGCCAGAAAATTTTCCTAACCTGGTGAAGAGAAAGTCACTCAACTTTAGGAAACACAGAGAGTCCCAAACAAGATGAACCCCAAAAGACCCACACCTAAGCACATAATAATTAAAATGGCAAACATTAAAGACGAAAAAAGAATTTTAAAGGCTGCAAGAGAGAGACAGAAAGGTATTTGCAAAGGAGCTCAATGAGATTTCCAGCTGATTTCTCAATAAAAACACTTTATGCCGGAAGGAAGTGGCATGACGTATACAAAATAATAAAAAGTAAGAGACTGAATTCAAGACTATGATTTCAGCAAAGATACCATTCAAAATTAAAGGTGAAATAAAGTGATTTGCAGACAAAAAAGGCTAATAGAGTTTATTACCATCAAACCAGCACTGCAAGAAATGCTAAAGGGACTGTTGTAAGAGAAATAGAGAGAGAGAGGAACATGGTCATAAAGAATAAAAATGGCAACAAATAAATACTGATCAATAATAAATTGAAATATAAATGGCTTAAATGTGCCATACAAAAGACAAGGGTTAGCTGAATGAATAAAAAAGTATGATATATATATATATATATATATATATATATATATATATATATATATGGAGAGAGAGAGAGAGAGAGAGAGAGAGAGAGAGAGAGAGACCAGATTATTATGACCACCCCATCAGTACTTCGTTGGGTCACTTTTTGCCTTCAGTACTGCAGCGATTCTTCTTGGAATTGACTCCACGAGATGTTGAAAGGTGATGTGAGGAATCTGACACCATGCCTGAGGAATAGCACTGTCCAGTTCTGTGAGATTTGATGGTTGTGGAACCAGCTGTCTGGTGGCTCTTTTAACTTCGTCACACAAATGCTCAATTGGATTGACATCTGGTGATTGTGGGGGCCACCTAAGCAGGGTAAAGTCTCCCTCATGTTCTTTAAACCACTCCCACACAATACAAGCATCATGGCATGGCGCATTGCCTTGTTGGAAGAAGCCATCTCCATTGGGATACACCATCAACATGATAGGATAAACTTGATCAGCAACGATACTTAGGTATGTTGTGCTATTCAGACATTGCTCCACACAAATTAAAAGGCCCAAATCATGCCAGGAAAACATGCCCCAAACCATAACACTGCCCTCACCAGCTTGAAGGGTTGTACTTATGCATGTGGGGTGCATGCTTTCATGCTGTTTCTGCCAAATTCTCACTCTGCCATCTGAATGATGCAACTGGAAACGTGATTCATCGGGCCACATGACTTTTTTCCAATGCTTGACTGTCCAATCCTGTGTTCCTGTGTGAATTGGAGACATTTAATCTTGGTAACTGCAGACAGCAAAGGTGTTCAAACAGGCCTTCGGCTTCCATATTCCATATGATGCAGTGTACGGCTAATTTGCCTACAAACATCAGGTGGTCATAATAATCTGGCCACTCAGTGTGTGTGTGTGTGTGTGTGTGTGTGTGTGTGTGTGTGTGTATTCTACAATAAACCCACCTCGGAACAAAAGACTTACACGGAATGAAAGTGAAGGAATGGAAAAAAACAAACATTCCATGCAATCAGAAATGAAAATAAAAAGCTGGAGTGACAAACTCATATCTGATAAAGTACACATCAAAATGAAGGCCATAATAAGAGACAATGAAGGGTACTTCATAGTACTTAATGGATCAATACACCAAAAGGATAAAACTGTGATAAACATATATGCACCCAATACAGAAGCACCCAAATATATAATAACTTTTAGAATATTTTAAAGGGGATATTGCTAGCAATACAGTCATAGTAGGGGATTTTAACCCCCCAAAGACATCACTGGATAGGTCTTTTAGACAAAATCAACAAGGAAACAGCAATGAAACACTAGATCAGATGGGATTAATTGATATTTACAGAACATTTCACCCCAAAGCTACAGAATATACATTCTTCTCAAGTGCACATAGGTTATTATCAAAGATAGACTACATGTTAGGACACAAACTAAGTCTCTACAAATTCAAGAAGACTGAAATCATATCAAGCAACTTCTTAGAAAAAAATGGGATGAAATTAAAAATCAACTACAATAAAGACACTAAAAAACATTCAAACACATTGATGCTAAATAGCATGTTATTAAACAATGAATGAGTTACCAAAAAATTAAATAAGAAATTTTAAAAAAACTTCCTGGAATCAAATGAAAATGAACACATGACAACCCAAAATCTATGCGACACTAAGGAAAAAGTTCTGAGAGGGAAGTTCATAAATTACAGGCCTGCCTCAAAAAAAAAAAAAAAAAAAAAAAAAAGGTAAAGAAAAGAAAAACTTCTAATAAATGATATGATCCTACAACTTAAAGAATTAGAACAATAAGAAAAGCCCAGATGAAGTAGAAGAAAGGAAATAATAAAAATCAGAGTGGAAATAAATGACATAGAGACTAAAAATCAATATAAAAGATCAACGAAACCAAGAGCTAGTTCTTTGAAAAAGATAAAGAAGATTGATGAACCTTTAGCCAGACTCATCAAGACAAAAAGAGAGATTACTGAAATAACATCAGAAATGGAAGCTGTGAAGTTACAACTGACCCCACAGAAAAACAAAGGGTCTTTAAAAATACTATGAACAACTATATTCCAATAAGCTCTACAACCTGGATGAAAGGGACATATTCCTAGAAAAATATAATTATCCAAAACCCAATCAGGAAGAATCAGGAAACCTGAATAGAGTGATAACAACTGATAAAATTTGAGCAGTAATTAAAAAAAAATCTCAGCAAATGCTCTTGTCCACATGGATTCACAAGGGAGTTTTACCAAAATTCAAAGAACTAACACCTATAGTCCTCAAACTATTTCAAAAAATCCAAAAGAAAATAACACTTTAAGCTCTTTTTAGAAGACCATCTTATCCTATTACAAAATCAGATAAAGACACCCAAAGAAAAAGAATTATAGTCCAATAACCCTAATGTATATAGATGCTAAAATCCTCAAGAAAATATTAGCAAATTGGATCCAGCAATATATTAAAAAGATCACATACCAAAACTAATTGGGATTTACTCCGGGGATGCAAGGCTGGTACAATAGTTGCAAATTAATAAATGTGATACATCACATAAACAAATTGAAAAACAAAAATCACATAATCACATCAATAGATACAGAAAAAGCATTAAACAAAACCCAACAACCTTTTTTATTATTAAAAACTCAGCAAAGTGGGAATAGAGGGTGCTGGGGTCCAACCCCAGCAGGTCTAGGGGTCCCCAAAGGTGTGGACGGAGTTGTCGAAGAAGGAACAACACAGAGGCAGCGTTCAGTTGATCAGCAGCCTAGCCAGGATCTCTAGCCAAGTTCTGGTCAGGATCTCCAGTGAAGTTCTGGTTAGGATCTCCAGCCAGGTTCTGTGTCCATGTTCTCTTGCTAGGTTCTCCAGGTTCTCCAGCCAGTTTCTGTAGCCATGTTCCCTCGCTAGGTTCTCCAGCCAGGTTCAGTCACCAGGTTCTAGTCAGGTTCTCTTGCCATGTTCTATCCAGGTTCTGTAGCCAGGTCCTGTCTCTAGGTTCTTCAGCCAGGTTCTCTTGCTAGGTTCTGTGTCCAGTTTCTATCCAGGATCTTTTGCCATGTTCTCTCACTAGGTTCTGTCTCTAGGTTCTGTCTCCAGTTTCTGTCCAGGATCTTTTGCCATGTTCTCTCCAGCGAAGTTCTTCTGTCTCTAGGTTCTGTGTAGGTTCTGTGTCTAGGTTCTGTGTCTAGGTTCTGTGTGTAGGTTCTGTGTCCTGTTGTCTTGTTACATCTGTATTTATACCAGTTTGATATACCAGATTGATTCCAATCCTATCAATCTCTATTCCAAAGGTTAGGGCATTTCTTATCTCCATTCCAGGGAGTAAAGATTATGTAGCTTAAGCATGATTGTTCGTAGTTAAGTGATTAATTACCCGCCCGGCACTTAGTTAAGGGGTTTTATTCCCTCCCTAACTTCAGGGGAAAATCCCTACCTGGGGAAACAACCTTTCTCAGAGAAGTGACCTTGGTTAAAACACATAGTGCCAAGAAGGTGAGCAAACATATTAAGAACAGTATGCCATATATGCCAGGTCCCTTGAAACAGCAAGGATGGACCGGCTCCCGGAAAATTCCCCCTTTTTTATTTTTTAAAAGCAGGCATTAAAAAGAAAAACCCCAAATGCTCTCTTGTATCCATTTTAAGAGTAGGATTGGCGCTTTCCGCTATTACCTGAGTCCTGATCTATCACCCCAGGGAGAGCTTGCCAATCCTGCACTTTCCGGGGTGGAAAGGCTGCAGTGGGGTTAAGGATAAGGCTCCTTGGGCCTACCTCCTCCCATGCCTTTACATTTACCTTTCCTTCCTCAGAAAAGCATGGACATACTTCTTGTATAAAACGTTCAGTCTGACTGGGAGTAACCTTAATTCTTCTTCTAGCAAGCATATGTGATAAAAGATCAATACAGAGTCTTATTTCTTTAGACTCAGTATGGCACATCTTCTTAATCTAAAGATCAATACAGAGTCTTCTTTCTTTGGATTCAGTATGGCACATCTTCTCAATCTAAGAATCAATATAGAGTCTTCTTTCTTTGGACTTAGTATGGCACATCTTCTCAATCTAAGTTCTGTACTATCCACCTTCTTTCCCTACTTATCCTCTATAGGGGGGTCTGCAGTACCCTAGTGGAGTCCTATCCATCCCGAGTGTGGGGTTCTCAATGGGGGGGGGCTTACCTAGGGGAATCCTGTTCCAGGGGTTCCCAAAGGTGTGTACGGAGTAGGCGACGACTATCCACCCTCTTCCTACGGTGGAGTCCTATCCATCCCGAGAGTGGGGCTTACCTAGGGGTCCCTGTTTGGGCGCCAGATGTTGGGGTCCAACCCCAGCAGGTCCAGGGGTCCCCAAAGGTGTGGACGGAGTCGGCGAAGAAGGAATGACATGGAGACAGCGTTCATTTGATCAGCAGCCTAGCCAGGATCTCTAGCCAAGTTCTGGTCAGGATCTCCAGGGAAGTTCTTTCTAGGATCTCCAGCCAAGTTCTGTGTCTAGGTTCTCCAGCCAAGTTGTGTCTCCAGGTTCTCTAACCAGGTTCTCCAGCCAGGTTCTATCCAGGTTCTCCTGCCATGTTCTGTCTAGGTTCTCCAGCCAAGTTCTGTAGCCAGGTCCTGTCCAGGATCTTTTGCCATGTTCTCTCCAGCGAAGTTCTTCTGTCCCTAAGTTCTGTGTAGGTTCTGTGTCTAGGTTCTGTGTCCTGTTGTCTTGTTACATCTGTATTTATACCAGTTGATTCCAATCCTATCAATCTCTATTCCAAAGGTTAGGGCATTTCTTATCTCCATTCCAGGGAGTAAAGATTATGTAGCTTAAGCATGATTTGTTCGTAGTTAAAGTGATTAATTACCCGCCTGGCACTTAGTTAAGGGGTTTTATTCCCTCCCTAACTTCAGGGGAAAATCCCTACCTGGGGAAACAACCTTTCTCAGAGAAGTGACCTTGGTTAAAACACATAGTGCCAAGAAGGTGAGCAAACATATTAAGAACAGTATGCCATATACACCATGTCCCTTGAAACATATGCTGTGCAGATGTTTCTTCCCTGCAGTGACTGTGTCAAGCAGCAAGGATGGACTGGCTCCCGGCAAGAGGGATCATTACTCAACATAATAAAGGCCATATAAGACTACTTATAGCATATCAGTGATGGCGAACCTATGACACGCGTGTCAGAGGTGACATGTGAACTCATTTTTTTGGTTGATTTTTCTTTGTTAAATGGCATTCAAATATATAAAATAAATATCAAAAATATAAGTCTTTGTATTACTACGGTGATTCACTTCTAGGGATATATTCTAAGAAAAACTGAAACACCAATCAGAAAGCATATATGCACCCCTATGTTCATGGCAGCACAATTTACAATAGCTAAGATCTGGAAAAAACCCAAGTGCCCATCAGTAGATGAGTGGATAAAAAAGCTGTGGTAAATTTACACCATGGAATACTATGCAGCAATGAAAAAGAAGGATCTCTTGCCCTTTGAGACATCATGGCGGGACCTGGAGAGTATTATTTTAAGAGAAATAAGCCAGTCAGAGAAAGACACATATCGCATGATCTCACTCATATGTAGAATCTAAATAACAAAACAAACCAATGAAAAAAATAGATCCAGAGACATAGAAGCATGGAACAGACTGTTGAATCTCAGCAGGGAGGCAGTGGTGGGTGGGTGGAAAGAGATTAACCAAAGAACTTATATGTATACTAGAGGCCCAGTGAACAAAAATTTGCGCAATCGTGGGGGGGGGGGTTCCCTCTGCCCTGCCTGCGCCCATTTGCAGTCCAGGACCCCTTGGGAGATGTCCACCTGTCGACTTAGGCACACTCCCCGGGGGGTCAGGCCTAAGCTTGCAGTCAGACATCACTCTGGCAGCCAGGGAGCCCTCCGGGGATGTCCAACTAAAGGCTAAGGCCCCCAAGGGATCGGGTCTAAACCGTTCGTTGGACATTCTTAGTGCTGCCACGGAGGTGGGACAGGCTCCTGCCACCAACTCTGAACTGGCCAGCCATGAGCCAGCTTCTGGCTGAGTGGCACTCCCCATATGGAAGTGCACTGACCACCAGGGGGCAGCTCCTGCATTGAGCATCTGCCCCCTGGTGGCCAGTGCACATCATAGCAACCAGTCATTCTGCTGTTCAGTCAATGTGCATATTAGCATTTTATTATTATTACGAGAGGCCCGGAAAACAAAAATTTGTGCACTCGGGTGGGAGGGGGGGTCCCTCAGCCCGGCCTGTGCCCTCTCGCAGTCTGGGACCCCTCAGGGGATGACCACCTGCTGGCTTAGGCCCGCTCCCCGGGGGATTGGGCCTAAGCTGGCAATCAGACATCCCTCTGGCAGCCCAGCAGCCCTCAGGGGATGTCCACTTGCCAGTGGGAAGCAGACTTAAGCTGCAGTCGGACATCCTTAACGCTGCTGAGGAGGCAGGAGAGGCTCCCACCATCACCGCTGTACTGGCAGCCATCAGCCTGGCTTCTGGCTGAGCAGGGCTCCTCCCATGTGAGAGCACCCTGACCACCAGAGGGCAGCTCCTGCATTGAGCGTCTGCCCTCTGGTGGTCAATGTGTGTCATAGTGACCAGTCATTCCCAGTCCTTCTGCTGTTAGGGTCATATTACCCTTTTACTATATAGGATAGAGGCCTGATGCACGGGTGGGGCCATCTGGTTTGCCCTGAAGGGTGTCCCCAATCAGGGTGGGGTTCCTGCTTGGGTGCCTGGCCAGTCTGGGTGAGGGGATGATGGCTGTGTGCAGCTGGTCACACACCCTTCAGGGTGGGGGTCCCCACTGGGGTGCCTGGACAGCCTGGATGAGGGGATGATGGCTGTTTCCAGCTGGTCACACCCCCTTCAGGGTGGGGTCCCCACTGGGGTGCCTGGCCAGTCTGGGTGAGGGGCTGATGGCTATGTGCAGCTGGTCACACACCCTTCAGGGTGGGGGTCCCCACTGGGGTGCCTGGACAGCCTGGATGAGGGGATGATGGCTGTTTCCAGCTGGTCACACCCCCTTCAGGGTGGGGTCCCCACTGGGGTGCCTGGCCAGTCTGGGTGAGGGGCTTAGGGCCATTTTCAGGCTGGCAGGTGACTGAAGCTCCCAACCTCTCCTTTTTTTCCTTTTTCTTTTTTATTCTGGGATTTATTTACCTTCTGTGGCTGTCACTGGAACTGAAAGTCAGCTTTAGCTCTGAGGCTTGGCTCCAGCTCTGAGACCTCGGCTTCTGAAAGCAGGTATCTGATTTGTTTGGGTTCTATAATTGAAACACTGTTGCAGCTCCAGCTCTGAGGCCCAGTTGGCTGAAAGCAGGTTTCTGGGGTTTGTTTAGCTTCTATATTTGCAACATTGTTTCTTAGACTGCAGTTCAGAGGCCGGCAGCAGCAGGCGGGGAACCTTGGTTTCCTCCATCACTGGAGCAAGCAAGCCTCCTGTTCGCTTCAGCTGCCTTGCTGCCAGCAGCCATCTTGGTTGGCAGTTAATTTGCATGTCGTCCTGATTAGCCAATGGGAAGGGTGTCAGGGTTATGGTCAATTTGTATCTTTCTCTTTTATTAGTGTAGATATAGGATGTCCCTATTTCCCCCCTTTTGCCCCCTCTACCCAGCTCTTTCCCCCCACTTCTCTCTGGCCATCACCATACTGTTGTCTGTGTCCATGGGTTGTGCATATATTTTCTTTGGCTAATCCCTTCTTTAAATTTACTTCTTTAAATTTTTATTTTCAGATAAGTGCTTATAACTGCACTATTATATATTTTCTATTATATCATTTAGAATTAAGATATCTTTTAATCAAACCCTTGTAAATTTTAGCACAATTTAATAAATTATGCTAGAAGCAATTAGATTTTTCATGTAATGCAGATACATTTTAATTAATATTTTATTAATTTTTAATGTTTTAACATTTTAATTTGAAATAATCTCATACATGTAAAAAAAAAACCCTATAAAATACTATAGCATATTATATGTACCCTTCACCCAATTTCTTAAGTGTTAATAATTTAAACATAACCATTATACAAACATAAACAAACAAACAAAATTTGGAATATATTTTTCTTATAATCTCTTTAATGTTACTTAATCCATTCACTTTGTTTTTGTTAATCTTCACCCAATGATATTTTTCCATTGAATTTTAGAGAGAGTGAAGGGAAAGGGAGAGACACATTTATTGATTGCCTCCTGCACATGTTCTGATAGGGACTGGGGATAAAGCCAGCAACTGAGGTACATGCCCTTGACTGGAATCGAACCTGGGACTCTTCAGTCCATGGGCTAATGCTCTATCCACTGAGCAAAACAGGCTGCAGCTTAATTCATTTACTTTTAGTCTATATGTGTCTTTATATTTAAAGTGGGTTTTATTTTTGATTCACTCTCATAATCTGTCTTTTAATTGGTGCATTTATGCCACTGACTTTCAGAGTGCTTACTGATAGAGTTACTGCCATATCAGGTGGCTTCTGGGGCTTCTGGGGCCAGCCAGTGGCCCGGGATTGGATCCATCAGGGGTGGCAGGCAGGCGGCTTCTGGGGCTTCTGGGGCCCGCCTGCAGCCTGGGATCAGATCTGATCATGGGTGGCAGGCAGGCTGCTTCTGGGGTCTCACATGGGGGCCTGGATGGCGGCTCGCACTCACGCTGTCCTGCCCTGCCTTAAGTATGCAAATTAGCTGCCATCTTTGTTGGAGGTTAATTTGCATATCGTGCTGATGAGACGATGGGAAGCATAGCAAAGGTACGGTCAATTACCATGCTTGTCTATTATTAGAGAGGATATGCATAACTCATGGACACAGACAATAGTGTGGAGGGGGTGCAGGTGTGGGCTAGAAGGAGTCAATGTGGGGGGAAAGGGGGCATCTGTAATATTTTCAACGATAAGGATACACTTTTAAAAAATAACATGCTCCTGAGATTTTTGCTGCCTAAGGTTTCTTCTCAGATTTTTATGGTTTCACAACTTACATTTAAGCCTTTTATCCATTTTGAGTTTATTCTTGTGTATGTTGTAAGTTGGCGGTCTGGTTTTTTCTTCTTTTATTTTTTTATTTTATTTATTTATTTTTTTCTGTTCCTATCCAAATAGCAGTTTTTGGGTTGAAGGCCCAAATGAGTCATTTGTTCATAGGGATAATGCATACAGAGTAAGATTCTGCTCCAATTACTGACAGTGTCCAAAAGTCTTGAGAACCATCGAGAATGCAAGGTTCACAATATCTGGAAGTATACCCCAAATATTTGGAGGGTAGCAAGTCCAGAGATGAAGACACAAAAACAGTCTTTCTTATAGTCACAAGGAAACACCTGGACCACAGATTGATGTCTGCCTTATAAACCTGACCCCCACAGAATGAGCTGCGGCCTACAGCACTAGAAGCCAATAAAATTTCTTTCTTCTCAGGTGAGTATTCATACTCACATTGACATAAAGATTTCTATCTTTATGAAAGGACTAGGGTCCCAGTGCACGAAATTCATGCACTGGTGGGGGGAGTCCCTCAGCCCAGCCTGCCCCCTCTCACATACTGGGAGCCCTCAGAGGATGTCCTGCTGACAGCTTAGGCCCACACCCTGCTCCCCTTGGAGAGCGGGCCTAAGCCACAGTCTGGCCTCCCTTTGTAGGAGGTGACCAGGCTGATCAGGGGAAGGCACCAGCCCCATCACCCCACTGCTGCAGCCACTGCCAGTCACTGCAGCCACCAAGGTGTTTTTAACAACATGGACTCTAGTCCCTTCACCATGAAAAAATGACAACATTTTTAGACATTTTCAAGATGTGTCTTTCATAGGATATAACATTTCTTTCTTTTTTTTTATCCTCACCTGAGGATATGTTTCCATTGATTTTTAGAGAATGTGGAAGAGAAAGGGAAAGACAGAGAGAAACATCAGAGTGAGAGGAACACTTTGATTGTTTGCCTCCTGCATGAGCCCCAACCTGGGCCCCGGCCAGGGAGGAGCCTGCAACCTAGGTACATACCCTTGGTCAGAATTTTGAGCCCAGACCCTACAGTTGGCAGGCTGAGGCATTATCCACTGAGCCAAACCAGCTAGGGCAGGATATGACATTTATTAGCCCTCCAGCAGCAGACCTTCATCTTTTTCTCCAGGAGTGAGGTAGAAAAACCCTACATCACCTTCTTGGATTCTTATTACCCAAGTTACTAAGACTATTACCAGTGGCATACAGGGAGCTTAGCCAATGAGTGGTCAGAAAAGGTGTTTCCTCTGTAGTTCACACCAATCGCCAGCTCCATCCTGCCCAGGCCTAAAGCCTCTGGCTGAGACTTTAGGCCTGGGCAGGGGCCCCCAGCTCCCTCCAATTGCTGGCTCCACCCCTGCCCAGGCCTAAAACCTCAGGGCCTGGGCAAGAGACCCCTAGCTTCCTCCAATCGCCGGCTGCACCTCTGCCCAGTCCTGGGACCCAGGCTGCTGGGCGCCTATGTATGCAAATTAACCACTATCTTTGTTGGGTTAATTTGCATACTCATCCGATTGGCTGGTGGGAGTAGCAGAGTGACACCAATTTGCATGTTTCTCTTTTATTAGTGTAGATGGCTTTCATCCTAACCATCTATCCCATTATAGAGCCTTGGAGTTCTAAGATTACAGGGAGCATACTCTATAATAATTTGGTTCTTTAGAATTCCATTTTGCCAAGCCTTTAAGCTTTGTTGCCCATTATTTGGTTCCAGAGTTACCTGTCTCTGTGGCACACATTTGGAGCAAAGACATTTTCAAGGGAACTACTCCTTTGCCTATTTCACTAGCTTGACCCCACTGGTGTTAATGTTAAGTCACTGTAATCCTAGGATATGGTCATTTGCATGGGCTCATTCCTCGTAATCTAACAGACTCAGCCTGGCATAGAAGAATTTGGTCAACTGATTCCATAATGTATGAATAGTTAGAATAAACTGTCTGTATAGTGGGCTAATTATACTAATGATATCTAATAATTATGGAACACTTATTGTTTGCCAGGTTCTGTGGTAAGAGCCTTACATAATTTTTATCATTTAATCCTTCAACTACCATATAAAATATGCACAGTTATTATCCAAATTTACATATGAAAAACTGGAGACACAGAGGTCAAATAACTTTCCCTAATTCATACCATCTGAAATGAAACTAATATTCAAACCCAAGATATCTGGCTCCAGAACCCATGCTCTTAATAGCTACACTGTAATACAAGTTGTTTTTTCAGATCTACTGTTTTTAGGTCTTCCCATATATATGAAGTGCATCTACCTTTCAGAAGATGCAGAAAATAGTAAAGGGGGAAAAGTAAATGATTTAGATTTCAGACAATAGTTTTGTAAGCTTAGTTCTGACTCTGTTAGGGCAGAAAGCTATTTGGGGCAGCCATAAAAACTGTAGGTGGCAGTGAGAATCAGGCAAACTAGTCAGAAAAGTATATGGTGTGGGTAGGTACAGATGCATGAATACCCATAGCAGTATATACATTTACCCACAAAGGCACTACAAGGCATACTCTAAAAGGCAAGATCATTTTACTCCCTACTTGGACCTAGAGAGTATCATGCCAAAGCATGGTCAGTAATATAATAGGGATACCTGGAAGGCCTGAGTATTGGGAGAATTCTATGCATAAAATTATGGCAGAACCCCAATTCCAGATAGCCAAGAGTAAAATCTAGGAGAATTATGAAAGGTAAGAAGAAGAAAGCAGGTGTTATAAGTACAAGTTGGTCAGCAGGTAGGATCCAATTCACAACAGCAACACCAGAAAATAAGTTGAATGTTTTTCCAAGATAGAAGTTATATAGGCTTTTCTCAGTTGCAGCCTGTCTTTTGAATCAAGCTCTGTAAAGCCACCAATTGTGAATGATAGAAGGTGACAAGCCTTTCTTTGAGTATGGAGAGGTGCACCAAGGTCCTTTCATGTCCAGATATGGTGGTTTTCCTAAAGCTAATTGCCGTTTATTCATGTTTTACACAAGTCTGTTATGATTTTAGTCAGTTTATGTAAAAAAAGAGAAGAAAATAAAGTACCTTTTAATTTTACATCAGGCAGGAAATCAGCCACTATATCGATGTCAGCACTAGCCTTGCTTTTCAATAGATTAATCCCTCACAACAAGAATAAAAGTACAATTTTGAATTTGCCAAAATTTAGTTAACATCCTTAAAAGGTTGAATAATAGTCCCAATAAATAAATAAAATTTCAACCCAAATATAATTTTGAGTCAACAAAGGATTGAATGTTGAAATCAAAAGTAGATTCATCAGAAATAAATTTTGTTGCAAAATATAATTTGAATACAAATATAACCAGATCAGAGTTGGGACCTTGGAAGAGCTTTGGGAATGTATAGGTTAAGCATTGTTTAAGATAGAGAAAGCATTAAGAAATAAGTGAAGAAACATCCTTCCTCAAATTATACACTTCCCAGAAAATAGTCTAGCCTCACTAGTTGCTCTTTGTCTAATTTGGACCTGACCATTATAACCATCTCAAAAAGGTCCAAAATCAAAGCAACGACCTGAATTTGTGTTTTGGGAATTAAATGATGGAAAATAACTGATTGTGATGATTTTACTGAATGCCTATTTCACCATCTCTTCCTTGTCTTTGCTCTTTTTCTTTCTCCAGCCTGGTAGCACTATAATGGATAGGCAGGAGAGAGCTGGACCAGCGACAGAGAACTGGGTAGAAAGCTATTGCAGTAATTTTGGTGAAAATGGTGCCTTCAACAAAGTAGTAACAATTCATATGGAAATGAAGGAATGGGATCAAGAGATACTTAGTACTTCATCCAATAACCACAGAACACACATTGTTTTTCAAACTCGTATGGAATACTCACCAAAATAGACCACATTCTGAGTATAAGTCACACCTTAGCAAATTTAAAGGAATAGAAATCATATAAAGTGGGACTATGATGGATTAAATTAGAAATCAACAACAGAAAGATAATTGGAAAATCCCCAAATATGTAGTAATTAAACAACACACTTCTAAATAACACATGAGTCAATGAAGTCTCAAAAGAAAATAAATATTTTGAAATAAATAAAAAGGAAAACATACTTATCAAAATCTGTGGGATGCAGCAAAAACGGTGCTTACAGGGAAATTTATGCCATTGAGTGCATATTTTAAAAAAGCAGAAAGAGCTAAAATCAGAAAGTTTCTAAATTAACAAACAAGACAGAAACAGATTCATAGATGCAGAGAACAAAGTGATGGCTACCAGAGGGGAGGGAAGTTTTGGGGCTGGATGAAAAAGATGAAGGGATATACAAATTGGTCGTTATAATATAGTCACTGGAATGTATAATATAGAATAGGTAATATAGTCAATAATATTGTAGTAACTATGTGTGATGCCAGGTAGGTACTGGAATGATCAGGGAGAACTCTTTGTAAATTATATAATTGTCTGACCATTATAGTGTATACCTGAAACTAACATAAAATCATATTGAATATCAAAAATAAAATAAAAAATTTTCTATCTTAGTAAAGCAGAACAGGGGCAAATTAAATTCAAAATAACTAGAAGAACAGAAATAATAAAAATTACAACAGAAATAAGTGAAATTAAAAACAAGAAATCAATAGAAAAATCAATAAAATCAAAAGCTGGTTTTTTGAAGAGTTACTTAGAAGGTTGTATATGAAACCTTCCAAATGTGTTAGATATGGAAGGGCAGAGTTAGATATCAGGGTGAATGATATAAAGAGAATGATGGATCACTCTTAAATGATGGTGCCAATAACTAAGATAGTGAATTATTCAAAAGAAAGAATAGATGCAGGCAGGGGAAAGATGAGTACAGTTTGAGCACATGTTTAAAGAAATCATAGCATATCAAAGTCAAGGTGGTTCATTTGAAAGTTGGATAGGAGAAATAGGAGTTTAAGAAGGAAACATGATATATATGGATTTGCATGTCATCAGCATAGTGCTGATACTTGAAATAGTGATAGATGAGGTCAACCAGGGAGTGAGAAAATGTGAGAACCTAGAAGAAGGCCCTGATGAAAATTAACATTTAAGGAACAGAAATAAGAAGAAAGCTACTGAAATAGAACTGCCAGAAAGTATGTCAGTTCTTAAAACCCAAGAGTATAAGTTTTCTAGAAGTGGTATATAATTCCATATCTCTTGTGTCTGTGTTCCCTTGCACATTGAGTTTCCTTTACTTTCTTATAAGTGCAGCTATTCATTTACGAGGAAATTTGCTGTAATTCATTTAGCAACTTGGTCTTTACAACAATAACAACAAAGAAAAGCATTTTAGAATACCTAAGCCACCATCCTATTAGAAACATTTCACTGTACTGCTTACAAAATTAAAAACAGTTGATTGCAACCAAAGAAATGGCATTTATGGAAAAACCTATAGCTAATATCATATTTAATGGTGAATGGCTGAATACTTTCCCCTAGCATCAATAACAAGGCAAGGATATCCATTTTACCATTTATAAACCGGAAATTCTAGCCAGAGCAACTGAGGAAGTGGGGGAAGAGGAGGAGGAGGAGAAAAAGAAGAAGAGGAGGAGGAAGGGGAGGGGTAGGAGTGGAGAGGAGAAGAGAAGGGATAGATGAGGAAGTGGAAAAAGAAAAAGAGGAAGAGCAGGAATGAGGGAGGAGGAAGAGGAAAGAAGGAAGAAATGAAGGAAGAAAGGGAGGGAGGGAGGGAGGGAGGGAAGGAAGGAAGGAAGAGAGAAGAAAGAAAGAAAGAAAGAAAGAAAGAAAGAAAGAAAGAAAGAAAGAAAGAAAGAAAGAAAGAAAGAAAGGAAGAAAGAAAGAAAGGAAGGAAGAAAAAGTCATTTTCATATTAGAAAGGATGAATCAAAACTGTCTCTTTTTTGTAGATTGCACGTTCATCTATGTAGAAAATCCTGTAATTTATCAAAAATGGTACTAGAAGTAATGAGTTTAGTAGTTTGCAAGACACAGGATCAATATTAAAAAAAAAACCACTAAATTTCTATATATTAGCATATAACAATTTGAAAATAAAATTTTAAAAATTCCCAGTTACAAGGACATCAAAAAATATGAAATATTTAGGAATAAATCTGACAAATGATATAAATGACCATGCAGTAAAAACTATGAAACACTACTGAGTAAACAAATGGAGAGATACATCATAATAATTGGTTGAAAGAGCCAATATTGTTCAAAAATCAGTTCTCCGCAAATTCAGCTATTGAGTCAATGCAATTCCATTCAAAATTCCAGCAGACATTTCTTTAGCTTATTCCAAAATTCTTATGGAAAGGCAAATGATCTTGGATAGTCAAATTAAGTTTTAAAAAGAACAAATTGAAGGACTTACTCTATCCTATCTAATAAAAGAGAAACATGGTAATTAGCCATACGTCCGCTACACTTCCCATTGGCTAATCAGGGCAATATGCAAATTAACTGCCAGCCAAGATGGCGGCCGGCAGCCAGGCAGCTTGAAGTTAACATGAGGCTTGCTTGCTTCAGTGACGGAGGACTACAACGTTCCCCGCCTGCCACTGCCGGCCTCTAAGCTTGCAGTTTGAAACATTCTTACAAATATAGAAGCTAAACAAAACCCCAGAAACCTGCTTTCAGCCAGCCAGGATCTCAGAGCTGGAGTTGAAACAGTGTTTCCATTATAGAACCCAAACAAACCAGATACCTGCTTTCAGCAGCAGAGGCCTCAGAGCTGGAGCAGAGCTAAAGCTGGCCCAGAATGAAAAAAAAGAAAAGAAAAAAAGGAGCAGTTGGGAGAAAAATAAGTCAGAAAAAATTAAGAACCATATGACTTCATTCATATGTGAGATATCAGATATAAAACTGAAAGCAACAAATTAACAAACAAGATAAACGAAACAAACAAAAACTCATAGACATAGACATCAGGATGGTAGTTACCCGAGGCTAAATATATGGAGACAGAAAGTTTGACTTTGAGTGATGGGTACACAATACAATATACAGATGATATGTTATAGAACTATATACTTGAAACCTACATAATCTTATTAACCAATGTCACCCCAATAAAAACAAGTAAAAAAGTGGCAGGCAGAATTACTTACATTGAATTGAACTTCCTGAACTCAGAGCTGGATCCAAGCCTCAGAGCTAAAGCCAGCTCTCAGTTCCAGTGACAGCCATAGAAGGTAAATAAATCCCAGAATAAAAAAAAAGAAAAAAAGGAGAGGTTGGGAGCTTCAGTCACCCGCCAGCCTGAAAACAGCCCTCAGCCCCTCACCCAGACTAGCCAGGCACCCCAGTGGGGACCCCCACCCTGAAGGGGGTGTGACCAGCTTCAAACAGCCATCATCCCCTCATCCAGGCTGGCCAGACACCCAAGCGGGACCCCCACCCTGATCTGGGACACCCTTCAGGGCAAACCAGCCGGCCCCCAACCGTGCACCAGGCCTCTATCCTATATAGTAAAAGGGTAATATGCAAACTGACCCTAACAGCAGAAAGACTGGGAATGACTGGTCACTGTGACACACACTGACCACCAGGGGGCAGACGCTCAATGCAGGAGCTACCCCCTGGTGGTCAGTGAGCTCTCATATGGGAGGAGCTCTGCTCAGCCACAAGCCAGGCTGATGGCTGCCAGTATAGCAGTCGTGGTGGGAGCCTCTCCTGCCTCCTCAGCAGCACTAAGGATGTCTGACTGCAGTTTAGGCCTGCTCCCCGATGGCAAGTGGACATCCCCTGATGGCTGCCGTGCTGCCAGAGGGATGTCTGATTGCCATCTTAGGCCCAATCCTCCGGGGAATGGGCCTAAGCCAGCAGGTGGTCATCCCCTGAGGGGTCTCAGACTGCGAGAGGGCACAGGCCGGGCTGAGGGACCCCCTCTCCCCCCCGAGTGCACAAATTTTTGTGCACTCGGCCTCTAGTCTATACTAATAACAGGGTAATATGCTAATTAGACTGGGAGACCTTCCAGGAGAACTTCCAGACGTTCTTCTGGACAAAGCCATGGTGGCGGGGCTGAGGTAGAGGTGGTTAGCATCCAGGATGGGATGGCAGTTGTGCGTGATCAGGCTGAGGGGGGGGCAGGGCCATTGGGGGTAAGCCGACCAGCAGCAGGGGGCCAGTTGGGGGTGAGCAGGCCATCAGTGGGGGTCAGTTGGAGGTGATCAGGACAGCGGGGGTGCAATTTGGAGTGAGCAGGCCAGCAGGGGGGCAGTTGGGGGCAAGCGGGCAGTTGGGGGCAAGCAGGCCAGTGGGGAGGGAAGGTGAGGGCAAGTAGGCCAGAAGGGGGCAGTTTGTGGCAAGCAGGCTGGCAGGGGGGGCAGTTGGGGGCAAGCACACTGGCGGGCGGGGAAGTTGGGGGCAAGCACACTGGTGGGGGGGGCAGTTGGGGGCGAGCAGGGTGGCAGGCAGAGTGATTAGGGGCAATCAGGCAGGCAGGCAGATGAGTGGTTAGGAGCCAGCAGTCAGCAGTCCCAAATTGTGAGAGGGATGTCTGACTGCTGGTTTAGGCCCAATCCCTGTAAACCAGCAGTAGGACATCCTTCGAGGGTTCCCAGATTGGAGAGGATGCAGGCCAGGCTGAGGGACACCCCACCCCATGCACAAATTTCATGCACTGGGCCACTAGTATGTATGTATGTACATACTAGTATATATATATATATATATATATATATATATATATATATATATATATATATTCTCCTAAATGAGTTTATAATTCTTATGCTTAGCTTTATGTATTCTACATATGCATACATCATATATATACATACAGCCAGCATGGTATGAACCAAACAGAACCAATTTGAGGCTTTTAAAGTGACATTACCTGCATAAACCCCTACTTGGACTATTCTTTCATTAAACAACCATAACAAAAGGCCTTGTACCTTTTATGTTCTGGCCATAAGGACTACCATGTAACTATATGATAATACATTTTAAAAAATCAACACCAGTGACAGAAAAGGGTTGTGGACATATTATGCTAATTTTATTTTAACAGAACTTTATCAAACACCTATCAAGAAGAAAACACAGCGTTAGGTGCTTTAGGAGACATAAATAAAGTCCTTTAAAGTCTCAGTTATTCAGAAGATCATGCTGTAAAGAGTAAGGGAGATAATATAAATAATGTTAATATACTAGTACTCTGAGATGTGCTACCATAGAAAATAGGAAAAGATATTGATGCTGAATTAGCAAGCACACAAGGAGTCAACTAAATAAGGCCTTCTACCCTCAAACCCCTGACCCTCCCCTTCTTCGATCCTACACTCCGGTCAAGTACTTCACTTTTTTTTCTTAAACAATTTCCAGAATTTAGGACTATTTTTGCCCTTCATTCTGTTAACTTTTTAAAGGAAATATTTTAGGCCTACACAAAAGTACATAGGATACTACATCGATGCCCCCATCACCCAACATAAGAAACATAAATTAGCCCCAACAGATTTAGCTCAGTGGATGGAGCGTCAGCCTGCGGACTCAAGGGTCTCAGGTTCGATTCCTGTCAAGGGCATGTACCTTGGTTGTGGGCACATCCCCAGTAGGGAGTGTGCAGGAGGCAGCTGATCAATGTTTCTCTCTCATCGATATTTCTTACTCTCTATCCCTCTCCCTTTCTCTCTGTAAAAAAAAAAATCAATAAAATATATATTTTTTAAAAGAAACATAAATTATAAAGTTGAAACTCACTATGCATGCCTTCCCAATTAAATTATGCTTCTCTCTTCGTGAGATTTAACCACCACCCTAAATATGAAGTGTATCATTCTCATACATATCTTTCTGCATGCTACTATATGTATACATCACTCCTATGTAAGTCTTTTACTACAAATACATGTATCTATAATGAATATTATGATTTTGTATGTTTAACTTTATATATTGATAGTACCATGTTTTTATCCTTCTAAAACTGGCGTTTTCTTTTGTCTATTTGTAATGTTCACCACCCAATCTTTGCCCCTTGTTACAAGTTGAATTATGTACTCCAAAAAGATGTGTTGAAGCCATAACCCCCAGAACTTATACATGTGACCTTATTTGGAATTAAGGTATTTGCATGAGTAATCAAGTTAAGATAATGTCATACCGGATTAGGGTTGGTCCTTAATACGACATGCCTGGGGTCATTATAAGAAGACAAGAGATGCAGAAAAAGATACAGGGGAAAATGCTATGCGACAGTGAATAAAGAGACTGTAGTCATGCATTTATAAGCCAAGGGTTGCCAAGGATTGATGACAGCCACCAGACTCTAGGAGAGAAGCATGGAACACATTGCCCTCAGAGCCTCTAGAAAGAACCAACCCTGTTAACACCTTGATTTCAGACTTCTGGCCTTCAGAACTATGAAAGAATACATTTGTTGTTTAATCCACCTGCTTTGTGGTAATTATTATGGCAACCCTAGGAAACTAACATATCCCTCCAGGAAATCTTTGTGTGTCAGGCTCATGAGAATTCTAATCTCTTCCTCAGTCCAGATCTTACCACCTGTTCAGTTTACCTGCAATAGTATCAAGTCAGTGAATTAAAGCTGATCTCACTGTAGATGAAGTTTAATGTTTTACCCCATTGTTCTAAACCAGTGATGGCGAACCTTTTGAGCTCGGCGTGTCAGCATTTTGAAAACCCTAACTTAACTCTGGTGCCATGTCACATATAGGAATTTTTTGATATTTGCAACCATAGTAAAACAAAGATTTATATTTTTGATATTTATTTTATATAGTTAAATGCCATTTAACAAAGAAAAATCAACCAAAAAAATGAGTTCGTGTGTCACCCATGTGTCATAGGTTCACCATCACTGTTCTAAACCATTAGTTCTCAAATTTTAGTGTGCTTCAGAAGTACCTGGAGGACTTAAAAACCCCTGATAGCTAGCAATGTGCCTTCAGAATTTCTTATTCAGTGGGCCAGTCTGAGGTAAGGTTAGAGATTTGCATTTCTAACAAGTTCTCAGGTGATGGTGCTGTTGATACTGCTGGCCCATAGCAGCCCAAGAGCACCATCTGGTCTCCAGGCAAGCTAGACTATCCATTGGTTTCTTTCAATAAAATGAACTTGAGGCTAGACTACCATCTCTGCCATTAAACAAATTGTTTATAACTTTATATTTTTATTTATTTGGGGCTGCAGTGAAATAATTTAAACAGGCGTACAAAATAGTTGAAATAGCTTTCTTTCAATGACAGTAAAGTGAGTCAAAACAAATAGAAAAGATACACAGATAGATGAGAGTCAGTGTTATTTATGTTTGAAAAAAACACCTTTGGCTTATACACTTCAAAGAAGCTTTTATTTTTAACATGAACAAATACTGTCAGATATATATGTCAAAGGTTAGAGTGAAATAAGATGTCAGTTAATATCAGTTTGGGGTGATGAACTTTGACACAAAACTAGTGATTTGGGCTACTGAAAATTAGAATATCCATGAAGAAAAAAGTCAACTTTCTTCTGCCGTCCATTTCATTCTATGCTTTCCAACTGTGGAATATAAAAAGGGTCAATTAATAATTTTATACCATTAACATGCACCGGTAATTATCTGACTAAAAGTCAACCCTATACACGTCTGTTGTCTCAACAAGGAGAAAATAAAATGCTTTCTTCTTGTAACCCAGACCTTTGGATATTGGAATGCACATGCTTCAATCATTTGATTACACCAACTGTCTGCCTCTTGCCCAGCATTATAAATGCTGGTGGGGTTTTTTTTTGGGGGGGAGGCTACTCTTTGATTTAAATAAATCTCACCACCCTTTAAAAGCCTATGTTTTTATTGATTAAGGTATTACAAATGTGCGTTTACCCCCCCCATTCCCACCAAACCCCCAATCCTGCCCTCACCCTCACTAATTTAAAAACTCTTATACTCTTAGAACTTCAGTTTCTGTAAAATGAAAAGAAGACTGTTATCAGATATCCACAGCTCTGAAAATTCAGAAGGAGAGAGGGATGAAGAGAGAACATGATAAAGAAAGGGAGGGATGGATAGGTAAAGGAAATATAAGTTAAGATTTAATACCAATTCAATGATAACCAATAAGCTTACTATGACCAATTTTATTTTTAAATGTCATATGAAACACAAAACTGTAAGTTGAACTAATATTTTTAAATTAATCCTAAAATGCGGCCTTACTTGAAATCCTTAACTTTTTACTACTTTGTAAGGAGTCACCTTTTCAAAGGCATTGTTATTACAAGATACTATATTGCTCTGGTCAAGTGATGAAGCCACAGCTAGTGCATGGCCTAGCTGCTTTAGCTGCTTTCTTCTGGTGACCATTCTCTTAAAAAGTATTGCTCTCTATTATCGGGTCTGATAAATTTTCCATATGCTATAGTCTTAAAGCTCCAGGAAAAAGGACTATAGCTGTGAATGAAGTATATTTCAGAACACACTGCCTTCTATAATATGTAGTATGGAAGAACATTCCTAACATTAAACTGAATTTCAACATTTTAAAAAATATTTTCTAAACTAAATTTTAACATTTTAAAAAATATTTAGTTTACAGAAAAAAATTAAATACATAAAGCTTTCAGTAACAAGTATATGTCAGGAATAGCTAGTTAATACTCAAGGCCATATACACTAATACCTGGGTACTCCAGGACTGACCTCTGCTAAGTCCACATCCATTTTGAGTCCTCCTTCTGGTTCTTCATTTTTGTCTCTTTCCTCTTCCTCACCTCCAACTTCTTGGGCCTTTTCATCAGAGTTTTCATACTTATATTCAGTTGCTTCTTTATTGAAGGATGATAAAAACTTTAAGACCAGAATGTGGTAGAAAAAATATCCCAACTTCAAATCCAGTAAACTGCTATCACAAGAACCTGGAGAATAGAAATACGTTAAAATAAAAATCAGAGGGAATACTTTTGAAAGTATATGTTTTAACTACTATGTTGTACACCCGAAATTAATACAAAATAATGAGTGTTAGCTGCAATTGAAAAAAAATTAATTAAAAAAAGAAAAGAAAAGAACATTTAGATTCTAGTTGATATAACACTTCCATTGCCCTCTCATTTCCACTGCTTAATAGTTTTTCACTGTGACATTTTTTCTCTTGTTTCCAACAGACCTCACACCCTGCCCTGTGCTACTGCTTGTGTTGGCTATATGGAGAACAAAGGATCAGAATCATTTGGTTCTAATAGAATTCTGTATTTTTTGGTAGAACTTGACTGGAAAATATTCCTTTGATTTAAAGACCAACTCTGCCTCTCCAAAATGGCAGCATAGTAGGTATCTGTTACACTCACTTCCTCCCAGAACCAAACTAGACTTATAACTAAAATACAGGATTATCAAATTTAATAACCAACTGAAGACTAGCTGAACATAAGTCTTATAACCAAGGATTTACAGAAAAAGCAACATTGAGACTGGTAGGAAGGGCGGAGAGATGAAAATGGCTGAACCCACACCCATGTGCAGTGGTTGAGAATCCTGTGGCATGTGGGGTCTCAATCCCATGCCAGGCTTCCAAGCCCAGAGCATCAGAGCTGAGAAGAGGAGCCCACATAACATCTGGCTGTGAAAATCAGCATGGGTTCTTTCTACCAGGGAGCAATGGCAACATGATAAAAACCCAGGTGTTCTCATAAACGGCCAATGCACAAAATCTTATTTGAATTAACTCACCCTGGGCTCTAGTGGAGAGAGAGGGCAGAGTAGACTATAGTCCTGTAAGGAGACACTGGGGTTTGTGGCTCTGAGAAGAGAACTGAAGGGACAGCCACTTGGATCCCTGTTAAGAATCCCTCTCCCACACCAGAGATGCCATTTTTTCCTTGAGTTGAACTCTCCCTTCCTTATGGAATCAGCCTGGGAGAATGCAATAGCCCCAACCTCCTGATTCCATGTTGCCTCACCCTGCAAAGCTCATGCCCAGAAAGGAGTCAGCTGCCTGGACCTTGGGTGTAGAGGTCCAGACAGCCTCAGGGTATGTCAGTGACTAAATTGTGTGGATCTGAAACAGGGGAAATCCCCCCTACCTTCCCAAAAGCCTAACCAAAGCCACCCCTGGACGCAAAACATCCACTAGCCAAGCCCTCCTGACTTTGGCTGTCCCACCTTGCTGAGCACAGGATCTCCAGGAAGTCAAGGCCAGATAGCTGTGTGGCTTTATGATGGGGGACAGTTTTTCCTTACATGCCCACCTGGTGCAGAGCCTTCCCTTCACACAGCCAAATCTTGTTTGTTTGGACCTGATAAACTCTGCTGGATGCATCCTGATGACTCCCTGAGACCCCGCCCCACCACAAAAGTGTGCAAGCACCCAGCTGGTAGCAGCTAGACTCAGTAAACTGGGAAACTTTGCTGAGTGGCCTCAGACCCATACGAGATTGAACCTGTGTCAATCTGATGAACACCACTTGCCCCTACCTAGTGACTCACTGAAAAACAGCCTCACACAAATTTCATACCACTAAAAGGTTCAGTGACTGAATCTAACAGGGAGCCAGCAGACTTAGACAGGTGGAAAAGAATGTTGGGGTGCCTTGGGCCTTTAGCTGAACTGCCTCCAGGCTTGATGGTGGTAGAAGCTGGCTTGATATGCAGTTTGGCATTTCCCAAGCATATTCAAGCCCAGCAAAGGCATCCACAAACTGTGGATCACTGTGTGGCTTCAAACAAGGGATCCAAGGCCAGTCATAGGCAGCATCTGATATTGACCTGAACCAGAGATCCTCTCAAGAGGCCTGAGAATCAACATACCTAGTGGTGGGTGTCAGACAACATCAGAAAAGGATCTAATTAGCTCCACAGTGGCATACCCAAAGTAAGATTTCAGCTGGCTCAAGATCCTGCTAAAGCAAATTCTGCTTTGTGTGGTTAGCACCAGCAGAGCAGCTACTACATTGTGGTCAAGGTCAATACTCACAGTCAGCCAGCCTGACAGTCAATCCCACACATGAACAAGCCAATAGGATCAGGACTCAGCTTAGCAGGAGGGCACATATATCACACACAAGGGACATTTCTGAGCACCCAGCTCAAGTGATCAGGAAAACTGTGGCAACTAGGACCCATAGGAAACCTAGTACATAAAGCTAATCTACCAAGACTGGGAGACACAGCAGATCTACCTAATACACAGAAACAAACACAGAGATGCAGCCAAAATGGGAAAATAAAAAATCATGACCCAAATGAAAGAACAGGAGAAATCTCCAGAAAAAAAGAAACTGAATGAAATGGAGGCAAGCAATCCACCAGATATAGAGTTCAAAACAATGGTTCTAAGGATATTCAAGGAGCTTAGTGAGAATTTCAACAGCATGAAAATGGACATAGAAACCATTAAAAAACTGTCTGAAATTAGGAATACAATATCATAAATGAAAAATACACTAGAAGGAATAAACAGTAATATAAAGCAGAAGATCAAATCAATGATTTGGAAGGCAAGGCAGCAAAAAACACCCAATCAGAGCAGCAAAAAGAAAAAAAAATAATTAGGATAGTTTCAGGGACCTTTTGGACAACATGAAGCTTAACGACATATGCATCATAGGGATAAAAGAAGGAGAAGAGAGAGAGGGAGGGAGGGAGGGAGGGAGGGAGGGAGGGAGGGAGATTGAGAACCCATGTAAAGAAACAACTGAAAAATTTTCTAACCTGGTGAAGAAAAAAGACACACAATTCCAGAAAGGACAGAGTCCCAAACATGATGAACCCAAACAGGCCCACAGCATGATACATCATAATAAAAGTGGCAAAGGTTAAAGACAAAAAGAATCTTAAAAGCATCAAGAGAAAGACAGTTATTTTAACTATAAGGGAACTCCCAAAAGACTGTCAGCTGATTTCTCAACAGACACATTTCAGGCCAGAAGGTATTTGCATGAAATATTCAAAGTGATGAAAGGCAAAGACATATAACCAAGAGTACTTTAACCAGCAAGGGTATCATTTACAATTGAAGGAGAAATAATGAGCTTCCCAGACATTAAAGGGCTAAAGGTGTTCATTACCACCAAACCAGTATTATAAGAAATGTTAAAGTGTACATATCATGTATCATAGAAAAATATACTTGAAACCTGTATGACCATATTAACTAAAGTCACCCCAATAAATTTAATTTAAAAATTAAATTAATAAAATTAAAACAAGACAGAAATGAGCATAGTTATAAAGAAACAAATGGTGCCGTAGCCAATTTGACTCAGTGGATAGAGCATCGGCCTGCAGACTGAAAGGTCCCAGGTTCGATTCCTTTCAAGGGAATGTACCTTGGTTGCAGGCACATCCCCAGTGGGGGGTGTGCAGGAGGCAGCTGATCGAAGTTTCTCTCTCATCGAATGTTTCTAACTCTCTATCCCTCTCCCTTCCTTTCTGTAAAAAATCAATAAAATATATTTTTAAAAAAAGAAACAAATGGTAATAAATACATACCTATCAATAATCACTTTAAAAGTAAATGGTTCAATGTTTCCATCAAAAAACATAGGGTAGATGACTGGATAAGAAACCAAAAACTATATATATGCTGTCTACAAAAGACCTACCTCAGAACCAAAGACCCACACAGACTGAAAGTAAAAGGATTGAAAAATATATTTCATGCAAATGGAAATTAACAAATGCTGGGGTAGCAATACTTACACAAAATAAACTTTAAAACAAAAGCTATAATAAAAGACAAAGAATGACATAATGGTAAAATGACCAATCCGATAAGAGGATATCCACCCAAAGTAGGAGTGCCTAAATATATTTAAAATGTATTCATGGAATTAAATGGAGAGATCAACAGTAATGCAAACAAAGTAGGGGATTTTAACACACCATGGACATCAATGGCTAGATCTTACAGGCAGAAAATCAACATGGAAATAGTGTCCTCAAATGACACAATAAATCAGATGGATCTGAGAGAAACTAAGATGGCGGCATAGATAAACACCGGGAAATTGCTGCTTCCCACAACAATCGATAAATGCATCAAAAACACAAGGTGGACACCATCCAGAACTACAGGAGGGCTGGCTGAGTGTAAATTCTACAACTAGAAGGAAAGAAAAGCACACTGAGAGCCAGAGGAGCTGCGAAAGTAAAGTGCAGAGGTACGGGGGCTTGCGCGTGCGGAAAGGGTCTGGCACCTGAGGACTCGGCTGTCTTTTTGAATCCGGAGGGAGACACAAGCTCCCGACGGCTCTGAAATCCGGTTCCGGGAAGTCTCTGGGGACCCAGGACTCATACGGGGAGAAACTGGATTGTCTGGCAGCGGGCGAGCTTGAGAGCGGCTTTCCCTCAGAGGTGCTTGCAGCCATTGCCGGGACACTGGTACTCGCGACTCCTTAGGGCGGGGCTGAGGCTCCGCCATAGCCGCTTTCTCCGCCCTTTGATTCCTTGAGACCCCGCCCCGCCCAGGCTGCGGCAGAGGCTTTTGCATATGAATGCCCCGGCCCTTTGCAACCTGTAATTACCTAACCGCAGCCGGGCCAGATAGACCCAGAGCTTCCAAGAGAAGGCCCAAGGCCCCACAGAGGCTTGCATTGCTACACAGCTGAGCATCATCAGGGCACTTCCAAACTCCAAAAAAAAGGAAGGGGAATCTGCAGTTCTCTTCGTAGTTCCTGCTGTGTAACCTCAGGCAGAGGCTAAATTAGCACGTCCTTAGATCCAAAAGCCACTGTACCCAGTGGTCAGAGGGGGACCATCCAGATCACAACTCCTCAGATCCATAAGGGACACACTCAGGGTGCAGTCTCAGTGAGCACCAAAGCCCCACTGAAGCAAGTCTTGCCCAGAAGGGTGTCTCCAGCACAGAAGTTCTCCCACTGCAGACACAGCTGATTCTCACTGCCAATTGCCCTGGAGGTCAATTCCTCCCAGTGATCCTACAACAACCAAGGCATAGCTACAACAAGACTGTGCACAAAGCCCACGAGGGGGTGCACCAAGAGTGTCCACCTCAGGTAACTGGGGAGGCTGAGCCACTGGGCCCTACAGGACACCTGGCACACAAAGCCACTCTATCAACACAGGGAAGCAGCCAAAATGCGGAGACAAAGAAACAGGTCACAAATAACAGAAATGGAGGAAAGCAAACGACTGGATATAGAGTTCAAGGCCACGTTTATAAGGTTTTTCAAGAATTTTATGGAAACCGCCGATAAATTTAATGAGTCCCTCAATAAGTATAGTGAGACCATGGAGGACATGAAAAAGGACCAACTAGAAATTAAGCATACACTGACTGAAATAAAGAATAATCTACGGAGATCCAACAGCAGACAAGAGGATCCCAAGAATCAAGTCAAAGATTTGAAATACAAAGAAACAAAAAATACCCAACCGAAAAAGAAAAAAGAAAAGAGATTCCAAAAATATGAAGATAGTGTAAGGAACCTCTGGGACAACTTCAAGCGTACCAACATCAGAATTATAGGGGTACCAGAAGAAGAGAGAGGGCAAGATATTGAAAACCTATTTGAAGAAATAATGACAAAAAACTTCCCCTACCTGGTGAAAGAAATAGACTTCCAAGTCCAGGAAGCGCAGAGAACCCCAAACAAAAGGAATCCAAAGAGGACCACACCAAGACACATCATAATTAAAATGCCAAGAGCAAAAGACAAAGAGAGAATCTTAAAAGCAGCAAGAGAAAGACAGTCAGTTACCTACAAGGGAGTACCCATACGACTGTCAGCTGATTTCTCAACAGAAACCATGCAGGCCAGAAGGGAGTGGCAAGAAATATTCAAAGTGATGAATAGCATGAACCTGCAACCAAGATTACTTTATCCAGCAAAGCTATCATTCATAATAGAAGGTCAGAGAAAGAGCTTCACGGATAAGAAAAAGCTAAAGGAGTTCATCACCACCAAACCAGCATTATATGAAATGCTGAAAGGTATTCTTTAAGAAGAGGAAGAAGAAAAAGGAACTCTTACCATTTGCCACAGCATGGATGGAACTGGAGAGCGGATAAATACCACATGATCTCACTCATTTGTGGAATATAATGAACAACATAAACTAATGAACAAGGACTGATCCAGAGACGGAGAGGCATTGATTGGACTGTCGGGCTTTGGAGGGAGGGTAGGGGAGGGTGGGGGTAAGGGGGAAAGATCAACCAAAGGACTTACATGCAGGCACATAGGCCTAACCAATGGACATGGACAACGGGGCGGGGTAGCGGGTAACGTGGGGACAAGGACACATATGTAATATCTTAATCAATAAAAATATATTTTAAAAAAATAAAAAATAAAAAAAATAAATCAGATGGATTTAATTATTATCTTCAGAGCATTTTACCCCCAAAGCAGCTGAATATATATTATTTGAAAGTGCACATGAAATATTTTCTAGGGTAAACCACATATTGGAATACAAATCTCAATAAGTTTAAGAAGATTGAAACTATATCAAACATATTCTTTGCCCACAATGGTATGAAATAAGAAATAAATCACAAGGAAAAAAAACTGAAAAACACACAAAGACATGGAGGCTAAATAACACATCAGTAAACAATGAATTGGTTAACAATGAGATCATGGAAGAAATCAAAAGATACCTTGAAACAAATGAAAATGAGAACACAAAAACCCAAAATCTATGAGACATAGCAAAAGCAGTCTTATGAGGGAAATTCATAGCAGGACAGGTCTACCTCAAGAAACAAGAATAATCTCAAATAAATAATGTAACTTTACAATTAAAGGAACTAGAAAAAAACAACAAACAATTCCCAAACTGCATGGATGAAAGGAAATAATAAATATCAGAGCAGCAATAAACAAAACAGAGTCTAAAAAAAAAACCAGTTAAAAAGATCAATAAAACCAAGAGCTGCTTCTTTGAGAAAATAAACAAGATTGATGAATCTTTAACAAGACTCATCAAGAAAAAAAGAGAGCCCAGATAAATAAAATCAGAACTGAAAGAAATACAAAGAAATAAAAAAGTGTAAGAAAACATTACAAACTGTATGCCAATAACTTAGAAAATCTGAAATAAATGGATAAATTCCTAGAAATATACAATCTTCTAAAACTGAATCAAGAAGAAACAGAAAATCTGAAGAGACTATTACAAACAATGAAATTGAAATTGAATCAGTAATCAAAAAACTTCCAAGAAACAAAAGTCCTGGACCAGATGGCTTCACAGGTAAATTTTAACAAACATAGAAAAAGACTAAAACCTATCTTTCTCAAACTTTTCCAAAAAATTTGAGAGACAGGAAGACTCCCAAGCTCATTTACTGGGCCAGGATTATCCTAATATCAAAACCAGGTAAAAACACTACAAAGAAAAACTTATAGGCCAATATCCCTGATAAATATAGATGCAAAAATTCTCAACAAAATATTAGCAAACCAAATCCAGCAATACGTTAAGAAGATCATACATTATGATCAAGTGGGATATATTCCTGAAATGTAAGGTTGGTACAATATCCCCAAATCAATTAATGTGATACACCACATAAATAAAATAAAGAATGAAAATCATATGATCACATCAATAGATGCAGCAAAAGCATTTGATAATATCCAGCATGCATTTATGACAAAAACTTTCAGCAAAAAGTGGGAATGCACAGAACATTCCTCAACATAATAAAGGCCACATATGACCAAGCCATAGTTAGCACCATACTCAATGGGAGGGAAGCTGAAAGCATTTCCATTAAGAGCAGAAACAAGACAGAAATTTCCACTTTCACCACTCATATTCAACATAATCCTGGATGTCCTAGCCACAGCAATCAAATAAGAAAGAAGAAAGACATACAAATTGGAAAGAAAGAAGAAAAATTGTAATTATTTGGAGATTACATGATACTGTACATAGAAAACCCTAAAGATTCCACCAATTACTACAACTGATTAATAAATCAGTAAAATAGTAGGAAACAAAATAAATATCCAGAAATCTGTTGCATTTTTATAAACCAACTAGAGGCCTAGTGCATGAAATTCGTGCACTGGGCAGGGGGTCCCTCAGCCTGGCCTGCACTCTCTCAGAGTCCAGGACTCCTTGGGGGATGTTTGTGGGGAGCAGGCCTAAGCCATCAGTCCGACATCCTTAGCATTGCTACAGAGGTGGGAGAGGCCGCTGCAGTCACCAGCCATGAGCCTGGCTCAGGGCTTCTGACTGAGCAGCGCTCCCTCTGTGGGAGCACACTGACCACCAGGGGGAAGCTCCTGTGTTGAGCATCTGTCCCCTGGTGGTCAGTCCACATCATATCGACTGGTCAGCTGGTCAACTGTCTGCCCCCTGGTGGTCAGTGCACATCATAGCGAGCGGTTGAGTAGCCTTAACATAGCATTAGCATATTACTCTTTGATTAGCTGAATGGCCGACCAGATAACCAGATACTTAACATATTAGGCTTTTATTATATAGTAAGGATAATAACCTAAAAGAAAAGGAAACTAAGAATACAATCACATTTACAAATGTATAAAATATAAAATACCTAGAAGTAAATTTAACCAAGGGGAAAAAAGACCTACACTCAGAAAATTATAAGGCACTGATCAAAAAAATTGAAGAACAAATAAATACAAATAAATACAAATAAATGGAAGCATATACCATGATCATGAATAGGTAGAATTAACATTGTTAAAATGGCCACATTACCAAAAGCAATCTATAGATTCAACATAATTCCTATCAAAATACCAATGCGTACTTCACTAGAATAAATAATCCAAAAATTTTTATGAAACCACAGAAGATCCAGAATAGCCACATGAATCTTGAGCAAGAAGAACGAAGTAGAAGGAATTACATCATCTGATAAACAAATTATATTACAAGGCCATAGTAATCAAAACAACATGGTACTGGCATAAAAACAGATACATAGAGTAATGGAACAGAATAGAGAATCCAGAAATAAACCCATGTAAATATGGTCAATTAAAATTTGACAATAGAGTCAAGACCATACATTGGGGTAAAAGGAGTTTCTTCAATAAATGGAGTTGGGAAAATTGGACAAATACAGGCAAAAAAGAAAATAGATAATCAATTTACATAATACACAAGAATAAACTCAAAATGGATTAAATACTTAAATAAGATTTGAAACCAGAAAAAGCCTAGAAGAAAACAAAGGCAGTAAAATCACAGACATTTCTTTTAGCAATGTTTTGCCAATATTTCTCCTTGGGCAAGGGAAACAAAAGAAAAAATAAACAAATGGAACTACATTAAACTAAAAAGTTTTTGCACATGAAAGGAAACCATTAACAAAATGCAAAGACAGCCCACTGAATGAGAGAACATATTTGCCAAGGATACATCTGATAAGGGGGTTAATACCCAAAATTTATAAAGAACTCATACAACTCAATACCAAAAAAGAAACAATCAACTTAAAAAATGGACAAAGAACCTGAATAGATACTTCTCCAAAGAGGACATAAAGATGGCCAATAGAAATATGAAAAGATGCTCAACCACACTAATCATCAGAGAAATGCAAATTAAAGCCACCACTTCACAACTATCAGAATAGCTATTATGAGTAAACTCGAGGCCTGGTGCACAAAATTCATGCATGGGGGGGTGGTCCCTCAGCCTGGCCTGCACCCTCTCGCAATCCGGGACTGCTGGCTCCTAACTGCTCGCCTGCCTGCCTGATCTCCCCTAACTGTCTCTGGCTGCTGGCCTGATTGCCCCTACCTTGTCCACTGCCGGCCTGAACGCTTATACCTTGTCCTCCTGGCAGCCTGATCACCCCTAATTTGCCACCCTGGAGGGAGTTGTGAGACCTCCAAGCCCAGAGGGTCAGAAGGAAGCCACATGGCTGCTGCATCCTTTGGGGACAGGTATAACATCTGACTGCGGAAAGGAAGTCCACAGGGCTGCTGGTGGCAGGGGATTCTAGACCTAAGCCCACAGCCACGAGAGGCTGAGCCCAGAGTGGGCAGCCTGAACAACTGCCCAAGCTGTGTGGTGACTGGGGGGAGAGAAACTCTCAGTGATGCAGGTCTTTCCCCTCTCTTAGGAATTTTCTTTTATTCACTAAACCCAGTTCATAGGACCTTTCAAATACTCGTGGCTGAGGTGTAGGTGTAGTTTCAGACTTGTGGAGTCTGGGGAGAGGCTGGGGAGAAGAGCAGGTCAGGGAGAGGTACCTGGGAATCTGGCACTGGGACATACCTGACACTCGGACCTAAGCAGACATTTTCTCCTGAAGAGACAGCCCCTCTCTGCAGTCTCCAGGCAACCAATACAGCCACACCCAGGCTACACCCTGAGTGATACAAAGGACACAAAAAATATCTGAATAGTCCCTGAGAGCTCTCAAAGACTGGGCTTAAGAGAGGCCATTCACATATGGCAGCCTCCCCAACTATAGCCCTGTCAGAAACAGCCATTTAAGACATTAAAATTGAAAGTGGGAAGACAGGCTAAGTGGACAGATTGGTCCCGCCTGGTGGCAGTCAAGGTGGTGGAGATAGACAGAAGCAGAGGAGCGGTGGACCACTTGAAACTTCAACACAGTACTGACTACCTAATAGGAAACTGAGAAGTAGCAGACAGTACAGAAGAGTGGGATCTTAAACAAACCCCTATAGGGCATTAAAACTCAGTGGAAATGAATGACACTTCACTTTTTTTATTATTAATATTTTATCTCTTTTTTCCTTTTTTCTTTGTTTTTTTTTTCCTTTTCATTTGTATCTTTATTTTTTATTTTCACATTATTTTTTCATCATTCTATTTTTATTTTTTATTATTTTATCCTATTTTATTATTTTTTTCTTTCTTTTTCTTTTTTCTCTTATCCACTCATCCTCTTTCTACCTCCTCTATACTGAACTGAGGTCCTCCCCATATTCATCCAATACCTTAACCTTACTTTCTGTATATTAGCTTGGCCTCTACATATTCTGCCCCCACCTTCTTTTCTGGGTATTTGTTGTTTGCATTTTTTGGTTTATCTTTTGTTCTGTGGTGTTTTATCCCCATGTATATATACATTTTTTTTTCCTTTTTCTTCCTTTTTCTTCGTTTTCTTTTCTCTCTTTACCATTTTTTTCTCTCCTCAATATTATTTGTGCTCTCTTTTCCCTCCCCAAATTCTCTTTTCTCTGGTAGTCACTTATATTGGGGTTATTGGTGTTGTGAGTACATTCATGTTTTGTTCCCTTTGTGTGGTGTCTTATTGAGTTGCATTTTGTCCTGTTTGGTCAATGTGGTAGAGAGAAAACCACATAACCAGACACCCAGAGAGGAGACTCCATCCACGAATGGGTCAATAACACTCCAGACCCAATTACAGAGGCAGGAAGATGGCAGCCAGGAGGATGACAGTGAGGGAGAGAGTATGAGTGTGTGAGGGAAGGAAAGGGGAGTGTGTGGACGTGTGGTGTGTGTGTGTGTGTGTGTGTGTGTGTGTGTGTGTGTGTGTATAAGTGAGTGAGGGACAGTTAGAACCCACAGGACCTTCAGAGGCTGGAAGACCAAACTCACCTAGCTAGGCATCCTCTGATACTATTGCAAACAGTCCCAGGGTGGCCATCTTGCAGAGGCTGAGCCATCTTGAAGGGGAGAGCTGGTATGATGGCGAGGCCAACCTCACCTCCACCCAGGGTGCCCTCAGACATTACCCAGGACTCTACAGTCATTCCCACCAGGGACCTGCTGCCTCGGCTGCTATCTCATGGACAATGAGAATCCAGCCACCCAGGCCACAGGCTCCTGTGAGTTCCGAAGCATGCTCCCCTCTGTCCAGCCCAATGCTTTAGCCCAGGGCACTATGACTGCACAAGCAGCAGCAGCGAAGAGCAGCCCGCCCCTGTCCGAGGAGCAGCAGCTGTACATGCAGCCCACCCCTGTTCAAGGAGCAGCAGCCATTCAAGCAGCCTGCCCCTGCCTAAGGAGCAGCAACCATTTGAGAATCCCACCCCCATCTGAGAAGCAGCAATCACATAATCAGCCCACCCCAGCCCAAGGACCAGTAGCCGTGCACAGCCACCCCTGTCCAAAGAGGGGCAGCCATGCACAGTCTACCCACTTCTGAGGAGCAGCAGCCACATGAGCAGTCTGCCCCCCATCCAAGGAGCAGCAGCTGTGTGAGAAGCCTGCCCCTGCCAGCTGGAGGAGCCCCCACTGCTGCGAGTATCCATGCAAGCAGCACCCACCTGACGAGCCACAACCAACTGAGGAGCAACAGCTGCCATGACTGCCCAAGGAGCAGCTGCCACCTGAGTAGTCACTGCTACCCAAGGCGCAGGCCCTGCACAACTCAACACCTTGATCCTTCAGTGAGAGCAAAGATGGGGAGACAAAGAAACTAAGTAAGGAAAGAAAAGGAAGAATCACCAGAAAATGAGCTAAGTGAATTAGAGGTATGCAACATGACAAAAAATGAATTCAGAATAAGGGTCATATAGTTCATAAATCAGATGGATGGAAAAATCAACAACTTATGTAAGAAACAAGAGGAAACAAAGAGTGGTATCCTATCTATAAAAGATAGAAAAGGTAATTAATCGTACCTATGCTACGCTTCCCATTGGCTAATCAGAGAGAAATGCAAATTAACTGCCAACAAAGATAGCGGCCGGCAGCCATGCAGCTGAAGTGAGCAGGAGGCTTGCTTGCTCCAGTGATGGAAGAAGCCAAGGTTCCTCGCCTGCCGCAGCCCGGGCTGAGCCGAAAGCAACAAAGTTTCAATTATAGAAGCTAAACAAACTCCAGATACCTGCTTTCAGCCAGCCGCGACATCAGAGCTGGGGCAAGCAGGACGGCAACAAAGTTTCGATTATAGAAGGTAAATTAATCCCAGAATTAAAAGAAAAAAAGAAAAAAAGGAGAGGCTGGGAACTTCAGTTGCCGGCCAGCCTGAAAACGTCCCTCAGCCCCTCACCCAGACTGGCCAGGCACCCCAGTGGGGACCCCCACCCTAAAGGGGGTGTGGACAGCCTGAAAACAGCCATCAGCCCCTCTTCCAGGCTGGCCAGGTACCCTAGTGGGGACCCCCACCCTGAAGGGGGTGTGACCAGCTGCAAACAGCCATCAGCCCCTCACCCAGGCTGGCCAGGCACCCAAGTGGGACCCCCACCCTGATCCGGGACACCGTTCAGAGCAAACCAGCCAGCCCCCTCCCATGCACCAGGCCTCTATCCTATATAGTAAAAGGGTAATAAGCAAACTGACCCTAACAGCAGAAAGGCTGGGAATGACTGGTCACTATGACACACACTGACCACCAGGGGGCAGACACTCAATGCATGAGTTGCCCTCTGGTGGTCAGTGCGCTCCCACATGGGGGAGCCCTGCTCACCCACAGACAGGCTGATGGCTGCCAGTACAGCAGTGGTGGTGGGAGCCTCTCCTGCCTCCTCAGCAGCGCTAAGGATGTCTGACTGCAGCTTAGGCCTGCTCCCCGCTGGCAAGTGGACATCCCCCGAGGACTGCAGGGCTGCCAGAGGGATGTCTGATTGCTATCTTAGGCCCAATCCCCCGGGGAGCGGGCCTAAGCCAGCAGGTGGTCATCCCCCGAGGGGTCCCAGACTGCGAGAGGGCACAGGCCGGGCTGAGGGACCCCCCCCCCAAGTGCACAAATTTTTGTGCACTGGGCCTCTAGTAGATACAATAAAAAAAAAATTATGGCCGGGCGCGGTGGCGCGCGCCTGTAGTCCCAGCTACTCGGGAGGCTGAGGCTGGAGGATCGCTTGAGTCCAGGAGTTCTGGGCTGTAGTGCGCTATGCCGATCGGGTGTCCGCACTAAGTTCGGCATCAATATGGTGACCTCCCGGGAGCGGGGGGCCACCAGGTTGCCTAAGGAGGGGTGAACCGGCCCAGGTCGGAGACGGAGCAGGTCAAAGCTCCCGTGCTGATCAGTAGTGGGATCGCGCCTGTGAATAGCCACTGCACTCCAGCCTGGGCAACATAGCGAGACCCCGTCTCAAAAAAAAAAAAAATTATGGAAAATTTCAACAGTAGACTAGGAGAAGTGCAGGACCAAATCAACCAAAGGACTTGTATGCATGCATATAAGCATAACCAATGGACATAAGACACTGGGGGGTAGGGGAGGCCAGGGGATTGTCAAGGGCAGGGGGGAAAAAAAGGAGACATATGTAATACTCTTTGTAATACTTTAAGAATAAAAAAGAGAAGAAGAAGAGAAGGCAGCAAAACACTTCCAAACTGAAGTACAATGTAGAAAAAAATTAACAGACAAGAGGAGAGCCTAAGGGATCTTTGAGACATGAAACAAAGCAACATATGAATAATAAGGGTGCCAGAATGACAAGAAGAGGTACAAGGGTTAGAAAATGTATTTGAAGAAATAATGTCAGAAAACTTCCCTGATGTGGGGAGGAAAAAAGTCACACAAGGAAGACAGCCCCAAACAAGATGAACCCAAAAAGACCCACACCAAGACACATCATAACTACAATGGCAAATGTTAATGACAAAGAAAGAATCTTAAAGCTGCAAGAGAGAGACGGAAAGTTACATACAAGGGATCTCCCATTAGATTATCAAATGATTTCTCAACAGAAACACATCGGGCCAGAAAGAAATGGAAGGAAGTTTACAAAGTGATGCAAAGCAAGGGACTAAATCCAGGAATACTCTATCCAGCAAGGCTATCATTCAAAATTGAAGGGGAAATAAGGAGCTTCACTGAAAAAAAAAAAAAAAAAGGCTAAGGGAGTTTATCACCACCAAGCCAGCAATGCAAGAAATGCTAAAGGGACTGGTGTAAAAAAAAGAAATAAAAAGGGAAGAAGGAACACAAGCACAAAAAATAAAAATGACTACAAACAAGTACTTTTCAATAATAACTTTAAACATAAATGGACTAAATTCTTCAATCAAAAGACATCGAGTGGCTGAATGGATAAAAAAAACATGACCCATATATACACTGTCTAGAAGATACCCACCTCAGAACAAGGGACTCACACAGACTGAAAGTGAAGGAATGGACAAATATCTTTCAGGCAAATGGAAATGAGAAAAAAGCTGGGGTAGCAATGCTTATATCTCACAAAATAGACTTCAAAGGGAAGGCCATAACAAGAGATAAGAAAGGCCACTTCATAATACTAAAGGGATCAATACAAAAAGAGGATATAACTTTGGTAAACATTTATGCATGGAATGCAGGGACACCCAAATACATTTAAAAAAAATCCTGGAAGATATCAAGGCAAAGATCGACAACACAGTCATAGTAAGGGATTTTAATACCCCACTGACATCACTGGATAAATCATCTAGAAAAAATAAATCAGCAAAGAAACAGAAATCCTAAATGACTCACTAGATCAAATGGACTTAATTGATATCTTCAGAACAATTCAACCCATAGCCACGGAATATACATTCTTCTCAAGTGCACATGGGGCATTTTCAAAAAAATAGACCATGTATTAGGTCACAGGCAAAGTCTCTCCAAATTCAAGAAGACTGAAATCATATCAAGCATCTTCTCAGACCACAAAGGCATAATAGTAGAAATAAACTACAATAAAAACTTCAAACACTTGGAAGCTCAGTAGCATGCTATTAAACAATGATTGGGTTACCAAAGAGATCAAAGAAGAAATTAAAAACATCCTGGAAATGAATGACAATGAAAACACAATAATCCAAAATCTATGGGACATAGTAAAAGCAGTCCTGAGAGAGAAGTTTATAGCTCTACAGGCCTACTTCAAAAAAATAAATAAATAAATTATCTAGCTCTACAACTTAAAGAATTAGAAAGAGAGCAATAAGAAAAGCCCAGAGTTAGAAAAAGGAAGGAGATAATAAAGATCAGAGCAGAAATAAATGGCATAGAAAACAAAAACACAAAAAAAGAGCTGCCTCAAACTGATTGTCAAACTGTAGTGGGAAGGCCAGGGAGGGTTGGGGGGCAGGAGGGAGGTGGGTAAGAGATCAACCGAAGGATTTGTATGCATGCATGTAAGCATAACCAATGGACATAAGACACTGGGGGGTAGGGGAGGCGAGAGGATTGTCAAGGGCGGGGGAAAAAAAAGGACACATATGTAATACCCTTTGTAATACTTTAAGCAATAAAACAATTTAAAAATCTTAAAAAAAAAACAGACAAACAGAAAAACAATACTAAAGATCAATAAAATAAAGAGCTGGTTCTTTGAAAGGATAAACAAGTTGATAAACTTCTAGCCAGACTCACCAAAAATCAAAGAGAGAGGATCCGAATGAATAAAATCAGAAATGAAAGAGGCAACATAAAAACAGGCCCCACAAGATACAAAGGATTGTAAAAAAAAAAAATACTATGAACAACTCTATTCCAACAAACTAGGCAACCTGGAGGAAATGGACATACTCTTAGAAAAATACAACCTTCCAAAACTCAATCAGGAAGAATCTAAAAATCTCCATAGGCCGATAACTATGGACGAAATTTAAGCAGCCATCAAAAAGTTTCCAGCAAACACAAGCTTGGGGCCAGATGGCTTCACAGGGGAGTTTTACAAAACATTAAAAGAAGAAATAAAACCTACCCTCCTCAGACTACTGCAAAAAATTCAAGAGGAAGGAACACTTCCAAGCTCATTCTATGAAGCCAGCATTACCCTAATACCAAAACCAGATAAAGACAACACAAAGAAAGAGAATTACAGGCCAATATTCCTGATGAACATAGACGCAAAAATCCTCAACAAAATTCTAGCAAATTGAATCTATCAGTACATCAGAAAGATCATAAACCATAACCAAGTAGGATTTATCCCAGGGATGCAAGGATGGTAAAATATCTGCAAATCAATAAATGTGATACATCACATAAACAAATTGAGAAAATAAAAAAAAAAACACATAATCATATTGATTGATGCAGGAAAGGCATTTGACAAAGTCCAACACTCTTTCTTGATAAAAACTCTCAGCAAAGTGGGAATAGAGGGATCATACCTCAACATAATAAGAGCCTTATATGAAAAACCTACAGCCAACATCAAAACTTAAACCATTTCATCTAAGAACAGGAACAAGACAGGGATGCCCACTTTCACCACTCCTATTCAACATAGTACTGGAAGTGCTAGCCATAGTGATTAGACCAGAAGAAGAAATAACAGCTATCCAAATTGGAAAAGAAGAAGTAAATTATCATTATTCGCAGATGACATGATACTGTACATGGAAAACCCTAAAGACTCCATCAAAAAAATATTAGACTTAATAAATGAATTTGGCAATGTAGCAGGATACAAAATTAATGTTCAGAAATCTATGGCATTTTTATACATCAATACTGCACTTACAGAAAGAGAGATTTAAAAAACAATCCAATTTACCATTGCACCAAAAAAATTAAGATACCTAGGAATAAACTTAACTAAGTAGGTAAAAGACCTGTACTTAGAAAACTACAGGACACAGAAAAAAAATAGATAGAGGAAGACATAAATAGATGGAAGAACATACCGTGTTCATGGATTGGTAGAATCAACATCATTAAAATGCCCATACTACCCAAAGCAATTTACAGATTCAATAAAATCCCCCATTAGAGCACCCGCTGCAAAGCTCAGAGAGAAAGCTGCACTCGTTCTGACCGAAGCCAGACAGTCCCGCTTCTCCCGTTTGAGTCTGGGTCCCTAAAGACTCGCCCGGATCTGGAGCTCAGAGTCTGCGACTCCCTCCCGATTGAAAACGCCAACAGCGCCCTCCGCCGCCAGCCCGCTCCGCGCACTCCGAACCTCAGAATTTGACTTCAGCACTGCGCCTCCTCTGAGTGTCCGTATGCGTTTCTCTTTCCTGCTAGTTGTAGGACTTCCACTCAGCCAGCGTTCCTGTGGTTCTGGGTGATGTCCCTTCCGTTTTTTGGTTTCACTTTTGAAGTAGTTGTTCAAAGCAGCAAACTCCGGCGTTAACCTATGCCGCCATCTTGGTTCTCTCCTCTTCCAAGTTTTTAATCATTTATGGAAACTCTAATTGCGTATTTTAAGAGTTTTACCACAATTGGACAGTTTTCTTACAAGTATGTACAGGAACCGTCAGGATATTAACTGATTCACCAAAAAGACGCTAGAGTAATTCGGCCTCAACTGTACACATAAGCAGTGTAGTCCTTACTTACAGTCTTTCTACACAAATTTTGAGCTGTATAAACATGAATTCCTTATATTTGAAAGCAAATTCGAGTGAAAACGCTCCCTAAAGTGGCCGGAGTTGTAAATATTATCAGTTTTCTGGTCATTTCACAGTTTTCCACAGGTAATGTCCGTGATTGAAAACGGCTGGAAATGTGGTAAGAATATATTTACTTTTACTTCAAGTGTTTACTCCAAGGTTTTAATCATTTCTGGAAACTCTAATTGCGTATTTTAAGAGTTTTACCACAATTAGGGAAAAAAAAAAATCCCCCATTAAAATACCAATGGCGTATTTCACAGACCTAGAATGAACTCTCAAAAATTCATCTGGAATAGAAAAAGACCCTGAATAGCTGCAGTAATCCTGAGAAAGAAGAACAAAGTAGGAGGGATCTCAATACCAGATATCAAGCTATATTACAAAGCCACTATTCTCAAAACTTCCTGGGACTGGCACAAGAATAGACATATAGACCAATGGAATAGGATAGAGAACCCAGAAATGGACCCAAACCATTATGCTCAATATTTGACCAAGGAGGCAAGAGCATACAATGGAGTCAAGACAGTCTCTTCAATAAATGGTGTTGGGAAAATTGGACAGATACATGCTAAAAAAATGAAACTAGACCACCAACTTACACCATACACAAAAATAAACTCAAAATGGATGAAGGACTTAAACCTAAGATGGGAAACCATAAAACTCTTAGAGGAATCCACAGGCAGCGAAATGTCAGACATATACTATAGCAATATATTTACCGATACAGGTCCTAGGGCAATGGAAACTAAAGAGAAAATAAACAAATGGGACTACATGAAAATAAAAATCTTCTGCACAGCAAAAGAAACCATCAACAAAACAAGAAAAAAGCCCACTGCGTGGGAGAACATATTTGCCAATGCTATTTCAGATAAGGGTTTAATCTCCAACATTTATAGGGAACTCATATAACTTAACAAAAGGAAGATAAACAATCCAATCAAAAAATGGGCAAGGGACCTAAATAACTACTTTTCAAAAGAGGACATACAGAAGGCCAAGAGACATATGGAAACATACTCAAAGTCACTAATCATCTGAGTGATGCAAATCAAAACAGCAATGAAGTACCATTTCACACCTGTCAGAATGGCTATCATCAACAAATCAACAAATGACAAATGCTTGCAAGGATGGGGAGAAAAAGAAACCCTCTTGCACTGCTGGTGGGAATGCAGACTGGTGCAGCCATTGTGGATAACAGTATAGAGTTTCCTCAAAAAACTAAAAATGGAACTCCCATTTGACCCAGTGATTCCACTTCTAGGAATATATCCCAAGAAATGAGAAACACCAATCAGAAAGGATACATGCACCCCTATGTTCATAGCAGCACAATTCACCATAGCTAATATTTGGAATCAGCCTAAGTGTCCATCAGCAGATGCGTGGGTTAGAAAACTGTGGTACATCTACATAATGGCATACTATGCTGCTATAAAAAGGAAGGAACTCCTATCATTTGCAGCAGCATGGATGGACCTGGAGAGCATTATGCTAAGCGAAATAAGTCTGGTAGAGAAAGATAAATATCACATGATCTCATTCATTTGTGGAATATAATGAACAACATAAACTGATGACCAAAAACAGATCCAGAGACAGAGACGCATTGATGAGACTGTCAAACCTCAGAGGGAAGGCAAGGGAGTGTGGGGGTGAGGGGGAGAAATCAACCAAAGGACTTGTATGCATGCATATAAGCATAATTAATGGACACAGACACTATGGGGATAAGGGCACTAGTGGGGGGTGGAAGGTAATGGGTGGATAAGGACACATATGTAATACTTTAATCAATAAAGAAAAAAATAAAATAAATACTTGATACATTTTAAAAAATGCAGCTACTTTCTGAGCCCATGATTCTACTTCTGAATATATATCTGAAGAAATGCAAAACATTAATTTGAAAGAATATATGCATTGTTGCATTATTTACAATAGTGCAGCAATGATAGCACCCCAAGGGTATGTCAATAGAGGAGTGGGTAACAAGTGAATATTCCATTATGTATACGTACTAGAGGCCCAATGCAAGAAATTCGTCGAAGGAAAGTAGACCTTCCTTCCCCTGGCTGTTGGCACCGGCTTCCCTCTGGCACCTGGAACCAGGGCTTCCCTCTGGCACCCAGGACCTGAGCTTCTCTCTACTTCTAGCAGGCACCCGGGATCTGGTTTCCCTTGCAGCCCCGGCTTCATCCAGAAGGTCATCTGGTCTTATTAGCATATTATGCTTTTATTATTATAGATATACTAGTAACCCTGTGTATAAATCCATGTGCCAGTAGGTTGCTGCCGCCCTCCTGTTGCTCCCCCGCCCGCCCCCCCATAGTTTCTTGCCCTGTCCTCTCCTGTAGCTCTCTGCCTCCCGCTTGTAGCCAGTAGGTTGCTGCCACCCTCCTGTAGCTCCTACTGCCCTCCTGTAGCTCCCCCCTCCCCCTCCCCCTCATAGCTTGCTGCCCTGCCCCCTCCTGTAGCTCTCCCCAGTCTGCTTGTACCTTGCTGGCCCACCCTCCTGCTGATCCGTGATCTAGTTGTGATGCACTTGGTCGTGACGCCTCAGGGCATAATGGATAATTAGCATATTCCTCTCTTATTATATAGGAGGATAATGGAATATTACTCAGTGAGAAAAAAATAATGAAATATTACCATTTGAAATACCATGGATGGACCTAGAGGGTTTTGTGTTAAGTGAACTAAGTCAGTCAAAGAAAGACAAATACCATATGATTTCATTTATATGTGGAATCTAAAGAAAATATAAATGAATAAACAAAACAGAAAATAACTCATAGATACAGAGAACAGACTGATGGTTGCCAGAGGGGAGAAGGTTTGGAGGACTGAGAGAAACAGATAAAGAGATTGAGAAGTACAGATTGGTAGTTACAGAATAGTCACAGGAATGCAAAGTATAGCGTAGAAAATATAGTCAATAATATTGTAATAACTATGTATGGTGCAAGTTGGGTACGTGAAATACCAGAATGAACAGTTTGTAAAGTTTATGATTGTGTACCCACTATGCTGCACACCTGAAACTAATATAAAATAATTTTCAATGTAAACTGTAATTGAAAAAATAAAGAAAATTTTATAGCGAAGCTCAATCTTGCCCTCCCAGACCTTGACATACACCAGCTCCCAATTTCTGGGATACAGCCCTCTCCTGGGTTCCTCCAATTCCTGGGGTAAAGTGCCCTCTGCAAGTTACTTGCCTGACCAGAACTGGCCTCCCAAGACATTGTTCCGTCTCCCTGGTCCTCGCCTGACCACCACAAACTTGCCTGGGGCTCAACCAGTACATGGTCGATATAAAGGGCATGGTAGAGAAGGGAATGGTACCAGATCCCAGAACGGAGACCTGAAACGGCTCCATGGGAACTCACAGATGCCGGCAACTATTTCTACTTACTATATTCCTCTTCCTTTCTGTCCATATAATTCTCATCCTCTTCCTCATAGTTGTATTCCTCCTCCTCTTCTTCATACTCTTCATACTTATAGTCTTCATCCTCTCCTCCTTCTCCCTCATCCTCCTTGTGACTTTCCTCCCCGTCCTTGTCCTCATCCTCTTCATCCTCATCCCCTTTATCCTCCTCCTCGTCATCATCCTCCTCAACTTCTTCATTCTCCTCCTCTTCCTCTTCCTCCTCCTCCTCCTCCTCCTCCTCCTCCTCCTCTCCCAGGTGTATGATCAAGTTCTCATTTATGGGCTGGGCAAACTCTTGCCTATCCTCCTCGTCCCAAACGTCTTGCAGGACTTGCTGGAAAAGCCTAGGAGCTGCTGCCCTCGCGACTACAGCCCCCAATTCCACAGGCACCAAACCACCCTGGATAGATCCAGGGTCTTGGCCTAACACATCACCAGCTCCTTTCTGGCCACCTGAGATGGGGCTTTGCTTCTGTGTGGTAGTCATTGCTGGAGAGACACAGCAATCAGTGACTCAATTGGAGAAGCGATCTGGCTGCTTGACGATGGTGGCAAAGATGGCGGCAAAGATGGCAGCTGCCAAGGAAACTGACAAGATGCTATTGGCCGCTGAGGCCAACTGCGACGACCGAGACAGGAAGTGGGAGGAGTGAGGGGGTGGGGCTGGCAGTTCACCAAACCTGAGATTGTGATGTCATTGGAAGAAGCAGGAAAGAATTTGATGGATGGGTGACAGGAGGCGGAGCTTCAAAGGGTCGATAAAGGTCTGCTTCCTGCATTGCAAGTTCTAAGCTCATTTGCTGAAAGGCTAAGATTGACACCCCCATGGTCCAATGAGGTTTTAAGACCCTCCACTTCTGTAGTTTGGGTACTTCCTTTCCCTTGAGGCTTAGAGTCCTGGTGTACACTTCAAGCCCAAGCATGACCTGTCCTTTTTAATTGTACTGTTGCCAGAAAAACTAAAGTGTTCCAATATAGAGGCACTCTGCTGCTCAGTGAATTGTTTCCTGATTTTCACCCAGAGATGGCTTATGTGACTGAGAACAGAGTCATAAAAAAAATTATATAGTTCAGATCTCATAATAGTAAAAACCTACCAAAAGAGAGGTAGAAAAATATCAGTTTTTAATTAAATTCATATACCAGATCCTGGAGGAAATGGTGCAGTGTTGTGACCAAACTGATGTATTAGCTGAGCTGCTCCACCTGGTTGGTGGAATTAAGCCAAAGAAAAATAAAATGCTATTGCCCGTATATGATCCTCCCTCTTGGATATATCTTAAGGTCAGTTTGAGATCCATCATTATGACTGTACAATGAAGTTTAGACTGATTTGCTTATCTCTCTTTAACTTTGACACTGCCCTAAAATCACTATAGCTACCTGCACAGGTCCTTCGGGTACTAACAAAAAAGTTAGTGGAGTTCTCCACTTTGGAGAGTTATAAGTGATACTCACTGTCTGGGTGAGAGGCTCATTGTAAGAGCTGTCATTCTGTCCATGGAGCAGCTACAGCCACTGTGTTTTGAACAACTTCCTTCTGGATTTTTTCCCAGGTTGGTCATAATGTTATCATTAAAATAGTAATTCAAAAACAGCAATCCATGTTGTGGAACATGATTCTCTCTTGGCTGAATAGTCTGCTTGACTTATGGGGTTGTGTGTGAGAGTGCCTACTTTCTACCATTCATTCTCTAAAAGCATAACAGTTTATACTTTGGCCCAAGATGTACTAACTGGATTTCTAACAGCTCCCCACTCTTTTGATATAAGTGGTCTCAGATTTCCTTCCTTTGCATCTTGGATGCATCTTACTAATATAACTCTGTATGGGCTCATGTTGTAGTTCTAATCTAGGTGATGGTTGTAGTTACAGTTTTAAAACAGAGCCAAGTTGTGTCTTTCTCCTTGACAGAAATCATAGGTGCTCCCTTTGTTCTCTATTCTATAAGAGTGTGAGCAACCACCATGGCACCTTTTAGGCATTTGTTGCAGTCTGATCCCTCACCACTCAGTGTCATTCTTGTGTTCAAATATCCATTTACCTTACCTTCTTCTATGTAGGCAAACACGTTATCTTTATATTCCTGAACTTGACCCATGTGTCCCATGCCTTTTCTCTTCCAAAAAGCCATTGTCTATTTTGTCACTTTGCTTACTCCGCCAAGCATTGCAGAAACTCAACTTTATATAGGATGGCAAGGAGTAACTAGACACCAATGGAAATGACTAATTAAGCAGGCATATTGACTTGCCAAACTCTAAGGGTGACAAAAAAGGCAAGCAAAACTATTAACAACAGCCCAGCAATCAACAGGAGTACCAACCTGGTAGCACCAGTTCCACTTTCCCCAAGTTCCGCTGTTTGGAAATCTGGGCCCAAATGGTGGATACAAACACTGGGTTATAACAGCTGAACAACCATAGCCAATGGTTTGGCCCCTTTCTATAACAAGCAGTTAAGTAGTCAGTCACTCTCCTCCAAGGAGTACAGCAGTCATGCTATGGTGTCATGCCAGTAATGCTCCTTTATTTCCCCTAATTCTTATTCAAAGCTTCAAATTCCACTCATAGATATTTTCCAGAATTCATACTAGTGTATCTTAGCCAAGTATTCCACTCCCTTTGGTTGCTGACTATTTCCTCCCAGAGCAAGGATTTTACTTCCCTGCTCTGTTTTTCATGAGAACTAGCAATGAAAGCATGGATGCTGAATGTGTCATTTGGTAAGTCTCCTGTGTTGGTAATGTATCTTCAGAGTGTCCAAATATGGGGAGGTTGCTCTCCACTAGCAAGTCAGAGGAGTAGGTGTGAGAGGACTGGTTCTGGAAGGGGAATCTGGCAATTTAAGTTTCCTAGGTTTTCCCATGCAAATGTCCCGTCCAAGTACTCATGGTTTTATTATTTGTCACGAAAGCCCAGACTTTGGCATATGAGACCTGTTTGAGTTATGCATCCAGTGTCATTTTGCAGCTTTACCTCTCTCTGTTTCTTTTTTTAAACAGACAATAGTGTGGTGAAGTCTTGGGAGGGGCAGGTGCAGGGAGGAAGGTGTCAACAGGACAAAAAACAACAAAAAAGTGAACATCTGTAATACTTTCAACAATAAAAATAATTTTTAAAAAAGCAGTAAAAATTTATTTTTATTAATATTGACATTATTGCAGTCTTCCCCCATTCCTCCCACTCACTTTGCCCACCTCCACCTCCTCTTCCCTTGATCTTCACCACACTATTGTCCATGTCCATGGTTTATACATATATGTTCTTTAGCTAATCCTTTTGACTTATTTATCTGGTCACCACCCCACTCCTCTCCCTCTAGCACCTGCCAGTCTGTTCCATGTATCTATGCTTCAAGTTCAATTTTGTTCCTCACTTGATTTTGCTCATTGAGTTCCACATATAGTGAAATCATGTTATTTGTCTTTCTCTGACTGGCTTATTTTGCTTAGCATAATACTCTCCAGGTCCATCCATGCTGTTGCAAAGGGTAAGAGGTCCTTCTTTTTTTAAACCACATAGTATTTCATTGTGTAAATGTACCACGTCTTTCTTAACTACTCTTGTTTGATGGACACTTGGGTTAGTTCCAGATCTTAGCTATTGTAGATAACACTGCTATGAACAAAGGGGTGCATATATTCTTTCTCTTTTTTAAATATATTTTATTGATTTTTTACAGAGAGGAAGGGAGAGGGATAGAGAGTTAGAAACATCGATGAGAGAGAAACATCAATCAGCTGCCTCCTGCACACTCCTTACTGGGGATGTGCCCGCAACCAAGGTACATGCCCTTGACCGGAATCGAACCTGGGACCCTTGAGTCCGCAGGCTGATGCTCTATCCACTGAGCCAAACCGGTTAGGGCAGAATATATTCTTTCTGATTGGTGTTTCTGGATTCTTAGTATATATTCCCAGAAATGGGATTGCTGGGTCAAATAGCAGTTCCATTTTTTAAATATATTTCTTTATTGATTTCAGAGGGGAAGGGAGAAGGAGAGAGAGATAGAAACATCAATGATGAGAGAATCATTGATCTGCTGCATCCTGCATGCCCCCTACTGGGGTTGAGCCCACAACCTGGGCATGTGCCCTTGTCCGGAATCAAACCTGAGACCCTTCAGTCCGCAGGCTGACACTCTATCCACTGAGCCAAACTGGCTAGGGCCAGAAGTTCCATTTTTAATTGAGGACATTCCATACTGTTGTCCATACTGGCTGCACCAGTCTGCATTCGCAACAATGCACTAGGGTTCCCTTTTCTCCACACACTTATTGTTTGTTGATTTATTGATAGTAGCCATTCTGACAGGTGTGAAATGATCCTTCATTGTAGTTTTATATTACCTCTTTCTGATGATTGGTGACCTTAAGCATTTTTTCATATGTCCATTGAACATCTTTGGTCCTCTTTGAAGAAGTGTCTATTCAGGACCTTTGCCCAGACTTGCACTACTTCCTCATGCCAACACAGCAGGAAGGAGCAGTCTAGAAGACTCCACAGGTTGGGGAAAAACCTGCGCTCCAGTTGGGAGAAACCTTTCCCCTTTCCCCAAGTCAAACAGTTTAGTCACTGACTGGGGCTCTGCACAATGCCTTTCAAGAAAGAAGAGGATCCCTCAAAGACACTGCTTTGTGCAGCCAGCAGGCCCCTCCTCTGGACCCAAACACAGTAGCACAGCCTTTCTAACAGTCAGAGCCCTAGCAAACTTCTCAGGCTGGGACTGCTAATAATAGCAGTGCTTCTTCAATGGGAAGATGCTGTTTGTTTCTCCCAGGCAGACAGAATTCCTCTGGTTCCCTCTGATGCAATGTTACATGGGCTCTTCTTCCTATCTCTGCTGCTCTGAATTGAGACCCTACACTCCCTAGGGGAGGGAGCTTCGTAGCCCGTATTCCGTGGGGGCTCTTGGTGTTCCCTTTACTCCTTTCCTGTTAATTAATAACTGGGTTATTATAATGTTATCACTATCATGTGAAAATACCACAAATTATTTAGCCAACCTCTATTTTTTGTGTGATTTGGGAAGTTTTTGTCTACTACAAATAGTGCTTGTGTTTCTGTGAACACTCTTACAAATGTGTTCTGTTGCACATTTGCAAATAATTCTGTTGGGTAAATACCTAAGAATGAAATTGTTGTATCATAGGTTATACATAAATTCATATATGTTACCAAATAAATTTCCAAAGAGGTTGTACCAGTTTTCACTTGCACCAGTTGCTCCATATCCTCACAAAGACATGGTATGCTTAACATTTTTAATTTTACCTGTGTGAATTTGAGATTAAAAGCATCTCATATGGTTTTAATTTTTATTTCCCTGATCCTCAGGAATAATGAGTTTGAGAATGTTTTCATTTGTTTATTGGTAATTTAGATTAGCCATTTTTTCTGAAGTACCTATTTATCTTTTCCCATTTTTCTATTAGGTTGTCTGCCTTTTTCCTCCAGATTTTTAGGAATTCTTTATATATTCTAGATAAAATTTCTTTGTTGGATGCATGTATTGCAAATAAATGCTTCTATTCCATGAACTGCATTTTCTTTTTCATGATGGGGTCTTTTGATGAACAGATGTTCTTAAGTTTTACATAGATTTTTTATCTTTATTGTTAGTACTTTTTTTCTGGTGTCTCCTGTTAAAGAAATTGTTGCCTACTAAAAATTTCATAAAGGTATTTCCTATCTTTTCTTTAAATTATTTCTACCTTTCACATGTATATCTATCTACAAACCATATCCACTTGATTTTTTATATCTCAATAAAGAGTCAAGATTCAGTTGTTTTCAAGTAGGTATCCAATTGACTACAAAAATATTGTTTTCTCACTCTATGTCAATGCTACATTTGTATTGGATCAGGTGACTCTACATGCAAGATTATATACACACATACATTTTATGCTCTTGGTGAAGGGATTGAGAAGTAAGATTGGTAGTTACAAAATAGTCATGGGGATGTAAAGAAAATTAATTTTTATCTAGGGTCATGAAGACTTTTCAACCACTTCACTACACTGCACACTCAGATTAATAAAGTCAGAGGACAGAGATACAGTATGAAATAGCTTATCCAGTATATGATGAAATTAAGCACATGACTGGAAGTTGTAAAACCAAAGTCAGAATCCAGGTTTGCCTGCATTCACAACAGGTAATTGTACTCTCTCTACTAATTATCTCTCTACTACTGCCTCATGGACTTGAAATCTGGCCTTTCTTATTGAAAACACAGGTAGGTGGTCTTAACAATGCTCCATACTGCCCAATGAGAAACATTTTAAACATTAAACTTCTCTCTCACACATACACAATTTCCCTCCAAAAAAGGAGAAAATATAACCATGTATTCAAGGTAGAACTGCAGCCTGCAGGCTAGTTGACAAGAAATTAGATCCTAGATCCTCACTCAGCGATAGTCACCATGCCTGTATGCAAACCTTCTTGAATGTATAGAAAGTTCCATCACTTTTATCTAAAGAGGAGGAGTACGTATTTAAATTAATGGTTGATGTTACATTACAGTCATGATTTTTCTCAAAAGATTTATACAATATATACATTTCTAGAGTTTAAAAAATTTTACATGGTATGACAGCATTCCAAATCACATTATAGATTTCAACCTACTTAGGTTGTTTATTATTCTTTTAATTTTGATTTGATTGTTATCATGTTGATATAGTGCATGACCATTATAGAAAAACTCTTAAAATAATAACACAAATTTTAAAAAGTGCATAACCCAGATTCATCCAGAGACATGCACTGCTAACCATAGTGTTTATTCATCTAGATACATTTTATCTGTGTGTACGTGTATGTGTGTATATATGGAATTCCATCTAATTTTAACCAGCTGTATTATTTTACTTAATATTATTGTGTATGTATCTGTATATCATTACATGAACTGTTTGTCCACCTGGTATAAAAATACATTTAATATCTTTTCTATCTTCTGAGAAAACAGAAAACAGATTAATGCTACTTGATTACCAGAGTTAGAAGTGGTATAGAGACAGACATTTGTCTTTCATTCGTCTGTTAAATATAAGTGGCTAAAGCAGGAATCCTTGTCCTTTATCTTAAGAGGAAAGCTTTCAGTCTTTCACCAGTCAGTATTAATCTAGCTGTGATTAGTTTCCAGTCTCTCATTTATCACTGTCCTTTGTTGATTTTTGTCCAGTGTGTTAAAAATCATTGTTTTATATTTTTTCTGATCATTTTGCTTATATCTCAGGAACATGTTGTAGGTTTAATTATGGACTTCCAAAGATCTCCATGTCCTGACCTCCATAATCTATGAATATATTACCTTATACTGCAAAATCGACTTTATAGATATGATTAAGTTAAGGATCTTGGGTGGGGAGATTATCGTATAATATGTGGGTTGACCTAATGTGATCGCAGTGTCCTTGTAAGAGAGAAGGTGTTGTGAAGAAGAAAGTAGAGAGATATTTGAAGATGCCACCCTGCTGGCTTTGAAGATGGGAAAAGAAGTGATAAGTTAAGGAAGGCAATAAATGAAGCTCTAGAAACCAGAAAAAAAAAAAAGAAAAAAACAACAACAACAAGGAAACAGATTCTTCCCTACAGCCTCTGGAGGAGCATGACCCTGCCAATACCCTGGTTTCATCCTGGTGAAACCAATTTCAGACTTCTGGCCTCTAGAACTGTTAGACACCTGTGTAATGTTATAAATTACTAAGTTGTGGCAATTTGTTACAGTAATAAAAGGACATTAATACAGAAAGTAAATTTTGTCTCTGTTCCTCTACCATTTGGTGAAAAATAAGGCAATTAATGTGCATTCTACATAAATTATACCAAGGAAAAGGAAGAGGTGGGAACAACACCCAACTTATTAAATGTGGCCCAGACAGCATGATTCTCTGAACTAGGAGATCATGGTTCTATTCCCAGTCAGGGCATGACCCCAGATGCAGGGACGATTCCCAGTGTGGAACATGCAGGAGGCAGCCAATCAATTATTTTCTCTCATCATTGATGTTTCTACCTTTATCTCCCTCTCCCCTCCTCTCTGAAATCAATAAAAATAAATAAATAAATAAATAAATAAATAAATAATAAAGCCAGCGTTACCCTGCATTCAAAAATAAAATTCATGAAAATCTGAATAGGGCAATACCAACTGATGAAATTGAAGAAGTAATAATTTAAAAAAAAAAAAAAAAGACTCCCAGCAAACAAAAGCTCTGGTCCAGACCTCTTCACAGGAGATTTTTACCAAACACTCAAAAAAGAACTAACACCTATTCTCCTCAGATTATTCAAAAAAATGCAAATGGATGGAACACTACCAAACACTTTTTATGAGGTCAACATTATCCTAATTCCAAAGCCAGATAAAGACAGTACAAAGAAAAAGAATCACAAGCCAATATCCCTGATGAACATAGCTGCTATAATCCTCAACAAAATGTTAGAAAATCAGGCCCAGAAATATATTAAAAAGATCATATATCATGACAAAGTGGGATTTATTCCAGGGATGCAAGGCTTGTACAATATTCGCAAGTCAATAAATATGGTACATGACATAAACAAATTGAAAGACAAAAATTACATAATATCAATAGACGCATAAAAAGCATCAACAAAATTCAACACCCATTTTTTGATAAAAACTCTCATCAAAGTGGGAATATAGGGATATCTCAACATAATAAAGGCCACATATGACAAACTTACAGCCAACATAATATTCAATGGACAAAAACTTAAACCATTTTCCCTAAAAACAGAAACAAGACAGTGATGTCCGCTTTCACCACTCTGATTCAATATAGCACTGGAAGTCTTAGTCACAATGGTCAGAAAGGAAGAATAAGTAAAAGGCATCTGAATTGGAAAGGAGGACGTAAAGCTATCATTATTCGCAGATGACAAGATATTGTACATAGAAAACCCTAAAGTCTCCATCAAAATCTACTAGATTAAATAAATAAATTCGGCAATGTAGCATGATACAAAATTAATATTCAGACATTGGTGGTATTTTTATACACCAATAATGAACTATCAGAAAGAGAAACTAAGAAAATAATCCCATTTACTATTAGAACAACAGCAACAAAAACATACTTAGGAATAAATTTAACAAAGGAGGCAAAAGACCTGTACTTGGAAAACTATAGAACATTGCAGAAAGAAATTGAGGAGCATACAAATAAGTGAAAGTATATATGCCATCTTTATGGAACAATTAACATCATTAAAATGTCCATATTATCCAAAGCAATCTATACATTCAATGATATCCCTATTAAAATGCCAGTGGCATAATTCACCTATCTAGAACAAAAAATTCCAAAAATTCATATGGAATGAAAAAAGGCCCTGAATAGCCACAGCAATCTTTTTTTTTTTTAATATATTTTTATTGATTTTTTACAGAGAGGAAGGGAGAGAGATAGAGAGTCAGAAACATTGATGAGAGAGAAACATCGACCAGCTGCCTCCTGCACACCTCCCACTGGGGATGTGCCCTCAACCAAGGTACATGCCCCTGACCAGAATCAAACCTGGGACCTTTCAGTCCGCAGGCCGACGCTCTATCCACTGAGCCAAACCGGTCTTGGCAGCCACAGCAATCTTGAGAAAGAAGAACAAAATTGGATGGCCTACAATACCCGATATCAAGTTATGCTACAATGCCACTGTAATTAAAACAGCTTGGTACTGGCACAAGAACAAGCATATAGATCAATGGAACAGAACAAAGAACCCAGAAATCGACCCAATCCATTATACTCAATTAATATTTGACAAAGGAGGTGAGAACGTACAATGGAGTAAAGACAGTCTCTTCAACAAATGGTGTTGGGAAAACTGGACAGACACATGCAAAAAGATGAAACTAGACCAACTTCCATCATACATAAGAATAAACTCAAAATGGATAAAATACTTAAATGTAATTCATGAAACAATAAAAAAAATCCCTAAAAGAAACAATAGGCAGCAAAATTTCACACATCTGTCATAGCAATATGTTTGACTATACATCTCCTAAGGCAAAGAAAAATGAGAAAAAAACAAATGGAACTACATCAAAATAAAAAGCTTCTGCACAGCAAAAGAAACCATCGACAAACTGAAAAGATATCTCATTGTATGGGAGAACATATTTGCCAATGATACATCTGATAAGGAGTTAATATGAAAAACATATAAAGAATCATACAATTTAACAAAAGGAACACAAACAATCCAATTTAAAATTTGGCAAAGGATCTAAGTAGACATTTCTCCAAAGTAGATATACAGATGGCCAAGAGACATATGAAAAAAATGCCCAAAGTCACTAATCATCAAAAAGATATAAATTAAAACGACAATGAAATATCACCTCACACCTGTCATAATGGCTACCATCAACAAATCAACAAATAACAAGTGCTGGTAAGGATGTGGAGAAAAGAGAACCCTAGTACACTGCTGGTGGAAATGCAGACTGGTGCAGCCACTATGGGAAACAGTATGCAGTTTCCTTAAAATATTAAATGTGGAACTGCCATTTGACCCAGTGATCCCACTTCTAGGAATATATTCTAAGAAACCTGAAACACCTATCAGAAAGCATATACGCACCCCTATATTTATAGCAGCACAACGTACAATAGCTAAGATCTGGAAACAGCACAGATGCCCATCAGTAAGTGAGTGGATAGAAAAGCTGTGGTACATTTACACCAGGGAATACTATGCAGCAGTAAAAAAAGGAGGATTTCTTACCATTTGAGACAGCATGGAGGGACCTGGAGAGTATTATCCTATATAATCTAATAATAGACAAAAAGGGTAATTAACTATACCTCCGCTAAGCTTCCTATTGGTTAATTGGGGCGATATGCAAATTAACTGCCAACAAAGATGGCGGCTGGCAGCCACACAGTTTAAGCGAACATGAGGCTTGCTTGCTCCAGTGATGGAGGAAGCCAAAGTTCCCGGCCTGCCGCAGATGGCTCTGAACCTGAAAGCAACAATGTTTCAATTATAGAAGCTAAACAAACCCCAGATACCTGCTTTCAGCTGGCCTCGGCCTCAGAGCTGGGAGCGCCAGTGACAGCAACAATGTTTCAATTATAGAAGGTAAATAAATCCCAGAATAAAAATAAATAAATAAAAAAAGGAGAGGCTGAGAGCTTCAGTCGCTGGCCAGCCTGAAAACAGCCATCAGCCCCTCACCCAGACTAGCCAGGCACCCCAGTGGGGACCCCAACCCTAAAGGGGCTGTGGGCAGCCTGAAAACAGCCCTCAGCCCCTCACCCAGGCTGGCCAGACACCCAAGCAGGACCCCCACCCTGATCTGGGACACTCTTCAGGGCAAACCAGCTGGCCCCCACCCATGCACCAGGCCTCTATCCTATATAGTAAAAGGGTAATATGCAAACTGACCCTAACAGCAGAAACAGTGGGAATGACTGGTCACTATGACACACACTGACCACCAGGGGGCAGATGCTCAATGCAGGAGCTGCCCTCTAGTGGTCAGTGTGCTCCCACATGGGGCAGCTCTGCTCAGCCACAAGCCAGGCTGATGGCTGCCAGTACAGCAGTGGTGGTGGGAGCCTCTCCCGCCTCCTCAGCAGCACTAAGGATGTCCGACTGCAGCTTAGGCCTGCTCCCCACTGGCAAGTGGACATCCCCCGAGGGCTGCCGGGCTGCCAGAGGGATGTCTGATTGCCATCTTAGGCCCAATCTCCCGGAGAGCAGGCCTAAGCCAGCAGGTGGTGATACCCCAAGGGGTCCCAGACTGCGAGAGGGCACAGGCCGGTCTGAGGGACCCCCCACCCCCGAGTGCACAAATTTTTGTGCACTAGGCCTCTAGTTTACACTAATAAAAGAGAAACATACAAATTGTGTCACTCCACTATGCCCACCAGCCAATCAGGATGAGTATGCAAATTAACCCAACAAGGATGGTGGTTAATTGGCATACACAGGCACAGAGCAAAGACTGAAGACTGAAGAGGCTTGGCTTCTCCGCTGCGGCCGGAGCGAAGACCTGTGTCCAGGGTGCCAGAGGAAAACCAGTGCCGGCAGCCAGGGAAAGGAAGGTCTATTGCACGAATCTTCATGCGATGAGCTTCTAGTGTTAAGAATAATAAAGCCAGTTAGGAAAAAACAAATATCACATGATCTCACTCATATGTAGTATCTAAAGAACAAAATAAACTAATGAACAAATAGATTCAGAAACATAGAAGCATGGAACACACTGTTGAATCTCAGAGGGAAGGTGGGGGTGGGTGGGTGGGTGGGTAGTTGGAAAGAAATTAACCAAAGAACTTATATGCATATATGTATAATTCATGGACACAGCACTAGGGTGGTGAAGGCCTGGGGCAGGGGGCAGGTGCAGGCTAGAATGGATCAATGGGGAAAAACAGGGACATCTGTAATACCTTCAACAATAAAGTAAAATTTTAAAAAATAATAAAACCATTAAAATAAAAAAATGAAAGTCATGACATGAAATCAAAACTACAGTCTGATATGCCTCATTAATTTAAACATATTTTAGCAGATTCAATCAGCAGTATATAGCAAGAATAATGGACTGTGATAAAGTACAGTTAATCCCAGGAACAGAAGTATGGTTTACTTAATTCTCTTCTCCTAGATATACATCTCCCTATGAGCACCACCTACAGTCAACTAGGTAGTAAATTTGAAACAGGGTTAGCAGAGACCAGGCCTCAGTGTCATAGAGCAGACTCAGGAATGTGAAGCTGAGAGAATTGAATATGCTTTATACCAACTGCTTACTAAAGCATATTGCATCTGAAGGATGCAACAATAAGTCCTTTAAATAATCTGCTTTTCTTTTGAAACATAATTACTAGTAATAAATGGAAAGAAACCTGTTACATCAACAAAAATCACAATAAAAATTCAACCCTGAGACCAGAAGCTTTATTAAGGAGTTTGTGCTTTTTATACAGAGTAATGGTGAACCATTTACAGATTTTAATTGTTGATCTAATAGCTAAAAGTTTTTCTTTAGAGTAGTAATTTCCAAAGTATTGTTCATATACCTAGGGGGTATGCAAATGATCCACCAAAGTCCTGAAAAATATGTATTGCTATTCCTATTATACCTCATAATTTATTTGCTTACAAATTTGTGCATTCACAGTTTACTATACCCAAATTTCCTTAACATATTTAGATGTACTATAAATGAAGATATATATTTTTAGGCTTACTGCAAAAATACTTCTTGGAGACTGGTGCACAGTCAAAAACGTTTACAAATATAGCTTTACATAATTTAAGATCACAAAGCCCTCACCCTATGAGGTGTTATCTGAGGACACAGAAATGAGGGAGGAAATGAAATAACTAGTGACTCAGCCTCTTCAGTCTGCTCTCAACAGTGCCTGCCAGGCTCCCCCCAACACACACCCCCGCCCCCCGGCAACAGAAGTGATCAGCCCTTGCGTTTGCAATCAGATATTTAATTACTTCCCCCCACCCAACACCCTCACATTTATAGTGATGGTAGATGTCCAAATGATTTTTTTAAATGTATCACATACTTTCTGCCTGGAAACATCCAAGCTAAATGTGTCTCTTCCCAGGTTAAAATGATATAGTCCAGTTGTCATAGAAACCAAAAGTGCGTTATGTTTTTGTGTTTTACATTGATATTCTATGCAAGTAGAAGCATATCTGAGACCTTTTCATATTTCTGCTGTAAGTGCCTCAAATGTGAATCACACGACAGAAGGGGCCAGGACCCTTCTGTCTACCTGCAACTAAGACCCATTCATAAACAGTAAGACAATGGTCACGTGGAATTCCAAATACCAAAAGCTGATTTTCAGATGTTCTTATCAGTGCATGTCTTTGCTGAAAATCTGTCTCTGTGGAATATGTAATGCATTTCAGTCATCATAGAAATTAGATTGTCATGTAAGACATAACATTAATTATTCATTCTATGTCACCCTAAAATTAACTTTAGAACCAAATCCTGGAACCACACCCTGTCATTCAAACTGTCCATATTCTTACAGAAAGGAAATGCTTACAGAATTTGTTATTATATTAAATTATGTCATGACAAAAAAAAACTGACAAAATCAAAGCTAACACAAATAGAGGAATAACAAAATAAGCAGTGGTGTATTAATAAATTAAATTCTATGTATATGTTATAAAGATGAAGTCAATTTAAATGTACCAACAGAAAAATAGTAAAATAAAATTAAGTTACAAAAATAAGTAAAATAATTATGTCATGCATAAAAAACACACATATTGAAAGATGCTCTATGTTTCTTCTTAAGACATAATTATTTTTTTAATTTTTTATTAATTAAGTTATTACATATGTATCCTTATCCCCATGTTACCCCCTATTCCCGCCCCCACTCATGCCCTCACCCTCCTGTTGTCTGTGTCCATTGGTTAGGCCTATATGCTTATATATAAGTCCTTTAGTTGCTCTCGCCCCCTTACCCCCACCCTCCCCTATCTTCCCTCTGAGGTTTGACGTAGTTATTGAAAAATCCCAACATAGTGGCCAAGTGGACAGCAGTGAGGGAGAGAGTGTGAGTGAGTTAGAGGAGTGAGAGGAGAGATGGTGGACATGTGCAGTGTGTGTTTGTGTGTGGGGGGGTGGTGAGTGAGGGACAGTAAGATCTCGCAAGAGTCTTAGGGACTGGCAGATCAGGCTCTCCTGGACAGGAAGTCCCTGCTACTGCCACAGGAACTCCCAGGCCAGGTGTGGCTCTGGCCTGGAGACCATGCCATATTGTAAGGGGGAGCAGTGGAGGCCAGGAGTGCAGCCACACCAATACCCAGACTGGCCTCAGACACTATCCTGAAGCCGCACAGTGAGACACTTACCAGGCATAACTCGCAAGGACACATGCAGTGAGTGACACACTACCTTGCTGCAGGTTCCCAGACATCTGCAGTGACCACTGGCCAGAGAGGCCTCCCATGCCTCCCTGCAGGGGATCCAGGACCCCACACTCCAGGACCCTGCACTTTGAGTGCATGCCAGAGGGACCCTGTGCACCTCCCTGCCAAGGCCCCAGGACTGCACTGACAGTGCAAGACAGAGGCACCTGGCATGGCACCACACACAGGCCCCAGGACTGCACTATGAGTCTGTGCTGGAGGAACCCCACAACCCAACCCACCCAGGCCCCAGGACCATGCTGACAGTGTCAGCTGGAGGCACCAGGCATGGCAACCTGACCAGGCCCCATGACTGAGCTGCAAGTGCATGCCAGAGGTACCTAGGATGGCACCCTGCCAGGGGCACCAGGGCCACACAGTGAATTGCATTCCAGAGGGCATGGGTCCTCACAGGAAGTCACACACCAGAGAAACTGTGCATGTGCCCCGGCTGAACCCGAGCACCTGCAGTAGACTACTGAGGGACCAAATCTGTGGGGGAAGGGAGTAAAACTCAGAGAAGAGGCAATAAAGGGAGTAAAACTCAGAGAAGACGCAATAAAGACACTCAAGGCAGACCAGCCTCTGGGTTAAGGAGTCCCAGACCATTGTACCACTAGGGATTTCAACCTCTCAGATGTCAATCAGGTTGCCCAGGGACAGACAGAGACAGCAACTCACATTACATAAAAACAAATACAAAGGGACTGAAAAAAATGGGAAGAAAAAGAAACAATCCCCAAATGAAAGAAAAGGAGAAATCACCAGAAAAGGTGGTAAATGAAATGGAGGCAAGCAATTTTTCAGAGAAAGAATTCAAAGTAATGGTTATAAGGATGATAAACCATCTGGATAGAAAATTCACCAACATGTATAAGAATCAAGAGGAAATGAAGAATGACATAGTTGTAATAAAGAGCACAATGGAAGGACTCAACAGTAGACTAGAAGCTGAGGATTGAATCAGTGAGTTAGAAGACAGGGTAGTAAAAAAAAAAAATCACCCAAAATGAACAGCAATGGGGAAAAATTAAAAAGCAGGAGGAGGGTTTAAGGGAACTTTGGGACAATATTAAACGGAGCAACATCTGCGTAATAAGGGTGCCAGAAGTAGAATAAACTGAGCAAGGAATAGAAAATCTGTTTGAAAATATAATGACAGAAAACTTTCCTGACTTGGGGAAGAGAAAAGTCACACAAACATAGATTCCAAAACAAGATGCACTCAAAAAGACCTACACCAAGACACGCTGTAATTACAATAGCAAACTTTAACAACAAAGAAAGAATTTTAAGGGCTTAAAGAGAGAGACAGAAAGTTACCTACAAGGGATCTCCCATTAGACTATCAACTGATTTCTCAACAGAAACACATCAGGCCAGAAGGGAATGGAATAAAGTGTACAAAGTAATGAAACTCAAGGGACTGAATCCAAGAATACTCTATCCAGCAAGGATCATCATTCAAAATTGAAAGTGAAATCAGGAGCTTCTCAGGCAAAAACAGGATAAGGCAGTTTATTACCACCAAACCAGCAATGCAAGACATCCTAAAGGGACTGGTGAAAGAAGGAGTTGAATGGGAGAGAGAAACACAGACATAAAGAATAAAAATAGAAAGAAACAAGTACTTGTAAATGATAATATTAAATGTAAATGGATTAAATGGTTTGATGAAAATACATAGGGTGGATGAATAGATAAGAAAACATGACCCATATATATGCTGTGTACAAAAGAACCACCTCAGGACAAGGGACTCACACAGACTGAAAGTGAAGGGATGGAAAAATATTGTCAGGCAAATAGAAATTTTAAAAAAGGTGGGGTAGCAATACTTATATTTGACAGAACAGACCTCAAAGTGAAGGCCATAACAAGAGATAATGAAGGCCACTACATAATACTAAAGGGGTCGATACAACAAGAGAATATAACACTGGTAAACATATATACACCCTATAAAGGAGCACCCAAATACATTAAAAAAAAATTCTGGAAGATATCAAGGGACAGATAGACAGACAGCAATACAATCATAATAGGGGACTTTAATACCCCATTGACATCACAGGATAAATCTTCTAGACAAAAAAAAAAAATCAACAAGGAAACAGCAATCCTAAATGACTCACTAGATCACATAGAACTAATTGAAATCTTCAGAACTTTTCACCCAAAAGCTACAGAATATACATTCTTCTCAAGTGCACATGGGACATTTTCAAAGATAGACCACATATTAGGACAGAGGATAAGTCTTTTCAAATTCAAGAAGATTGAAATCATATCAAGCATCTTCTCAGATCACAATGGCATAAAATTAGAAATCAACTATAATAAGGACAATAAAAAATAATCAAACACTTGGAGGTTAAATAGCATGCTATTAAAAATGATTGGGTTACCAAAGAGATCAAAGAAGAAATAAAAAAAAAATCCTGGAAACAAATGGTAATGAAAGCATAACAATCCAAAATCTATAGGATACCATGAAAGCACTCCTGGGAGGGAGGTTCATAGCACTACAGCCCTATCTCAAAAAACAATAAAAACTGGTAATAAGTTAGCTAACCCTACAACTTAAAGAATTAGAAAGAGAGCAACAAGAAAAGCCCAGAGTAAGTAGAAGGAAGGAAATAATAAAAAATCAGAGCAGAAATAGATGACATAGACTCTTTCCACCTTGTGAGGCTAGAAAGACAAGTTGACTTTCTGCACCCTGGAAAGGGACCCTCACCAAAACCCGACCATCCTGGCACCCTGATCTCAAGCTTCCAGCCTCCAGAACTATGAGCGATAAATGTTTTTTGTTTAAACCACTCAGTCTAAGGTAATTTGTTGTAGCACCTCAAACTGACTAAGGTATCATTTATTTTTCATTTGTTAGTGGGAATACTTTTTTTAAAATATATGTTTTATTGATTTTTTACAGAGAGGAGGGGGGAGGGATGGAGAGTCGGAAGCATCGATGAGGGAGAGGCATCGATCGGCCGCCTCCTGCACACTCCCCAGGGGGGATGTGCCCGCAACGAGGGCGCATGCCCCCGACTGGAGTCAGGCCTGGGACCCTTGAGTTCGCGGGCCGGCGCTCTATCCACTGAGCCAAACTGGTTTGGGCAGGAATACTTTTATGAGAGAAATTTTCCCTCATTTACCATTTGTTTACCTAGTGGTAAATATATAAGGAAGGCTAAATTCTTTTCCTTTATTTACCAGTTTTCAAGATAAAGAATTGGCCGAAACCAGTTTGGCTCGGTGGGTAGAGAGTCGGCCTGCAGACTGGGGGGTCCCGGGTTCGATTCCGGTCGGGGCGTGTGCCTGGGTTGCGGGCACATCCTCAGTAGGAGATTTGCAGGGGGCGGCTGATTGGTGTTTCTCTCTCATTGATGTTTCTGGCTCTCTATCTCTCTCCCTTCCTCTCTGCAAAAAATCAATAAAATATATTTTTTTAAAAAAATTTTTAAAAAAGAAATAGATGACATAGAGATTAAAAAAATACAAAAGATCAATAAAACCGAGAGGTGGTTCTTTGAAAGGATAAACAATATTAATGAACCTCTAGCCAAGCTCACCAGGAAACAAAGAAAGAGGGCCCAAATAAGCAACATAAAAAATGAAAGAGGTGAAGTAACAACCGACCCCACAGAAATACAAAGGATTGTAAAAAAAAAATACTATAAACATCTCTATGCCAACAAACTGGACAACCTGGACGAAATGGACATATTCCTAGAAAAATGCAGTCTTTCAAAATTCAATAAGGAAAAATCAGAAAACCTGAATAAGCCAATAACTACTGATGAAATTGAAGCAGTAATCAAGAAACTTTCAGTAAACAAAAGCCCCTGTCTGGATGGCTTCACAGGGGAGTTTTACTAAACATTCAAAGAAGAACTAACAGCTATCCTCCTCAAACTATTCCAAAAAAATTCAGAAAGAAGGAACACTTCCAAACTATTTTGATGGTATCAAAACCAGTTAAAAACATTGCAGAGGAAGAGAATTACAGGCCAACATTTGATGAACATAGATGCTAAAATCCTTAACAAAAGTCTAGCAAATCGGATCCAATGATACATTAGAATGATCATACTAGTAACCACGGCCAAGTGAGATTTATTCCAGGGATGCAAGGCTGGTACACTATCTCTAACTCAGTAAGTTTGATACATCACATAATCAAACTGAAAGATAAAAACCAAATAACCATATCAATAGATGCAGAAAAAGCATTCAACAAAATAACATTTTTTTGATAAAAGGTCAAAACAAAGTGGGAATTGAGGGATCATACCTCATTATAATAAAAGCCTTATAATACAAACCTACAGCCAACATCATACTCAATGGACAAAAGCTAAAACCATTTCCCAAAAGAACGGGAACCAGACAGGGATGCCACTTTCACCACTCCTGTTCAACATAGTACTAGAAGTCCTAGCCATTCTGATCAGACAAGAAGAAGTAATTAAAGGCATCCAAATTGGAAAGGAGGAAGTAAAACTGTCACTATTCACAGATGACATGATACTGTACATAGAATACCCTAAAGACTCCATCAGAAAACTACTAGATTTAATAAATGAATTTGGCAATGTAGCAGGATATAAAAGTAATACTCAGAAATCTATGGCATTTTTATACACCAATAATAGACTCTTAAAAAGGGAAACCAAACAAACAACCCCATTTACCATTGCAACAACAAAAAATTAGATACTTAGGAATAAACTTAACCAAGGAGGTAAAAAACTTGTACCTGGAAAACTACAGGACAGTGGAAAAAGAAATAGAGGAAGATATATGCAAGTGGAAAAATATACCGTGATCATGGATTGGTAGAATCAACATTATTAAAATGTCAATACTACCCCAGGCAACCTACAGATTCAATGCAATCCTGTTAAAATACCAACAGCATATTTCACAGAGCTAGAACAAAAACTCCAAAAATTTATACAGAATCATAAAAGACCCCAAATAGTTACAGCAATCTTGAGAAAGGAAAACAAAGTTGGAGGAATCACAATACCAGATTTCAAGTTATACAGCAAAGCCACTATACTCAAAACAGCCTGGTAGTGGCACAAGAACAGGCATATATATAGACCAACGGAACAGAACAGAGAACCCAGAAATTGACCCAAGTCATTATGCTCACATGATCTCACTCATATGTGGAACCTAATGAACAACATAAACTGATGAACAAAAATAGACTCAGAGACATAGAAACATTGAACAGGCTGTCAAACCTCAGAGGGAAGTCAAGGGAGGTGGAGGGAGGGAAGATATCAACCAATGAACTCATATGCATATATGCATAACCCATAGACACAGGCAATAGAGGGGTGAAGGCTTGGGATAGAGAGGAGGTGGGAGAAGGCAATGGGGAGAAAATAAAGGACATATGTAATACTTTCAATAATAAAGATTTATAGATTTTTTTTTAAAAGGATGCTGGGTTTTGTCAAGTGCCTTTTCTGCTTCTACTGATATGATCATGTGATTTTTACCTTTCATTTTGTTTATGTGCTGTATCATATTTATTGATTTGTGAATATTGTACCAGCCTTGCAATCCCAGAATAAATTCAACTTGATCATGGTGTTTGATATTTTTTGCTAATATTTTGTTGAGGATTATAGCATCTGTGTTCATTGGGGATATTAGCCTGTAATTTTCTTTCTTTGTAGTGTCTTTATCTGGTTAGGGAATTAGGATAATGCTGGCTTTCTAAAAAGACCTTGGAAATGTTCCTTACTCTTGAATTTTTTGGAATAGTTTGAGGAGAATAGGTGTTCATTCTTCTTTTAATGTTTGGTAAAGTTCTCCTATAAATCTATCTAGTCCAAGACTTTTGTTTCCTGGAAGTTTCTAATTTACTCCTTCAATTTCATCAGTTGTTATTGGCCTACTCAGGTCTTCTGATTCTTCCTGATTGAATTTTGAATAAGTGTATGTTTCTAGGAATTTGTCCAGTTTTTTTGGCATATGGCTGTTCATATTTTCTTACAATCTTTTGTATGTCTGTGGTATCTATTGATATATTGCCTCTTTCATCCATAGATATTTTTTTTGTTTTTCTAAGTAGACAGATTTGTTTCTTTCTTTCCTCCAACCACATAATGTTTATATTTTTTTTCTTATCTTGCTGTCTTTACTAAGACCTTCAGTATAATATTTAATAGAATCAATGATAAAGTATATTTGCCTTTTTCCAGTTTAGTAGAAATTTTGATGCAAATTTTCACTATTAGGTGAGATATTGGTATAGGTATTTTATCGTTAGCCCTTATGAAGTTAAAAAAGTTATATTCTATTTTGCTAGAATAAACTGAGATTTATAATTTGAATCATAGTAGTCCTTTATAATTTGGCCACAAAAATAAATGAGTGAATGAGATTTAGTCTCATGAGATACAGTAACTAATTAAGGAACAGTGTCTTGCTAATCCTTGACTTTCCTCTGAAGATACTGATATTCCTCTCAGAACAACCTCAGATTCAATTCATTTGAGGAAGTTTAATAAGGGATTAACTCTGGCCTCTGGAAGTAGGGTCTGAGCTAGAGAACAGAAGTCTGGAAACTGGAAACCAGGAACCCCACACTATCACGTGGTTCTGATACCAGCTCACTCTGATGTTAACCAACAATAGTGAAACAATATTTATAAGCCTCTTATCAGATGTCAGGATCTGTGATAATCACATCACATGCTTTGCAGCATTGAAGGTTCACAAAAACCCAATTATGTATGTATATATATTATTAATGTTCCCGTTGTATAGATGAGAGAAAAACATGTTCAGGGTTTTAGTACCTTATCCAATGTCACAAAACAGTGTAAGTAGAAAAGCCAGCATTGAAATATAACTTCAATAAAGCCAAACTCTATGTTAACAATGAATTTTCTGTGTCATAAGTCATTTTGTTTCTTTGGGCATCTAATTTCTTACCCATAAAACCAAAGTGTGAACTATACCAGGGGTAAGCAAACCTAGATACAAATGGGTCTAATGAGAAAAAAACTAGACATGATTGTGGGCCACATATTTTTTTTCTAAACAGTAATTGTTTGCTTGTTTGTTTATGCATTTATTTTAAATGGAAAGTACAATATCTACAATAACACTTATGCATTCATTATTATTTCCCCTTCTCTAAAGGGTTTCTCTCTCTCTCTCCTTTTTTTTAGCCAGAATTACAGACACTACATCATTAATACTCAATGTACTCTTTATGTTTACTAAATTCTGATACTTGTCTTTGAATATGAATTGTCTGAAGTAAACTCTACTTGAGTGGTTGGGTAGAATGGCATGCATAGGCAAAGGGAGGTTGCTGAAGGATATAGAGATAGGGAAGTATTAAATTTTGGTGAGAATAGAGACAAAAAGACAGACTAACCAGGGCATTCATACATGAACAAGTGGGACAGGGGTACAACATTTGGAAAGAAGTCAAATTGGGATAGAGTAAAGGAAGAGGAAGAGATATAATGTGAAGGAATGACTTTCTTTCTATTTCCAGCTTATAAATTAGCAATGAGGAAATTTTTGTGGATCAAGGGGAGTTGAGCTTGTACAGGCATTATCATCAATTTTCCTTCTTTTTTTGTCCCATGCTTGTTAGGTCACAAAAGCCACATTTTTAGCAGTAACTACCAGTCTGTCACTCAGCTCTGTGGTAGAAATACCTTCTTATAACCCATGAATGACAAGTTCTGGCAAGTACATAAAGAACCATTCTGATAGAATTGAGAACACATAGAAGCCACTGTATTATATAATTGTATGTTCATTGGTCTTCTTACTAAAATACTTGGATATGAGGACATGATTTAATTTTTACTATGCCCCAGAGGGCAGAGAAAGTACATTTGTCAACCCAGTCAAATACCCTGGAGTTATCAAATTAAGAGATTTTCTGTCAAAGAGACAAGGCATTAAGCCTTCCTGTGCTTTGAGTAATGAGTTAATTTGGGAGTCTGAATGGTCAGATACAGGACTGACCTCTTCCACACCCAATGCCATTTGGATTGTATACAATCTCCATCTCTGGCCAAGGGAAGGCATGTCCAAGCCCACATCGATCACATCTGACTGTAGTATTTATTTCCTATTGCAATAAGCACATGCAGTTAGCCAACAGCTTCTTTCACAACGAGACTTCCATTGAGTTCACAACTTCCCTTAGATAGAGAATACTCCTGGTGTTTTTCTCCAAAACCAGCAGCAGAAAGGTTCTATCAAATTGGGTGGGAAAGTTAAAGAGAGTTATCTCATATAGGTCCAAAAAAGTGACTTCAGGTACAGCTACAGCTTAGTTCCTTTTCACCAATGTGTGCCATAACATTGTTTCTAGGTATAGTGCACCCACCTCTTTGAAAGTGCTTTATCCTTTCAAATTCTTTGGGATTACTTGAAAATATTTGTGCCCCCCCCCCCCAAATGGAAGAGCCAACTTGACATCAAAAGTATAAAAAACAGAAGAATGGCTGCCCTGAAAAACCAAAATGGCGGCACAGGTAAACACCTGAAATTGCTGCCTCGCACAACCACTTCAAAACTACAACTAAAAGACAAAACAGACATCATCCAAAACCACAGGAAGGCTGGCTGAGTGGAAATTCTACAACTAGAAGGAAAGAGAAAAGCACACTGAGACTCAGAGGAGGTGCGGAAGTATAGTGCAGAGGTACCGAGGCGTGCGTAGTATGCTGGCAACAGAGGACGCCGGTGCCTTTTTCAATCGGAAGGGTGTCTCAAGCTCCCGACTGCTCTGAACTCCAGTTCCGGTTGAGTCTCTGGGGACCCAGACTCATACGGGGAGAGATTGGACTGTCTGGCATCAGTCGGAACTCTAGGTCGGCTTTCTCTCAGAGGTGCTTGCAGCAATTACCAGGACACTGAGACTCGGGGCCTCTTAGGGTAGGACTGAGGATCAGCCATAGCAACTTGCTCCGCCCTGTTGATTCCCTGAGACCCCGCCCCACCCAAGCTGTGCACAGAGGCTTTTGCATATGAATGCCCTGGCCCTTTGCAATCTAAAATTACTTAAAAAACTGCAGCTGGGTCAGAGAGACCCAGAATATCCAAAAGAAGGCCCAAGGCCCCACAGCAGCTTGCATTGATTCACAGCTGGGCCTCATCTGGGCACCTCCAAACCCCAAACAAGGAAGAGGAAACTGCAGATCTCTCCATAGCTCCTACTGGGTAGCCTCAAGCAGAGGCTAAATTAGCACCTCCTTAGAGATCCAAGAGCCAGTGTACCCAGTGGTCATATTGGGACCATCCAGATTACAACTCCTCAGATCCATAAGGGACACACTCAGGGAGCAGACTCGTGAGCACCAAAGCCCCACTGAAGCAAGTCTTGCCCCATAAGGGTGTCTCCAGCACAAAAGTTCTCCCACTGTAGACACAGCTGATTCTCACAGACAATTGGCCTGGAGGTCAATTCTTCCCAGTGATACCAACTACAATCAAGGCTTAACTACAACAAGACTGTGCATACAGCCCACAAAGGGGTTCATCAAGAGTGTCCACCTCAGGTAATTGGGGAGGCTGAGCCACTGGGCCCTATGGGACACAAAGTCACTCTATCAACACAGGGGAGAAGCCAAAAGGTGGAGACAAAGAAACATATCACAAATGACAGAAATGGAGGAAAGCAAAGTACTGGATATAGAGTTCAAAACCAGGGTTATAAGGTATTCCAAGAATTTTCTAGAAACCGCTGATAAATTTAGTGAGACCCTGGAGGTTATGAAAAAGGACCAACTAGAAATTAAGCATACACTGACTGAAATAAAGAATAATATACAGAGATCCAACAGCAGACAAGAGGATTCCAAGAATCAAGTCAAAGATTTGAAATACGAAAAAGCAAAAAGTACCCAACCAGAAAAGCAAAAGAAAAGGAATCCAAAAATATGAAGATAGTGTAAGGAGCCTCTGGGACAACTTCAAGAGCACCAACATCCGAATTATAGGGGTGCCATAAGAAGAGAGAGAGAAAGATATTGAAAACCTATTTGAAGAAATAATGACAAAAAACTTCCCCTAACTGGTGAACGAAATAGACTTACAAGTCCAGGAAGCGCAGAGAACCCCAAACAAAAGGAATCCAAAGAGGACCACACCAAGACACATCATAATTAAAATGCCAAGGGCAAAAGACAAAGAGAGAATCTTAAAAGCAGCAAGAGAAAGAAACTCAGTTACCTACAAGGGAGTACCCACACGACTGTCAGCTGATTTCTCAACAGAAACTATGCAGGCCAGAAGAGAGTGGCAAGAAATATTCAAAGTGATGAATAGCAAGAACCCATAACCAAGATTACTTTATCCAGCAAAGCTATCATTCAGAATTAAAGGTCAGATAAAGAGCTTCACAGATAAGAAAAATCTAAAGGAGTTCATCACCACCAAACCAGTATTATATTAAATGCTGAAAGGCATTCTTTAAGAAGAGGAAGAAGAAAAAGGTAAAGATAAAAATTATGAACAACAAATACACATCTATCAACAAGTGAATCTAAAAATCAAGTGAATAAAAAATCTGATGAACAGAATAAACTGGTGAATATAATAGAATCAGGGGCATAGAAAGTGAGTGGACTGACAATTCTTGGGGGGGAAAGGGGTGTAGGGGTGTGGGAAGAGACTGGACAAACATCGTACACCTATGGATAAGTACAGTGGGAGGGGTAAGGGCAGAGAGTGGGGTGGGAACTGGGTGGAAGGGAGCTATTGGGAGAAAAAGAGGAACAACTGTAATAATCTGAACAATAAAGATTTATTTAAAAAAAAAAAAAAGAATGGCTGTCTTATCCTGAGCCCAGCTCCAGATTAAGAACCAAGAACTTTGCCTGAGATTTCTTTATTTTCGGTGATGCGTTCTGGGCAGCAATAGCCATGGGCACCTGGAAAGAGGCCTTTTTCACGAGTCCCCAACTTTTAGGCCAACCTCCTGGGTGAGGGGTGAGAAGGCCTTGGGGTTTCTTTGCCTGGGGAGTGTAGTCTGGAGCCTGAGGGCATTGCTTGAGCTTCATGATGCTCACCCTGACCTCTCTGGGCTCTGATCCATTGTCAGGCCTCCATTTGCTTGGACTCAGGCCTCGTTAGTTTTTCTGGGTTCAGAGAACTGATCCTCTGGCCCTGCCACAGCCAAGCTCCTTAGAATTGCCCTGGAGACCCTCAGGCAGCACCTGGCCCCCCACCTGCTCTCAGGAGACAAGGAAAGGACCAGGCGTTGCTCTGAAAAAAAAAAGTATAAACAACAAAAAAATAGATAAATTGGACTACACTAAAATTAAAAACTTTACATAGTACATGTGCTAGCTACTGAAATGTACCCTCTCCAAATCTACACTAATAAAAGACAAACATGCAAATTGACCATACCTTCACTATGCCTTAAACCACGCCCACCAGACAATCAGAGCGACTATATGCAAATTAACCCAACCAAGATGACGGTCGGCAGCCACAGAGCTGGAGAAAGCAGGAGGCTTCGTTGCCCCAGTGATGGAGGAAGCCAACTTCCCGCCTGCTGTGGCCGGCTCTGAACTCCACTCAAAGCAACAAACTTTCAGTTATAGACGGTAAATAAACCCCAGATACCTGCTTTCAGCCGACCATGGCCATGAAGCTGGAGCGAGCAGGAGGCTTTCCCTCCTGCATGCCCTGGCCATTTCTGAGCTCCTCTCAAGGCTACAAAGTTTCAATTATAGAAGGTAAATAAATCCCAGAATAAAAAATAAAAATAAAAAAAAGGATAGGCTGGGAGCTTCTGTCACCAGCGGGGTTTGGCCAACCTGAAAACGGCCCTCAGCCCCTCACTCAGGCTGGCCAGGCACCCCAGTGGGGAACCCCAGCCCTAAAGGGGGTGTGGCCATCCTGAAAACAGCCATCAGCCCTTCACCCAGGCTTGCCAAACATCTATGGGGTGAGGGTTCCCACTGGGGGGGGGGGGTGGCTTGACCAGCCTGCAAACAGCCATCAGCCCCTCACCCAGGCTGGCCAGGCACCCCAGTGGGGAACCCCACCTTGAAGAGGGTGTGACCAGCTGCAAACAGTCATCAGCCCCTCACCCAGGCTGTCCCGGCACCCCAGCAGGACCCCCATCCTGATCCAGGACACCCTTTGGGGCAAACCAGCCAGCCCCCACCCATGCACCAGGCCTCTATCCTATATAATAAAAGGGTAATATGCAAACTGACCCTAACAGCAGAAAGAGTGGGAATGACTGGTCACTATGACACACACACTGACCACCAGGGGGCAGATGCTCAATGCAGGAGCTGCCCCCTGGTGATCAGTGCACTCCTACAGGGGGAGCTCTGCTCAGCCACAAGCCAGGCTGACGGCTGCCAGTACAGCAGTGGTGGTGGGAGCCTCTCCCGCCTCCTCAGCAGAGCTAAAGATGTCCAATTGCAGCTTAGGCCTGCTCCCCGCTGTCAAGTGGACATCCCCCAAGGGCTCCCGGGATGCCAGAGGGATGTCTGATTGCCAGTTTAGGCCCAATCTCCTGGGGAGCTGGCCTAAGCCAGCAGGTGGTCATCCCCCAAGGCTTCCCAGACTGCAAGAGGGCACAGGCCGGGCTGAGGGGCCGTCCCCCCCGAATGCACAAGTTTTTTTGCACCGGGCCTCTAGTTCATATATAAAGCTCCAACCCTCAATGTGACCATATTTGAAATATATCTTTAGGTGGTAATTAGTTTAAATGAAGTCATGAGTAAAGTACTAAGCCCATAGGTTTGTGGCCTTATAAGATGAGAAAGTGATTCTCTCTCTCTCTCTCTCTCTCTCTCTCTCTCTCTCTCTCCTCTCTCTCTCTCTCTCTCTCTCTCTCTCTCTCTCTCTCATCTACATGCATGCACTGAGAAAATATAATACTAAGATACAGAAGGAAGATGGCCATCTGCAAGCCATAAAGAGAAAACCCTCACTAGAAACTGAATTAACTGTACCTTGATCATGGACTTTGCAGCCTCCAGAACTGTAAGAAATAAAATCCTGTTGTTTAAGCCACCCAGTCAATGGTATTTTGTTATGGTAGCCAAAGCAGACTAATACAACATTAAAGAAGAATTTGTCATTGGCCCAAGAGTTCATGGAAAGGTCACAATGGGGTTTAAACCCAAGTCTGTTCACCTACCAGTGCAGGCTTGTCTCACTTTACCAAATCTTTTCATCCAAATGTGAGCAAGATATTCATGCACTCTCATCCGCCTCTCTGAAAGTGCTCTCTGCCTTGAAATTTTCTTGGCTCATCCTATGAGCTGTGTGACCATGCCCATGGGAGAGCTAGCACTATGTGCAGCTATGCTATATGGAGAGGTCACTATGGTATGAAGGGTATAAGGGACCCCTGCTAGTACCAGTGGGAACATATTAGCTTCCTCCTCCACCTCCAAATTATCTTAATATTGAACTAGAAATTAAGCCTTACCTTTAAAGCAAATCTAATTCACCAAGACCATGATAGTGCTCATTATGAGGTCATGGATAAGGTCCACCACCTTCCCTTCAATTTTCATCTCCATATGACTCTTTTCTTTGCATTAATCCTCACCTGAGGATATTTTCCCATTGATTTTTAGAGAGAGTGGAAGGGAGGGAAAGTGAGAGAGAGTGAGAATGAGAAACATCAATGTGAAAGAGACACATCAATTGGTTGCCTGCTGCACACACCCCAACTGGGGTCAGGAAACAAACCTGCAATCGAAGCAAGTGTCCTTGACCAGGAATCAAACCTGTGGACCTTCAGTGCAAGGAGGTGATGCCCTAACCACTGAGCAACACCATGCAGAGGTCTGATGCAGAAACACTGGAGAGGTATGTCTCATAGAGGTTTTTGACATGTTTTGATATAACCCAATAATTTTGCCACTGGTTTCAGCCATTTCCCAAAGAAGAGAATGTTTCCTCCTGGCAAATCTGGCTTCTTCTTTGGAAAATTCCGTGACTAGATCAGTTTTTGGAAGCCTTGCTGGACTGTGGGATCTTTGCTATTGGAGATCTGTGAGGTTGAACTCCAAGCACTTCAAGATCTGAATTTGGATGCTGTAGCAGGCTCTAAGAGATAGCATGGCCAAAGCTACACAAATTCTCATAGGGAAAAGAAGACACTCCAATATGCAATCTCCAGAGTGAATCTCTATTAAAGTTGAATGCAATATGGACATTGCAGAATGACATATTATAGAGTATTACTTTGTTGGGGGGGAAATGGTAAGTGATTATTTTACCTTCAAAGCTGTTAAGTGGTGCACAATAAATTGTATTGTGAAGTCCAAGTACCAAAAGAACCAGATAAAGGAATTGTGACATTTTTGGAAGGAAAGTAACCTATAAGAGATCAGATCAGAGAACCATTGTGGGAACTTAGTTGGGTAGAACACTCCCAGAGGCACCTAATTATTTCCAATCATGATTAATAAAACAATAGCAAATATATTATAGTATGCTCACCAAGGGCTGGGAGGAAGGCTCTTTCCCCTGAAAAACTGACAATGCATCTAATAGAAGCAGGAAGTAAGAAAAATGGTTTGTCAGAGATCACAGTAATCACGCCATAGTTCTCATTCAGATGTAATAGTAACCTTATGAAAGTAAAATGTGCATAAATTAAATTTATGGAAATCAAACCACTTTTTTATTTGAACCAGCCTTTTGGAGAGGGAGAAATCCTTAGGTAAAAGTAGCACTCCTTCTGCTTACATTATTCTTTGTAGATTGAACTTTGGGATTATAAAATAAATACATTTTTTGGTTGTGTTTTTCTTTAATTTTGTATTTTCTTCAGATAAAAATAAAATCTATGAGATAAGACAACAGAAAATCTATACATTGGCTAAAAGGAAAAAAGAATAATTTTCAAAATATATGTTTAATTAGGTGGTGGTTTATAAAGCTACATACATGCTCAAAGGATGAAACTCGTGCATTTATTTATGCAGAGCATGGAACCACTAGTATGTTTCTAAACAACAAGAAGAAAATATTGTTTTTTTATTTTTGTGATCATTATATCATCAAAAACGTACTTTCTAAGTTGCAAAGTATCTTAATACTATCATTCTTGAGTTCGCAGGCCGACGCTCTATCCACTGAGCCAAACCGGTTAGGGCTATATACTATCATTCTTATACCCATGTGTATAATTGTTTAATTATTAGAGAGGATGCCAAAAATATATGATATAAGATGCTCTAACTTTAAAAGAGTTCAAGGAAATGGAGTAAGGGAGTCATTTGTGGAATCTTCAATGGCTATGGATATGAGTGGTCAGAAGGAAGAGATTCATGAAATCATGACAGATCACCTTCCTCGGTCCTCAATCCTATTTATTCCTAGGTTATATAACCCACTCCCAGGAACTTTTCCATCTCAAAAAACTACCTACTCTTGTCCAAATTGTTCTCCTAAGTTCCAAGATAATTATCTGGCTGCCTATTAGATATGGCCACCAGGATAATCTACATATACTTCAAATTCAAAGTTTCACAAGTAAAATAATCTCAAGCCTGCTTCTTCTGCTTCATTCCACATCTCAGTCTATTAAACTCCCATGTCAGAAACCTAGGAGTCATCCTAGGGGGTTCCTTTATTCTCATTTCCCACATCTAATGAGAGTACTACCTCTTAAATACCAATCAAAACTCTCTTCTCTCCCTTTCTACTGTCACTGCCTCAGTTCATGGCCTGAACCCTCCTTATTCAATTTTACTATTCAATCTCCACATTGTCACCAGAGTCCTCTTCCTGTAACAGTCACAGAGGCTGGTAAGAAGTCAATTATCAGATGACCACTTTAAGACCTTGACCTGTGGAGCTAGGAGTTTGGATGCCATGGTTATCTGGGATTCTGACTTGCTGATAGAAATGTTCAAAGTTTCCAAAGAGAAAAAAAAGTACTTACAGCACATAGCAAAGAAGCCACTTGCATCTCTCAGAAAGAAAAATATTTCCATCTTTATAAAGTGTTCTGTATTGAAAAAGTAGAGCAATCTTAGTTATTCATTAACCCCAGCATCAACCCTGGAATGATATTTTCAAAGCCGATGCACTAAACCGAGGCCAAAAGAAGGAAGTAAAAAAATGGTGTGGATGGAACTTTTTAAATAATTGCTATGGATGCCAGATCTTTCATCTATAACAAAGAGAAAGTATTTTCAGAGCTGGAAGGACCCAGGCTTTAGCTAGGAAATGCGTGTTTACAGCAGGAAGAATGGAGACCATGGAAAAAAGGGCCAAGAGGCAGAAGGACAAAGACTGTTCTCCCTAAAGAGCCAAAAAGTGCTGGGATCATCAGCATTTTGATGGAATGGTGCACATACACAGAGGCTGGGTGAGCCTTTCTAACAGGTGCTGTAGAAATTATTTATGTATTGGCTTGGAGGGATGATGTCAAAGTAGCTGGCAATCCTAGACTTCTGATGCTGCACACATCTATGTCTGCTAAGGGAGCAACCAGTCTTGCTCTCTGTGCTATCTCCTGGGTAGCAGGACTCCAGAAGGGAATGCAGGAGGAGACAAGGCCAGTGGAATAAAATGGTTTCACTGTCCAGTATTCACAGTACTGAGCTGTGTGCTGCAAAGAAGCAATGGGAGCAAAGAGCGCTGGACTCAGGCAGGAAACCTCAGTTCAACCTTGCCTCTGCCAGTTTCCAGCTCCAATAGTAGCAGTAGCAGCAGTAGTAGTAACAGCAATTCCTGCTTATTGAGGCTTTATCATGTGATGGGCACGATGTGAAGAATCAAATTCCAGACACTGATTGCTTCAGGACTTCATTAAGGATGTGTATATGTTAAGTGAGGGGCAGGGGTTCAGGAATTTAGGCTGGTTGGAGAGAAGCCTAGACTGCATTCTATGGTGGGATTTGGAAGCCAGATTAAATAGTGCAACTCTACCATGAGGGCATTAGAAAGCCACCAGGGGAGTTTGTCGTCAGTGACTAGACAGAGGATGATTGTGTTGTGGCATTACATCTTCTCAGAGAAACATAGACAGAGCTCCTACTATGTGGAAAGTATCACACTCAGGACTGCGATTTCAGAAGTGATGTTAAGTATCAGCTCTGAGCCCAAGGGAACATTCTAACTACCTGACACCCACTGCCCAAACAGCAAAGGGCACACTTCACCTATGGGATGGTCGCTGGAGCATATCCCACAGCACAGCAGTGGAAAGCTCAGATCTCCCAACACCGAATCAGTTCATGCTCTCTCCTGGTGTACCACACACTGTCTGCTCTCTCAGCTGTAGGCAGTTGCTGCAGGAGAAACAGGCAGACAGTCTGGAAAGCAATCTTCCAAGCCTGTGCCCTCTGGTGGCATAGTAAGATAATGGCACAGCATGTTTTCTGCTGCATCTGATTCAGCTGAGCTTTGCTAGCCAGTAGTAACTGCAAGGATCTATTGCTGACATATCAGAAGGGCACCCGTCCCCTGAAGAATCCCTTGTTCTGGAGTCCTGTGCACCTGTCATAACTTACTACCTAGTATCTGTGTAATCAGGGGCAAGTTACTTAATATCACTGAACCTCAGTTTCCTCATGTCTATAGTGGAATGATAACAATTTCTACATCCTGTGGTTATTGGGAGTATCAAGTGATATTTAGAGGTGGTATCTGGAAGCTCCTTTGTTGTGCCTTTCACATAGCAGAAATCCAGCACCTGGAATTCTCTTCTTCAGTTACCATCTTGATTCTCTTCCCCCACAGTCCCTGTACTCCACACCCACCTCCATTCCTGACTGCTCTTCAGTTCTGCTTTCTGGAAATGCATTCTCCCTAAGATGAAATAGACTAATTGACTGCTAATGTATAAAATTTTCTTTAAAACATATTAAAAACACTACTTTCTGATTTGTGTAAAGCTGCTGGAGCCAGCACATTGACTACAGAATCTCTAGAAAGTGTAACCATATCAATACATTCCATCAGAACTAAAATTATGTATCTCTATCTTGGGATGAACAACATTATAATCCGTTCCCACACACATTCCTCAGAATTTTGTGTTAGAAATTCCACAGGTCAAAGTTCCACAGTTTCACAGTTTTTGTAATATATAAAAAATTTTCTACTACTTCTGACATGATATTTGATTCTCCATCCTAGTCTGGGAGTTAATGATGGGAACTGAGTCTAGTTACACGTTTAAAAACATTATTGGGTGAGGAATGGTGACCTTTGCAAAGGTGGCTTCTTATTGAAATTTAGATTTCACAAGCATGGAAATTCTGGCTTTTTAAGAGAGAAACATCCTAATTGAACAAAGAGAAGAACTGTTCTGTCAGCAAGGGACGCTCAGTGGGTATTCTGGGCTTGAGGTGCCTTTAATTATCTCAATTTTCCTATTCTTAAGTTTTCACTTTTTATTTCAGTGACTAACTTTAACAAAAGTGACCAGTCAATGCTGGGAAATCAGTTACTTATGAAATTTGGTAATTCACAGGATCAAGTCCTGAGTATAGATTTGGCTAATTTAATCCTCTAGCTGCATTAGATAAGTAATTCTATCTGCATGTTGACTGGCTTCAGTATAGGCTTTGAGCATTTGAGCCAGAAATTTAGGGTTTTCATCATGGCATTCTTTTCCTTAAGCATTCTAATACCATCACAAGTTTTCAACTCATGGCACAAACTCTGAATTTCTTGAAACCTTCAGACTTCTCTCCATGGCAGCCTTGCCTTCAAAAAGCTCTATATTTCAGGGGATAACTTAATTAGTTGTTTTGTCATTTAATTTTATGAGCATTATTTCATTTCATATTCCCCCTCTACAATACAAATTGGATTTTCAACTCTCTTTACCCCTACTAGACCAGAGAATCATCTTCAAAAGTTCTTAATTTCTTTAAATTTTATTGTATAAAAGCAAATTCCTCATATCAATATCCGTATCAGTCAGAGATTATAGCTCTTAACAATGGTAACTGCCGTTGGATAACCTTAACAGAAAATGCATTTATTTTAGGACATAATTATATATAAAATTAACAGGAATGCCAGAGAATCTTGCTCACTTTGTATACAAGAAGCAGTGGGGACAAAGTTATAAATCTAACCTTGTTCATGGATATCTAATGGTTTATCTGAATGTCCATTGGAAGCAACACAATTGTAAAACAGGTAATAAAATGATGTAGGGAAGAAGTATGTGCACACCCATGCAAGTGTGAACACAGTGTAAAGGATTTGTGTTCCATGAAATTTTGGTCAAAGAGCAACATCAGCAAAGTAAAGTATTAGGTGGATAAGATGATGCATTCTGTGGAAGTCAGTGGGTATCCCCCACCCCCAATACCCATCTTTGTTTAATGTGTTCATGAAAAGGTGTCCATGCCAGCTGAGATGGAGGTTATGCTTGTGCTCAGAAACATGTATCTTGACTTAATGTTGCTGATATCACTACAGCTACATTGGATATCAACACAATATGGCACCATTTATCAGGGGGTCTAGTGAGCTACGTGGTTTTAGATTGATTATTATGGACTGCTTCTATCATGGAAGGGAAATTGTGTTGATAAACATTATTATCAGAGGAATAAAAACAGACTCTAAATAGAGCTTCACTTTCCTTTCCTGAAATGCTTTTGCTAAAGCTGCCATCCAAGGAGTTATGAACCATCATATCAACCACCATAATATTCTACATAACATCCCTTCTGCCCATACAATTTTTTTCACACCAAAGTATAGCAATGGACTGACACTCATGAAATTCAAAGTTCTGAACATGTTTGCCATCACTGTGAAGCAGCTGGCCTAATTCAGAGTAGAATGGCCTTTGGTGGTCAGTGTCACTCAGTAGTTAGATCATTGGCCCACACACCTAATGGGTTGTGGGTTTGATTTCCACTCAAGGGCACATACCTGGGTTGTAGGTTCAATCCCTGGCCCAGTTGGGGCACATGCGGAAGGCAACCAATTGATGTGTCTCTCTCACATAGATGTTTCTTTCTCTCTCTCTCTCTCTCTCTCTCTCTCTCTCTCTCTCTCTCTCTCTCTCCCTCTCTCCCTCCTTCCCATACACTGTATAAAAATCAATGGGAAAAATACCCTTGGGTGAAGATTAACAACAATAACAAAAGAAGCCAGGTAGATGACATCATCTATTAGAGAAGGACAATGACCTCTGTCATGTGGTGTGTGCTCTAAATCAGCTTACAAGATATGGTACTCTTTCTCCCATAGCTTAGATTCAAAGGATCAGGAATCAAGAAGTGAAAGTGTGTGTGAATACTCTCATGATTCTCCTAAAGCACTAGCGCAATTCTTGTTTCCTGTCCCAATGAACTAAGATCTCCTGCTTCAAATGGCTTAATTTTCAAATAAATGAATCCTTCCACTGTGGGAGTTAACAATGATTCCATTAAACTTGTACTTGAGATTACCACTTAGATGCTTTGGGTTAGTCATGCCACTGTACCCATATGAAAAGATGGGGGTTAGAATACTTATTGAGCTGGTAGATCCTATCGAGAGAAAATTTCATTGCTGCACAAAATGGGGGTTTGTAATGAAGGAGTTACCCAGGGATATATAATAGTATTCCCATATCCTGTGAATAAAATCAATGGAAAACTATGGAAATCCATACAAACAGGAATGCTAATGATCCAGACCTTCCAGAAATGAAGAATTGAGTCACTCAAACAGGTAAGGAATCTCAATCAGTTAAGCAGCTTGCTGGGAACAGTGAGTATATGGACTGGGTAGTGGTTGAAGATAGTGGAAAACACCAGTTACGACCACAAGACCAGTTGCAAAACACAGGACTCTAATAGTCATCAGTATATCTTCTTTATTTTGATATCAATCTATCCTAGCTTATACTAACCAGTTTTTTACCTTCCTTTCCCTCAATTCCTTTCTAGTTGCATAAGATGTATTAATTATGGTCACTTTTATTTCAGTGTATGAGTTACAGATGTCAAAGAGGACTCAGGACACATGAACGTCGCCCAAAATGGATAAAGGGATTTGTATCTCATTTTATGAAGAGGGTTAGCATGTTCTCAGTGTACATGGAATAGTTGCATTATGATAGGTGTAAGCAAGGCTTTGCTCTTTTCTTTAGTTGGAATTGTAAATGTATGCCAAGTTGCTAAGGGCTGGACCATGAAACCTCTGTCCCATGTCAAATTGGCTAAGAAAAAATATATTTCCCAGAATTCTTTGCATGCTTCCAATTAGAATGGGGCCCATAAAATTTTTGATAAGATTTGCAAAGAAGGAATGAAACAGTGACCACGTTTCAGTCTTGATGGATGGTGTAGGACAGGGACAAGTTGCCCGCCCCCACCCCGTGATCCTGAGCGCCTATGGCTGCAACCCAGGTGAAGCCACCCTCCCAGAGTTCCCTGTGGCTGCAGCCGGTGGGTGGGGGTGGGGGGGCTGGCCCGGCTCCTGGGTGCCTGCAGTGAGCCAGAGGGAGGGAAGCACGGGTCCCAGGTGCCTGCAACTGGCTGGAGGGAGGAATCCTGGGCCACAGGTGTTGGGTGAGGCAGAGGTGGTAGGGGCGATCAGGCCATCAGGAGAGCAGGTAGGGGAGATCAGGCAGGTAGGTGGAGGTGGTTAGGGGTGATCGGGCAGGCAGGCAGGCAGAGGGGTTGGGGTGATCAGGTAGGGAGGCAGGTGAGCAGTTAGAAGACAGTGATCCTGGATTGCGAGAGACTGTCGGACATCCCCCAAGGGGGTCCTGGAATGGAGAGGGTGCAGACTAGGCTGAGGGACGCCCTGACCACTGTGCACAAATTTTGTGCACTGGGCCTCTGGTAGAGAATAAAATTAAAAAATATATTACAAAAGATCAATGAATCCAAAAGCTGGTTCTTTAAAGGTGTAGGATTGATTAACCTCTAGCCAGGATCATCAATAAACAAACAGAGAGAACCCAAATAAATAAAATAAAAAATTAACGAGGTGATTTAAAAATGGACACCACAGAAATACAATGGAGGGAGAAACCAAGACGGCAGCATAGGTAAACACCAGAAATTACTGCATCCCACAACAACTTCAAAAATACAACTAAAAAACAAAACGGACATCATCCAGAACTACAGGAAGGATGGCTGAGGGGAAATTCTACAGCTAGAAGGAAAGAGAAAAGCACACTGAGACTCAGAGAAGGTGCGGAAGTAAAGTGCAGAGGTACGGAGGCGCATGCGGCAAGGGCTGGCAACTGAGGACGCCGCTGTCTTTTTGAATCGGGAGGGAGTCACAAGCTCCCGACTGCTCTGAGCTCCAGTTCTGGGTGAGTCTCTGGGGACCCAGACTCATACAGGGAGAAACTGGACTGTCTGGCAGTGGGCAGTACTTGGAACTCTAGGGTGGCTTTCTCTCAGAGGAGCTTGTAGCGATTACTGGGACACTGAGACACGGGATCTCTTGGGGCAGGGCTGAGGATCAGCCATAGCTGTTTGCTCCACCCTGTTGATTCCCTGAGACCCTGCCCCACCCAAGCTGTGCACAGAGGCTTTTGCATATGAATGCCCTGGCCCCTGGCAATCTGAAAATTACCTAACAAACTGCAGCTGGGCCAGACAGACTCAGAACTTCCAAGAGAAGGCCCAAGGCCCCACAGCAGCTTGCATTGCTTCACAGCTGGGCCTCATCTGGGCACCTCCAAATCCCAAACAAGGAAGGGGAAACTGCAGATCTCTTCGTAGCTCCTGCTGGGTAGCCTCTGGTAGAGGCTAAATTAGCACCTCCTCAGATCCAAGAACCAGTGTACCCAGTGGTCAGATTGGGACCATTCAGATTACAACTCCTCAGATTCATAAGGGACACACTCAGGGGGCAGACTCAGTGAGCACCAAAGCCCCACTGAAGCAAGTCTTGCCCCATAAGGGTGTCTCCAGCACAGAAGTTCTTCCACTGTAGACACAGCTGATTCTCACAGACAATTGGCCTGGAGGTCAATTCCTCCCAGTGATACCAACTACAATCAAGGCTTAACTACAACAAGACTTGCACAAAGCCCACAAAGGGGTGCACCAAGAGTATCCACCTCAGGTAATTGGGGAGACTGAGCCACTGGGCCCTATAGGACACCTAGCACACAAAGCCACTCTACCAACACAGGGAAGCATAATAAATGCAGAGACAAAGAAACAGGTCACAAACGACAGAAATGGAGGAAAGCAAGCTACTGGATACAGAGTTCAAAACCACGGTTATAAGGTTTTTCAAGAATTTTCTAGAAACCACTGATAAATTTAGTGAGACACTGGAGGATATGAAAAAAGACCAACTAGAAATTAAGCACACACTGACTGAAATAAAGACTAATATACAGAGATCCAACAGCAGACAAGAGGATCCCAAAAATCAAGTCAAAGATTTGAAATACGAAGAAGCAAAAAATACCCAACCAGAAAAGCAAATAGAAAAAGAATCCAAAAATATGAAGATAGTGTAAGGAGCCTCTGGGACAACTTCAAGAGCACCAACATCTGAATTATAGGGGTGCCAGAAGAAGAGAGAGAGCAAGATATTGAAAACCTATTTGAAGAAATAATGACAGAAAACTTCCCCTACCTGGTGAAAGAAATAGACTTACAAGTCCAGGATGCACAGAGAACCCCAAACAAAAGAATCCAAAGAGGACCACACCAAGAACATCATAATTAAAATGCCAAGGGCAAAAGACAAAGAGAGAATCTTAAAAGCAGCAAGAGAAAAACAGTCAGTTACCTACAAGGGAGTACCCATAGGACTGTCAGCTGATTTCTCAACAGAAACTATGCAGGCCAGAAGGGAGTGGCAAGAAATATTCAAAGTGATGAATAGCAAGAACCCACAACCAAGATTACTTTATCCAGCAAAGCTATCATTCAGAATTAAAGGTCAGATAAAGAGCTTCACAGATAAGAAAAAGCTAAAGGAGTTCATCACCACCATACCAGTATTATATGAAATGCTGAAAGGTATTCTTTAAGAAGAGGAAGAAAAAAAGGTAAAGATAAAATTATGAACAGCAAATACATATCTATCAACAAGTGAATCTAAAAATCAAGTGAATAAAAAATCTGATGAACAGAGTAAACTGGTGAATATAATAGAACCAGGGACATAGAAATGGAGTGGACTGACAATTCTGGGGGGGAACGGGGTGTGGCAGTGCAGGAAGAGACTGGACAAAAATCGTACATCTATGGATGAGGACAGTGGGAGGGGTAAGTGCAGATGGTGGGGTGGGAACTGGGTGGAGGAGAGCTATGGGGGGAAAAGAGGAACAACTGCAATAATCTGAACAATAAAGATTTAATTTAAAAAAAAGAAATACAATGGATTGTAAGCAAATACTATGTACAACTATATGTCAACAAAATGGACAACCTCGGTGAAACACAAAAATTCTTAGAAACATACAATTTTCCAAAACTCAATCAGGAAGAATCAGAAAACCTTAGTAAGCCAATAACAACTGAAGAAATTGAAGCACTAGTAAAGAAAACTCCTAGCAAACAAAAATCCTGGACCAGATGGATTTACAGGAGAATTTTACCAAGCATTCATCTTCCTCAAACTATTCCAAAAAATTAAAGAGGAAAGAATACTACCATGCACATTTTGTGAAACCAGCATTATCTTAATTCTAAAACCAGTTAAAGACACTACAAAGAAAGAAAATTACCGGCCAATATTCCTGAGGAACAGAGATGCTAAAATCCTCAACAAAGTATCAGCAAATTGGATCCAACAATATATTAAGTAGATCAGGCACCATGACCAAGAGGATTTATTCCAGGGATGCAAGGCTGGTACAATATTCTCAAATAAATAAACATGATATATCACATAAACAAATTGAAAGACAAAGATCACATGATCATATCAATAGATGCAGAAAAGTATTTGAAAAAAAAAACCCAGCACCCTTTTTGATAAAAAAAAAACTCTCAGAAAAATGGGAATAGAGGGAGCATAACTCAACATAATAAAAGTCATATATGAAAAACCTACAGCCAACATAATATTCAATTACCAAAAACTAGAAGAGCTTCCCTTAATAGCAGGAACAAGACAAGAATGTCCACTTTCACCCCTCCTATTCAACACAGTACTGGAAGTCTTAGCCACAACAATCAGACAAGAGATAAAAGGCATCCAACTTGTAAAGGAGAAAGTAAAACTCTAATTATTCACAGATGACATGATATTATACATAGAAAACCATAAGACTCCATCAAGAAACTACCAGACTTAATAAATGAATTCAGCAAGGTAACAGTATACAAAATCAACATCCAGAAATTGATAGCATTTTCATACACCAATAATGAACTCTCGGGAAAAGAAACAAACAAATCATTGCAACAACAACAACAAAATATAAGATACCTAGGAATAAACTTAACCAAGGAGGTAAAAGACCTTTACTTAGAAAACTATAGGACATTGAAAAAAGAAATAGAGGAAGATACAAATGGAAACATATACCATGTTCATGGATTGGAAGAATTATCATTAAAATCTATACTACCCAAAACAATCTATAGATTCAATGTAATCCCTATTAAAATACCAAAGGCATACTTCATAGAACTAGAACAAATACTCCAGAAATTTATATGGAACCATAAAAGACTCTGAAATATTGAGAAAGAATAAATTTGGAGGGACCACAATACTGGATATCAAACTATACTACAAGGCCATTATAACCAAAACAGCCTGGTACTGGCACAAGAACAGGCATACAAACCAATGAATCAGAACAGAAACGCCAAAAATCGACCCACACCATTACCATCAATTAATATTTGACAATAGAGGCAAGAACATAAAATACAGTACAGACAGCCTCTTCAACAAATGGTGTTGGAAAAACCAAACAGACACATGCAAAAAGATGAAACTAGACCACCAACTTACACCTTACACAAGAATAAACTCAAAATGGATAAAAGATTTAAATGTAAGGCATGAAACCATAAAAATCTTAGGAAAAAAACAAAGGCAATAAAATATCAGACATATGACGTAGCAGAATTTTTGTTGATATGTCTCCTAGGGCAAAGGAAATAAAGGAGAAAATAAATAAATGGGCTATATCAAAATAAAAAGCTTCTGCAGAGAAAAATGAAAAAGGAGCCCACTGTATGGGAGTACATAGTAGCCAATGATATATGTGATAAGGGGTTAATATCCAAAATATATAAGAAAACATAAAACTTATGAAATTTAAAAATGGGCAGAATACCTGAAGAGACATTTCTCCAAAGAAGGCATACAAATGGCCAAGACACGTATGAAAAAATGCTCAGTCACTAACCATCAGAGAAATGCACATTAAAACCACCATGAGATGTCACCTCACACATTTCAGAATAGCTATCATCAAAACATCTACAAACAACAAGTGCTGGCAAGGATGTGGGGAAAAGGGAACACCAGTTCACTGGTGGGAATCAAGATTGGTGCAGCCACTATGAAAACAGTATGGTGTTTCCTCAAAAAATTAAAAATGGAACTTCGATTTGACCCAGTGATTCCACTCTTGGGAATATATCCTAAAAACCCTGAAACACCAGTCAGAAAGAATATATGCACCCCTGTGTGCATAGCAGCATTATTTACAATAGCTAAGATTTGGAAACAGCCCAAGTGTCCTCCAGTAGATGAATGGATAAAAAAGCTGTGGGACATATACAGAAGGAATATACTATGCAGCTGTAAAAAAACAAAAGAGGGATCTCTTACCCTTTGGAACAGCATGAATGGACCTAGGGAATATTATTCTAAGTGAAATAAGCCAACTGAGAAAGACAGATATCATATGATCTCACTTATTTGTGGAATCTAATGAACAAAATGAATTGACCAAAAAAATAAGACCTGAAGCTAGGAACAAACTTATATACCTTGATGTGGGGTTGGGGGGGATGAGAAGAGATAAATCAAAGAACTTATATACTTATATGGATAGCCCATGGACATGAGAAATCGGATGGTGAAGACCTTTGTGGGTATAGAGGTTAGGAGGGAGAGTTGGAGGGGGGGAGACTGGGAGACATCTGTAATACTATAAAAAATGAAAAATATTTTTTTAAAATCATTTTTTAAAAACACTTTTTCTAGAGAAAAATTGTCAAGGATGCTCTGAGAAGACAAGAGCATTTAAAGGAGCAAAGTGGAAACTGTTCTACCCAGTCAGGGGTCATTTGAATTCCACCTTAAGTCCTCTCTCCTTTCTTCAGAAACCCCACTCCCTATCATTCCTCCTGATTCTTTCAGCTACACATGCAAACAAAGATACTTTAATTATAGATTAACTTCACAGCAGCCTGTTCCACCAGCCAGGTTTTTTCTCCTTATTTCCTGGGGTTAGAGCACCTCTTTTTCAGTCCCTGGCAATGTTTTGTTGTTATTTCCTGCTTTATTGAGGTATAATTAGCAAAAAACAATTGTATATATTTAAAGTATACAAGATAATGATTTGATATAGGATAACACTGTGTAAAGGTCTGCACGATTAAGTGAATAAATGTATCCATATCCATCACTTCACATAGCTCCTATTTTTCTTTTGTGGTGAAAACTTTATGATTTGCTCTCAGCAAACATCAAGCATACAATTGAATATTAGTAACTGTAGTCATTCTGTCATTAGATCCCTAGAAATTATTCATCTTAAAACTCAAATTTTGTATCCTTTGATCACCATCTCACAATTCCCCCACTTCCCAGCACCCGGAAACCACCATTCTACCCTTTTTTTAAATTAAATGTCTTTAGATTTCACATGTGAGTGAAACATACAGTATTTGGTGTTTTTTCCTGGCTTATTTTATTGAGCATAATGCCCTCTGAATTTGTCCATGTTGATGAATACCTAGTTTGTTCCAATAATTTTTGGTTTCCAATTACATTTGACATACAATATTATACTAGTTTTAGATGTACAACATAGAGCTTAGACATTTACGTACCTTACAAAGTGGTCATCCCAATAAGTAATTATCTCATCTGACACCATTCATAGTTATTAAAATACTAGAGGCCCAGTGCACGGATTCATGCACATTGAAAGGAAATTAGAAAGTGGCCTACAGGGCGAGACTGGGTGATACAGGCTGGACACACCCTGGAGCCAACCTCCTGCAGTCCCTCCCTGGCCACCCGCACCTGGGGCAGTGCCAGAGCTCAGAGGGCATCTGTGAAGTGAATGGGGTCCCTCTATCAAGTTAGGTCCCTCAGCCTGGCTTGCAGGGATCAGAACAAACTGTCAGTCTGACATCCATCGAGGGGTCCAAGCCTGCGAGAAAGCACTCTTTAAAGTTGCTATCGCTTGGCAGCTACTGTGTTGAGCATCTGCCCTCTGGTGGTTAGTGTGCATCATACCTACCAGCCAGTCAGCTGGTTGCTTAGCTACATATATACAGTGGGGCCTTGACTTACGAGTTTAATTCGTTCCGTCACGGAGCTCATAACTCAAATTACTCGTATGTCAAATCAATTTTCACCATTACAATGAATTGAAATGCCATTAATCCGTTCCGGACACCCAAAAAACGAAGTTTTGCAAAATAACTGCAAGCACAAATGCGAGCACAACACTGATGCTTCAACTAAGAGCTAACCGCTTAAAGTGAATGAGTGAGACATGTGATGCTGGGCTGGTGTTGTGGTGTTCACTGTGACGTTCACTGCGCCAACTAGCGGTGGGGTATCTGAAGCTGGCTCGCAACTCAAAGCAAAAAATTGGCCCAGAGACGGCTCGTATCTCGAAAAACTCGTTAGTCGGGACACTTGTAAATCAAGGCCCCACTGTGTGTGTGTGTGTGTGTGTGTGTGTGTGTGTGTGTGTGTGTGTATTAATTAGAGGTCTGGTGCACAAAAATTTGTGCACTCAGCAGAGGGGGTTCCTCAGCCCGACCTGTGCCATCTCACAGTCTGGGACCCCTTGGGGGATGACCACCTGTGGGCTTAGGCCTGCTCCATGGGGGATTGGGCCTAAACTGGCAGTTAGACATCCCTCTGGCAGCCTGGGAGCCCTTGGGGGATGTCCACTTGCCAGCAGGGAGCAGGCCTTAGCTGCAGTCGCACATCCTTAGCACTGCTGAGGAGGCGGGAGAGGCTCCCACCACCACTGCTGTACTGGCAGCCATCGGCCTGGCTTATGGCTGAGCAGAGCTCCCCCTGTGGGAGTGCACTGACCACCAGGGGGCAGCTCCTGCATTGAGCGTCTGCCCCCTGGTGGTCTGTGTGTGTCATAGTGACCAGTCATTCCCAGTCATTCTGCTATTAGGGTCAATTTGCATATTACCCTTTTATTATATAAGCTAGAGGACTGGTGCATGGGTGGGGGCTAGCTGGTTTGCCCTGAAGGGTGTCCCGGATCAGGGTGGGAGTCCTGCTTGGGTGCCTGGACAGCCTGGGTGAGGGGCTGAGGGCCATTTTCAGGCAGGCCACAGCCTCTTCAGGGAAGGGGGTTCTACTGGGGTGCTTGGCCAGCCTGGGTGAGGGGCTAAGGACTGTTTGCAGGCTGGCCACAGCCCCTTCAGTGTGGGGGTCCCCGCTGGGGTGCCTGGCCAGCCTGGGTGAGGGACTGATGGCTGTTTGCAGGCTGGCCACAGCCCCCAGACACCCAAGCTCCCAGTGAAGGCTGGCTGGAAGCAGGTATCTGGGATTTATTTATCTTCTATAATTGAAACTTTGTTGCCTTGAGTGGAGGCCACAGCCAGCCAGGGCAGGCGGGGAGCTTGGCTTCCTCCATCGCCAGGTCAACCAAGCCTCCTGCTTGCTCCAGCTCTGTGGCTGCCAGCCGTCATCTTGGTTGGGTTAATTTGCATATAGTCATTCTGATTGGCTGGTGGGCATGGCTTGGGTGTAGCAGAGATGCAGTCAATTTGCCTGTTTCTCTTTTATTAGGATAGGTATATATTTTAGAGGCCTGGTGCATAAAATTTGTGCATGGTGGGAGGGGCATCCCTCAGCCTAGCCTGGACCCTCTCCAAATCAGGACCCCTCAGGGGATTTCCAACTGCCTCTCACAATCTGGGACTGCTGGCTCCTAACTGCTTGCCTGACTGACTTCCTGATCACCCCTAAACACTCTGCCTATCTGCCTGATCGCCCCTAACCACCTCTGCCAGCCTGATTGCCACTAACAACCTCTGCCTTCCTGCCTGATCGCCCCTAACTGTTCCCCTACCAGCCTGATTGCCCCTAATTGCTGGCCTGATAGCCCCTACTGCCTCTGCCTCACCTAACACCTAGGACCCAGGATTCCCTCCCCTGGCCAGTTAGAGGCACTTGGGAAGCAGGCTTCCCTCCTTCTGGCTGGCCAGTCACTCAGGACCCAGGCTGGCTTTGCCCAGGCCGGCTGCAATCACAGGGAACTGTGGATGGGCGGCTTCATCCAGGCCACAGCCACAGGTACCCAGGACTGCAGAGCAGAGAGCTTGTCCCTCTCCCAGGCAACAGCCACAGCTGTTGATGCCCAGGACATGCGGCTTGTACATCTCCCAGGCCACAGGCACAGGCACAGCCGCTGGCTCCTGGGACCACAGGCTGTGTGACCTGTCCCTATTCTGGGCCACAGCCCCAGCCACTGGCACCTGGAACCATGGGGCAGGCAGCTTGACCAACTCCCAGGCCACAGCCTGGCTGGTCCCCATTCCTCTCTCCCCAATGTTGAGTGTCTGAGCCATTACATGACGACGTGAGGGCATGATGACCATTTGCATATTAGCTCTTTATTATATAGGACTAGTGGCCTGGTGCACGAAATTTGTGCACAGGGGAGGGAGTGTTCCTCAGCCTGCACCCTCTCCAATCTGGGACCCCTCGAAGGATGTCCTACTGCTGGTTTACAGGGATCAGGCCTAAACTGGCAGTCGGACATCCCTCTTGCAATCTGGAACTGCTGGCTCCTAACGGCTCACCTGCCTGCCTGCCTGCCTGATTGCACATAACCACTCTGCCTGCCAGCCTGCTTGCCCCCAAATGCCCCCCTCTGCCAGCCTTATCACACAAACTGCCCCCCCTGCTGGCCTGATAGCCCCACCTCCCCTCCCCACTGTCCTGCTCACCCCCAACTGCACCCCCGCTGGCCTACTCACTCCAAACTGGCCCCCCTGCTGTCCTGATCACCTCCAACTGTCCCCCACTGATGGTCTGCTTGCCCCCAATTGGCCCCCCTCCTGGTCTGCTTACCCCCAATGGCCCTGTGCCCCACCAGCCTGATCACCCACACTTCCATCCCCTCTTGGCCTCTAACCACCTCTACCTCAGGCCTGCCACCATGGCTTTGTCCAGAAGAATGTCCGGAAGGTCTCCTGGAAGATCTCCCAGTCTAATTGGCATATTACCCTTTTATTAGTATAGATAGAGGCCTGGTGCACGGTGGGGGCCGGCTGGTTTGGCCTGAAGGGTGTCCCGGATCAGGGTGGGGGTTCCCTTGGGGTGTGGGGTGGCCTGGGTGAGGAGCCTGTGGTGGATTGGAGGCCAGGCATGCCCCCTGAGGTGAGGGTCCCCACTGGGGGTGTGTGGCCAGCCTGGGTGATGGGCTGAGGGCTGTTTTCAAGCTGGCCACACCCTCTTCAAGGTGGGGGACCCTGCTGGGGAGCCTGGCCAGCCTAGGTGAGGGGCTGATGGCTGTTTGCAGGCTGGCCAAGCCCCACAGCAGGGACCCTCACCCCATGAGGGTGTGGCCAGCCTGGGTGAGGGGCTGATAGCTGTTTGCAGGCTGACCCCAGCCCCTTCAGGGTGGGGGTCCCTGCTGGGGTGCCTGGCCAGCCTGGGTGAGTGGCTGATGGCTGTTTACCAGCTAGCCATGGCCCCGGGCAACCCAGGCTCCCAGACCCTCCTTGAGCGGAGGCCACAGTAGCTGGAAGCAGGTATCTCGGGTTTATTTATCTTGTATAATTGAAACTTTGTAGCCTTGAGTGGAGCCCACAGCCAGCCAGGGCAGATGGGAAGCTTGGCTTCCTCCATCGCCGGTGGCAACCCAAACCTCCAGTTCGCTCCAACTCTGTGGCCGTCAAAATCTTGGTTGGGTTTATTTGCATACTCGCTCATGATTGGCTGGTGGGTGTGGATTGTGGGCATGGCTTGTGGGTGTAGCAGAGGCATGGTCAATTTGCATGTTTCTCTTTTATTAGATACTAGAGGCCCGGTGCACAAAAATTTGTGCACTCGGGGGGGGATGGGGGTGTCCCTCAGCCTGGCCTGTGACTTCTCGCGGTCTGGGACCCCAAGGAGATAACGACCTGCTGGCTTAGGCCTGCTCGCGGGTGGCAGAGGGCAGGCCCAATCCCTAGGTGCAGCCCCTGGTTGGGCTCAGAACAGGGCCGATTGGGGAGTTGGGGCACCACCCCCTGTCATGCACAGAGCAGGGCTATCGGGAGGTTGTGATGCCAGCCTCAGTCACGCTCAGGGTAGGGCCGATTGGGGGGTTGGGACACCATCCCCTGTCACACTCAAGGCAGGGTCAATGGAGAGGTTGTGGCGCCACCCCCTGTCACTCACAGAGCAGGGCCCATCAGGGGGATTGGGGCTCTGTACCCTGTCACGCACAGAGCCGCAGGGCGATCAGGAGGGTGGGGAGCTCCCCCCTATCAGGCACAGAGCAGGGCTGATCAGGGGGTTGGGGCGCCTTCCCCTGTCACAAACAAAGCAGGGTGGATAGGGAGGTTGTGGCCCCACCCCCTGTCACACACAGAGCTGCAGGGCGATCAGGGGGTTTGGGCGCTGCCCCCTGTCACACTGATCCTGGTGCCGGGAGGCCTCGTTGATCCGCTGATCCCGGTGCTGGGAGGCATATTACCCTTTTACTATATAGGGTAGAGGCCTGGTGCATGGGTGGGTGCCAGCTGGTTTGCCCTGAAGGGTGTCCTGGATCAGGGTGGGGGTCCCCACTGGGGTGCCTGGCCAGCCTGGGTGAGGGGATGATGGCTGTTTGCAGCTGGTCACACACCCTTCAGGGTGGGGGTTCCCACTGGGGTGCCTGGCCAGTCTGGGTGAGGGGCTGAGGGCTGTTTTCAGGCTGGGGGTGACTGAAGCTCCCAACCGCTCCTTTTTTTTTTTTTTATTCTGGGCCAGCTTTAGCTTTGAGGCTTGGCTCCAGCTCTTAGGCCTCCGCTGCTGAAAGTAGGTTTCTGGCCTTTGCTTACAATGTTGCGATCCTGCTGGCTGAAGCCCGGCGGGCTAAAGCAGGTTTCTGGGGTTTTGTTTAGCTTCTATATTTGTTACATAGTTGCTTAGAGTTGCAGCTCAGAGGCCTGCAGTGGCAGGCGGGGAACTTGGAGTCCTCCGTCACTGAAGCAAGCAAGCCTCATGTTAATTTCAAGCTGCCTGGCTGCTGGCCGCCATCTTGGCTGGCAGTTAATTTGCATATTGCCCTGATTAGCCAATGGGAAGGGTAGCGGTCGTACGCCAATTACCATGTTTCTCTTTTATTAGATAGGAAGATTGTTGACTATATACCCTATGCTGTACTTTTTACATACCTGGAACTATGTTTATAACTGGCATTTTTTGACTGTGAATAATCCTGCAATAAACATGGGAGTGAAAATATCTTCTTGAGATACTTATTTTCCCCAATTACTTAAAATGAAAGCCAAACTCATAAATTTTAACACAATCAGCCAAGGAATTCTTGATTAAACCCTGCGCATGTGGGAAAATTTGATTTCTCCTATACCAAATTAGAATGTCCATGATGAAAACCCAAGAGACTAATGAGTAGTTTCTCTCAAACTATGCAAGAATGGGACAAATATATTACTGACATAACTTATATATGTGTAACGTGAAACTCTGAATAATGGTTCCAGGCCCATTATGCCATTTGATTCTCAAAACATCCTTGTCAGGTTGCTAGCGTATAATTTCCCTAACTTGACAAATGATAAAACTGAGGTAAAAATGATAAGGAACATATCCAAGGATGAAACCAACCTGAGACCCCAATTTGGGATTATGATTCATTTTTGTTGTCTTTATGAAAAAGGGGATTAGGAATTTTATACATTGCATTTCAAGTTGAAACCAGTAATTTATGTAAACATCATGTTCCCTTCTTTTGGGGGATCAGAGAGCAACAGAAAACATTGAAGTTTGCCTGGCTGGCATTGCTCAATGGTTGAGCATTGAACTATGAACCAGAAGATCCTAGTTTGATTCCTCGGCAGGGCATATACCCGGGTTGTGGGATTAATCTCCAGTACAGGAGGCAGCTGATCAATGATTCTCTCTCATCATTGATGTTTTTATCTCCCTCTCCCTCTCCATTCCTTTCTGAAATCAATAAAAATAAGCAGAGACTTAGAAGCATTGATTAGATGCTCAAACCTCAGAGGGAAGGTAGTGGAGGGTGGGGGTAGGGGGAGAGATCAACCAAAGGACTTGTATGCATACATATAAGCATAACCAATGAACCCAATTACCAAGGGGTGAGGGCATGGGCGGGGGTGGGCAAAGGGAGGATAAGGACACATATGTAATACTTTAATCAATAATAATATACTTTTAAAAGAAAACATTGAAATTTAATTGGAGGGAAGAAAGAAATGTATCAGTGATAATTTTCTTAAACATGATATTTCTTAAATCATTTGTTATGCAAGTTTTGTAGAAATAGTATTTTCAGAGTAAAACAATTTTTCAGAATAAGAATAAAAACTGTGTTATTTCTCTATAATTTTAAGAATTATTTACACTTGAGGTCTTGGTTTAGTGAAGATAAATGAAACAGAAAGTTGCACACTGTTTACTCAGAAATCATTTAAAACAGCTTGCCCTTTCTAAAGTTTGCCATAGTCACCTTTAGACACATCTCTCAGTGACATCAGATGAATGGCAGTGTGAGAGATCACCTTGACCGCTTTCTCTTAAATTTCAACAAGTTAACCAACTATAATTCAACAAAGAATTCCTTACTCAATACAGAGGCATGCCTGAGAGACCTGTGCATTGAAATATCTAAAGGTGGATAACCTGGAATAAACAAGGAGCCAAGAAGGGAGAAAAGTGCAGACAGCCTGAAGATGCAGCCCTACATCCAGAATCTCATGACTCAGCCTGGAGAGGGGGGGAAGCTGGCTGTATAGGTGCATCCTTTGACCAGGAGGAACAGAGAGCTGGGGGGGGGGGGGGGGGGGGAGGCAGTCCAGCATAGTTAGTTGATCCGAACAGTGACTGAGTCAGTGGACGCCTGACTGAGCATGGGATTTAGCCATCTGGTTCTCCACTGTTGAGTGGTGTTTCAGACCAAGAAATGGAACCACGGAGCCCCACTGCCACTTGGGCTCCCAAAACTCTCATCCCATTGCCCTTGGTGTCAAATTAAGGGGCATAATATCTGTAAACCAAGACTTGTTGCAGTAGAACTGCTATTTCCCTCTGTGATTGATCCCCAGGTGAGGTGCTTAGGGTGAGACCCCATGGAGGTCAGTGGTCACCATTATAGTGAGTGCAAAACAAACCCTAGTCCCAAGCAGTGCAGCTGCACTGTCTTATGGAAGCTTTGGTGGTCAAGTCTGGGAAATCACAGAGGTATAAAATCTTGTGTTTTAGTGCCATCTACTGGAAAACAGTAGAGAGATCTATTCAGAGAAAGGTGCTATAGAAGGCCATTAATATAGGCCAGTGGTCAGCAAACTCATTAGTCAACAGAGCCAAATATCAACAGTACAGCGATTGAAATTTCGACAGCCAAATTTTTAAAACTTAAACTATATAGGTAGGTACATTGTTATTAACTTAATTAGGGTACTCCTAAGCTGTCCTTTGCTAAAAACGTCCTCAATCTGATTGAGGTACGTTCGCTGAGGTCGACCCCTTCCAACTCTCCCATCCACACTCGTCTTGTATACTTGTTTCGTCTATCTCCTTTAGTTCATCCTCTCTATATGTCCAAACCATCTCACCATACCTCTCTCAATCCTCGACACTACATCTTTCTTCTTTCACTCCACAACGTCCCCTATACGTGCGCACCTGCATGTGGTATTTTGTGGAAGAGCCATACTCAAGGGGCCAAAGAGCCGCATGTGGCTCATGAGTCGTGGTTTGGCGACCACTGATATAGGCAGATATGCATGCCAGACAAAGAAGAACATCAAATACCATGGATGTAAGGAGGTGGTCAGAAAGAAAATGAAAAGCCCCAGAAAGCAAGCTGGAACACATGGAAATATGTGATATAAATGACAGAAATCTCAAGATTGGATTTCAGTTCTGAAAATACTCAACGAGATGCAAGCGAAAATAATGGCAGGCAATTCAGTGCACTCAGAAAACAAATCAATGTACAAAATTAGTACTTTACCAAAGAGATTGAAACTTTAAAAAGGAACCAATCAGAAATCATACAAATGCAATTAAGGAGAATAAGAGTCAACTATGAGTATAGAAAACAAAGCCAACCAGGAGGAAAAAATTAGTGATATCAAAGATAAGAAAGTAGAAATGACATAGAAGGAAGGAGAAACCTGAGCATAAAGAAAAATAAAAGCTCTATGAGAACTTTCTGAATCCATCAGCAAAAGCAATATTAGAATTAGTGGCATTCCAGTCAACTGACGGAAGATGGCAGCGATATAGGCAGATGCGTCCCAGGTCGTGTCCCGGAGCAAATGGAGTGAGCAGCTGAAACTAATAACACCCACCCCGAATTGGTGAAATTACTCAGTTGGTGAGCCGGTTTGCAGCCGGGAAGGGCAGAATGCCCCTGGAAAGGTAAAAATAAAAAAAAAATAAAAAAAAACAGGGATTTGTGCAGGAAAGTTTGCCAGACCTCTGAGCCCAGAGGGTCGGGGGGAGACCGCATGGCAGACGGCCGCGTCCCTTGGGACAGGCACAGCCCCTGACTGGGGAAAGGAGATCTGTGGGATTCCTGGCGCCAAGGGATTTGAGATCTGGGTTCTGTGATCACGGAGGACTGAGCCTAAAGGGGGCAGCCTGAAGAGCTGACCAGACCATGCAGTGCCGGGAAGACAAGAGCTTACAAAAACTAAGCCCCTTCCCCATTTCCGCGGCCAGCGTTTGTTTGTTTGTTTTTACTGAATCCTGTTCATAAGACATTTTGGATACAGACACTCACCTGTGCTGAAGAGAGGGAGAAGGTGCGGACGAGTGGAATCTGGGGAGAGACTGAGGAGAGAGGGGGGGCCGGGAGAGGTGGCAGCGAATTGAGTGCTGAGACACCCCTGGGCCCAGGATCTGGGCAGCCATTCTCTCCGGAGGGTGGGTCTCCTCCTCCTAGCCCCCAGGCAAGGATCATGGCCACACCCAGATTCCACCCTGAACAAGATCAAGGATTAAAATAATCTGATCAGTCCCTGGGAGTTAACAGGGTCTGGCCTATAGAGGGATTTTCAATCCCAGCAACAACACAGAGCGGGTAACTATTAAGGAAACAGCTCTGGGCAGTGGACTTCCCCACACCAGTGTTAAGTGCAATAGAGATGATAAACCCAAGCTACTGGACAGAGAGGCCCTATAGCCTCAGAGGCCAACCCAAAACCACTGCCACCCAGAGGCTGAGCCACAAACTGACTCTTAGCTAAATACAAATTAAGGCAGTCTGGGAAACAAATATGGCCTGCTTTAAAATCAGTACTGTGGTTTACAACACGGAGGAACAGTGTATCGCAGGGAAACTCAACACTCTCCTGAATACCTGACAGGACTAAGGCAAGCCAGACTGACGAGTAGAAGAACCGAAGGACCTTCACTACTGCAAATTTTTTTCTTCTTTTTCTTTTTTCTTTTTTCACCTTTTAACTAAGAAACCAATTTTTTTCTTTTTTTCCATCACCTGATTTTACCCTTTTAATTACTACATTTTTATTTTTAACCAGTATTATTACTGCTACCATTTGACCATTTTTTAAAGTGCCATTTTACAGGAGCTGGGAGCTGGGAGCTGGGAGGGCCCAGGAGCTGGGAGCTGGGAGCCCAGGGGAGAACCCCCGAGCGCCCGGGCATGGCCCTGCGCGCACCCGCCCCGCCCCAGCGCCCTGTAGGAGGACGAGCGCCTGGAGCGCGGCCTGGAGCAGCGGCACCGCAAGCTGAGCCGGCAGCTGAGCCAGCACGAACGCTGTGTGCTGAGCTGAGCCGCCGCCTGAGTCCTCGGCTTTCCGGTCGCTGCCCCGGCTTGCGCTCCCGACTACCTGGCCCCCTCGGCTGCCGCGCGCGGCCTGTAGGGGCCGCTGTCGCTCCTTCCCCGGGAGGGTCGGGAGGCCCTGGGGTCCCTAGGACCGGAGCGGCGGGGTGCCGCGCCCTCGGGCCGTATTTATTTGTCTGTGTGTGAGTGTGTGCGTGTTCGCGGGGGCTGGGGGTCCCCGGAGTGCCGCGTAGAACCCCTCCTCGATGGCAGGGCCCGGGTGGCCAGCCCCAGGGGAGCAGGGTGGCTGTGAACTGCCGCGCCCGCCCCTCCGCTTCCTGTTCTCTGTGAGCAATAAAGTTGGACAAGGCCACACAAAAAAATAAATAAAAAAAAAATAAAGTGCCATTTTATTTTCTCTTTATTTTATTTTGGGATTAGTGTTCTCTATTCTATTTTCATCATTCCTTTAGCATCAATTTTCCCTACCTCAATTTTACCTCTATGCTAAAACCCTTTCCCTCACTTATCCCATTTTGTTGTCCTGTTTCTCTTACCCTATTCCTGCTTTAGATTTTCCCTATTCCTTCTGTTTACCTCCTGTCAAAATTTCACCCTACTTATATATCCTATTTCCAATCCACTTCTCTAAATCCTTATACACATATCCCTTATCTTTCTTCACTATCCAAATTTTATTTTTTTCTTCTTTTATCTTTCTATTGTTTTGTTGCTGTTTGCTTGATTGTTTAGTATATTGGTTTTTTTGTTGTTGTTTATTTGTTTTGTGTGTGTGTGTGTGTGTGTTTAGGACTGGTTGTGAGGCTGTTTTTCTTTTTCTTTTTCTTTTTTTCCACTGGTTTTTCCCCTCCTCCTCCCCCCCGGTTATTTTTGTGCTTCTGTTTTCCCTTGCCTCTTTGGATATTATTGGTTGTTTCTAGTTTGCATTCATCTCCAGGGAGCTGTTGCTGGAGTTTGTTGGGATTAGTGGAGGTTCTATAGGAGTTTTCTCCTCATATACATAGCCTCTTCCCCTCTTCTACTTCATTCTCTCTTTTCGCTCTTTTTTTTTCTTTTTTTCTCTCTTTTTTTTTCCTCTTTTCTTTCCCCCTCCTTTTCCCAATTTCATTTTTGCACTACTTTTTTTTATTCCCTACTTTTCTTTTCTTTTCTTTTTTCTCTTTTATCTTTTTCTCGTCTTTCTTCCTTGTCCCCTAATTCTCTTAATTCGGGTGGTCACCTTTATTTGGGGTTATTAACATCGTGAATATATTTGTGTTTAGTGCCTGGTATGTGGTGCCTTATTGTGTTGTATTTTGTGCCTTTAAATCAACGCAGCAGACCCAAGCAACAGCAGCCTCCTGAGCACCACACCCTTTGTCTGAGGAACAGCAGCTGTACGTGAAGCCTCCCCCCACCAGCCAGAAGAGCCAACACAGCTGTGAACAGCTCCCACCAGAGGAGCTGCTGCCAACTGAGGAGCAGCTGCTACCACAACTGCCCGAGAAGCGACCACAGCCCAAGGAGCCACTGCCACCCAGGGAGCACCCACTGAATGACTCAACGTCTAGATATATCAGTGAGATCAAACATGGGTAGACAAAGAAACCCCCAAAGGAAAGAGAAGGAGGACTCTCCAGAAAAGCAGCTAAGTAAATCAGAGGCATGCAACATGACAGAAAAAGAATTCAGAATAAGGGTCCTAGAGTGCATAAACCGGATGGAGGTAAAAATCAACAACCTCTGCAAGAAGCTAGAAGAAACAGATGAAAAAGTCAACTACCTATGCAAGAAGCAAGAAGAAACAGATGAAAAAATCAATAACATATGGAAGAAGCTAGAAGAAACAGATGAAAAAATCAACAACTTAAGTAAGACCCAAGAAGAAATGAAGAAGAGTGATATAGCTGCAATAAAAAACACCATTGAAAGTATCAACAGTAGACTAGGAGAAGCGGAGGACCGAATTAGTGAATTAGAAGACAAGGATGCAAAACAGACCCAAAATGTACTGCAATTGGAGAAAAAAATTAAAAGACAAGAGGAGAGCCTAAGGGAGCTTTGGGACAACATGAAAAGAAACTACATACAAATAATAGGGGTGCCAGAACAACAGAAAGATGAACAAGGATTAGAAAACCTATTCGAAGAAATAATATCAGAAAACTTCCCTGAGGTGGGGAAGAAATAAGTCACACAAGCCCAGAGAGTCCCAAATAAGGTGAACCCGAAAAGACCCACACCAACACACATCATAATTACCATGGCAAATGTTCAGGACAAAGAGAGAATCTTACAGGCTGCAAGAGAGAGACGGAAAGTTACATACAAGGGATCTCCCATTAGATTATCAAATGATTTCTCAACAGAAACACATCAGGCCAGAAAAGAATGGACAGAAATTTACAAAGTGATGCAAAGCAAAGGACTGAATCCAAGAATACTCTATCCAGCAAGGCTATCATTCAAACTTAAAGGGGAAATAAGAAGCTTCACAGACAAAAAAAAAAAAAGGATAAGGGAGTTTATCACCACCAAGCCAGCAATGCAAGGAATGCTAAAGGGACTGGTGTAAAAAGAAGAAATAAAAAGCTCAGAAAGAAAACAGCCACACAAAAAAAGAAATGGCTACTAACAAGTACCTTTCAATAATAACTTTAAACATAAACAGACTAAATGCTCCAACCAAAAGACATCAAGTGGCTGAATGGATAAAAAAACATGACCCATACATCTTCTGTCTACAAGAGACCCACCTCATTAGAAGGGACACACACAGACTGAAAGTGAAAGGATGGAAAAATATCTTTCAGGCAAATGGAAAGGAAAAGAAAGCTGGGGTAGCAATACTTATATCGGACAAAATAGACCTCAGAGTGAAGGCCATAACAAGAGATAAGGAAGGCCACTTCATAATACTAAAGGGATCAATACAACAAGAAGATATAATCCTGGTAAACATATATGCCCCAATGCAGGAGCACCCAAATTCATAAAAAAAACCTCCTGGAAGATATCAAAGGAGAGATCGACAACAATACAATCATAGTAGGGGACTTTAATACACCACTGACAGCACTGGATAAGTCCTCTAGACAAGCAATCAGCAAAGAAACAGCAATCCTAAATGACTCAATAGATCAGATGGACTTAATAGACATCTTCAGAACACTTCACCCCAAAGCCACGGAATATACATTCTACTCAAGTGCTCATATGACGTATTCAAAAATAGACCATATATTGGGTCACAAGCAAAGTATCCCCAAATTCAAGAAGATTGAAATCATAAAAAGCATCTTCTCAAACCACGATGGCATAATATTAGAAATAAACTACAATAAAAACAACCCAAAATACTCAAACACCTGGAAGCTGAATAGCATGTTATTAAATATTGATTGGGTTACCAATGAGATCAAAGAAGAAATTAAAAACATCCTGGAAACTAATGACAATGAAACACAACAATCCAAAACCTATGGGACAGAATGAAAGCAGTCCTGAGAGGGAAGTTTATAGCTCTACAGGCCTATCTCAAAAAACAAGAAAAAATGGTAGTAAATCATCTAACTCTACAACTCAAAGAATTAGAAAGAGAGCAACAAGAAAACCCCAGAGTGAGCAGAAGGAAGGAGATAATAAAGATTAGAGCAGAAATAAATGACATAGAGACCAAAAAAAACAATACAGAAAATCAATGAAACCAAGAGCTGGTTCTTTGAAAGGATAAACAAGATTGACAAACCTCTGGCCAGATTCACCAAGAAGCAAAGAGAGAGGACCCAAATAAACAAAATCAGAAACGATAGAGGCGAAATAACAACAGACCCCACAGAAATACAAATGATTGTTAAAAAATACTTTGGACAGCTCTACTCCAACAAACTAGACAACCTGGAGGAAATGGACAAATTCCTAGAAAAATACAACATTCCAAAACTCAATCAGGAAGAATCTAATAATCTCAACAGGCCAATAACTATGGAAGAAATTAAAGCAGTCATCAAAAAGCTTCCATCAAACAAAAGCCCAGGACCAGACGGCTTCACAGGGGAGTTTTACCAAACATTCAAGGAAGAACTAAAGCCTATCCTCCACAGACTACTACAAAAAATTCAAGAGGAAGGAACACTTCCAAGCTCATTCTATGAAGCCAGCATTACCCTAATACCAAAACCAGGTAAAGACAACACAGTGAATGAGAATTACAGGCAAATATCCCTCATAAACATAGATGCCAAAATCCTCAACAAAATCTTAGCAAATCGGATCCAGCAGTACATCAGAAAGATCATACACCATGACGAAGTAGGATTTATCCCAGGAATGCAAGGATGGTACAATATCCGCAAATCAATAAACGTGATACATCACATAAACAAATTGAAAGAAAAAAACCACATGGTCATATCAATTGATGCAGAAAAAGCATTTGACAAAATTCAACACCCATTTTTGATAAAAACTCTCAGTAAGGTGGAAGTAGAAGGATCATACCTCAACATAATAAAGGCCATATATGACAGGCCCACAGCCAACATCATACTCAATAGACAAAAACTAACACCATTTCCCCTAAGAACAGGAATAAGACAGGGATGTCCCCTCTCACCACTCCTGTTCAACATAGTACTGGAAGTGTTAGCCATTGCAATTCGGCAAGAAGAAGAAATAAAAAGCATCCAAATTGGAAAAGAGGAAGTAAAACTGTCCTTATTTGCAGATGACATGATATTATACATACAAAACCCTAGAGACTCCATCAAAAAGCTACTAGACTTAATACATGAATTTGGCAATGTAGCAGGATACAAAATTAACCCCAAGAAATCTGAGGCATTTCTATACACCAATAGTGAACTTTCAGAAATAGAGATTATAAAAACAATCCCATTTACCATCGCACCAAAAAAATTAAGCTACCAAGGAATAAACTTAACTAAAGAGGTAAAAGACCTCTACTCAGAAAACTACAGGACGTTGAAAAAAGATTTAGAGGAAGACATAAACAGATGGAAGAACATACCATGTTCATGGATTGGTAGAATCAACATCATTAATATGTCCATACTACCCAAAGCAATCTATAAATTCAACGCACTTCCCATGAAAATACCAATGGCATACTTCACAGATCTAGAACGAACTCTCCAAAAATTCATCTGGAATAAAAAAAGACCCCGAATAGCTGCAGCGATCCTGAAAAAGAACAAAGTAGGTGGGATCTCAATACCAGATATCAAGATGTATTACAAAGCCACTGTTCTCAAAACTGCCTGGTACTGGCACAAGAACAGGCATATAGATCAATGGAATAGAATAGAGAGCCCAGAAATCGGCCAGAACCAATATGCTCAATTAATATTTGACAAAGGAGGCAAGAACATACAATGGAGCCAAGATAGTCTCTTCAATAAATGGTGTTGGGAAAATTGGACAGATATATGCAAGAAAATGAAACTAGACCACCAACTTACACCATACACAAAAATAAACTCAAAATGGATAAGGACTTAAATGTACAACAGGAAACCATAAAAATTCTAGAAGAATCCAAAGGCAACAAAATCTCAGACATATGCCGAAGCAATTTCTTCACTGATACAGCTCCTAGGGCACTTGAAACTAAAGAGAAAATGAACAAATGGGACTACATCAAAATAAAAAGCTTCTGCACAGCAAAAGAAACCATCAACAAAACAACGAGAAAACCCACTGTGTGGGAAAACATATTTGCCAATGTCATATCTGATAAGGGCCTAATCTCCAAAATTTATAGGGAACTCATACAACTTAACAAAAGGAAGTTAAACAATCCAATCAAAAAATGGGCAAAGGACCTAGATAGACACCTTTCAAAAGAGGACATTCAGAAAGCCAAGAGACATTTGAAAACATGCTCAAAGTCACTAATCATCCGAGAGATGCAAATCAAAACAACAATGAGATACCATCTCACACCTGTCAGACTGGCTGTCATCAACAAATCAACAAACGACAAGTGCTGGAGAGGATGTGGAGAAAAAGGAACACTTGTGCACTGCTGGTGGGAATGCAGACTGGTGCAGCCACTATGGAAGACAGTATGGAGTTTCCTCAAAAAACTGAAAATGGAACTCCCATTTGACCCTGTGATCCCACTTCTAGGAATATATCCCAAGAAACCAGAAACACCAATCAGAAAGGATATATGCACCCCTATGTTCATAGCAGCACAATTCACCATAGCTAAGATCTGGAAACAGCCTAAGTGCCCATCAGTAGATGAATGGATTAGAAAACTGTGATACATCTACACGATGGAATACTATGCTGCTTTAAAAAGGAAGGAACTCTTACCATTTGCAAAGGCATGGATGGAACTGGAGAGCATTATGCTAAGTGAAATAAGCCAGTCAATGAAGGAAAAATACCACATGATCTCACTCATTCATGGATAATAGAGACCATTATAAACTTTTGAACAATAATAGATACAGAGGCAGAGCTGCCTCAAACAGATTGTCGAACTGCAGCGGGAAGGCCGGGGAGGGTTGGGGGGCAGGAGGGAGGCGGGTAGGAGATCAACCAAAGGACTTGTATGCATGCATATAAGCATAACCAATGGACATAAGACACTGGGGGATAGGGGAGGCTAGGGGACTGTCTAGGGCGGGGGGAAAAATGGACACATATGTAATACCCTTTGTAATACTTTAAGCAATAATAATAATAATAATAATAAAGAATTAGTGGCATTCCAAAAGAAGAGGGAGCAGGGAATGTAGAGTCTATTCAAACAAATAGTGGATGACAACTTCTAAAATCTAAAGAAAGAACGAGATCCTCAAATCCATGAAACAAACAGAACACCTAGTTACCTCAATCCAAAGAGGACATCCAGAGGGCACTTTGTATTAAAACTGTCAAAAATTAATGGCAAAAACAATACAAAGATCAATGAAACCAAGAGCTGGTTCTTTGAAAGGATAAACAAGATTGATGAACCTCTAACCAGACTCACCAAGAAGCAAAGAGAGAGGACCCAAATAAACAAAATCAGAATTGAAAGCGGCGAAATAACAACAAATTCCACAGAAATACAAAGGATTGTTTTAAAAAATCCTATGAACAACTCTGTTGCAACAAACTAGGCAACCTGGAGGAAATGAACATATTCCTAGAAAAATACAACCTTCCAAAACTTAAACAAGAAGAATCTAAAAATCTCAATAGGCCAATAACTATGAAGGAAATTGAAGCAGTCATCAAAAAGCTTCCAGCAAACAAAAGCCCGGGACCAGATGGCTTCACAGGAGAGTTTTACCAAACATTCAAGGAAGAACTCAAACCTATCCTCCTCAGACTATTCCAAAAAACTCAAGAGGAAGGGACACTTCCAAGCTCATTCTATGAAGCCAGCATTATCCTAATACCAAAACCAGATAAAGCCAACACAATGAAAGGGAATTACAGTCGAATATCCCTCATGAACATAGATGCCAAAATCCTCAACAAAATTCTAGCAAATCAGATCCAGCATTACATCAGAAAGATCATAGACCATGACCAAGTGGGATTTATCCTGGGGATGCAGGGATGGTACAATATCCACAAATCAATAAATGTGATACATCACATAAACAAAATGACATATAAAAATCACATAGTCATGTCAATTGATGCAGAAAAAGCATTTGACAAAATCCTACACCCTTTCTTGATAAAAACCCTCAGCAAAATGGGAATAGAGGAATCATAACTCAACATAATAAAACCCTTATATGACAAACCTACAGCCAAATTCATACTTAATGAGAAAAAACTAAAACCATTTCACCTAAGAACAGAAATGAGACAGGGACTCCCACTTTCACCACTCCTGTTGGACACAGTTCTGGAAGTACTAGCCACAGCAATTAGATAAGAAGAATAAATAAAAGGTATCCAAATTGGATAAGAAGATGTAAAACTGTCACTATTGGCAGCGGATATGATACTGTACATAGAAAACCCTAAAGACTCCATAAAAAAATATTATTAGACTTAATAAAATAGCAGGATGCAAAATTAACGCCAAGAAATCTATGGCATTTCTATACACCAATAGTGAATTTACAGAAAGAGAGACTAAAGAAAAAACAACCTCATTTATCATCGCATCAAACAAAAAAAATTAAGATACCTAGGAATAAACTTCACTAAGAAGGTAAAAGACCAGTACTTGGAAAACTACAGGACACTGAAAAAAGAGATAGAGGAAGACATAAACAGATGGAAGAATATATTGTGTTTATGGATTGGTAGAATCAACATCATTAAAATGTCCATACTACCCAAAACAATCTATAAATTCAATGCACTCACCATTAAAATACCAACGGCGTATTTCACAGACCCAGAATGAACTTTCCAAAAATTCATCTGGAATTAAAAAAAGACCCTGAATAGCTGCAGCAATCCTGAGAAAGAAGAACAAACTAGGTGGGATCTCAATACCAGATATCAAGCTGTATTACAAAGCCACTGTTCTCAAAACTTCCTGGGACTGGCACAAGAATAGACATATAGACCAATGGAATAGGATAGAGAACCCAGAAATGGACCCAAACCATTATGCTTAATTAATATTTGACCAAGGAGGCAAGATCATACAATGGAGTCAAGATAGTCTCTTCAATAAATGGTGTTGGGAAAATTGGACAGATACATGCAAAAAAAAATGAAACTAGACCACCAACTTACACCATACACAAAAATAAACTCAAAATAGATGAAGGACTTAAACATAAGACGAGAAACCATAAAAATATTAGAGGAATCCACAGGCAGCAAAGAGAAAATAAAGAAATGGGACTACATCAAAAAAAAAGCTTTTGTACAGCAAAAGAAACCATCAACAAAACAACCAGAAAGTACACTGCATGGGAGAACATATTTGCCAATGTTATCACCAATGAGGGTTTAATCTCCAATATTTACCGGGAATTCACAGAACTTAACAAAAGGAAGATAAACAACCCAATCAAAAAATGGGCAATGGACCTAAATAAATACTTTTTGAAAGAGGACATAAGAAAGGCCAAGAGACATATGAAAACATGCTCAACGTCACTAATCATATGAGAGATGCAAATCAAAACAACAATGTGGTACCATCTCACACCTGTCAGAATGGCTATCATCAACAAATCAACAAATGACAATGCTGGCGAGGATGCGGAGAAAAAGGAACCCTCATGCACTGCTGGTGGGAATGCAGACTGGTACAGCTACTATGGAGAACAGTATGGAGTTCCCTCAAAAAAAAAACAGAACTGGAACTCCCATTTGACCCAGTGATTCCACTTCTAGGAATATATCCCAAGAAACTAGAAACACCAATCAGAAAGGATATGTGCACCCCTATGTTCATAGCAGCACAATTTACCATAGCTAAGATTTGGAAACAGCCTAAGTGCCCATCAGCAGATGAGTGGATTAGAAAACTGTGGTACATCTACACAATGGAATACTACAATGTGGTAAAAAAGAAGGAATTCTTGCCATTTGCAACACCATGGATGGAACTGGACAGCATTATCCTAAGTGAAATAAGCCAGTCAGAGAAAGATAAATATCACATGATCTCACTCATTTGTAGAATATAATGAACAACATAAACTGATAAACAAAAATAGATCCAGAGACAGAGAAGCATCTATCAGACTGTCAAGCCTCAGAGGGAAGGTAGGGGAGGGCGGGGTAAGGAGGAGAGATCAACCAAAGGACTTGTATGCAAGGATATAAGCCTGACACAGACACCAGGGGGGTGAGGGCATGAGGGGGAGGGGGAAATGGAAGGGATAAGGACACATATGTAATACCTTAATCAATAAAGAAAAATAAATTAAATTAAATTAAATTAAATTAAATTAAGAAAGAAAAAGAACCAATGGAGGCACAGAGCTACCAGAAAACAAAAGATAAAATTACAATAGGAAATCCTCGTATATCAATAATTATTCTAAATGTAAATGGTCTGAATTCACCAATAAAGAGGCCCAGAGTAGCAGAGTGTATCAAAAAACAAAACTCAATGATATGCTGCCTACACGAGATATATCTACAATGGTAGATCCAAAGTAAAAGGGAGGAAAATGATTCTTCAAGTAAATAACATCCACACAAAAAAGCTGGTGTAGCTATACTAATATCTGACAAAATATATTTCAAGTTAACAAAGATGGCAAAAGACAAAATCAGTACTTTATAATGATAAGGGAACTTTACAGCCAGAAAACATAACACTTCTTAATATATAGGTACCCAGCCAGGCAGCACTTACATATATAAAATAACCACTCACAGATCTAAAGGGAGAAATGGATCAAAACACAATCATGGTTGGGGACCTTAATACTCCATTGACAGCTCTAGACAGATCAACCAAAGAGAAAAATCAGTAAAGAAAAAGCAGCCTTAAATGAAACAGTAGACTAAATGGACATCATTGACAATTACAGAACCTTTCATCCTAGAATATCAGATTATACATTCTTCTCCAGCACGCATGGAACATTCTCAAGGATAGACCATCTTTGGGGTCACAAAATTACCATCAACTAATTCAAGAAGAGTGAAATTATACCAAGCATATTCTCTGACCATGATGCCTTGAAATTAGAAACCAACTGCAAAAAGGAAGAAAGAAAACCCACAAATATGTGGAGATTAAACAACATACGACTAAAAAAAATGGGTCAAAGAAGAAATAAAAGATGAGATCAAAAGAGGTAGAGACAAATGAGGATGACAATACAGCATATCAAAACTTCTGGGATGCAGCAAAAGCAATAATAAGAGGGATTTTATATCATTACATGCCTATCTCAAGAAATAAGAGAAATCCCGGAGAACCAAGATGGCGGCATAGGTTAACACCGGAGTTTGCTGCCTTGAACAACTACTTCAAAAGTGAAACTAAAAGACGGAACAGACATCACCCAGAACCACAGGAACGCTGGCTGAGTGGAAGTCCTACAACTAGGAGGAAAGAGAAACGCATACGGACACTCAGAGGAGGCGCAGTGCTGAAGTCAAATTCTGAGGTGCGGAGTGCGTGGAGTGGGCTGGCGGCAGAGGGCAAGGTTGTTGTTTTCAATCGGGAGGGAGTCGCAGACTCTGAGCTCCAGATACAGGCGAGTCTTTAGGAACCCAGACTCAAACGGGAGAAGCGGGACTGTCTGGCTTCGGTCGGAGCGAGTGCAGCTTTCTCTCCGAGGTTTGCAGCGGGTGCTGGGACTCAGAGAGGCAGAGCCCCTGGGGACAGGACTGAGAGCCGCCATAACTGCTCTCTCCAGCCCACCCTGTTGATCCTGTGCGACCCGCCCCACCCAAGCCCTGCACAGAACCATTTGCCGGATAGCCTCAGGCAAAGGCTAGATTAGCACCTCCCTAGAGGACAGAAGTTCTCTCACTGCAGACACAGCTGATTCTCACAGCCACTTGGCCTGGAGGTCAAACCCTCCCTGGTATTAGCTACAACAATCAAGGCTTAACTACAAGACTGCGCACAAAGACCACTAGGGGGTGCACCAAGAAAGCATAACAAAATGTGGAGACAAAGAAACAGGACAAAATTGTCAATGGAAGATATAGAGTTCAGAACCACACTTTTAAGGTCTCTCAAAAACTGTTTAGAAGCCGCCGATAAACTTAATGAGATCTACAAGAAAACTAATGAGATGCTCGATGTTATGATGGGGAACCAACTAGAAATTAAGCATACACCGACTGAAATAAAGAATAATATACAGACTCCCAACAGCAGACCAGAGGAGCGCAAGAATCAAGTCAATGATTTGAAATGCGAAGAAGCAAAAAACACCCAACCGGAGGGGCAGAATGAAAAAAGAATCAAAAAATGCGAGGATAGTGTAAGGAGCCTCTGGGACAGCTTCAAGCGTACCAACATCAGAATTATAGGGGTGCCAGAAGATGAGAGAGAGCAAGATATTGAAAACCTATTTGAAGAAATAATGACAGAAAACTTCCCCCACCTGGTGAAAGAAATGGACTTACAGGTCCAAGAAGCGCGGAGAACCCCAAACAAAAGGAATCCAAAGAGGACCACGCCAAGACACATCATAATTAAAATGCCAAGAGCAAAAGACAAAGAGAGAATCTTAAAAGCAGCAAGAGAAAGAAACTCAGTTACCTACAAGGGAATACCCATACGACTGTCAGCTGATTTCTCAACAGAAACTTTGCAGGCCAGAAGGGAGTGGCAAGAAATATTCAAAGTGATGAATACCAAGAACCTACAACCAAGATTACTTTATCCAGCAAAGCTATCATTCAGAATTGAAGGTCAGATAAAGAGCTTCACAGATAAGGAAAAGCTAAAGGAGTTCATCATCACCAAACCAGGATTATATGAAATGCTGAAAGGTATCCTTTAAGAAGAGGAAGAGGAAGAAAAAGGTAAAGATACAAATTATGAACAACAAATATGCATCTATCAACAAGTGAATCTAAGAATCAAGTGAATAAATAATCTGATGAATAGAATGAACTGGTGGTTATAATAGAATCAGGGACATAGAAAGGGAATGGACTGACTATTCTTGGGGGGGAAAGGGGTGTGGGAGATGCAGGAAGAGACTGGACAAAAATCGTGCACCTATGGATGAGGACAGTGGGTGGGGAGTGAGGGCGGAGGGTGGGGTGGGAACTGGGAGGAGGGGAGTTATGGGGGGAAAAAGAGGAACAAATGTAATAATCTGAACAATAAAGATTTAATTAAAAAAAAGAAATAAGAGAAATCCCAAGTAAACAATCTAACATCATTTCTTTAAAAAAATAGAGAAAGAAGAATAGAAGCAGCCCAAAGTCAGCAGAAGAAAGGAAATAATAAAAATCAGAGCAGAATTAAATGAAATAGAAAACAGACTTTACAAAAATTAATAAAATGAGGAGCTTGTTCTTTGAAAAGATTAATAAAATTAACAAACCTCTGGCTAGACTCACTAATGAAAAAAAAAAAAAGAAAAAGCCCGCATAAACAAAGTCAGAAATGAGAGAGAAGGCACCATAGACATCACAGATATACAATGGATCATACCAGCATATTAAGAAAGATTCTGTGCCACCAAATTCAATAACCTAGAAGAAATATATAACCTTCCTGGACTAAATTATGAAGAATTGGAAAATCTAAATAAACCAATCAGCAGTGAGGAAATTGAAAGAACCATCAAAAAACACCCAAAAACCAAAAGTCCAGGACCAGATGACTTTGCCAGTGAATTCTACGAAATGTTAAAGAAAATTTAAAACCTACACTTCTCAAAATCTTCCCAAAAATTGAAGAAGAGGCAATACTTCCTAACACATTCTATGAGGCCAATATAACCCTTATACCAAAACCTGGCAAAGATAACACAAACAAAGAAAACTACAGACTAATAAATCTGATGAATACAGATTCAAAAGTCCTAAAGAAAATACTAACAAATCGAATGCATCAGTACATCCAAACACAATACATAACAATAAAGCGGGTGTCATTCCAGGAACACAAGGATGGTTCAACATACACAAATCAAACAACATAATACACCACATTAACAAAAGAAAGGATAAAAATCATATGATCTTATCAATGGATGAAGAAAAAGCTTTTGATAAGATACAACATCAATTTATGATTAAAGCACTCAAAAAAATAGGAATGGAAGGAAAGTACCTCAACATAATAAAGGCCATATATGATAAAACCTTATCTAATATAATAATCAATGGCGAAAACCTAAAATCTATTCCTCTAATATCAGGAATATCCTATCTAATAAAAGACAAAAAGGGTAATTGACCATACCTTTGCTAACCCATTGGCTAATCAGGGCAATATGCAAATTAACCACCAACAAAGATGGCGGCCAGCAGCCATGCAGCTGAAGGGAGCAGGAGGCTTGCTTGCTCCATTGATGGAGGAAGCCAAGGTTCCCCGCCTGCCGCAGCCCAGTTCTGAGCTCTGAAAGCAACAAAGTTTCAATTATAGAAGCTAAACAAACCCCAGATACCGGCTTTCAGCAGGCCATGGCCTCAGAGCTGGAGCCGGCTCTCAGCTCCAGTGACGGTAACAAAGTTTCTATTATAGAAGGTATATAAATCCCAGAATGAAAAAAAAGAAAAGAAAAAAAGGAGAGGCTGGGAGCTTCAGTCGCCGACCAGCCTGAAAACGCCCTCAGCCCCTCACCCAGACTGGCCAGGCACCCCAGTGGGGACCCCCACCCTAAAGGGGGTGTGGACAGCCTGAAAACAGCCATCAGCCCCTCATCCAGGCTGGCCAGGCACCCCAGTGGGGACCCCTACCCTGAAGGGAGTGTGACCAGCTGCAAACAGCAATCAGCCCCTCATCCAGGGTGGCCAGGCACCCAAGCAGGACACCCACCCTGATCCAGGATACCCTTCAGGGCAAACCAGCCGGCCCCCACCCATGCACCAGGACTCTATCCTATATAGTAAAAGGGTAATATGCAAACTGACCCTAACAGCAGAAAGACTGGGAATGACTGGTCACTATGACACACACTGACCACCAGGGGGCAGACGCTCAATGCAGGAGCTGCTCTCTGGTGGTCAGTGCGCTCCCACATGGGGGAGCTCTGCTCAGCAACAAGCCAGGCTGATGGCTGCCAGTACAGCGGTGGTGGTGGGAGCCTCTCCTCCCTCCTCTGCAGCGCTAAGGATGTCTGACTGCAGCTTAGGTCTGCTCCCCTCTGGCAAGTGGACATCCACTGAGGGCTGCTGGGCTGCCAGAGGGATGTCTGATTGCCATCTTAGGCCCAATCCCCCCAGGGAGCAAGCCTAAGCCAGCAGGTGGTCATCCCTTGAGGGGTCCCAGACTGCGAGAGGGCACAGGCTGGGCTGAGGCACCCCCCCCCCCGAGTGCACACATTTTTGTGCACCGGGCCTCTAGTTAACTAATATTCCTCTAATATCAAGGATATTAACTCTCACCACTCTTATTCCACATGGTGCTGGAAGTCCTAGCCAGAGCAAAAAGGCAAGAGAAATAAATTAAATGCATCCAAATAAGGAATTGAGAAGTAAAACTCTCACTTTTTGTGGATGACATAATGCTGTATATAGAAAACCCTAAAGACTCTACAAAAAAAGCTATTTGAAACAATAAACAAATACAATCAAGTTGCAGGATATAATATTAATGTGCAAAAATCTACTGCCTTCCTGTATACTAACAACAAAACTTCAGAAAAATAAATTTTAAAAAAATCCTTTTTCAATTGCAACCAAAACAAAATAAATTACCCAGAATAAACTGAACAAAGGACGTGAAAGACCTACATACTGAAAATTATAAAGCATTATTAAAAGAGATTGAAAAAGGCACAACAAAATGGAAAAATATGCTATGTTTATGGATTGGAAAAATCAACATAGTTAAAATGGTCACATTACCCAAAGCAATATACAAATATAATGCAATCCCCATCAAAATCCCAATGTCATTTTTTAAAGACACAGAATTATAAACCATCATATTTGCATGGGATCACAAGACTCCGAATAGAAAAAGCAATCCTGAGAAAAAAGAACAAAACTGGAGGTATCACACTATCTGACTTCAAATTATACTACAGAGCTATGATCATCAAAACAGCATGGTATTGACAGATAACAGACACACAAATCACTGGAATAGAATAGAGAGCTGAGCTATGAAATCACATGTATATGGACAGATAATTTTGACAAAGGAGCCAGAAACTTAAAAATGGTGCTGGGAATATTGGAAAGCCACATACAAATGAATGAAACTAGATTACAGTTTTCCCCCATGTACAAAAATTAATTCAAAATGGAACAAAGATCTAAATATATTGCTGAAACAATAAGTTACATAAAAGAAAATATAGGTACCAAATTTATGGACCTTGATAATAGAGAACATAGCTAAGATTTGGAAACAGCCTAAGTGCCCATCAGCAAATGAGCAGATTAAAAAACTGTGGTACATCTACACAATGGAATACTATGCCTGCTGTAAAAAAGAAAGAACTCTTGGCCAGACCTCTGAGCCCAGAGAGTCAGAGGGAGACCGCGTGGCAGACAGCCGCGTCCCTTGGGACAGGCACAGCCCCTGACGGGGGAAAGGAGAACCGCGGGATTCCTGGCGCTGCCGGGGGAATTGAGAGCTCGGTCTGTGATCACAGAGGACTGAGCCTAAAGGGGGCAGCCTGAAGAGCTGACCAGACCATGCAGTCCCGGTAAGAGAAGAAGCTTACAGAAACCAAGCCTTTCCCGTTTCCGCGGCCGGCGTTTGTTTGTTTGTTTTCACTGAATCCTGTTCATGGGACATTTCGGATACAGACACTCACCTGTGCTGAAGAGAGGGAGAGTGTGCGGAGGAGTGGAATCTGGGGAGAGACTGAGGAGAGAAGGGGGGCCGGGAGAGGTGGCAGCGAATTGAGTGCTGAGACACCCCTGAGCCCACGTCTGAGGCAGCCATTCTCTCCGGAGAGTGAGACTCCTCCCCCCAGCCCCCAGGCAAGGAGCACAGCCACACCCAGATTCCACCCTGTAGGAGATCAAGGATTAAAATAACCTGATCAGTCCCTGGGAGTTAACAGGGTCTGGCCTATAGAGGGATTTTCAATCCCAGCAACAACACAGCACTGGTAACTCTTACGCAGCCAGCTCTGGGCAGTGAACTTCCACTGGACAGAGAGGCCCTGTAGCCTCAGAGGCCAACCCCAGAACACTGCCACCCAGAGGCTGACCCACAAACTGACTCTTTGCTAAACACAAAATAAGGCAGTCTGGGAAACAAATGCGGCTTGCTTTAAAATAAGGACTGTGGTTTACAACACAGAGGAACAGTGTATCGCAGGGAAACTCAACACTCTCCTGAATACCGGGCAGGTCTAAGGCGAGCCACACTGAAGAATAGAAGAACCGAAGGACCTTCACTACTGCAATATTTTTTTTTTTTTCTTTTTTCACCTTTTAACTAAGAAACCAATTTTTTTTCTTTTTTTTTCGTTTTTTTTTTCTTTTCCTCTTCTTCTTTTTTTTTTCTTCTTTTTTCCATCACCTGATTTTACCCTTTTAATTACTACCTTCTTATTTTTAACCAGTATTATTACTGCTACCATTTTACCATTTTTTTTAAAGTGCCATTTTATTTTCTCTTTATTTTATTTTGGGATTAGTGTTCTCCATTCTATTTTCATCGTTATATTATTGGTTGTTTCTAGTTTGCATTTATCTCCAGGGAGCTGTTGCTGGAATTTGTTGGGATTAATGGCTGTTCTATAGGAGCATTCTCCTCATATAAAAAGTCTCTTCCCCTCTTCCACTTCATTCTCTCTTTTCGCTCTTTTTTTTTCTTTTCCTTTCTTTTCTCGCTTTTACTTTCCCCCCTCCTTTTTCCCACTTTCATTTTTGCACTCCTTTTTTTGGTCCCTAATTTTCTTTTCTTTTTTCTCTTTTCTCTTTTTCTCTTCCTTCTTCCTTATCCCCTAATTCTCTTAATTCAGGTGGTCACCTTTATTTGGGGTTATTAATATCGTGAATATATTTGTGTATAGTGCCTGGTACGTGGTGCCTTGTTGTGTTGTATTTTGTGCCTTTAAATCAACACAGCAGATCCAAGCAACAGCAACCTCCTGAGCACCACACCCTCTGCTGAGGAACAGCAGCTGTACGTGAAACCTCGCCCCACCAGCCAGAAGAGCCACCACAGCTGTGAACAGCACCCACCAGAGGAGTTGCTGCCAACTGAAGAGCAGCTGCTACCGCAACCGCCCGAAGAGGAACCGCAGACCAAGGAGTCACTGCCACCAAGGGAGCAGCCACTGAACGACTCAACGTCTAGATATGTCAGTGAGATCAAACATGGGTAGACAAAGAAACCCCCAAAGGAAAGAGAAGGAGGACTCTCCAGAAAAGCAGCTAAGTAATACAGAGGCATGCAACATGACAGAAAAAGAATTCAGAATAAGGGTCCTAGAGTGCATAAACCGGATGGAGGAAAAAATCGACAACCTCAGCAAGAAGCAAGAAGAAACAGATGAAAAAATCGATAACATATGGAAGAAGCTAGAAGAAACAGATGAAAAAATCGATAACATATGGAAGAAGCTAGAAGAAACAGATGAAAAAATCAACAACTTAAGTAAGACCCAAGAAGATATGAAGAGCGATATAGCTGCAATGAAAAACTCCATTGAAAGTATCAACAGTAGACTAGGAGAAGCGGAGGACCGAATTAGTGATTTAGAAGACAAGGAAGCAAAACACACCCAAAATGTACTGCAATTGGAGAAAAAAATGAAAAGACAGGAGGAGAGCCTAAGGGAGCTTTGGGACAACATGAAACGAAACAACATACGAATAATAGGGGTACCAGAACAACAGAAGGATGAACAAGGATTAGAAAACCTATTAGAAGAAATAATATCAGAAAACTTCCCTGAGGTGGGGAAGAAAAAAGTCACACAAGCCCAGAGAGTCCCAAACAAGGTGAACCCAAAAAGACCCACACCAAGACACATCATAATTACCATGGCAAATGTTCAGGACAAAGAGAGAATCTTACAGGCTGCAAGAGAGAGACGGAAAGTTACATACAAGGGATCTCCCATTAGATTGTCAAATGATTTCTCAACAGAAACACATCAGGCCAGAAAAGAATGGACGGAAATTTACAAAGTGATGCAAAGCAAAGGACTGAATCCAAGAATACTCTATCCAGCAAGGCTATCATTCAAACTTGAAGGGGAAATAAGAAGCTTCACAGACAAAAAAAGGCTAAGGGAGTTTATCACCACCAAGCCAGCAATGCAAGGAATGCTAAAGGGACTGGTATAAAAATAAGAAATTAAAAGCTCAGAAAGAAAACAGCCACACAAAAACAGAAATGCCTACAAACAACTACCTTTCAATAATAACTTTAAACGTAAACGGACTAAATGCTCCAAACAAAAGACATCGAGTGGCTGAATGGATAAAAAAACATGACCCATACATCTGCTGTCTACAAGAAACCCACCTCATTAGAAGGGACTCACACAGACTGAAAGTGAAAGGATGGAAAAATATCTTTCAGGCAAATGGAAAGGAAAAGAAAGCTGGGGTAGCAATACTTATATCGGACAAAATAGACCTCAAAGTGAAGGCCATAACAAGAGATAAGGAAGGCCACTTCATAATACTAAAGGGATCAATACAACAAGAAGATATAATCCTGGTAAACATATATGCACCCAATGCAGGAGCACCCAAATTCATAAAAAAACTCCTGGAAGATATCAAAGGAGACATCGACAACAATACAATCATAGTAGGGGACTTTAATACACCACTGACAGCACTGGATAAGTCCTCTAGACAAATAATCAGCAAAGATACAGCAATCCTAAATGACTCACTAGATCAGATGGACTTAATAGACATCTTCAGAACACTTCACCCCAAAGCCAGGGAATATACATTCTACTCAAATGCTCATAGGACATATTCAAAAATAGACCATATATTGGGTCACAAGCAAAGTATCCCCAAATTCAAGAAAATTGAAATCATAAAAAGCGTCTTCGCAGACCACGATGGCATAATATTAGAAATAAACTACAATAAAAACAACCCAAAATACTCAAACACCTGGAAGCTGAATAGCATGCTATTAAATATTGATTGGGTTACCAATGAAATCAAAGAAGAAATTCGAAACATCCTGGAAACTAATGACAATGAAAACACAATAATCCAAAACCTATGGGACACAATGAAAGCAGTCCTGAGAGGGAAGTTTATAGCTCTACAGGCCTATCTCAAAAAACAAGAAAAAATGGTAGTAAATCATCTAACTCTACAACTCAAAGAATTAGAAAGAGAGCAACAAGAAAACCCCAGAGTGAGCAGAAGGAAGGAGATAATAAAGATTAGAGCAGAAATAAATGACATAGAGACCAAAAAAACAATACAGAAAATCAATGAAACCAAGAGCTGGTTCTTTGAAAGGATAAACAAGATTGACAAACCTCTAGCCAGACTCACCAAGAAGCAAAGAGAGAGGACCCAAATAAACAAAATCAGAAACGATGGAGGCGAAATAACAACAGACCCCACAGAAATACAAATGATTGTTAAAAAATACTATGGACAGCTCTACTCCAACAAACTAGACAACCTGGAGGAAATGGACAAATTCCTAGAAAAATACAACATTCCAAAACTCAATCAGGAAGAATCTAAAAATCTCAACAGGCCAATAACTATGGAAGAAATTGAAGCAGTCATCAAAAAGCTTCCAGCAAACAAAAGCCCAGGACCAGACGGCTTCACAGGGGAGTTTTACCAAACATTCAAGGAAGAACTAAAACCTATCCTCCTCAGACTACTACAAAAAATTCAAGAGAAAGGAACACTTCCAAGCTCATTCTATGAAGCCAGCATCACCCTAATACCAAAACCAGGTAAAGACAACACAATGAAAGAGAATTACAGGCCAATATCCCTCATGAACATAGATGCCAAAATCCTCAACAAAATCTTAGCAAATCGGATCCAGCAGTACATCAGAAAGATCATACACCATGACCAAGTAGGATTTATCCCAGGGATGCAAGGATGGTACAATATCCGCAAATCAATAAACGTGATACATCACATAAACAAATTGAAAGAAAAAAACCACATGGTCATATCAATTGATGCAGAAAAAGCATTTGACAAAATTCAACACCCATTTTTGATAAAAGCTCTCAGCAAGGTGGGAGTAGAAGGATCATACCTCAACATAATAAAAGCCATATATGACAGGCCCACAGCCAACATCATACTCAATGGACAAAAACTAACACCATTTCCCCTAAGAACAGGAACAAGACAGGGATGCCCCCTCTCACCACTCCTGTTCAACATAGTACTGGAAGTGTTAGCCATTGCAATTCGGCAAGAAGAAGAAATAAAAGGCATCCAAATTGGAAAAGAGGAAGTAAAACTGTCCTTATTTGCAGACGACATGATATTATACATACAAAACCCTAGAGACTCCATCAAAAAGCTACTGGACTTAATACATGAATTTGGCAATGTAGCAGGATACAAAATTAACCCCAAGAAATCCGAGGCATTTCTATACACCAATAGTGAACTTTCAGAAAGAGAGATTATAAAAACAATCCCGTTTACCATCGCACCAAAAAAATTAAGCTACCTAGGAATAAACTTAACTAAAGAGGTAAAAGACCTCTACTCAGAAAACTACAGGACGTTGAAAAAAGATATAGAGGAAGACATAAACAGATGGAAGAACATACCGTGTTCATGGATTGGTAGAATCAACATCATTAAAATGTCCATACTACCCAAAGCAATCTATAAATTCAACGCACTTCCCATTAAAATACCAACGGCATACTTCAGAGATCTAGAACAAACTCTCCAAAAATTCATCTGGAATAAAAAAAGACCTCGAATAGCTGCAGCAATCCTGAAAAAGACCAAAGTAGGTGGGATCTCAATACCAGATATCAAGATGTATTACAAAGCCACTGTTCTCAAAACTGCCTGGTACTGGCACAAGAATAGGCATATAGATCAATGGAATAGAATAGAGAGCCCAGAAATCGGCCCGAACCAATATGCTCAATTAATATTTGACAGAGGAGGCAAGAACATACAATGGAGCCAAGATAGTCTCTTCAATAAATGGTGCTGGGAAAATTGGACAGATATATGCAAGAAAATGAAACTAGACCACCAACTTACACCATACACAAAAATAAACTCAAAATGGATAAAGGACTTAAATGTACGACAGGAAACTATAAAAATTCTAGAAGAATCCAAAGGCAACAAAATCTCAGACATATGCCGAAGCAATTTCTTCACTGATACAGCTCCTAGGGCACTTGAAACTAAAGAGAAAATGAACAAATGGGACTACATCAAAATAAAAAGCTTCTGCACAGCAAAAGAAACCATCAACAAAACAACGAGAAAACCCACTGTGTGGGAAAACATATTTGCCAATGTCATATCCGATAAGGGCCTAATCTCCAAAATTTATAGGGAACTCATACAACTTAACAAAAGGAAGATAAACAATCCAATCAAAAAATGGGCAAAGGACCTAAATAGACACCTTTCAAAAGAGGACATTCAGAAAGCCAAGAGACATATGAAAACATGCTCAAAGTCACTAATCATCCGAGAGATGCAAATCAAAACAACAATGAGGTACCATCTCACACCTGTCAGACTGGCTATCATCAACAAATCAACAAACGACAAGTGCTGGAGAGGATGTGGAGAAAAAGGAACACTTGTGCACTGCTGGTGGGAATGCAGACTGGTGCAGCCACTATGGAAGACAGTATGGAGTTTCCTTAAAAAACTGAAAATGGAACTCCCATTTGACCCTGTGATCCCACTTCTAGGAATATATCCCAAGAAACCAGAAACACCAATCAGAAAGGATATATGCACCCCTATGTTCATAGCAGCACAATTCACCATAGCTAAGATCTGGAAACAGCCTAAGTGCCCATCAGTAGATGAATGGATTAGAAAACTGTGGTACATCTACACGATGGAATACTATGCTGCTCTAAAAAGGAAGGAACTCTTACCATTTGCAACGTCATGGATGGAACTGGAGAGCATTATGCTAAGTGAAATAAGCCAGTCAATGAAGGAAAAATACCACATGATCTCACTCATTCATGGATAATAGAGACCATTATAAACTTTTGAACAATAATAGATACAGAGGCAGAGCTCCCTCAAACAGATTGTCAAACTGCAGCAGGAAGGCCGGGGAGGGTTGCGGGGCAGGAGGTAGGGGGGTAAGAGATCAACTAAAGGACTTGTATGCATGCATAGAAGCATAAAAAAAAAAAAAAAAAAAAAAAAAAAAAAAAAGAAAGAACTCTTAACCTTTGCCACAGCATGGATGGACCTGGAGAGCATTATGCTAAGTGAAATAAGCCAGTTGGAAAAAGATAAGTATCACATGATCTCACTCATTTATGGAATATAATGAACAGCATAAACTAACAAAAATAGATACAGAGACATAGAAGCATCTAACAGACCATCAAAACTCAGAGGTAAGGCAGGGGATGGGCGGGGGGAAATAGATCAACCAAAGAACTTGTATGCATGCACACAAGCATAACCAATGGACATAGACACTAGGGAGGTAAGGACATATGCTGGGGGTCAGAAGTGGGCAGGAAGAGGTCAATGGGAAGAAAAGGAAATATATATAACACTTTAAAAAATAAAAAATTTAAATTAAAAAAAAATCCCTTCCTATATAACCAATTCATTCTGTTTCTCTGGAGAACCCTAACCAGTACATATACGGAACTTACATCTGGCAAATGTGTTAAGTTTATTTATTAATTCCAATAAATTACTTGTAAATGCTTTTAGAATTTCTAAAGACACAACTGTATTATGTGTAAATAATGAAACACAAATTCCTCCCTTTTCATTGTTTGTAAGATCTATTTATTTTTCTTGCCTTAATTTATTGTCTGGAAATATCCAGTAGAAGGTTGATTAGAAATTGAAATACAAACAACCCAGTCTCATTTCTGGTCTCAAGATCTTTCAGTATTCCACCATTGATATGCCATGTGTTGAAAGTTTTTTTTAAAAAAAATCTTTGTCAGATTAAGTAATTTTCATCCAATTCTAGTTTTCTAAGAATTTTGCACATGAATTAAGTGTGGAATTTTATCAAAGATTTTTTTGTAACTCTATTGTGATGATCATATAATCTATTTTTCTGGGATTAATTATACTACTGCTTTTTAAATTAAACTATTATTCCATTCCTAGAATAAACCCAACTTTTTTGTGATATATTTTCCTTATAAACTCTGGATTTATATTGCTAATATTTTCCATAAGATTTTTGCAAAATTCACAAGAGATTTGGTCTATGGCAGTCCTTTCTTGTAATGTCCTTGATGGTTTTAGTATCACGTTTACAATGGCCTCATAAAACAAGTAGGGAAATGTGTCATTCCTTCCTTTTCTAAATTCTGGAAGCGTTCAAGTAAGATCAGTGTGTTATTTTTCCTTAAGAGTTAGGTAGAATTCATTGTGAAGAATTGAGAGATATTAAAAAATTCCAATTTCTTTATTATTCGTAAGAGTATTGGGATTTTGTGTATTTTCTTAAAATTGGTTTTGGTTAGCTGTATTTTTACATATTTTTTTTCATTTCATAGGAATTATCAATTTTATTGTTAACTAGAGGCCCGGTGCATGAAATTCGTGCATGGGGGGTTGTGTGTCCCTCAGCCCAGCCTGCACCCTCTCCAATCTGGGACCCCTCGAGGGATGTCTGACTTCCCTTTTAGGTCCAATCCCAATCCCTCTCACAATCCAGGACTGCTGGCTCCCAACCACTTACCTGCCTGCCAGCCTGATTGCCCCTAACCGCTTCTGCCTGCCAGCCTGATCACTCCCTAACCACTCCCTTGCCAGCTTGATCAATGCTTAACTGCTCCCCTGCTGGCCCAATTGGCCCTTACTGTCCTCCCTTGCAGGCCTGGTGGCCCCCAACTGCCCTCCCCTCCTGGCCTGGTCACCCATAACTGCCCTCCCTTACCAGCCCAGCCGCCCCTAACTGCCCTCTCCTGCAGGCCTAGTCCCTGCCAACTGCCCTCCCCTGCAGGCCTGGTCACCCCCAACTACCCTCCCCTGCTGGCCTGATCACCCTTAACTGCCCTCCCTTGCCAGCCCAGTTGCCCCTAACTGCTCTCCCCTGCAGGCCTGGTCACCCATAACTACCCTCCCCTGCAGGCCTGGTTCCCACCAACTGCCCTCCCCTGCAGGTCTGTTCCCCCGCAACTGCCCTCCCCTGCAGGCCTGGTCGCCCCCAACTGCCCTCCCTTGCAGGCCTGGTCCCTCCCAAGTGTCCTCCCCTGAAGGCTTGATTGCCCACAACCGCCCACTCCTGCCGGCCATCTTGTGTCCACATGGGGGGGGGCATCTTTGACCACATGGGGGCAGCCATCTTGTGTGTTGGAGTGATGGCCAATTTGCATATTACTCTTTTATTAGATAGGATATCCTCTTATTATCTTTTTAATATTTATAGATTCTGTATTGATGTTTCTTTTTGTTACTGATACTTATAATTTATGCCTTCCTCTGTTTTTATTATCAGTTTGTCTGCAGATTCATCAATTTCATTCTTTTCAAAGAATCAACTTTTAGCTTTGTTGGTCTTCTCAATTGCCTGTTCATTCACTCCTGGTTTTACTTCTCTCTACCTCCTTTCTCAGAATTTATTTGCTGTTTTTTTTAACTTTCTTGAGGTAGGTGTTTACATCATTGATTTTTAGCCTTTCTTCTCCTTTATATTTACTTTTTTTAATTCAAATTTGGTTTATCAATGCATACTAGAAAATGCATTTTTATAACAAATTGTCAATTAATGCTGTTCACCAATCTATATATATAAAAGGTTAATATGCAAAGTGTCCCCTCAGGAGTTCAACCAGGAGACCAGGAGTTAGATCACTCGCTATGATGTGCGCTGGCCACTAGGGGACAGAGCGGAATGAAGGAAGGCCCTGGCTGGCGGCCTGCAGCCGGGGAAGAGAGGCCCCCAGCGGGCAGTCAGAAGGCCATGATGGGCCCTGATAGCTGGCCAGACCTAGAGACCCAACCTGTGCATGAATTTGTGCACCAGGCCTCTAACATTACATATTTGACAAGTTTGGGGTTTTAAAAAAAATACTTTTCAATCCTTTTCTTAGTAAATTGCATCAAAGTGAGTCATTTTGTGTCTAAGCAGAAAAATGAAATCTAAAGCCCTCCTGAGGTCATACTCAGTCTGAAAAGCTATGTTTTGAGAAATTCACCCACATTTCCACTAAACAACAGCTAGTTTTCTTACAACCTGTGAACACACATAACATGTCATACCCTTTCTTCCCATACTTTGGTTAAAAAGTGCTTTGCTTTTTTTTTCCAGAATATAACTGACTCTTTATTTTTCCTTCATTGATTTATTCAAGTTTTTTTTACTCAGTTGTGAAGACTTTCTAAGACTCCTACTCATTAGATAGGCCTTCATTCTACCTTTCTAACTTACAGTTTAATCAGCAATCCAGTTTCTCACAAGGTAAAGTATCCAGTCCTTAAATTACATGCATTTTTCTTCCCAAATGTACTAACCTGTTCGTTTTTTAAATTTTTTTTATTGTTTCAAGTATCACATGTTTCCTTTTTCCCCCTTTGACCTCTCCCCAGCTGTTCCCACCCCCCTCAGCATATGCCCACTCTCTGTGTCTATGGGTTCTGCTTATATGCATGCATACAAGTCCACTGGTTGATCTCTTACCCCCCTTCACTCCCCCACCTTCCCTCTGAGGTTGGGCGATCTGTTTGATGCTTCTATGTCTCTGGATCTATTTTTGTTCATCAGTTTATATTGTTCATTATATTCCACAAATGAGATCATGTGATATTTATAGCCTTTCTTCTTTTCTAATCTATATATATATATATATAAAGCCAGCGACTGGAATGCCATAACCACTGGAACAACTGGTTGCTATCATGCCCACTGTGGCCAGTGAACTGGCCGATGGGGGGGTGAAGCCAGAAGGCCAACCTCCCTCAGCCCCTCCCCCAAGCCTGCCCTGCCCTTGAATGGCCTGCAGCTTCTCCCCATGGCCAGCCCCACCCCGATCTCCTGTCCACCTCAATAGGAGGCAGGGCTGGCCAGCCAACCTCCTGCAGCCCCTCTCCAAGCTGGTCCTGCTCCCAATGGGCTCCCACCAGCCCGATCGGCCCACAGCCTCTCCCCCGAGCTGGCGTCATCCCTGATCTCCTTCCCACCCCAATAGAGGGCTGGGCCAGCTGGCTAACCTTCTGCAGCCCCTTGCCACTGCTGGCCCTGCCCCAGATGGGTCCCCATCACACCATAGCCCCTTGCCCTGTCTGGCTTCGCCCCTAATTTCCCCCCACCCCAATAGGGGGCAGAGCCTGCCAGCCAAAATCCTGCAGCCCCTCCCCCCAGTTGGTCCCACCCCCAATGGGCCCCCATCACCCCATTAGCCTGCAGTCCCTCCCCCAGCTGGTCCCACCCCTGATCACTCCCCCTACCCCAGTAGGGGGTGGGACCACTGGCAAACCTCCTGCAGCCCCTCCCCCCACCTAGCCCCACCCCAGATCAGTCCTCCCACCCTGATCATTGGCAGAGCCAGCCAGCCAACCACCTGCAGCCCCTCCCCCCAGCCAGCCTGGCCCTGACTGGCCCCAATTAGGGTGGGCTTGCTGGCCAACCTCTTACCGTCTCCTCCTCCCAACAGGCCCAGCCCCGATCTGCCAACTGAGGTCAGGCCAGCTGGACCCCACTCCTGCACAAATTCATGCACTAGGCCTCTAGTATGTACATAAAAGGCTTAAAGCTCTAAGCACTACTTTAAATGCACTGAACAAGTATATATGTCATATTTTTACTATAATATAGTTCAAAATATTTTCCATTTTGAGTCCTTTGTACTTCAGTTATTTAGAAATATATTGTTTAACCTTCCAATATTTGGAGATTTCTAGTAGCTTTGTTATTGATTTCTATTTTAACTCCACTGTGGTCAGAGAACATATTCTGATTTCGGCCATTTAAAATTGAGAATTGCTTTGTGACCCAGCATATGGTCAATTTTGATGAATAGTCCATGCACATTTGAAAAAAAAAATGTGTGTTCAACATTTATTGCATACAATGTTAATATATGTTAGAACATATTAGTCTAATTGTTCTTCTAAATCCAGATCTTTTTGACTGCTTATTTAATCAACTATTGTAAAAGGTGTACTAAAATCTCCAAACATGTTTGTAGAGTTATCTATTCATGTTTAGAGTTCTGGCAGTTTTCACTTAATGCATTTTGGAGATTGGATCTATTTTATTTTATGCATTCTAATTAAGATTTTCTAAAAACTTTTTGAATTGATCATGTAATCATTGTGAAATGTCTAGTATCTCTCATAATGCTTCCTGCCTTAAAGTCTAATTTGTCTTATACTAACTAGCACAAATGGAGAAGCTTTATTTTAGTTCACGTTTATTTGGTATACTAGAGGCCTGGTGTACAGATTCGTGTACCAGTGGGGTCTCTCAGACTGGCCTTCACCCTCTCGCAATCCGGAACCCCTCAGGGGATGTTGGACTTCTAGTTTTGGCCTGATCCCTGCAGGCCAAGCTGAAGGACGCCATTGGTGCACGAATCTGTGCACTGTGCTTCTAGTATGCATGTAAGATCTTTGGTTAATCTCTTCCCAGCCTCCCCCTTGTCTCCTTCCCTCTGAGATTCATCAGTCTGTTCCATGTTTCCATGCCTGTGCATTGAGCATCTTCGCCCTGGTGGTCAGTGCACATCATAGCTACTAGTCGAATGGTCAAATAGTTGTTCGGTCACTTAAGCTTTTATGTATATAGATAATTTTCAACATCATTACTTTCAAACATTCTATGTCTTAATTAAGGTATATTTCTTATAAGCACACATAATTATAATTTGCTTTTATATCCAGTCTGACAACATTTTTGTCCTGTTATGTATTTTAATTACACATATATTTTATTTTATTTATTTTATTTTTTTTACACATATATTTTAAACTCCAAAAAAATGTTGTCCTTGTTTTGTATAGCCAATATTCATGTAGATTTATTCATATAAACTCTTTGTAGTTTTCTTCATTTCTTTTTAAATTACCTGTTCTCATTGGGGATGATTTTCTTTTCATTTAAATATCTCCCTTTAGAATTTGTTTCACTGCATGTCTGATAATTAGGAATTGTCTCAATTTTTGTTATTCTTAAACCTCTTTGAGAAAAAACTTCTGATTCACCTTCATTTTCAAAGAACTTTTATGTTATTGGAACATTTTACTTTCATGAGCTTGAAAATATCATACCATTGTCTTTTTTTCATCATTTTAAAAAAATATTTATTGTTGAGAGTATTATGCATGTCCCTCTTTATTTCCCCCATTGCCCTCCTCCATACATTTCCTATCCCACCCCAGGGCTTGACCACCCTATTGTCTGTTTCCATAGGTAATGCATATATGCATTTAAGTTCTTTGATTAATCTCTTCCTATCCCCCCTTACCTCTGAGATATGTCAGTCTGTTCCATATTTCCATGCCTCTACTTGTATTTTATTCATCAGTTTATTTTGTTCATTAGGTTCCTTCGTTTATTTTGATTTTTAGATTTAATTGTTGATAGATATGCATTTATTGCCATTTTATTGCTCATATTTTTGACGGCTCTTTCTCCTTCACCTTTTTCTTCCTTCCTTCCTTCCTTCCTTCCTTCCTTCCTTCCTTCCTCCCCCCCCCCTCCTCCTCCTCCTTCTCCTTTTCTTAAAGAAGACCCTTTAACATTTCTTGGAATACTGATTTAAGGATTATGAACTCCTTTAGCTGTCTTTTGTCTGGAAAGCCCTTTATCTGCTCTTCAATTCTAAATGATAGCTTTGCTGGGTAGAGTAATCTTGGTTGTGGGTCCTTGCTATTCATCACTTTGAATATTTCTTGCCACTCCCTTCTGGCCTAAAAAGTTTCTGTTGAGAAATCAGCTGACAGTTGTATGGGTACTTCCTGGTAGGTAACTAGCTGCTTTTTTCTTGCTGGTTTTAAGATTATCTCTTTTTCTTTAGCCCTTGGCATTTTAATTATGATGTGTCTTGGTTGTGGGTCTCTTTGGGTTCCTCTTATTTGGCACTCTCTGAGCTTCCTGGACTTTTAAGTCTATTTCTTTCACCAGGTGGGAAAGTTTTCTGTCATTATTTCTTCAAATAGGTTTTCAATATTTTGTTCTCTCTCTTTTCCTACTGTCACCCCCATAATGCGAATATTGGTACACTTGAAGCTGTCCCAGCGGCTCCTTACACTATCTTTATATTTTTGGATTCTTTTTTCTTTTTGCTCTTCTTATTGGGTGTTTTTTGCTTCCTCATATTCCACATTGTTGATTTAATTCTTGAATTCCTCTACTCTACTGTTGAATCCCTATAAATTATTCTTTATTTTAGTTAGTGTATGCTTAATTTCTGACTGCTCTTTTTTCATGTCTTTGACATTTTCACTAAGGTTCTTGAAATTCTCACTAAGATCCTTGAAAGTCTCGCTAAGTCCCTTGAAGTTCTCATTACTATCCTTGAGCATCCTCATAACCATTGTGTTGAACTGTGCATCAAGTAGTTTGCTTGTTTTCATTTCATTTGGTTATTTTTCTAGAGTTTTCTTCTGTTTTTTCATTTGTGACATGTTATTTAGTCTTCACATGTTGGCTGCTTTTCTGTGTTTGTTTCTATATATTAGGTAGAGATGCTATGTCTCCTGGAATTGGTAGAGTGGATTTGTGTAGTAGGTGTCCTGTAGGTCTCAGTGGCTCAGCCTCCCTAGTCACCGGAGCTGGCATTCTAGGTGTGACCCTGTGTGGGCTGTGTACACAGTCTTTTTATAGTTGAGTCTTGATTCCTATTTTGTGTCACTTGGAAGACTTGACCCCCTGGCCAATTGGCTATGAGGACCATCTGTGAGACACCCCTATGGAGCAGGACTTGCTTCATTGGGGCTTTGGTGCTCACTGAGTCTTCCTCTTGAATGTGTCACTTGTGGATGTATAGAGTTGTCATCTGGTATGGTCTGAAGCTATCCACTGGGAGCACTGGCTCTGAGGCCTCCTGGGAGGTGAAAAGTCAGCCATTGCCTTGATCTACAGATGGCTGCTACTTGCATTGGGCTTGGAAGTGCCCAGGCAAGGCCAAGCTGTAAAGCAAGCCAGGCTGGTTCTAGTGCCATGTCTTGAGCCACTTATTCATAGGCATGGGGCACACTGATGCCAGTTGGTGCTTGTTTGAGAGATTTTAGAAAAGTAGAAGAAATATTTCAAAAATGTATACAGAACCACAAAAGACTCCAAATAGTCTGAGCAGTCTTAAAAAACAAGAACAAAGTTAGAAGTGTCATGCTACCTGATATCAAACTATACTACAGAGCCATGGTAATCAAAACAGCATGGTACTGGCATGAAAACAGACAGAGATCAATGGAATAAACTAGAAAGCACAAAAAAAGCCTATTCCTTTATGATCAATTAAAATTTGGCAAAGGAGGTAAGAACATACAGTGGGGTAAAGAATGTCTATTCAATAAGTGATATTGAGAAAATTGGACAGATTCATGCAAAAAGGAAATTAGACCATCTTCTTATACCTCAAACAAGAATAAACTCAAAATGAATTAAAGAGTTAAATGTAAGACTTGAGATCATAAAATCCTAGGAGAATACATAGGCAGTAAATTCTTGGACATTTCTCATAGCAATACTTTTTTCTTTTTATCTCCCTGGTCAAGGGTAATAAAAGAAAAATAAACAAAAGGTCCTACATCAAATTAAAAAGTTCTTGCACAGAAAAAAATCAACAGAATAAAGAGACAACCCACATATTTTCCAGTGATACATTTGGTAAGGGATATATATCCAAAATTTATAAAGAACTTATACTATGCAACACCAAAAACAAACAAAAGTCCAATTAAAATATGGGCAAAGTATCTAAATAAGCACTTCTCCAAAGAGGATATACAGATGGCCAATAGTCATGTGAAAAGATGCTCAACATCACTAATCATCAGAGAAATGCCAATAAAAACCACAATGAGATATCATCTCATACCTATCAGAATGGCTATCATCAATAAATCAACAAACAACAATGTGGATGTGGAGAAAAGGGAACCTTCATTCACTATTGGTGGGAATGCAGATTGGTGCGGCCACTATGGAAAACAATTTGGAGTTACCTCAAAAAATTAAAAATGGAATTGCCGTTTGACCCAGCAATTCCACTTCTGGGAATATATCTGAAGAAAGCTAAAACACTGAATCAAAAAAAAAATTATATATGCATCCCTATGTTCACTGAAACACTATTTATAGTAGCCAAAATTTGAAAGTAGCCCAAGAGCCCATTAGTAGATGAGTGGATAAAAAGTTATGAAATACTCGTTGGCCACAAAAAAAGAAGGAAATCTTACATTTTTCAACAGCATAGATGGACCTGGAAGTGTATTATGCTAAGTGAAACAAGCCAGTCAGAAGAAAGACAAATAACATATGATTTCACTTATAAGTGGAATCTAATAAACAAAATGGAAATAAACTCATAGATACAGAGAACAGACTGACAGCTGTCAGAGAGGAGGGGGCCTGGAAGACAGGGTGAAATACTTGAATTAAGCAAAAAATAAAACTCATAGACACAGACAACAGTATTGTGATAACTAGAGGGAAAAGGATGGGGCATGTAGAAAAGGGTAAACAGGATAAATGGTGATGAAAGGGGACTAGACTTTGGTTGGTGACCATACAATATAATATGTAATTGATGTATTATAGAATTGTACTCTCGAAAGCTATGTAGTTTTCTTAACCAATGAAACCTCAACAAATTCAAAAATTAAAATAAATAAAAATTAATTTCAAAAAATATTTTAAAATTAATTAAAACAAAAAACATGAGCAAATTCTAGTGATGTTAGATTAGGAAATGGTTTCTTAGATATGACACTAAAAGCACATCAAGAAAATATATAGCTAGAGTGGCCATTATCAACAAGACAAGCAATAACAAGTGTTGGAGAGGTTGTAGAAAAAATGGAACCCCCATTCACTGCTGGTGGGAATGTAGACTGGTACAACCACTATGGAAAGCAGTCTGGCGATTCCTCAAACAATTGAGAATAGAGCTACCATATGACCCAGCAATCACTCTCCTGGATATATACCTGAAAAACTTGAAATAATGTACTTGCAGATATATGCAACCCTATGTTCATTGCAGCATTATTCACGGTGGCCAAGACATTGAAACAACCAAAGTGTCCTGCAATAGAGAACTATATAAGGAAGATGTGGTACATATACACAATGGAATACTACACAGCCATAAGAAATAGCACCATTTGCAGCAACATGGATGGACCTTGGGAACTTTATGCTAAGTGAAATTAGTCAGAAAAAGCTACAAACCATATGATTTCACTTATATGTGGGAGAGAAAACTGAAACTCATGAACACAAATAGTGTTGTGGTTGCCAGAGAGAAGGGGGTTGGGGGAGGAGGGGTCCTAATATATGGTGACAGGAGAAGATTTGACTTTGGTGGTAGGCACGCAGTGCAATATACAGATCTTGTAACATAGAAATCCACCCCTGAAACCTGTGTGGTCATATTAACCAATGTCACACCAACAAATTTAATAAGTAAATATATATATATATATATACAGTACTACATAACATTTTAAAATTTTTATTGTTTGAAGGACACCATCAATAAAGTGAAAAGACAATTCAATTCACATAATCAAAGAAAATGTTTGCAAATCATATATCTGATAAGGGACTTATAGCTAGAATATATAAATTATATAAAGACCTCTTATGATTCAATTATAGACATAAATCAATTTAAAAATAGGCAAACAATATGAATGGACATTTCTCCAAATATATAAAAATGGGCAATAAGTACATGAAAAGATGCTCAAATTATTAGTCCTTACAAAATGCAAATCAAAACAAGAACCACTTCATATCCACTAAAATGACTATAATAAGCAAAATCATACAATAGCAAATGTTGGCCAGAATTGGGAAAAATTGAAACTTGGACATTGTTAGTGGGAAAGCAAAATGGTATAACACTTTTGTATACAATTTGCCAGTTTCTCATTGAGTCCAGCCAATATCACTTAGTAGTTGAGCATCAACATATAAACCAGGAGGTCATGGTTCTATTCCTGGGCAGGGTGCATGCCAGGGTTGCAGGCTCAATCCCCCAGTAGGGGTTGCGCTGGATGCAGCCAATCAATGATTATCTCTTGTCATTGATGTTTCTACCTCTCTCTCCCTCTCCCTTCCTCTCTAAAATAAATTATATATATAAATTAAACATTCAATTGCCAAGTGAGCCAGCAATTTCTGTCTTAGATAACTATACAAGTAGAGATTTGAAAACATGTCCACACACAGACTCACCAAGAAGCAAAGAGAGAGGACCCAAATAAACAAAATCAGAAATGATAGAGGCGAAATAACAACAGACCCCACAGAAATACAAACGATTGTTAAAAAATACTATGGACAGCTCTACTCCAACAAACTAGACAACCTGGAGGAAATGGACAAATTCCTAGAAAAATACAACATTCCAAAACTCAATCAGGAAGAATCTAAAAATCTCAACAGGCCAATAACTATGGAAGAAATTGAAGCAGTCATCAAAAAGCTTCCATCAAACAAAAGCCCAGGACCAGACGGCTTCACAGGGGAGTTTTACCAAACATTCAAGGAAGAACTAAAGCCTATCCTCCACAGACTACTACAAAAAATTCAAGAGGAAGGAACACTTCCAAGCTCATTCTATGAAGCCAGCATCACCCCAATACCAAAACCAGGTAAAGACAACACAATGAAAGAGAATTACAGGCCAATTTCCCTCATGAACATAGATGCCAAAATCCTCAACAAAATCTTAGCAAATCGGATCCAGCAGTACATCAGAAAGATCATACACCATGACGAAGTAGGATTTATCCCAGGAATGCAAGGATGGTACAATATCCGCAAATCAATAAACGTGATACATCACATAAACAAATTGAAAGAAAAAAACCACATGGTCATATCAATTGATGCAGAAAAAGCATTTGACAAAATTCAACACCCATTTTTGATAAAAACGCTCAGTAAGGCGGGAGTAGAAGGATCATACCTCAACATAATAAAAGCCATATATGACAGGCCCACAGCCAACATCATACTCAATGGACAAAAACTAACACCATTTCCCCTAAGAACAGGAACAAGACAGGGATGTCCCCTCTCACCACTCCTGTTCAACATAGTACTGGAAGTGTTAGCCATTGCAATTAGGCAAGAAGAAGAAATAAAAAGCATCCAAATTGGAAAAGAGGAAGTAAAACTGTCCTTATTTGCAGATGACATGATATTATACATACAAAACCCTAGAGACTCCATCAAAAAGCTACTAGACTTAATACATGAATTTGGCAATGTAGCAGGATACAAAATTAACCCCAAGAAATCTGAGGCATTTCTATACACCAATAGTGAACTTTCAGAAAGAGAGATTATAAAAACAATCCCGTTTACCATAGCACCAAAAAAATTAAGCTACCTAGGAATAAACTTAACTAAAGAGGTAAAAGACCTCTACTCAGAAAACTACAGGACGTTGAAAAAAGATTTAGAGGAAGACATAAACAGATGGAAGAACATACCATGTTCATGGATTGGTAGAATCAACATCATTAAAATATCCATACTACCCAAAGCAATCTATAAATTCAACGCACTTCCTATTAAAATACCAACGGCATACTTCACAGATCTAGAATGAACTCTCCAAAAATTCATCTGGAATAAAAAAAGAGCCCGAATAGCTGCAGCAATCCTGAAAAAGAACAAAGTAGGTGGGATCTCAATACCAGATATCAAGATGTATTACAAAGCCACTGTTCTCAAAACTGCCTGGTACTGGCACAAGAACAGGCATATAGATCAATGGAATAGAATAGAGAGCCCAGAAATCGGCCAGAACCAATATGCTCAATTAATATTTGACAAAGGAGGCAAGAACATACAATGGAGCCAAGATAGTCTCTTCAATAAATGGTGTTGGGAAAATTGGACAGATATATGCAAGAAAATGAAACTAGACCACCAACTTACACCATACACAAAAATAAACTCAAAATGGATAAAGGACTTAAATGTACGACAGGAAACCATAAAAATTCTAGAAGAATCCAAAGGCAACAAAATCTCAGACATATGCCGAAGCAATTTCTTCACTGATACAGCTCCTAGGGCACTTGAAACTAAAGAGAAAATGAACAAATGGGACTACATCAAAATAAAAAGCTTCTGCACAGCAAAAGAAACCATCAACAAAACAACGAGAAAACCCACTGTGTGGGAAAACATTTGCCAATGTCATATCTGATAAGGGCCTAATCTCCAAAATTTATAGGACTCATACAACTTAACAAAGGGAAGATAAACAATCCAATCAAAAAATGGGCAAAGGACCTAGATAGACACCTTTCAAAAGAGGACATTCAGAAAGCCAAGAGACATATGAAAACATGCTCAACGTCACTAATCATCCGAGAGATGCAAATCAAAACAACAAGGAGGTACCATCTCACACCTGTCAGACTGGCTATCATCAACAAATCAACAAACGACAAGTGTTGGAGAGGATGTGGAGAAAAAGGAACACTTGTGCACTGCTGGTGGGAATGCAGACTGGTGCAGCCACTATGGAAGACAGTATGGAGTTTCCTCAAAAAACTGAAAATGGAACTCCCATTTGACCCTGTGATCCCACTTCTAGGAATATACCCCAAGAAACCAGAAACACCAATCAGAAAGGATATATGCACCCCTATGTTCATAGCAGCACAATTCACCATAGCTAAGATCTGGAAACAGCCTAAGTGCCCATCAGTAGATGAATGGATTAGAAAACTGTGATACATCTACACGATGGAATACTATGCTGCTGTAAAAAGGAAGGAACTCTTACCATTTGCAACGGCATGGATGGAACTGGAGAGCATTATGCTAAGTGAAATAAGCCAGTCAATGAAGGAAAAATACCACATGATCTCACTCATTCATGGATAATAGAGACCATTATAAACTTTTGAACAATAATAGATACAGAGGCAGAGCTGCCTCAAACAGATTGTCGAACTGCAGCGGGAAGGCCGGGGAGGGTTGGGGGACAGGAGGTAGGGGGGTAAGAGATCAACCAAAGGACTTGTATGCATGCATATAAGCATAACCAATGGACATAAGACACTGGGGGATAGGGGAGGCTAGGGGACTGTCTAGGGCGGAGGGGGGGGGAATGGACACATATGTAATACCCTTTGTATTACTTTAAGCAATAAAAAAATATATATATATACAAAAAAAGAAAACATGTCCACACAAAATTCATACATTAATATTCATAGCAGCCTTATTCATAATAGCAAGAAGTGGAAACAAATGTCCATCTGCTGATGAGTGATGAGCATGATATATCTATAAAATGAAATATTATTCAGCAAAAAATAATGAAGTATGCTACAACATGGATGAACTTTAAAACCATTATGCCAAGTAAAAGAAACCAGACACAATGTGTGTTTCCACTCATACGAAATGTCTAGAATAAGCAAATCCATAGTGACCAAAATTAGATTAGTGGCTGCTAGTGTCTTAGGCTGGGATTTGGAATTGTTAATGGCTGCTAAAATGTATAGAATTTCTTTATGGGATGATAAAATGTTCTAAAATTAGATTCTGTTGATGGTTGCACAACTCTTTGAGTATACTAAAAACAATTGAATAAGTGACACCTTAAATGAGTGAACTGTATTTTCTGTGAATTATAGTATGATGTTATTTAAAAAATAAACATAGTCATCTTTTGATAAATAGCCCTTTGAGGACCAAATTTCTGGCCCAGCTTTATTTCAGGTAAAGTAACCCAGTATACACACTGATTTCATATTTAAAAGATATCAAATTTTAGCCATATATTTCAGAAAACAGAAATTCTTAAGAAGAGGAATATAAACATTGAAGCATGCTAAATAAATCATATTAGTATGACAAATTAGAATAAGTGGAAATAAATTAATCTGTAATCCTGTGAATTTATTGGCAGTCACCTTTATTCCTAATAATCAGGGAAACAAAGATCTGATAAATTGAAAATGATAAAATCAGTATTCTAAAACCCAATATAATAATGATATATAATATTGAAACTCAGAAAAAAAGAAACCATGGCACTGGGATCTTTATGAAAAATGGTGGTATTTAAACAGATAGAACAGAAGGGGGAAACTGCTAGGGTCCAACCCCAGCAGGTCCAGGGGTCCCCAAAGGTGTGGACGGAGTCGGCGAAGAAGGAATGGCACGGAGACAGCATCCAGTTGATCAGCAGCCTAGCCACGATCTCTAGCCAGGATCTCCAGCCAAGTTCTGTTCAGGATCTCCAGCGAAGTTCTGGTTAGGATCTCCAGCCAGGTTCTGTGTCCATGTTCTCCAGACAGGTTCCCTCTCTAGGTTCTCCAGCCAGGTTCTGTCCAGGTTCTCCAGCCAGGTTCAGTCACCAGGTTCTAGTCAGGTTCTCTTGCCATGTTCTATCCAGGTTCTGTAGCCAGGTTCTGTCTCTAGGTTCTTCAGCTAGGTTCTGTCTCTAGGTTCTGTCTCTAGGTTCTGTCTCCAGTTTCTGTCCAGGATCTATTGCCATGTTCTCTCCAGCGAAGTTCTTCTGTCTCTAGGTTCTGTGTAGGTTCTGTGTCTAGGTTCTGTGTCCTGTTGTCTTGTTACATCTGTATTTATACCAGTTGATTCCAATCCTATCAATCTCTATTCCAAAGGTTAGGGCATTTCTTATCTCCATTCCAGGGAGTAAAGATTATGTAGCTTAAGCATGATTGTTCGTAGTTAAAGTGATTAATTACCCGCCTGGCACTTAGTTAAGGGGTTTTATTCCTTTTCTAACTTCAGGGGAAAATCCCTACCTGGGGAAACAACCTTTCTCAGAGAGGAGACCTTGGTTAAAACACATAGTGCCAAGAAGGTGAGCAAACATATTAAGAACAGCATGCCATATATGCCAGGTCCCTTGAAACAGCAAGGATGGACCGGCTCCCAGCAGGAAACAGCATCAAGCAACCATTTATGTATCTAATATATGCTCAGGATAAGCCAAGGCATGGGGACAAATAAAGCATTTGCTTGAGATACTGATGAGTCCAAAACCATTTGATGGTGAGCCTGCGTTAGAGATTTTTGTTTATGCATATCCAACACATCAATCAAAACATATTCAAGGCCCAGAAGGTGTGGCTCAGTGAACCAGGTGGTCATGGTATGATTCCCAGCAGGAGCACATGCTCTGGTTGTGGGCTCGATCCCCAATAGGGGGCATGCAGGAGGCAGCCAATTGATAATTGATGTTTCTATCTCTCCCTCCTCTTCTCTCTGAAATCAATAAAAATATTTTTCTTAAAAAACATATTTGGCACCTGATAAGTAAGGTAACATATGAATATCCTTTATTCCAATGAGGTAGGGGGTATTATAAACTGTGTAGATCCATCCTTGTATTTTGAGGCAATTTAGTTAATAAAATCATCAAGAGCAGCCTCAAAAAGAGAAGGATGTTGGAAAAGGGCAGCACTGAGTTGGAGGTCTTAGTGCTCTGGTTGCCAGGCAGCCACCCTCAGGCCTTCTTTTGTTACCGTGGTGATATTGGAGAGCTTACCGAAATACTCTTTCAGATAGCTTCTGAACTCTCCAAATCCTTTTAGCACCAAGTAGTCATGCCACTTCCATTTCCTCCTCCCCCACATCTCTACCCACACTGTCATAATCTTATGAATTCAATGAACCTACAAGTATACCTCAAATGCCCAATATCCAAGGCCAGAAAATGACAATGATTTTTCTACCCAAGCAAAAATCAATGAAAGGATAGTTAAATAAATGAGAATATCAAACAGGGATATGCAATTAAAAATATCAAAATAAAAATAACCAGAACAAGGTTATTCAAATAAAGTATATATAAATATATATATTTGGGGGATAATCCAGGCTCTGTCCAACTTCATCTCATAAAAAGAACTTTGGCTTAGTAATCAGTAGTTCTGATGCTATGTCACTTACTTCTCTGTGAACTTGGCCATGTTGGTCCCATTTTCTGGGCTGAAACTGGCAGTCCAATGCTGCCTGCCATTCCTGCCTGCTGCTCCTGGGCATCCTGGCCCCACTGCTGCTTCTCAGTAGGCTCACTGTTGCTCTGCTATGATCTCTGGGTTGTGGCAGCCAGCCATGAGCCCTACATCTGGCACCCGTTGGTCAGCTGAGTGGCACTCCTGCTGTAGGAGCACACTGAACACCAGGGGGCAGCTCCTGGTGGTCAGTGTGCACTCAAACAGTCACTTAGTCTTTTATATATAGAGATATAAAGCTCTTGCTGGCGCCAATAGCATGCACGTGTTTCCATATGTCATTGTTGATTGTGAATTTGGTTGACACTTCTATTATAGAGAAAGGGCGAATAACGATATTAAAATATTTCTTCTAATTTCCTTTCAATGTGCACAAATTCATGCACTGGGCCTCTAGTAAATAATAAATCAGTTTCTGCTCTCAAAATGCTTACAGCTAGCTAAATTACTGGTTCTTAAACAAGGGCAATTTTCCCCACAGGGGAGATTTGTCAATGTCTGGAGATATTTTGGGATGTCACAACTAAGGGGTGGGGGTGGTGCCACAAGCATCTGGTGGGCAGAGGCCAGGAATACTGCTAAACATCCTCCAGTACACAAGATATGACCACAACAAATAATTTTCTGGCCCAAAATGTCAAGAGTGTCCAGATTGAGAAACCCTGAGTTAGAAAGACAAGCTACATACATTAGAAGTTGTTTTTTTTAATTACAAGATATTAGGTGATATACAGTTAAATGTGTGATATATACAAGGTGATACAAATAAAAGAAAGGTCATTATACTTCAAATTATACTTCAAAGCAACAATAATGAAAACAGCATGGTACTGGCAGGAAAAACAGACTCATAGACTAATGGAACAGAATTGAGAGGCCAGAAATATACTCACTTGCATATAGGCAAATAATTTTCAACAAAGAAGCCAAAAATATAGAATTGGAAAAGGAAGGCCTCTTCAATAAATGGTGCTGGGAAAATTGAAAAGCCATATGCAAAAGAATGAAATTAGACTGACCTTTATCATGCAAAAGAATGAAACTAGACTGATCTTTATCACCCTAAATAAAAATTAACTCAAAATAGATCGAAGACTCAAATTAAGACCAGAAGCAATAAAATACATAGAATAAAACATAGGTACTACATTTATGGATCTTGGTCTCAGAAAGGATTTTATTATTTTGACCTCAGAGGCAAGAGAAATAAACGTAAAAATAATTGAATGAAGTTATTTCAAACTAAAAAGCTTCTATGCAGCAAAATAAACTGCTGACAAAACAAAAAGGCAAACCACCAAATGGGCAAAGATATTTGCAAGCAAAACCTCCGATAAGGGGTTAATATCCAAAATATATGAAGAACTTATACAAATCAACAACAATGACAGCAAAAAAAACAAACAAACAAAACAATCCAATTAAGAAATAGGCAGAGGACCTAGACCAGTGATGGCGAACCTATGACACGCGTGTCAGAGGTGATACACGAACTCATTTTTTTGGGTTGATTTTTCTTTGTTAAATGGCATTTAAATATATAAAATAAATATCAAAAATATACATCTTTGTTTTACTATGGTTGCAAATATCAAAAAAATTCTATATGTGACACGGCACCAGAGTTAAGTTAGGGTTTTTCAAAATGCTAACACGCCGAGCTCAAAAGGTTCTCCATCACTGACCTAGACAGACACTGCTCACAAGAAGATATACAAATGGCCAAGAGATAAATGAAAAGATACTCAACTTCACTAGCTATTAGGAAAATGCAAATCAAAACTACAGTGAGATACCACTTCACACCTGCTAGAATGGCTGTTATCAACAAGACAAGTAATAAAAAGGGTTGAGGAGGTTGTGGAGAAAAAGGATCACATACATTATTGGTGGAAATGTTAACTTGTACAGCCACTATGAAAAACAGTATGGAGGTTCCTCAAAAAGTTAAGAATAGAAAAAACTGAAAACATCTATGTATATAAAAGCCTAAGCGACCATTACAACTGAATGATTGGAATGACCAGAATGACCAGTTGACCAGTCGCTTTGACGCACACTGACCACCAGAGGGGCAGATGCTCAATGCAGGAGCTTCCCCCTGGTGGTCAATGTGCTCCCACAGCTAACCCCCCATGGCCCCACCCTATGGCTGGCCAGGCCCCATCGGCCCCTGGTGCTAAACCATTCATAGAGACCTACTTCTAAGTTGGGGTTTCATATGCAGCAGAACAGTTCCCTCGCTGTGATCTATTGAAAGACAGCCCTTGACACAAGGGTTTGTCTCACTTCCTTCCTCTCCCTTCCACAGGGGCCACCTGCCCACTGTGGTGGCAGCGCAGTGGTGAGGGAAGGAGGAGGGGGAGGGAGGGAACTGCACAGTGGCAGGGCACGGACAGCGGCGGCAATGTCGTGTTCGTCCCTTCCGCACCCAGCCCAGCGACAGTCACCTCCTCTCCCAACCCCACTGGGGCCCTCAGCCCCGGGCTAGGACAAGGAACCGGCAGTGGGTGGCAACTCCCTCCTTGGGGCCTGCTGACCAACCTCCTGCAACACCTCCGCCCCCCAGCCAGCCAACCTTTCATGGTCCATCCCGCCTAGCCGGCCAACCTCCCGCAGTCCCTCCCACCTCCCCACCTCCCCCCCACCCCCATGCACGAATTCGTGCATCAGGCCTCTAGTCTACACTAATAAAAGAGAAACATGGTAATTGGCGTACGACCGCTACCCTTTTCATTGGCTAATCAGCGAGATATGCAAATTAACTGTCAGCCAAGATGGCGGCTGGCAGCCAGGCAGCTTGAAACTAACATGAGGATTGCTTGCCTCAGTGACGGAGGAAACCAACGTTCCCCGCCTGCCTTTCAGGCCTCTGAGCGGGCAGTATAAGAAACTCTGTAACAAATACCGCCGGACTTCAGCCAGCAGGATCGCAACATTGTAAGCAAAGGCCAGAAACCTACTTTCAGCCGAGGCCTAAGAGCTGGAGCCAAGCTTCAAAGCTAAAGCTGGCCCAGAATAAAATAAAAAAAAAAAAAGGAAAAAAGGAGCAGTTGGGAGCTTCAGTCACCCCCAGCCTGAAAACAGCCCTCAGCCCCTCACCCAGACTGGCCAGGCACCCCAGTGGGGACCCCCACCATGAAGGGTGTGTGACCAGCTGCAAACAGCCATCATCCCCTCACCCAGGCTGGCCAGGCACCCCAGTGGGGACCCCCACCCTGATCCAGGACACCCTTCAGGGCAAACCAGCCGGCCCCACCCTTGCACCAGGCCTCTACCCTATATAGTAAAAGGGTAATATGCCTCCCAGCAATGGGATCAGCGGAGCCATGAGGCCTCCCGGCACCGGGATCAGCGTGACAGGGGGCAGCGCCCAAACCCCCTGGTCGCCCTGCAGCTCTGTGTGTGACAGGGGGTGGGGCCACAACCTCCCTATCCACCCTGCTCTGTTCGTGACAGGGGAAGGCGCCCCAACCCCCTGATCAGCCCTGCTCTGTGCCTGATAGGGGGGAGTTCCCCAACCCCCCCCCCACACGGGCCCTGCTCTATGTGTGATGGGGTAGAGCCATAACCTCCCCATTGGCCCTGCCCTGAGTGTGAGAGTGGCGGCGCCCCAACCCCCTGATCAGCCCTGCTCTGTGGGTGATAGAGGGCGGTGCCCCAAACCCCTGATCGGCCTTGCTCTGTGTGTGACGGGGGCAGCGCCCCAACCCCCTGATTGGCCCTGCTCTGTGCGTGACCGAGGGTGGCGCCGCAACCTCCCCATCGACCCTGCCTTGAGTGTGACAGGGGACGGTGCCCCAAGCCCCCAATCGGCCCTACACTGATCGTGACTGAGGGTGGCATCACAACCTCCCAATCTCCCTGCTCTGTGCATGACAGGGGGCGGCGCCCCAACTCCCCAATCGGCCCTGCTCTGAGCCCAACCAGGGGCTGCACCTAGGGATTGGGCCTGCCCTCTGCCACCCGGGAGCAGGCCTAAGCCAGCAGGTCGTTATCTCCCGAGGGGTCCCAGACTGCGAGAGGGCACAGGCCGGGCTGAGGGACCCCCCCTCCCCCCCGAGTGCACAAATTTTTGTGCACCGGGCCTCTAGTTTATTCATAAAGATATATGTACCTCCCTGTTGGGTATTTACCCAAATAACTTGAAAACATTGACTCATAAAGATGTTTATACCTTATATTCATTGCAATATTATTCACAGTGACGAAGATCTATATATAGAGAGAGCAGTAATATGCAAATGAGGTCAGGACTCCGTCTAGGTCATGACCAGGGCCCCTAACCTGAGAGAACAACAAGCAGGTGTAGCCCAGAGCCTGAGAGATAAACACAGAGGGGCGCCTACTCTGAGCTTCTAAGGCATGGCTGTGGGCAGGCCCCCAGTGGACACACACACACGCACACACGCACACACACACACACACAAACTCACACGGGGCGCCTGCTTAGAGCCTCCTATGTGGATGGGGGCAGGCCCCCAGTGGACACACAAAAACACACACGGCTGCCTGCTCCAAACCTCCGAGGCATGGTTGGGGACAGGCCCCCAGCAGATATAAGCGCACACACACACACACACACACACACACACACACGGCACCTGCTCCGAGCCTCCCTGGCATGGCTGGGGGCAGGACCCCAGTGGACACAAACACACACACACACACACACACTCATGAACACACACGTGGCACCAGCCACAAGCCTCCAAGCCATGGTTGGGGGCAGGCCCCCAGCCGATATAAACACACACACAAGGCGCCTGCTCCAAAGCTGTGCAGCATGGCTGGGGGCAGGCCCTTGGTGGACACACACACACACACACACACACACGGGGCGCCTGCTCTGAGCCTCCCAGGCACAGCTGAGGGCCCCCAGCAGACACACACACACACACACACCTAGGGCTCCTGGACTGTGAGAAGGGGCAGTCTGGGCTGAGGGACCCCCAACCCACAGTGCACGAATTTTGTGCATTGGGCCTTAGTATGGAAATAATCAGAGTGTCCTTTGATAGGTGATTGGATAAAGAAGATATGAAATACACACACACACACACACACACACACACAATGGAATTCTATTCAACCATAAGAAAAGAAAATACTACCATTTGCAACAAGTGTACAAATCTTGAGAATATCAGGCTAAGTGAAATAAGCCTGATAGAAAAAATCAAGAACCATGTGATTTCATTCATATCTATCCTATCTAATAAAAGACAAAAAGGGTAATTAACCATACCTCCACTATGCATCCCATTGGATAATCAGGACGATATGCAAATTAACCACCAACAAAGATAGCGGTTAATTTGCATGCGCAGGCTCCAAGCCGTGGAGCGAAGCCAAACATCCCCGAAGCCGCCGAACAGCGAGGCCTCACCACCCTGGTTTCGGTGGAGCCGCGAGGCCTCCTGGCCCGTGGAGCAGCATAACAGGGGGCGGTGCCGAACCCCCTGATCGGCCCTGCTCTGTGCCTGACAGGGGGCAGTGCCCCAACCCCCTGATCTGCCCTGCTCTGTGTGTGACAGGGGGTGGCACCCCAACCCCCTGATCGGCCCTGCTCTGTGGGTGACAGGGGGTGGCACCCCAACCCTCTGATCCGCCCTGCTCTATGCGTGACAGGGGGCAGCGCCCCAACCCCCTGATCAGCCAGCTCTGTGTGTGACAGGGGGTGGCACCACAACCCCCCCACCATCAGCCCTGCCCTGAGCGTGACAGGGGGCGGCGCCGCAACCTCCCGATCTGCCCTGCTCTGTGTGGGACAGGGGAAGGTGCCCCAACCCCCTGATCCGTCCTGCTCTGTGTGTGACAGGGGGTGGCGCCACAACCCCCCAATTGGCCCTACCCTGAGTGTAACTGAGGGTGGCATCACAACCTCCCGATCCGCCCTGCTCTGTGAATGACGGGGCAGTGCCCCAACTCCCCAATCGGCCCTGCTCTGAGCCCGACCAGGGGCTGCGGGGCAGGCATCTAGGGATTGGGCCTGCCCTCTGTCACCCGGAAGCAGGCCTAAGCCAGGAGGTCGTTATCCCCCAAGGGGTCCCAGACTGTGAGAGGGCACAAATGGGGCTGAGCGACACCCCCCCCCACCACACCAGTGCACAAATTTTTGTGCACCGGGCCTCTAGTCCTATCTAATAAAAGACAAATAGGGTAATTAACCATACCTCTGATACGCTTCCCATTGGCTAATCAGGGAGATATGCAAAGTAACTGCCAACAAAGATGGAGGCCAGCAGCCACGCAGCTGAAGCAAACAGGAGGCTTGCTTGCTCCAGTGATGGAGGAAGCCAAGGTTCCCCGCCTGCCACGGCCCGGCTCTGAGCCTGAAAGCAACAGCTCTGAAAGCAACTATGTTTCAATTATAGGAGCCAAACAAACCCCAGATATCTGCTTTATGCAGCCTAGGCCTCAAGCTGGAGCCGGGCCTCAGAGCTGGAGCCGGCTCTCAGCTCCAGTGACAGCCATAGAAGGTAAATAAATCCCAGAATTTAAAAAAAAAGATAGAAAAAAAGGAGAGGTTGGGAGCTTCAGTTGCCCACCAGCCTGAAAACGGCCCTCAGCCCCTCACCCAGACTGGTCAGGCACCCCAGTGGGGACCCCCACCCTGAAGGGGGTGCAACCAGATGCAAACAGCCATCAGCCCCTCATCCAGCCTGGCCAGGCACCCAAGCGGGACCCACACCCTGATCCGGGACACCCTTTAGGGCAAATCAGCTGGCCCCCACCTGTGCACCAGGCCTCTATCCTATATAGTAAAAGGGTAATATGCAAACTGACCCTAATAGCAGAAAGACTGGGAATGACTGGTCACTATGACACACACTGACCACCAGGGGGCAGACACTCAATGCAGGAGCTGCCCTCTGGTGGTCAGGGCGCTCTCACATGGGGAGCTCTGCTCAGCCACAAGCCAGGCTGACGGCTGCCAGCACAGCAGTGGTGGTGGGAGCCTCTCCTGCCTCCTCAGCAGCGCTAAGGATGTCCGACTGAAGTTTAGGCCTGCTCCCCGCTGACAAGTGGACATCCCCGAGGGCTGCCGGGCTGCCAGAGGAATGTCTGATTGCCATCTTAGGCCCAATCCCCTGGGGAATGGGCCTAAGCCAGCAAGTGGTCATCCCCCAAGGGGTCCCAGACTGCAAGAGGGCACAGGCCAGGCTGAGTGACACACCTCCCTGAGTGCACAAATTTTTGTGCACCGGGCCTCTAGTATATATATAAAAGGCTAAGCAACCAGCCGACCAGCCAATCAGCCAGTAGGTACAACCCGCACTGACCACCAGGGGGCAGATGCTCAATGCAGGAGCTGCCGAGTGACAGCAACTTTGCAGAGTGCCCTCTCACAGTCCAGGACCCCATGGGGGATGTCAGACTGCAGGTTTCAACCGGATCCCCACAGGCCAGGCCAAGGGCTTTCACCTGCTGGAGGGACCTCGCTCACTCCACAGATGCCCTTCAAGTCCTGGCACTGCCCCAGGTGCAGCCAGCTGGGGAGGGACCACGGGTAGTTGGCTCCAGGGCATGTCTGGCCATCTCACTCAGTCCCACCCTGCTGGCCACCTTCTAATTAATTTACTTTCAATGTACACAAATCTGTGCACCAGACCTCTAGTGTGGGATATAAAACTGAAAGCCACAAATGAACAAACAAGAAAGACAAACAAAAACTCATAGGCACAGACAGCAGTATGGTGATTACCAGAGGGAGGAGGTGTGGGGGTAATAAAAGGTAAAAGCGTTCATATATATGGTGACAGAAGGAGATTTGTCTTTGGGTGGTGAACACACAATGCACTATACCAGTGATGGTGAACCTATGACATGCATGTCAGAGGTGACATGTGAACTCATTTTTTTTGGTTGATTTTTCTTTGTTAAATGGCATTTATTTATTTTTTTTTATTTAAATCTTTATTGTTCAGATTATTACATTTGTTCCTCTTTTTTCCCCCCATAACTCCCCTCCTCCCAGTTCCCGCCCCACCCTCCGCCCTCACTCCCCACCCACTGTCCTCATCCATAGGTGCACGATTTTTGTCCAGTCTCTTCCCGCATCTCCCACACCCCTTTCCCCCCCCCAAGAATAGTCAGTCCATTCCCTTTCTATGTCCCTGATTCTATTATAATCACCAGTTCATTCTGTTCATCAGATTATTTATTCACTTGATTCTTAGATTCACTTGTTGATAGATGCATATTTGTTGTTCATAATTTGTATCTTTACCTTTTTCTTCCTCTTCCTCTTCTTAAAGGATACCTTTCAGCATTTCATATAATCCTGGTTTGGTGGTGATGAACTCCTTTAGCTTTTCCTTATCTATAAAGCTCTTTATCTGACCTTCAATTCTGAATGATAGCTTTGCTGGATAAAGTAATCTTGGTTGTAGGTTCTTGGTATTCATCACTTTGAATATTTCTTGCCACTCCCTTCTGGCCTGCAAAGTTTCTGCTGAGAAATCAGCTGACAGTCGTATGGGTATTCCCTTGTAGGTAACTGAGTTTCTTTCTCTTGCTGTTTTTAAGATTCTCTCTTTATCTTTTGCTCTTGGCATTTTAATTATGATGTGTCTTGGTGTGGTCCTCTTCGGATTCCTTTTGTTTGGGGTTCTCTGCGCTTCTTGGACCTGTAAGTCCATTTCTTTCACCAGGTGGGGGAAGTTTTCTGTCATTATTTCTTCAAATAGGTTTTCAATATCTTGCTCTCTCTCATCTTCTGGCACCCCTATAATTCTGATGTTGGTACGCTTGAAGCTGTCCCAGAGGCTCCTTACACTATCCTCGCATTTTTGGATTCTTTTTTCATTTTGCTTTTCCGGTTGGGTGTTTTTTGCTTCCTCGCATTTCAAATCATTGACTTGATTCTTGCGCTCCTCTGGTCTGCTGTCGGGAGTCTGTATAATATTCGTTAAGTTAAATGGCATTTAAATATATAAAATAAATATCAAAAATATAAGTCTTTGTTTCACTATGGTTGCAAATATCAAAAAAATTCTATATGTGACACGGCACCAGAGTTAAGTTAGAGTTTTTCAAAATGCTGACACACAGAGCTCAAAATGTTCGCCATCACTGCACTATACAGATGATGTGTTATAGAAATGTACATTTGTAACCTATATAATTTTATTAACCAATGTCACCCCAATAAATTTAATTTTTAAAAATTCAAAAAAAAGAAAGGTCATTTGTGGGAAAGTGTTTATTGCCTTCACTATCTGATAAGCGTAGACAGAGAACCTCCCAAATGCTGGGTGCCTTTGAAGCCCTAGCAAAGGTTGGAGCTAGGCACCACCTTTGTTTGTCCAGACAGTGGTAGCTGAAACAACTCCCCCATTTATTATTATGTAAATCCTTGCTGATGGGCTAGCCTGCCTGTTGCCAGGGGTCACCTGCCTAAGGGCTATGCTATGGGTGTGTCCCAGGATCAATAAAAGCTTGGTGAAGCCTGAGCACGGGAGGAAGTCCTTCCCCTTGAGGTGGACTTGCCCGCCTGGTCCCTCAATATTTCCAATTATCTCTTGTCTTTTCATTTTCATTTGTGTGCGGCTCTGCTTCCAGTTTCTGAACCCTGACCCACGCAGGACGTGGGAAAGAAACACTCAACAGTCATTCTAGAATGAATTGGCATGGGAGGCTTCATGAAAGATGTGGGACTCAAGCTGTAATATGTCACTCTTCTCAAATCAGAGGAAAGCCTACAGAACCCGTCTACTTTTCTGACTTCATCTCCTACCACTGTCCCCTCACCCCTCCTCTGACTTTTTCATGTCCTTAAAAATATCAAGTATTTTCCTGTCTCATAAAATCTGTTTTTACTGTTCCCTGTGATTCAAGCATCCTTTCCTATAATATCTATATACTCACTTCGTATAGGTCTCTGTTCTGTTCAATTTCTTAATATCTAGAGCCCTTCCCTAATCATGCTCTATATAAAATATTAATTCATGCCTCATCCACTTCCTTTCCCCTTATGTGTTTTGGTCTTCATAGCAAGACTGTACCTGGTCCAGAGCAGATACTCAAGAAATATGTGTACAATGAGTGAATTCATTAAATATGAATAATGGCAGATTCTCCCATGCCAAGCAATGAGAAAAAGCTTGACTAAAGGAGCATGAGTACTGTTATCCCCATCTCCTTAGAATAGTGCCCACCTCATAGTAGGGACTTCATAAATCTATTTATATAATAGGCGAATATGCAAAGTGTCCCCACGGGAGTTCAACCAGGAGACCGGGAATTCTATCATTCACTATGATGTGCGCTGATCACCAGGGGGCAGCGCAGAAAGAAGAAAGACCCTGGCCGGCAGCTACCAGCCAAGGAAGGGGGGCCCTGGCTGGAAGCCGGAAGGCCACGATCACCCATGATCACCAGCCAGGCCTAGGGACCCTACCCGTGCACAAATTTCGTGCACTGGGCATATAGTAGTAAATAAATAATGATGAAATAGAAGCAAAGGGAGACTAATATAATTAAAAGAAGCCTATAACCATCTTCGAAATGAATTCTTAAGGCAATTACTACATTCTTTGTATACTAATACATCTGGGTACATATAACATGTTTTATTTTCAATTCTGGCTATTACCAGCTTTCTCACTTTACATTCATTCCATATATGGTAGGTCCTCGGGTTTGTTCAGAGATCCATTCCTATGGCGCAACATAACGCAATTTTTGTGGTAAGTCAAAACCCACCTACATAAGCACCTGCGTCACTCACATGGAGCACATACACAGCAGTAATAAAGTGAAACAGTAAAAAAAAAAATTAAAAGAAAGATAACAATTCCTGACCTTTACTTGTGGTAAATAAATAATAAAAAACATAAAGCACATATGTACATACGTCAAAATGACGGAACTTTATTTTTTTATAAATAAATGGAAGATGGCAATGTAACCACAAAACGACGTATGTTGAGTCCAACGTAACCTGAGGACTGTCTATATATTCTTTGTAGTTTAGAGATAGTTTCTGAAATTCTATATCCTAGCTGTACGTTAAGCCAGGTATTGCTTAAAACATAAATACATTTTTAAATTTATGTTTATTGTTGAAAGTATTACAGATGTCCCCATTTTCCTCCTTTTTACGCCCTTCACCCCGTCTCACCTCCTCCCCCCACAAGCTTTCACTGCAGTATTATCTGTGTCCATGGCATATAAATTATTTGGTTAATCTCTTCCTGCCCCTCCTCCCCACTTGGCAGCTCTTTAATTTTCTGTCTTCTTTTGCACTTAATCACTAATTCATTCGCCCTGCACTCTACAATTATACTAATGATAATAGCAATCGTAACTAACATTTATGGACTTTTTGTGTTAGAAACTGTCCTGAAGGGTGTGGATATATTATCTGGTTTCAATCATACTACAGGAAACCCATGTTATCACATTTATGTATATTAACCAACTCTAAATTACTTTCTGTTCCTAGTCCAAGGCCAAACCCCCGAAAACACTGAGAAATGATTACTTGCACCCCGCTTCCAGTCACCTTCTCTTTTACATTGCGTCTGGGCTCCATCCTTTCTTGAAAAGTCACTGAGTGCTCCTCCCCCTCCTTCTTGTTAAACTTTGGCAACCATGGCAACCAATGCTTTTCCTGGTAGCCCGCAGGTAACGCGGCCACCAGGGGTCAGAGGTCCCGCGACGTAACCACGCATGCGAAGCCTAGTGACCTGACCTCTATGTAGAGAGCGCGCCTACCAAGGGGCGGGGCTAAAGAGCCGACGTGTGCGCGCGCAGATTGTGACCTAGCGGGTGCTTTCGCCAGTCTGAGGGGGCAGAGTCGTGTCGTTCACTCGCTCGCTGGCGCTTCTTCTTCTTCTTAGTCTCTCAGTTTTGGACAGAGCAAGTTAGGTTTTAGGAATAAAGAGTGTACGCGATTTTCTCACCATGCCTGGTGAGCAAGACCAGCCTCAGGCAGGCTCCTCACTTGCTGGGGTGGACCGGCAGGATTCTGAGGTAAATTGGCCTTGGGCCCCGGGAGGAGTGAGACCTGAAGCCGGTGCCCCAGGGCCGAGGTCCTGGATCCAAAAGGTTCTTGAGCAAGTAACAGACTCACCTCTCCAGTGGCTCACTCCCTCGGAGGTGGATCCTGTCGCTGTGCTGGCCGTCCAACGGTACCTGTTAGAAGAAGAGCCGGGAGACATAATTCGCAAACGATCCCGTTACCGCTATGATGTTACCGTTTCAGACGGGGTGTATCAGGAGAAGTGCTTTCTCCATCCCAGACTAAACTTTCTGGTCTCTAAAAATATCCTGAGAGTTGGCATCAAAATGAGAATTTTCAGAGTCTCGTGTCTTTACAACGAGAAAAGGTTAGGCCAGGGTATCCTCTGCATTGATAATGTCGACTGTGTGGAGACCTTGGACACCATTTCTTTAGCGACTCCCTTCAGAAATAGTGCGCACCAGGAGATACCCGAGAGGCCCTTAAGAGGCGGGAAGAGTCATTACCTTGCCCTGTGGAATAACGAAGATCCGTATGGAGATATCTGGTTAACGAACAAGCAACCTGAGGAATACAATTTTAACAGTAAGTAATGGGAGGTAACCACGGGACGGGGTGTAAAAATAGTTTTGGGGTGCTTATGTTAATGGGAAAGGAAGCGGGAATGTCGGTATTGTTTATTGGGAGTGCTAGACAGTTTTTCCTCAGTGACGGAGAGACGCTCGCTTAATGAAATTTGCACAGCCCTTGTCTTGCTTTGATTGTGTAAGTGGCTGTTCAGAAAGTGTCTGAATAATCTTAATTTTTAAAAATTACATCTTAAACTAATCTGTCAAACCTAGTGGTGTTGCAGTCAGCAGTCCTAAGTGTTCATTGTACGTTTGACCAGTGGAATTGATCTTAACGTCATTACCATTCCAGTTTGTGGAAATAGTACTGTGTTGATTAGAGTGTCTATTGATTTGAATTAGAAATAAAAAGTTGTAAATATTTGTGGTTTTAACCTTCATTCAAAAAAGAATGTTCTATGATTTTTCCTTAATAATTTACATTAATGAAATGCCATTTTATGTCTTTGAGTATAGCAGTTATGTAAATAATAGCTTTTCGAACTTGTGATTTTGTGGGAAGACTTGGAATTCTCATGTTTATGTTTCTTATGACCACGGGCAATGCTGATCTGAGAAGTTCAATTCTTCTGGGTCAGAAATAGGAAGTTAACTTGAAAATGTCAACTGGTCATCAGCAACTGCTCTAAAATATGTTTTATCTTAAAACAATGAAGTAAAGGGAATGATTATATTATGGGCATGTACATGTATGGAATGGGGAAGAAATAAAAATGGAAAAAATACAAGCAAAAGTGTTAGAGGGAGAAAGATGATAATTTCTACATTACTGCTTTTCAGGTGTTTGGAATTTTGTTTTACTTTTTGGTTTTTGTGTTGTTTTTTTTACATTGGGCTCATAATACTAGACCATAGATAATCTTATTATGATGTGTAACAGCAACAAACTTGAAAGTAAAAAGATAACTGCTTCAAAAATATGCAGTTCAAGTGATATCCAGTTGTAAGGGGGGGATATTACAGAAATGGGTAGCCAATGATTATTTAAATAACTTAAGTTTTAAAGGCAAGATAGTAGTTTCAGAGATGAACTAATGGAATGATTTTTTATCTCAGTGGTGCATTACAACTATAAGGGTTGATCATTTTTATTTTTAGAATTTAATCTATAAATGAAAAATGGTACTCTAGAAGAATTTAGGCAATAATAATTTGTAAAAATTGGATTTCACTTTTCTGATTATGAAAGTAATATATGTTCATTATTGAAACCGTATTTTTATTACAAAAGGCAATGTCCATGTGCTAAAAATCCAAAGGTTTAAAAAAGTACATTGTATTAAAAATTTAAGACCCACGTACAGTAAAATTTTGATGACAAAATCTAGAAGTAGGTATATTGGTGTTCTTTCAGGATTGCTGTATGTTTGAAATTTTTAATAAAATGTTGGGGTGGAATGAAAGGCCCCTTTTACCTCCTTCTATGCCTTCAGCTTTCTTCTCAAAACTCCAAACTGTCCGCCATTTGGTGTGTAACTTTGAAAAATATAATTATTTGGTGTCACATGATTTGCAATTTCCACTTATCTTAAACATTTTTAATGACATCTTCATACACTCTTCCGTGTTATGGATGTATGATGATTTATATAATCACTAGAGCCCCCATGCATGAAATTAGTGCAAGGGGCTCAGCCCTCGCAGCCCCGGTTGCCTTGGCTGGCCCTTGCAACCCCAGCTGGACGTCTGGAAGGTCATTCAGCTATTCTATATAATATGTTGATTTATGATATATACACATAATCTATGACATATATAGGATTCCCATGTAATGAGTAATTTGTAATTTTAGGAAGTTGGTGTGCGTTTTTTTCAATTTTAGATCCAAGGCGAAACATCATTAAGATATACACATATGTGCTCATTATGTTTAATTATTTCTGTTGGATGGATGGATTCCTAAAGTGAAATTGCTTGTTTAAATATTTGGCCCTAGCTGGTTTGGCTTAGTGGATAGAGCGTCGGCTAGCGTCGGCTGTGGACTGAAGGGTTCAGGGTTCAATTCAGGTCAAGGGTACATGCCCTGGTTGTGGGCTCAATCCCCAGTAAGGGGTGTGCAAGAGGCAGCCAATCAATGATTCTCTCTCATCATCGATGTTTCTATCTCTCTCCCTCTCCCTTCCTCTCTGAAATCAATAAAAATATATTTAAAAAATAAATAAACATTTCTCTTGATAATTATAAAATATCAGCCTAAGAACTTTTCAAAGATACTTTTTTTTTTTTACATTCTCTTTGTATGGTACCATTTTGCTATGGTTGCTTTCTTTTTGTTCACTTATATCTGATATTTTAACCACTAAAATATAATTTTGAAATTACCACGAGATATTAAGTAGGATTTTTTCTTTTTTGTATTCTAGATACCAGAATAATTTCTCTTGCTCACCTTGAAATGATCTGGACTAAGAGAACGAATTATCCTGCTTTGCTTGTGAGAATCATGCATAAATCAAGACTGAGATACTATGGAAAACCCGATAAAAAGATGATTGAGCCATACCAGGTATAAATAAGATAAGAGAGTACATGTTAATTTAACAGTTATAGATTATAACTTACAGACCTGACTCCATATTAGAATAATGTATATTTAAATAACATTTTAACTTAAATTTAATAATTTTTAAAATGTACATAGATGTTTATTTGAAGGTATTTTTCTAATGTAATTTCTTATAAAAATAAATTCTTTTTCTGTTGACAACCTTTAATTCCTTGATCCAGTCGGTCTCCTTCACACCTTTTTATATATCTTCAACCTTTTCCTCTCTACTGTGCTTTCTATACCTGAATATAAATATACTTTAGTCTCCCATTTTAAAAAAGGAAAATAATTATCCTTTGACCTCAGATTCCTCTATTCCCTCTCTCCTCTTCAGGCAAGATCCTTGAAGAAGTAATCTACACTAGATGTTTTCACTTACTTGCCTCTCATTTACTTCTCAACACAATTAGTTTGGCATTTTTCTTAAACTGGTCACTCACTAGAGACCTAATTGTCAAATCCATCTGACATGTTTCTGCGCTATCTTGACTGTCTGTGCCATATAATGCTGATGAGAATACTTTCTTGATTTCTGTCCTTTTTTACTTAATATTTTACTTTATTTTCACTGTTATCAAGAATCACTTTGGGTGTTTCATTCAACTTTTAAAATAAAAGTTGTGTATTTTTTTAGAGAATTTGGAAAATGTAGAAATCTATATAAGTAAGACTGATAAATAATATCACCCCAAATCATACCAGAATCACTGTTTGCATTATAATGTGTTTTATTCATTTTGTATGTATATATCATATATCCACACACACATATATTCTATATGTGCACATATCTATGATATCATGTGTATACTATATTTCATATTTGTATATGTATGCATGCATGTCTTATACTTCATATGACTATGTCATTTCGTATTAAATTAACTTACAAACTGGCAATTATATAGCACATAAAATTTTATATTAGTCAACATTCTCTTAAGTATTTTCTAATATCACTAAAATTTCTTCATTATGACTTTTCATAGTTATAGATTCTTTCATATATCATAAATTATTTAGTCATTCCCCTACAGTTTTACTTCCTCAGTCTTAAAATTTTAACATCCTGTAGATAAAAGTAACAAATATGTGTGTGCTTTTACTCATCTTTTCAGACCTTTTTGGAAGTTGCTGACAATTCAGGAACTGTATCAGTGATCATGTGGAATGCCCTGTGTCCTGAGTGGTATAAATGTTTGCAGGTTGGCTTAGTTCTTCTGCTTCAAGATTATTCTGTTAAAAAGAGTTTTCCATTCAGGCTGCAGCCTCTCCCTGTGGATCCACAGATCAAACAAATTTCTACTATGGGTTAAGTATTCAATGCATTTTGTTTCTTTTATGACTATATATTTTTTATAAATCTGCGAAGTACCATATCAGCCAAAGACTCTTAAAAATTACTAAAGCTGTTAGAACCTGACAAACCTTTAAATTCCTGTATCGATAAAATTTCCAGTCAGTCACTTAATGAGTATATTTATTTATTATTGCATTTATTAAGAAAAATTATCTGAGCAATTCATTGTTTATTAACAAGCTCCACTTGGGATTACTTATTTTTATTATCTTTTATTTTTCATTATAATATTAATGACTTGAATGTAATTTTTGTTACTATGAGCTGCTATTCAAAAGGGCTTTTTTGAAATAATTTCAAACTTACATAAACATTAGAAGAATAGTATAAAAAATTTTATATACCCTTTACACAGATTGAACCATTGTTAACATTTACCTTGCCTTTATCATTCTCTCTCTCTCTCTCTCTCTCTCTCTCTCTCTCTATATATATATATATATATATATATTTGTCATCTGAACCATTTTAGAGTAAGTGGCAGCCATTATACATACCTCTTTACCTTTAAACACATCATTAATCTTTCAATATGTATTTCCTAAGAACAAGAACACTCTAGTACATAATTACAATACAGTTATCAAAATCAGAAAATTTAAAATTAATACAATACTGTTATCTAACCTATAGCCAATATTCAAATGTTGCCAATTGCTGCAATTTTGAAAGGGCTCTTTCTAATTGGTATTAAAATCAAAGTTATGACATCTTTGCATCACCCTAAATATTTTGGGAGCATTAGAATTAATATATTAAGTGATTGCTTTAAGAGTTGGATATGATATTTTCTTGCATTTCCATTTTTCAAAATTGTGAATTCCATCAATCAAAAAGTATAAGTATTGTTTTTGCTTATAATAGTTTTATACTGGACCTGTATTTCTATATATTCTAAATTTCCTAGCTAATCCGTTAAGCTTAATTACTTAGAGAATGTTCAGACAATGTAACCTTTATTCATTGTTTCCTTAAATATATGTTTATTTTGGAAAACCTCAGATTATTAACAATAGGACATGCCTGAATGAACCATAAGTTTATAGAATGTTTTTCAAAATAATTAGTAATATGGGAACTGTAAAATAAGACCCCAACAAATTACCATTTTGTGTCACTAGACTGACAAATAATAAGAAATTTGATGATACCAAAATTTGGAGAGGATGTGGATCAATGGGAAATCTTACCCACTGTTGATGAAACTATAAAAAGTTCTTTAATTTAAAATAGTTTAGAATTATCCTGCCAAGGGAAATATTTGCATATTCTACAATTCTGGATTTCCCTCCTAAGTATAATACATTAGAAAACTCTTGCTTGTGTACACAGGGAGATATGTACAAAAAGTTCATCGTATCATTCTTTATAGTAGCAAAAACTGGAAATAATCCTGATTCTGTCAACATGGTAATGGTTAAATAAAATTGAAGTATGCCAAAATCCAGGAGCATTATTCAGCAATGACTATGAAAAAAAAAACTGCTATATGCAACTGCATGAATAAATTTTGGGACCATAATGTTAAAGGAAAAAAGTAGCCCTAGAATACTGTATATGATATGATTCCACCTATTAGAGTTCAAAAACAAAGAAATCCAAACGGTATTTTGTTTGGACAAAAACACGTAAGTGATTAAATATCCTTTTTTTTAAATTAAGTTGATGATAAAACATAAAATTTAAGGTATGTTGAACCTTTGGTGGGGAGATAAGAGGATGTGACAATGTAGCAGTAGGTAAAGAAAGCTTTTGATAATGGCCTTGTTCTTAAGTTTAGTATTGGGCTCAAAAGTATTCAGTCTATTTTTTTCCTATGCAATTTGTACACATGTATATTATTTTATGTGCATTAACTATAATATTAAAGTGATATATTTGTTTTTCAGAGGTCTGCTTGAACCTTCGAGATCCTCCAACTAATATAAATATCATTCCAGAAGGGCAGGTGAAACCAGAATGGAGATTGCCAAAGTTAAATCATCGCTTTATCACAAGGTAAAATAATTTCTTATAAAATATCCTATATAGCCCTGACCAGTTTGGCTCAGTGGCTAGAGCGTCGACCTGTGGACTGAAGAGTCCCAGGTTCGATTCCGGTCAAGGGCATGTACCTTGGTTGCGGGCACATCCCCAGTAGGGGGTGTGCAGGAGGCAGCTGATTGATGTTTCTCTCTCATGGATGTTTCTAACTCTCTATCCCTCTCCCTTCCTCTCCGTAAAAAATCAATAAAATATATTTAAAAATAAAAATAAAAAAATAAAATATCCTATATAATAAAAGGCTAATATGCAAATAGACCAAACAGTGGACCAACCGAACAACCAGTTGCTGTGATGTGCACTGACCACCGGGGGGGCGTGTGCAGAACATGGTGGGCATTGGCCGCAATGGGATGGTGGAGTTGGTGAATGGGGGTGACCAGACCAAGGCGGGGCGCCAGTTGCTGTCATTGGGGCAAGCCTCTGGTGGTTACTACAAACTCTTTGCTCCCATGCGCCACAGTACTGCCCAGCACTCACACCTGCCACCGGTGCCAGCCACACCCGCACCCACTGCCAGGGCCGGCCCTGCTTGCACCCACAGCCGGCACTGGAGCCAGCGCTCGCATCCACTTCTAGTGCCTGGCGCCAGTCCTGATCACTTGGCGCCATCAGCAGGTGCCAGCAGCAGCTACCAGCCCTGATCACCCCTGAGGGCTTCTCCACCTCCCCCCTGCTCCTGAGAGACGATCAGGGCAGCAGCCACCACTCACACCTGCTGATGGTGCCAGCCCCGCTTGCACCCACTACTGGCGCCCATCCCAATCACCCTGTACTGTCAGCAGGTGCAAGCGGGGCCAGCGCCATCAGCGCATGGGAGCGGAGGCAGCAGCGGGGGCTGCTGGCAGACAGGGGACTAGGGGCCGCAGCAGGAGGGGACAGGCAAGGGTATGGAGAATGGACCAAGACCGGCCCCTGTGCCTACTGCAGTCTTGCGGTCCACAGTTCCTTTCAAGGTGCACAAATTTGTGCACGGGGCCCCTAGTCTTAAATAATTTTCAATGTTAGTCACTGAAATAAAATATTATAATTTGCTCAAAATCTACCCGAAATTTTGCTATATTAATTATGTAAATGTACATTTTCACAATCATAGTTCTAAAATACTTTTTTACTGTTTAAAGATACAATATTTATTTAACTATTTGTTTTTTTAGATCAGAACTGGATGATATGCCAGAAAAGCAAATCTGTGATGTTGTTGGCGTTTTAGTTTTTGTAGGAAGGGTCCAGCGGTTAAAAAAGAGAGGTAAGCTTTTGAAATTGAAAGTAATAAAAGGATTTCAGTGACTAGTTCTGTGTTTATATGTGCATAATGAGTTACCTTCATTTATTCTAATATTATATCTATATAGAAAACGGTGAAGATTTTTGGTCATATCGCTGGATTCACATTGCTGATGGGACTTCAGATCAACCATTCATTGTGGAACTGTTTTCTACATCTCAGCCAGAAATCTTTGAAAATATTTGCCCAAGTACTCAGTTCCAATATCTTTATCTTTTTATTTTTTCAAGTGGGGGCATTAACTTTAAAAATGTTAAACTTAATTATAGAGGGTCATAATACTGAGTTAGCAAATTCAAGCTATCTGATAGCATGTTTAATTTCTATATTAATATTATATTTGGTATTACATGTTAACCACCCTCTGGTTTTTTATTCAGAATTAATTTGGGATTGAACTAGTTTTTCAGAAAATAGGTGCTCTTATTCTCATTGTTAGCATTTCAGACATAAAAGCATAAGATTTGGTGAAACTAAAACATAGGTAGTCAGTTTCCTTTGTATATACTTGGAAAGACAATGAAGACTTTCCTAATGTTGAGTTAATTGGTAGGAGATTGGCAGGCTGTGTAGTTAAATTTGACAATGATAAGTATGATTCCATTTGAGTATTAAATTAGTATTAGGTTGGTGGTATTATAACAGTTGGTTAATATTTTACTTACTTTGTCATTGACCTTTTCCCCTTGCATTCATTTAGATATATAGGTGTTTTTTCCTCACTAATTTTATTTAATTGAAAACATTTTAGAAGCACCCTATTATATATTTTATATAACAAGTTAGTTTTTATATCTATTATAAGAAAAAAGTATGCATAATACTTTTTAACAACTTAAGTGAATTTTTCCTTCTTTGATTTTGTAGTATCAAGCTATTTTAGATATGATGTGCTATTTTACTATTTTCTAAATGATTGATTATATGAATTAAATACCGATTGTTAAATATTTGTTAACATTAGGGAAACTCTCAGTCTTGGCTACATGCAATTTTTTTTAAATCAGCAACATTCCCAGCTGGCGTGGCTCATTGGTTGAGCGTCGACCTGTGAACCTGGAGGTCGAGGTCATGGTTTGATTCCCGCTCAGGGCACGTACCCAGGTTGAGGGCATGATCCCCAGTGTGGCGCATGCAGGAAGCAACTGATAGATGATTCTCTCTCATTGATCTTTCTACCTCTCTCTCCCTCTCCCTTTCTCTCTGAAATCATTTAAAAATAATTTTAAAATAATAAAAATAAAATCAGCAACATGGTAGAAATTGTAGATCAGAAGACTTGGAGACCTAGTACAGGACTGTTCTGCTACCCCTTTATTCTCTATTGCAAAACAGTGTTATACACTATGCAGATATTATCTCATCAGATTCCACCCTCTATTTGTGAGATTATTTTTTTAAGTATAACTTACTATAACCAAACCTTACCCCAACTACTGGGGGAGAGGGCAGAAAGACAGCTTTAGCGAAAACCAAGGCCTGGTCTTCCAAGATGAGCGGGGCTATATAACTTCTCCAGAGGCATAAATGATTGGTAGCAATGACCTCTGATGACAATTCTATTACCTCATATTAGATGAGTTTTATTGCCAGGTTTCTCTTTGTACTCACTTTAAACAACAAACTGACACAAGTTTTACATAATGCTTTTTCACAGAAATGTTGCCAAGCATGCATGTTCTATTTCTTGTGAGAATATATATATAAAGGTTTGTATGGACTTTGGTGAGATTTTCTCTAATATGGTAATTGACAACAGTTACAATTTATTTTCATCTTTTGACCAAAAATGAAAGGGAAAAAAATCACTTAATGAATGGTGAGTATTATGGGGGTTTTAGGCCTATGAAGGGGAACATGACTAAGGGTCTTCTGTAGTAATACCCAAATTAGTTGGTAGCAGGGCATCTTTTTTTAATTTTTAAGAAAGTGAAGAACTAAGGGAAACTAATATTGAATGTTTACTATGTATCAAATGCTCATAGATGTTATCTCATTTTGTACTCCCAGTTACCTTTTAAAGAGTTGACGTTTTTTACAAATTTATAGGTAAGGAAACAAAGGTCCAGTGGGTTAAGTAATCTCCTGGATGTCAAACAGCTATTAAGTGTTAGATATGAATGTCTGATTATTTTTTAATCTATACCCGAGGATATTTTTTCCATTTATTTTTCAAAGAGAGGGTAAGGGTGGGAGTGAAAAAAACACACAAAATATCAACGTGAGAGAGATGGCCAGGGTGAACATGCAGCCGGGGTACATGCCCTCGGCCAGGAATCAAATCCACGACCCTTGGATCCACAGGCCGATGCTCTAACCACTGAGAAAAACAGGCCATGTCTGATTTTTAACAGCCATGAAATTAGAATAAAATATTTTGTTAATACTACTCTATCAACATCTTTAACCATGAATGCTCACATATTTGTACAGTTTTTTGAAGTAAAAGAAACACAATACATATTAAGACAACTATTCTTAGTCATTTGAACAGATTTTCTTTATTTTTATTGCTATAAAATAAAGATCTAGTAAATATAAGATGAAGAAAATGAAGTTATATATCATGCTCTAGGAAAATATTTATTCTCAAGTGAGAACTTACTGTTATTGTGAGATTAGAAGTATTTACATTTATTTTTTTATTTCCTGGTTTGCAAGACTATAACTGTTTTGCCATGTAAGGAGTTAAAATTTTTAGAAATTGTTGGATTAATGAAATTTTCCCAAATAAACTGATAGATATTTAAAAATAATTGATAGCTCTTGAAAGTAATTCAAGTCTGAAGACATAATCTTATTTTCAGTTATTCTTTTTAGCCTATCAAGTTTGTTAGCAAGGTGAACAAAAATAATAGGCAACAAGCCTTGTCATTGAGGCTTAAAGTCTACTTAAGGTCAACATATGTAAAATATTTTTCCTAAGCAAATTGAAATTAATACTCTATAGCCCTATCTGGTGGAAGGAGTACTTTAGGGATCAATGTTAAATTGAGTTAATCAGTGAAAACATCTTGGAGAAACTAAGCCTTTTTTCTCTTTAGGAAATAATTGTTCACATTTTGTTGTGTGCCCCATTAGAAAGACTCTTGCACTCTTCAACTGTGCAGCAAGTAGTGACTTCAGTTAGGTGCAGCTGTTGTATATTCTAAAGGAAAAGTAAGTGTTAAGTCTGTTATCTAAAGGAAAAGGTAAGTGTTAATCCTTGTTGCTCCAAGTGTGGTCAAGGGATTGGCAGCACTAGTATCACCTAGGAACTCATTAGAAATGGAGAATCTCATATCCTACCCTAAAACTACTGGATCTTAATTTGCATTTTAATAATTGTCCTAGATGATTTCTATATTTATTAATTTTTGAGAAGCACTGTGTTAAATCCTGATCTTGGTATGTCCTCTTTGAAATGCAGTTCTTTCATAAGTGTTTTCATTTTCTACAGTGACATATTTCATGTGTACACAGTTGAAAGTTGTCAGAAATAACAATCAAGTACCTAAACTGCTTTACCTCACCACTACAAATGAGAGTCAAATATTTATTATCGGTGAGCAATGTCTTTGTATATGCTCTACTGGAAATGTAATATATTTTCTCTTCATTAAATTAACTTTTACATGACAACATTCAACCACAAGATAGTTCTATTTTCATCTTCTTTATCTCTATAAGAACGTTTTAAAAGAATACTTAGCCTATGAAATATATTTCTTCTAGATTATTTATGATTGAAGCAATGATTTTGTGACTCACTGGAGAATTGTGTTTATATCCTTTGGCTAACTTTAATTCCTATTTGCTATAAGGTAGATAATCATAAATTATTTGATAGATTGAAAACTGTTAGGCCCTCCATCACAATACGAATTCAATTTAGCAATATTTTAAAATACTGAGTAAAACAAAAATGTGCATCAAATTTTGGCCTCAGGATCTCACAATTTACTTATATAGCAAGAAGAATCACACTACTTGTCTATAAGTACATTATTTTTCTCTGTTCCCTTTGATAATGGGGTCAAAACAATAAAGATAAAAGGTTCCAGATTAGTGAGGGAGTACTGTGGAATGGTGTGTTTACTAGAATGCTACCATATTGGTGATTAGGAAATTTGTCAAGAGTTCTAGGAAGTGTGTAACGCACATCTTTGTCAACACCTCATTTTATAAATACTAATAGCATCAGATGTAAATAGCACTTTTAAGTGTGCTTTAAGAAAATGAATTTAAACATTGTGCTTTACTGCCTGGACAGTATGGCTCAATGGTTGTACATCAACTCATGAATCAGGAGGTCACCGTTAGATTCCTGGTCTGGGCACATGCCTGTGTTGCAGATTCAATCTCTAGTAGGGAGCGTGCAGGAGGCAGCTAATCGATGATTCTCTCTCATCATTGATGTTTCTATCTCTACCTCTCCTTTCCTCTCTCTGAAATCAATGTCACCCAAATAAAATTTAATTTTAAAAAATGTTGAGCTATACTTATAGGCAATTTAGTTCATACATGATGCGATATATTCAAGATAATACATGATTTAAAAATCAATTTTAAAGAAAATGCCAACCATTTGGATAGTTAAAAAAATCCCAGTTATTAGTTTCTTTTTCATATGGCTTTTTAGTATCCTGTAGACAGCTACAGTTTAGTCCATTAAAACTCTAGTATGCATATTGAGTACAATTATCCTCTATATCGAGAATCAGTGAACATGACTTGTTTTCTTGGTGATATAAGAAACTGTTTTAATATTAAACTGTATTTATACAAAAAAGTCCATTCAGTTTATTACAGTAAGTTGGTTTACACTCCCCCCTTATTTTTCTCTTTACCCTTCTTGCAAATAGGTCATAGAGGCCAGCCATATGCCAATGATACCAAAGTAAAAAGTTTTATTCACTGGATTAAAACAAAGACTGATTCTGGGGAAATGAAGAATACTGTTATTGGTGGATATTACCCCTATCCCCCAGTGCCAGAGACATTTTCGAAGTATAGTACTTCTGTAAAAGGTACTAATAAAATTGATACTTTTTAAATGATATTTTTATATGCTACATGTATGGTGTATGAAATATCAGTCTTCTTTATTCTTTTATTATATGGGGGTGAGCCAAAATGTATCAACACTTCCTGATAATAGTGCTGTCTTTCTGAAGATCTAAAGATATCATGTGTCCTAAAGTTAATATTTTCATTTTATTTGACTGGAAGAAAAGAAGGAACATAGACGATGACTAAATAGAGATAATATCTCAATTTAATGTCATTGAGATATACTCTGACCGTAGTAGATTTCAACTCCTATGACATTACTTAGAGAAACTAAGATATCAAAGGGAACACTGGGCAATTTGATATCAAGATATTGAAAACTGCATTATGCTACTCTTATGAAATAGTATAGTATTTAGATGATGATAGGTCAGTATTTCAAAATTGCTCTTTTTTTCCCAAAACCATGCAATTATCCTACAGTTTTAAAAAACAATATACTTAAGTGTTAAACTTTTCAATTGTCATATCTAATTGTATTAAAAGTAATTAACATTAGGTCTCTCTATCAGTACTCATTTTGCATCTCATTGATTTGGGTGTCATTTTTATTTAAAGGTAGCACTCGATTGTGTTATATCCAATATACAGGGGTGTACAAAAGTAGTTACATTTGTGAGTATGCAAAACAGTTTATTCTTATATTATTATTTATTAACTATTGTATTATTTTCCATATGAACAACTGTAAACCTACTTTTGCCCCACCCTGTATTGGCATCCTTTTGCACTTTATAATGCCGTCAATTTGTAGTATATATTTAGAAATATTAAAATGTGTGTGTCTATGCAGTGGCTAGGCAACACTTTTTAGTCTGAAATATAATCTATAAATTACATTCAATATACAAAATTTCTGTTTCAAATTAAAATTCCAGACTAGAAGACTGTATCATGATTTAACTGATTAATATATTTTGCCTATTTTACAAAAATTACATAAGAGGATGCCAAATATAAACACAAAGCCTCACAAATTTAAATTATGTGGCAAGTTTATAATTTCAAGTTGTATTTAGATTGCAAATCTGGTTTTTATTTTTATCATCTCAGTTCTTTAAAACTTACAATTTCCTTGGAATTACTCTTTTGCAGTTCAGTCGCTCCTGACAGCTATAAGTGAAGTGAGGAAGGAGATTGAAAACTTGCAGTATAGGGAACAAAAACGCATTGCAATTCAGGGAATAATTACTATTATAAAGTATATGCCCCGTAGCAGTGCAACTGGAAGTTCCTCAGCATCAGAAAGAGTTCGGGTATGGCACCAGAGAATTAATAGTATATTGCTGAAAACGCTGTGATCATAATTACAGTTGTACCTTGTTCATTTTATTCAGAACTCACATGCATTGATTCTTTTTTTATTCTTCTTCTTAATGGTGTAAAACCAAGAGGGGGGAAAGATCATTGTTGCTTTTTGTTTCTTTTTTCTGTCATTTATTTATTTTGGAGCAGGCTGGGCAGAAGGTCATAGCCTCTGATATTTCCCAAGGCCCTCAAAATTTGGTATCTTGATTTTGCTTTCTACACAATTTAAGCCTATCTTGATTGTTGTTATTTAAATTCCCAAGTGGTATATATTATTACAGGCATCCTTGGAAATATTGTGAATTCAGTTCCAGATCACTGCAATAAAGCACATATTGCAATTAAACAAGTCACATGAATTTTTGTTTTCTCGGTGCATATAAAAGTTATTTTTACACTATACTATAGTCTATTAAGTGTGCAATAGCATTATAATTAAAAAACAGTTTACATAACCTTAATTTAAAAAATACTTTATTGCTGAAAAGATTAACCATCATCTGAGCCTACTGGAAAAATGGTGCCAATAGATTTGCTCCACACTGGGTTGCCTCAAACATTTAATGTGTAAAAAACACAATTTTTGCAAAGCACAATAAAATGAAATATGTCTGTATATTATTTTCTTACGTTTTGTCAAGACCAGAACGTTAGGAACACTTCCACCGGAAGTTCTTACCTCTGGATCTGGCATGGCAGTCTTAGCCAATGTTGTATAAGACACCAGTTCTGAAATCTAGGCATAATCAAGACAAAAAAAGTTAATTTTTCCTATGAGTTTATTTTTTTAAATTATTTCTAGGATTGCTATGCTTTTGTTTTATTGGAACACAACTGCAGTTATTTGTTTAAATATTTGTTTATGGATCCTTTTTAAAATTTAAATATATTTTTATGGATTTCAGAGACAAAGGGAGAGGGAGAGAGAGATAGAAACATCAATGATGAGAGAGAATCATTGATCAGCTTCCTCCTGCACACCCCCTGCTGGGCATGTGCCCTTAACCAGAAGGGAACCTGGGACCCTTCAGTCCACAGGCCGACACTCTTTCCACTGTGCCAAATTGGCTAGGATTACTGTTCTTACAGAAATACACATCTAATCCAACTTTTCAGCTATAGTAATATAAGAGGGACTTTTGTTTATTTTTCTTTTAAAAATATTTTAATAGAAGATGGATGAGGATAAATCATCTTTATAAAAGCACTATTATTATTTCAACATGTTGTCACAACTCTTAAGATTATGAAAAATGAGTAAACTAAAATTGTAGACTTTTAAGATAAATAATTTCAATGAATTAGTTTTAAATGTTTTCTCTAAATTTTTGGTTTCAGAATGTTAACCAACCCTCAACATCCCAAACAGCAATAAAAGAAAGTCAAAGTCAGGAACTAGATGGTAAACAGAATCAAGATGATGGTTCTGTGAGTTGTCAAACTACATGTACAAGTTTGAGCCCTCCCAAGAAAAAAAGGATTCTGCAAGGGCCATTTGCCAAACTGTAAGTCATTTGTATTAAATACATACATAGAATATTAGGTTGTTTTGTTGGTTTCTTTCTAGCCTGTAAAATGCATAATTGTACTAGAAGCTGTATTAGTTTTCTAGGGCTGACGAAGTACAAGATCAAGGTATTGGTAGGGTGAATTCCTTATAAGAGATGTGAGGTAGAATCTGTTCTATGACTCTCACCTAGCTTCTAGTGGTTTACTGGCAATATTTGGTATTTCTTAGCTTATAGAAGAATCACCCCAATCTGTGCCTTGATCTTCTTCACCTGGCATTCTCCCTATGTGTAAATTTGTGTCTAGATTTCCACTTTTTATCAGGACACCATCCACATTGGATTACGGATCCATTCTGGGGTACTGGTCTACTCCAATATTATATTATCTTAACCAACTGCATCTTCAGTGACCCTATTTTGAAATGTCACATTCTCACTGTCCTTGAAAATGTAATCAGTTACATATTATTAGTCTGTCCTCTGGCCCCTTAAAATTTATGTCCTCACATGCAAAATACATTCAGCCCATCACAATATCCCCAAATGTCTTAACCCATACCAGCGTTGACTCTAAGTCCAAAATCTCATCTAAATATCATCTAAATCATGTGTGGATGAGATGCAGGGTGATTCATCCTCAGACAAAATTATTTTCTATCTGTAACTTGTGAAACTACACATTATCTATCCAAAATACAATTGGTGGGACAGGCATTCCAAAAGGAAGAAATTGCAAGGAAGAAAAGGATCATGGGTCACAAGCAAGTTTGAAATCTAGCAGGATCAGTTCCACTTGATTTTAAGGCTCCAGAATTATCCTGTTTGGCATGATACTATGTCCTCTGGGCTCAACAGGTGACAGCCTGAGTGGGTAGCTGGCTCTGTACTCTGGAACTGAGGTGATGGCTCTACCTTCATAAAGAAAAGGCCTTACCCTCAGGGTTATTCTTCCCTTTTTTAAAAAGAATAACACACGATCACAGCTGGATATATCTATCAGGTCATTTCCTGACTTTAGAATTCCAGAAACCAAACAGCCTTTCTTCATTTCCTCTCATCTATATCCCTTCAGTCTAAGCCAGCGGTTCTCAACCTGTGGGTCGCGACCCCTTTGGCGGTCGAACGACCCTTTCACAGGGGTCGCCTAAGACCATCCTGCATATCAGATATTTACATTATGATTCATAACAGTAGCAACATTACAGTTATGAAGTAGCAACGAAAATAATTTTATGGTTGGGTCACAACATGAGGAACTGTATTTAAAGGGCCAGAAGGTTGAGAACCACTGGCTAAGCTAACAGTATGCCAAATGAGATAGTTGATTGGGCCCACAGGTCACAAGCCTAATGTGTTGGGCAAATGGTTCGCCAACAGTACCCTTGGTGTTCTATCCAGAGCAAACTTTCTCATTTTTTGAAATTGAGTAGGCTGAGAATTTTCCAAGTATTGAAGTGTGGTTCCTTTTTTATTAACAATTCTCTTTACAAATGTCTCTACCCTCTCATATTTTACTATAAGCAGCAAGGAAAAACCAAGCTGTGCCTTCAACACTTTGTAAGTTCAGCTAAATATGCAAGTTCATTGCATACAAGTTTCACTTTCCATCCAACAAAACACAATTCTGCCAAGTCCTCTACTATTTTATAACAAGGATCACCTTTCATCCAGTTTCAAATTAGACATTATTTCTTTCTGAGACCTCACCAGAAGCACCATTTACATTCATATTTCTAGCAACATTCTGTTCATGACAATATGTGTTTTCCCTAAGAAACAGAAGCTTTGTCTACAGCTTTGTTCTTTTCTTTCTGAGTCTTCAACAGGTTCTCCTTCAAAATCCATATTTCTAGCAACATTCTCTTCAAAGCAGTCGAAGCTTATTCTGTTACTGAATCTCAAAACTCTTTCAGCCTCCACTTAATACCTAATTCCAAAGCCACTTCCACATTTTTAATTATTTGTTACAGCAGCAGCCTACTTCCTGGTACTGAAATCTGTATCAGTTTTCTAGGGCTGCTATGACAAAGTACCACAAGTTGTATGGCTTAAACAACAGAAAATTATTGTCCCGCAGTTCTTTAAGCTACAACTTTAAAATTAAGGTGTCAGCAGGGTTGGTTCCTTTTGAGGGTTGTAAGGAAGAATCTGCCCCATGCCTCTCCTCTAGCATCTGGTAATTTGCTGACAATCTTTGACATTCATGGGCTTGTAGAAACATCACCCAATCTGTATCTGTGTTCAAATATCCCTTTTTTATAAAAACATCTGTCATATTAGTGGCCCACGCTACTCCAGTATGACTTCATCTTAACTAATTACATCTTCAGTGACCCTGTCTCCAAATAATTTCACATCTGCCTTGCTCAGCATGGACTAATTGAAAATTAATTTAAAATGGGAAGTAACCCAAAAATAAACATTTTAATTTATGTACGCATTATATTTTAACTTAAAATACTATAAATGTATTTAATTTATTTATTTTTTTAAATATATTTTATTGAATTTTTACAGAGAGGAAGGGAGAGAGATAGAGAGTCAGAATCATCGATGAGAGAGAAACATCGATCAGCCGCCTCCTGCACATCCCCCACTGGGGATGTGCCCGCAACCCAGGTACATGCCCTTGACCGGAATCGAACCTGGGACCTTTCAGTCCGTAGGCTGACGCTCTATCCACTGAGCCAAATCGGTTTCGGCGATAAATGTATTTAATTTAAAATAATTTGTTCATCAGTTGTTTAAGCATGGATCTTTTATACATAAACTTCTCCATTATGAATTGTATATAATTAACAGTTTTGGTTTCTTTGCAGTAGCAACAAAACTGAGAAACTAATAAAGAAGGTGAAGTACAGAATCATTTATATATTTTTTTTAATTAACACTAATCTTTTGTAATAGCTATGTCCAATCAGACTCAGTTTGGGGTTATATACTGAGCTTGTCTCTGGCTATGTGAGCTAGAAAATTAAATCATTGATTTTTGGGTTCTTCCTTTCTAATATATGCATATTTGCTATACATTTTTCTCCATGCACTGATTTAGCCACCTCCTACCTCATTATCAGTTAGTTCAAACATTTTTTTGGTTTTCAGTGTGACTCTCTTCAGACTCATATCATTTCATTTCCAATCACTTGAGAATCTCTAGTTGCATTTTTTAAATTTAATTTAGCTTATCTTCACTCTGGAAAGAGAAAATATTCTGAACTATTTTAATTATTTGAAATGTGTTGAAAGGCTTTTCTTAAATTGTACATGTGGTCAATTTTGGTAAATGCTTTTTCATATGCACTCAAAAAATGTGAATTCCATCATCCTTGAGTGCAGTGTTCTATACATGTCAGTTAGGTCTAAGTATTATAATTGTGTTGTTAATATTTATTGTTGACAGTGTTACAGATGCCCCCCTTTTTCCTTCTCATTGCCCTGCTCCACCAGTGCCGGGAGCCGGTCCATCCTTGCTGTTTCAAGGGACCTGGCATATATGGCATACTGTTCTTAATATGTTTGCTCACCTTCTTGGCACTATGTATTTTAACCAAGGCCACCTCTCTGAGAAAGGTTGTTTCCCCAGGTAGGGATTTTCCCCTGAAGTTAGATGCTGGGGTCCAACCCCAGCAGGTCCAGGGGTCCCCAAAGGTGTAGACGGAGTCAGCGAAGAAGGAATGACACGGAGACAGCGTTCAGTTGATCAGCAGCCTAGCCAGGATCTCTAGCCAGGATCTCCAGCCAAGTTCTGTTCAGGATCTCCAGCGAAGTTCTGGTTGGTATCTCCAGCCAGGTTCTGTGTCCATGTTCTCTTGCTAGGTTCTCCAGCCAGGTTCTCTAGGTTCTCCAGCCAGGTTCAGTCACCAGGTTCTAGTCAGGTTCTCTTGCCATGTTCTATCCAGGTTCTGTAGCCAGGTTCTGTCTCTAGGTTCTTCAGCCAGGTTCTCTCACTAGGTTCTGTCTCTAGGTTCTGTGGCCAGTTTCTGTCCAGGATCTTTTGCCATGTTCTCTCTCTAGGTTCTGTCTCCAGTTTCTGTCCAGGATCTTTTGCCATGTTCTCTCCAGCGAAGTTCTTCTGTCTCTAGGTTCTGTGTAGGTTCTGTGTCTAGGTTCTGTGTCTAGGTTCTGTGTGCTGTTGTCTTGTTACATCTGTATTTATACCAGTTGATTCCAATCCTATCAATCTCTATTCCAAAGGTTAGGGCATTTCTTATCTCCATTCCAGGGAGTAAAGATTATGTAGCTTAAGCATGATTGTTTGTAGTTAAAGTGATTAATTACCTGCCTGGCACTTAGTTAAGGGGTTTTATTCCCTCCCTAACTTCAGGGGAAAATCCCTACCTGGGGAAACAACCTTTCTCAGAGAGGAGACCTTGGTTAAAACACATAGTGCCAAGAAGGTGAGCAAACATATTAAGAACAGTATGCCATATATGCCAGGTCCCTTGAAACAGCAAGGATGGACCGGCTCCCGGCACACCAGGATCCCACCACCACCACCCCTGCCTTCACCACCCTATTGTCTATGTCTATGGGTAATACATATCTATATATAAAAGCCTAAGCTACCATTATGACTAAACAACCAGAACAATCGGTCAGCTGGTCGCTATGGTGTGCACTGACCACCATGGGGCAGACACTCAACGCAGGAGCTTCCCCCTGGTGGTCAGTGTGTTCCCAGAGCCAACCTCCCGCAGCCCCTCCCTCCACATGGCCCCCATTGACCCCTGGTGCTAAATCTTTCGTAGACAACCTGCTTCTGGGTCTGGGTTTCATATGTAGCAGAGCAGATCCCTCGATGCGATCTATTGAAAGTCAGCCCTCAACACAAGGGTTCATTTGATTTCTTGTTCATTTATTTTGATTTTTAGATTTAATTGTTCATAGATATGTATTTATTGCCACTTTATTGTTTATATTTCTTGTTTCTTCTTCTTCCTCTACCTCTTACTCCTCCTTTTTTCAAAGAACATGCTTCAACATTTCATATAATGCTGATTTGATGGTAATGAACTCCTTTAGCTTTTTCTTTTCTGTGAAGCTCTTTATCTGACCTTCAATTCTCAATGACAGCTTTGCTGGGTAAAGTAATCTTCATTGTAGGTCCTTGCTTTTCATCGCTTTGAATATTTCTTGCTACTCCCTTCTGCCCTGCAAAGTTTATGTTGATAAATCAGCTGACAGACATATGGGCTCTCCCTTGTAGATAACTAACTGCTTTTCTCTTGCTGCTTTTAAGATTCTCTCTTTGTCTTTAACCTTTGGCATTTTAATTATGATGTGTCTTGGTGTGGGCCTCTTTAAGTTCATCTTGCTTAGGATTCTCAGGTCATCTACAAATGGTTTAGCACCAGGGGCCCCTGGTTTAGCACCAGGGGCCAATGGGCTTCCTATACTTGTATGTCTATTTCTTTCACCAGGTGGGGGAAGTTTTCTGTCATTATTTCTTCAAATATGTTTTCAATTTCTTGCTCTTTCTCTTCTCTTTCCAGCACCCCCATGATACAAATGTTGGTATGTTTGAAGTTGTCCCAGAGGCTCCTTACACTATCTTCATATTTTTTATTCTTTTTTAAAATATGTTTTTATTGATTTCAGAGAGGAAGGGAGAGGGAGAGAGAGATACAAACATCAATGATGAGAGAGAACGACTGATAGGCTACCTCCTGCATGCCCCCAACTTGGGATTGATCATGCAACCCTGGCATGTACCTGCAATCCTGCCATGTGCCCTTGACCAGAATTGAACCCAGGACCCTTCAGTCTGCATGCTGACACTCTATCGCTGAGCCAAACCAGCTAGGGCCATATTTTTCATTATTCTTTTTTTGTGCTCTTCTGATTGGGCGTTTTTTGCTTCCTCATATTCAAATTGTTGATTTGTTTCTGGGCTTCCTCTACTCTACTGTTGATCCCTTATAAATTATTCTTTATTTCAGTTAATGTATCCTTTATTTGTGACTGGTCCTTTTTTGTGTCTTTGATGTTCTCACTAATTTCCTTGAAATTCTAACTAAGTTCCTTGAGCATCCTTAAAACCATTGTTTTGAACTCTGTATCTAGTAGTTTGCTTGTTTCTGTTTCATTTATTTATTTTTCTGGAGCTTTCTTCTGTTCTTTCATTTGTGTCATGTTTCTTTGTCTCTGCATTTTGGCTGCTTCCCTGTGTTTGTTACTATGCATTAGGTAGAGCTGCTATGTCTCCTAGAATTGGTAGAGTGGCTTTGTATAGTAGGTGTCCTGTAGGGCCCAGTGGCTCAGCCTCCCCAGTCACCTGAACTGGGAACTCTAAGTGTGTTCCTGTGTGGGCTGTGTGCACAGTCTTGTTGTTGTTGAGCCTTGATTGCTGTGGGCATCACTTGGAATAATTGATCCCCCCAGGCCAGTTGGCTATGAGGACTAGCTGCTGACTACAGTGGAAGAGCTGCTATACAAGATACCCTTATGGAGCAGAGCTTGCTTTAGTGGGGCTTTGGTGCTCACTGAGTCTGCCCCTTGGGTGTGTCACTCATGGATGTGATAGAGTTGTAATCTGGTGTGGTCTGAAGCTGTCCACTGGGTGCACTAACTGGAGCCTTCTGGGGTGTGAAAAGTCAGCCACTGCCTATGCCCTGCCTGGGGCTACCCAGCACAATCTAAAGAGCAATCTACAGATGGCTGCTACTTGTGTTGGGCTAGGAGGTTCCCAGGAAAGGCCAGGCTGTGAACCTTGTTAAGCTGCTGCTAATGCTGGGCCTGGGGCCTCTTATTGAAAGGAATGGGGCATGTGACACCAGCTTCTGCTTGTTTGAGAGATTTTAGGAAAGTTTGAAGCCTGAGCCAGAACAGGCCATTCATATGGAAAATACACTGCAAACAGCTTGGTTGGAGCTGCAAACTGCATGGGGCAGGATCTCAGGGAATCACCAGAGTGCAGTGAAGAGTGTTAACCAGGTTGATGGAGACTCATATATGATGCCTGCCAGTCAGCTCTGTGGAGGTGAGGTCCCAGCACTTTTGTCTGGGAGAAAACTGCCCCAGAGATCTTTCCCTAATGCCAGACAATATAGTTCCTCCTTGTATGGCCCTGGATCCTTTCAAGTTGATGCTCTATCACTGGAGCTCAGAGGGAGTGAGTCCAAGTAAGTCCTTGCATGGGTCCTTTAAGAGGAACTGCCTTGAACTCCAGTAACCTCTGTGTCACTGAGCCACAATCCCACTGGTTTTAACAGCCCAAGTTACAGGGACTTTTCTTCTCAACATTGGAACCCTGGGCTGGGGGCCTGGTATGGGACTGGAACCCCTTGCTCTACATGGGAGTCCTCCTCAGCCACAAAATCCCTCCCAATTAAAAACACGCCACACATAGGTGTCAGACCAGCCCCTTCTGTGCCTTCACCCCTTCTACCAGTCTCAATGTGCTTTCTTCTTTAATTTTCTAATTGTAGTACTTCCATTCATCCAGATTCCAGGTGGATCTGAATGGTGGTTGTTCTGTATTTTAGTTGTAATTTTGATGTGGTTGTAGGAGGATGTAAGTACCTACATTTACCTATGCTGCCATCTTGGTTCTCTCTCTGATTACATCTTTTATAGCCTCTGCTTTTTCCATCAGCTAATTGAGCAGGTAACACTGTTAACATCTTCTGACATGACTGATGATTTATTTCTCCTTTTAGTTCTGTCCATTTTTTGGTACAAATATGACTGAATACATATAGATTTAGGATTGTGATGCCTTTCTGATGATTGACCCCTTTGTAACTATGACATTTTTTCATCTTTCACAATGTTTTCTACCTCAAAGTCTACTTGGTGTAGTACTAAATTACTTATACCAATTTTCTTTTGTTTAAGCCTTATACAGTATGTATATTCTATCCACATTACTTTGGACCTTTCTATGCCCTCACTTTTTTCTTTTTTATTTCTCACCCAAAGGTATGTTTATTGATTTTTTTGAGGGAGGGAGGGAGGGAGGGAGGGAGGGAGGAAGGGAAGGAGAGAGAGAGAGGGAGAGAGAGAGAGAGACAGAGAGAAAGAGAGAGAGAAACATCTATGTGAGAGAAACATCAATCATTTGCCTCCCATATGCACTCCAACCGGGCATTGAACCTGCAATATAGACAAGTGCCCTGACCAGGAATTGAACCCACAACCTTTTGGTATATGGGATAGCGCTCCAACCAACTTACCCACCCAGCCAGGGCAAGGTTGTCACTTTCAAGCAGCATATAGTTGTTTGTTTGTTTTTAACTAATGTGAGAATCTTAGTCTTTACTTAGAGTATATATTCTTCTCACTTTTACTGGAATTAATGATATATTTGTCTATCAATCTTCATACTGTTTGCTTAATAAAAAAGTTTTAATTATTCAATTTCCCCCTTTTTTGATAGTTGTATATTCTTTAGTGGTTACTCTATAAATTATAACCTGAACACTTAACTTATTATTATAGTTAAATACAGCCCTAGCCAGTTTGGCTCAGAAGATTGAGTGTCGGCCTGTGGACTAAAGGGTCTCGGGTTTGATTCCAGTTAAGTGCATGTACCTCGTTGCAGACTCCTGGTCCTGGTCAGGGGCATGTGAGAGGCAACCAATCAATCTGTCTCTCTAACATAGTGTTTCTCTCTGTCTCTCCCTCTCCCTTCTACTCTCTCTAAAAATCAATGGAAAAATACCCTCCTGTGAGGATTAAAAAAAAAAATTATTTTACTATTTTCCTGATAATGCTAGAACACTTCCAACTCCATTTATCCCCATTTTTATTATTTTTGTCTTACATTTTAATTGCACATATATTTAAAATTCCACAATATATTATTAGCATTGTCTTTCTTGTACGGTCAGCATTGATTTATATTTGTGCACATCTTCTTTTTTAGGTTCTCTTTATTCCTACCTGTCTTTCCAGACTTCATTTTGTTATTTTCTTTCTGACTGAAAATTTCCTCTCAGCACTTCTTTCAATGTAGCTTGTTGATCATATATTTCATTTTCCTTTGTCTAAAAACATCCCTACCTCTCAATTTCTACATTTTAAATGTCAGACATGCTATTATATGGCGTGTAACAAAGACATGTATTTCAATGGTATTTTCATGCCAAAAAACCCCAACCAATTTGACAGCTAAGCGAATTGAAAATAAAAAGTAAGTACATCCTTGAGAAACTCTTGTCCATATGCACTGTATTCATGAAAATATTACATTACTAGAGGCCCGGTACACAGATTCATACACCAGTGGGGTCCCTCTGTGTGGCCTGCGGAGATTGGGCCGAAACCAGCAGTCCAACACTACCTGCCGTTCCTGCCTGCCACTCCTGTTCATCCTGGCCCCGCTGCGCCTGCCACCACCACTGCTTGGTAGGCTTGCTGTGGTCTCTGGGCTGTGGTGACCAGCTGTGAGCCCTGTATCTGGCTCCCGTTGGTCAGCTGAGTGGCACTCCTGCTGTGGGAGCACACTGACCACAGATTCTGCATTGACCATCTGCCCCCTGGTGGTCAGTGCACGTTATAGCTCCTGGTTGACCGGTCGAATGGTCGACCAGTCGAACGGTCACTTAGGCTTTTATATATATAAACTAGGGGCACAGTGTACAAATTTGTGCACCTTGAAAAGAACTGTGGGCCACAAGGCTGCAGTGGGCACAGGGGCGGGTCTTGGCCCATCCTCCATGCCCCTGCCCAGCCCCTCCTGCCATGGCCCCTGGTCCCCTGTCTGGTGCCCCCGCTCACCTGCTCCACCATCCTGCCATGGCCAATGGCCACCATGTTCTGTGTGCACGCGCCCTAGTGGTCAGCACACATCATAGCGACCAGTTGTTTGGTTGTTCCGCCATTCAGTCTATTTGCATATTAGGGTTTTTTATATATAGACTAGAGGCCTAGTGCACAAAAATTTGTGCACTCGGTGGGAAGGGGGGGTCCCTCAGCCTGGCCTGTGCCCTCTTGCAGTCTGGGACCCCTCGGAAGATAACGCCCTGCTCGCTTAGGCCTGCTCCCAGGTGGCAGAGGGCAGGCCCAATCCCTAGGTACAGCCCCTGGTTGGGCTCAGAGCAGGGCCGATTGGGGTGTTGGGGCGCCGCCCCCTGTCATGCACAGAGCAGGGTGGATCGGGAGGTTGCGATGCCACCCCCAGTCACGCTCAGCGTAGGGCCGATTGGGGGGTTGGGGCACCGCCCCCTGTCACACTCAAGGCAGGGTCGATGGGGTGGTTGTGGAGCCACCCCCTATCACGCACAGAGCAGGGCCAATCCGGGGGTTGGGGCATTTCCCCCTGTCACACACAGAGCAGGGCCCATCAGGGGGTTTGGGGCTCCTTACCCTGTCACGCACGGAGCAGGGCCCATCAGGGGGTTGGGGCGCCGCACCCTGTCACACACAGAGCCGCAGGGCGAACAGAGGTTGGGGAGCTCCCCCATATCAGGCACAGAGCAGGGATGATCAGGAGGTTGGGGCGCCTTCCCCTGTCACAAACAGAGCGGGGCGGATAGGGAGGTTGTGGCCCCGCCCCCTGTCACACACAGAGCTGCAGGGCGATCAGGGGGTTTGGGCGCTGCCCCCTGTCACGCTGATCCCGGTGCCGGGAGGCCTCTCGGCTCCGCTGATCCCGGTGCTGGGAGGCCTCTCGGCTCTGCTGATCCCGGTGCTGGGAGGCATATTACCCTTTTACTATGTAGGGTAGAGGCCTGGTACATGTCTGAGGGCCGGCTGGTTTGCCCTGAAGGGTGTCCTGGATCAGGGTGGGGGTCCCCACTGGGGTGCCTGGCCAACCTGGGTGAGGGGATGATGGCTGTTTGCAGCTGGTCACACACCCTTTAGGGTGGGGGTCCCCACTGGGGTGCCTGGCCAGCCAGGGTGAGGGGCTGAGGGCTGTTTGCAGCTGGTCATACACCCTTCAGGGTGGGGGTCCCAACTGGGGTGCCTGGCCAGTCTGGGTGAGGGGCTGAGGGCTGTTTTCAGGCTAGTGGGTGACGGAAGCTCCCAACCGCTCCTTTTTTTCTGTTTGTTTTTTTTTTTAATTCTGGGCCAGCTTTAGCTCTGAGGCTCCAGCTCTTAGGCCTCCACTGCTGAAAGTAGGTATCTGGTTTGTTTCGGTTCAAAACAATGTATAACTCCAGCTCTGACTCCAGCTATGAGATATATTTGTTAAAATGTTTCAAACTGCAGGCTCAGAGGCTGGCAACGCAGGCGGGGAACATTGGTTTCCTCCGTCACTGAAGCAAGCAAGCCTCATGTTAGTTTCAAGCTGCCTGGCTGCCGGCCGCCATCTTGGCTGACAGTTAATTTGCATATCGCCCTGATTAGCCAATGGGAAGGGTAGCGGTCGTACGCCAATTACCATGTTTCTCTTTTATTAGATAGGATTCTTAACAGCTATTTATAGGAACCCATCCATTATCCATCAATAGTGAAATGGATAAATCGTGGTATATTCATATAAGAGAGCACCACAACACAATGAAAATGAATAAACTTGCCCTGGCCAGTGTGGCTCAGTTGGATGTCATCCCATGTATTGAAAGGTCATCAGTTCTGTTCCCAGTCAGAGCACATGCTCAGGTTGTGGATTTGATACCTAATCAGAATTTGTGCAGGAGGCAAATAAATGATAGATGTTTCTCTTTCACATCGATGTTTCTCTCTTTCTCTTACTTTCTCTCTCAAAAAGCAATGAAAACATTCAAAAAATGAATGAACTTCAGCTACGTGCAGCAATGTGAATTAATATTAAAATAAAATATTGAAAAAAATAATTTTGTGGAAAAGAAGCAATATTAACAAAATAAGAGCCCTGACCAGTGTGGTTCAGTCATTAGAGCGTTGGCCAACCATGGAAGAGTCATGGGTTAGATTTCCATAAAGGTCACGTATCTGGATTGTGGGTTTGCTTCCCAACCCTGGTTGGGGCCAGTGCAAGAGGCAACCAATTGATGTTTCTTTCTCTCCCCGGCCCTCTCTTTTGAGACTGTATCCGTTTTGTCCATCTTTCCCTCTGTTTCTTGAACATATTAATCATTGTATTGTAAATCCTGGCCTACTGCCCAGCCTACAGGGCTCAGTGGTTGAGCATCGACCTGTGAACCAGGAGGTCATGGTTCAATTCTCAGTCAGGGCACATGCCCGGGTTGTGGGCTTGATCCCCAGTGTGGGGTGTGCAGGAGGTGGCCAATCAGTGGTTTTCTCTCATCATGGATGTTTCTATCTCTCTCTCCCTCTACCTTCCTCTCTGAATCAATAGACATATATTTTTAAAAAATAATAATAAATCCTGGTCTGCTAACTCCAATGTCTGGGTCACCTATTGGTCTTCTTCTGATGGTACAATAATAGTAAATATGACCATTTAAGAGCTTGTATAAACCAACATTTTATTCCAAACTAGAGGCCCAGTGCATGAAAATTTGTGCACTCGAGGATGGGGGGTGTCCCTCAGCTGGGCCTGCGCCCTCTCACAGTCCAGGACCCCTCAGGGGATGTCTGACTGATGGCTTAGGCCCTCTCCCTGGGGGATCAGGCCTAAGCTGGCAGTCAGACATCCCTCTGGCAGGCCTAAGCTGTTAGTTGGACATCCTTAGTGCTGCCACAGAGGCGGGAGAGGCTCCAGCCACCACTGCTGTGCTGGCCAGCCATGAGCCGGCTTCTGGCTGAGAGGTGCTTCCCCTGTGGAAGAGCACTGACCACCAGGGGGCAGTGCCTGCATTAAGTGTCTGCTCCCTGGTGGTCAGTGTACATCATAGCAACTGGTCATTCCTGGTTGTTCTGCTGTTAGGGTCAATTTGCATATTACCCTTTTATTATATAGGATGATAGTAAATCATGGTACTCTCTCTTTTTTATTATATTTTTATTGATTTCAAAGAGGAAGGGAGAGGGAGAGAGAGATAGAAACATCAATGATGAGAGAGGTTCATTGATTGGCTATCTCCCGCACGCCCCACACTGGAGACCAAGCCCTCAACACAGGCAGGTGCCCTTGACCAGGAATCAAACCTAGGACCCTTCAGTCTGCAGGCCGACACTTTATCCACTGAGCCAAGCTAGCCAGGGCATGGTACTCTCTTTTAGATAAAATGTGTAAAAATCCATCAACTTATTCAAAAAGTTAGCACTGAGAAATAAAGTATAATAAATGGGACATTAAAACTTTTTCATTTCATCCTACTGATAAGATTACTTCCATTACCTCATTTGATGCTCAACATCCCTGTGAGGGAGGCACAGGATAATTATCTCAATTTTGTAGATTAAGTATTTGAGATTCAGAAAGGATAAAATATGGTAATTAAGCATGTGTGTATGTATATTAAGTACTTTTAATTTCTTTGCATAAAAGATACTTTATAAGACTATAATAATGTTAATTATAATCCTGTTATATAAATTAGGGAGTGACACATAATAGAATCTATATGACTTTTATCTAAGGTCAATATGTTAGTGAAAAGAGCAAGATTAGAGTATAACTTATAGCCTTTGATATAATTTTTATAATATTTTGCCAGTATCCATCATATGTTTCTTTACCTTCTCTTCTTTTTGCCTTCTTATCTGTGCTCAGTTATCCTTCAATATTTCTTATCTTTTTATTTTTATCTCTCTTTCTTCAATTTCCTCAGTTGATACCCATAGACATTTTATACTCCATTCTGTCATTTAGCACCTTTAAGACATTTAAGTCATACAAATAAATGACTACATATTCCAGGAAAAACCTTTTAAACCACTTTGTAAAATTCTGTACAATATCATTATACTGTTTCACATTGGGAACTATTACTTCCAATTTATTTCATATGAATATATTATTTTTAATCACATGTATTAAAAAGTATATACATGCTGTTTAAGGATTTCAAAATATGTGTAATTTAACTATTTTTAGTTATTTACATTTCTCTCTGAATTGATGTTTTCAGTTTACTAATTTCTGGAAATACCATATTTCAAAAATTGAAAAATTAAAACTACAACTATAAAATATGTTTTTATGTGCTAGAGTTTTTTAGTTAAATTAGTAGCTCAGTGCACAAAATTCGTGCACATTAAAAGGGAATTAATTGCTCTAACCAGTTTGGCTCAGTGGATAGAGCATCGGCCTGCGGAATCAAGGGTCATGGGTTTGATTCTGGTCAAGGGCATGTACCTTGGTTGCAGGCACATCCCCAGTGGGGAGTGTGCAGGAGGCAGCTGATCAATGTTTCTCTCTCATCGATGTTTCTAACTCTCTATCCCTCTCCCTTCCTCTATGTAAAAAATCAATAAAGTATATGTTTTTTAAAAAGGGAATTAATTAGCAGAGATATTTTAATATTGCTATTTTACCTTTCTCTATAATAGAAGTGTGAGAGATGAAAGGAAATTAGTAAAATGTATATGAAAATAATATATAAATTTATTAATAAATAAACAGTAACAAAAGGACATAACAACAGAGGCATGATATAAAAACGACAAAAACATGATATGAAAACAACAAAAACATGATATACAAACAACAGTGATGCAAACAATGACTCGATAGTGATTAAACTTATTCTAATATCTCCCTGTACACCACATTAAGAGTGAAAACACTTTCAGAGTGCTTGAGTAATTTCCCTTGTGATGAAGTATTTAGAACTTTAACTGTAACATCACATGCTCTTCAAACTCGAGAGAAAGCAACATATAACTGACCATGTGCAAAAACAAGTTCAGGTAGGAATATGCCTACTTTGTCTAGAGTTTGTCCTTGTGATTTATTTATTTTTATTTTTAATATATTTTATTGATTTTTTTACAGAGAGGAAGGGAGAGGGATAGAGGGTTAGAAACATCGATGAGAGAGAAAAGTTGGTCAGCTGCCTCCTGCTCACTCCCTACTGGGGATGTGCCTGCAACCAAGGTACATGCCCTTGACCAGAATCGAACCTGGGATCCTTGAGTCTGCAGGCTGATGCTCTATTCATTGAACCAAACCAGTTAGAGCTGTCCTTGTGATTTATTAACTGTCATCACAAATGCTGGCATCACAGTAAACTGTCGTCCAATCAATTTAAAAGGGAGGCCAGTGTCAGATGGGGACAAATTAATTCTTGGAACCAGAACAGCCTCTCCCTCTGCAGATCCTATTAATACTTCAGCTTTGATAATGTTAGGTCGTAATCTTTTGATAATAAATCTGGTGCCATTACAAAGACCCCATTTACTATTGAGATTTCTCAATAGCATGATGATTGCACCCACTTTCAATTTTAATTTATGACACGGCATTCCCGAAGGAGTAATACTATTAAGAAATTCAATGGGAAAATTTTGCTTTTCAGCATCATCTGTGGAATCAATGGAATCATCACTCAAATATGTGTGAAAATCTCCATCGAGTATATCCAAATTTTCTTCATTTAATTTTTGAACATGCTCATTTTTTGGACAAAGAATTGCACGTTTAGATATATTTTTAATATCTATAGCAGTGGTTCTCAACCTTGGCTGCACATTAGAATCACCTGGGAATCTTTTTAAAATCCTGATTCCTGGGCCTCATCCTCCAGAAACTGTTTCTTTGTTATGGGGTGGGGCCACAACATTAGTAACAAAGAAACAGAATTAAAACTTTATTGTGGGGAACCGCTACAGTGTTTTGGACAGGTTCAAGCCTTGGACTGATGAGAGGGCACAGTGCTCTCATTGCCACGTGCAGTCCCAGCTTGTAGGGCAGGGCCCTCCCAGCACAATTATAGCCAACAGCTATAGTTGTAAGCTTGAACCTATGGTCCGAACACGTGGCCCCACTTGCCTGAGTGATTTAGGCTTGATAGAGTTCAGGTGCATGTAGTTAGGTAGGATTGAAACCCAGGAGAATGTTGTAAACATCTTGGTCACGCCCTTACTTTGCCTCATAGCATCTGCTATAAAATAAAGGCATGGCTGTGGGCATGGTTGCTGTCTCTCAGAGAAGCAGCATCCCACGGAGACCTGGCTTTCATTCTCTTGTCTGTCTTTTCTAAGCCTTTCTGCCGCCCCCACTCAGGTTTACCCCTGGCCATGTTGGCATGCGGCACACTTTAGAAAGTTCTGCCTCCATGCTCCCAGGGTGGGTTCCTGCCTCAAACCCCGCCCTTACAGGAAACAGCTTGTGAAAGGGTGCAGCCGTTTCCAAGACAACCCCTGCAGGACTGATTTCCTTCTGCTTGGTTGCGGTGGTTCTTCTGGATGTGATGAACACCACCCATGGTTTTTTATATAAGTAGACTAGAGGCCCAGTGCACGAATTTGTGCATTGGTGAGGTCTGGCCGGCCCGCACCGATTGGGGTGGGTGGTGATTTGGGACAGGGCCAGCTGAGGGGAGGGGCTGCAGGCAGTTGGCCAGCCAGCCCCACCCCCTGGTCAAACTCCCAGTCAAACTCCTGTTCGAGGGGTCAATTTGCATATTAACCTTTTATTATATAGGATTGGTCTTTTTTCATGAAAATGACTTCTTTTTAGTTCATTAATAACTTGACATTATAAAAGAGGCCATAGAACTAATTTTTAAATTCCTATCATATGAAGTATATATTCATCTTTAGTTGATTATGTGGCATTCTACAATATGACAGTTCTGATTTTCATGCTTTTAGTTTTGGAAATACAATAGAAAAATCTGATCGCAGAAATATGCTAAAAACCCATAAGGTGAAAATATTTCCTTATAAAAGCAGGCTTCTCCTCAGCTGCAAAATAAAATGCTTCCCCTTTCCTCCATTCATTTCATTTCAGTTCAATAAACAGTGAGAAGATAATATGTGGTGATACAAAAATAAATAAAATCTAGTTTATACTTTTGTAACACTTTAAGCAGAACTTATAAGAGAATCAGGTGGAAGCGACAAACCTATAAACTAATTTTAATATAGTGCGATGAATACTATAATAGAAGTTTTTTCATGGTGCTATGAGAGCATACACAAGGAGCAGTGAGCCTTAACTAGAGATCAAGCATAGCTTCTTATAGGAAACTAGAGGCCTGGTACACAAATTCGTGCATGAGTGGGGTCTCCCTCGGGGTGGCCTGCGGGGATTGGACCAAAACCCATAGTCCAGTACTGACTGCAGCTCCTACCTGCCACTCCCACTCATCCCAGCCCCACTGCACCTGCCATGGGCTTATGCCTAATCAGTCCCAATTGGGAGAGGCTCATGTCACCACAGCAGTGCTCGCCAGCCATGAGCTTGTGTCTGGCGCCTTCCCAAAGGGAGTGGCCTGCAGTATCGGGCCAAAACCAGCTCTCTGACATCCCCCAAGGGGTCCTGGATTGTGAAAGGGCAGAGGCCAGACCGAGAGACCCCACCAGTGCATGATCAGGTCCAGGGAGGGGCCGAGAGAGGGTTCCAGGGCATGTCTGGCCCATCTCACTCAGTCCTGATCGGCCAGATCCCAGCAGCAAGCTAACCTACTGGTCAGAGCATCTACCCCCTGGTGGTCAATGCACATCATAGCAAGTGGTTGAGCAACCATAGCATATCATTAGCATATTATGCTTTGATTGATTGAACAGTCAATCAGTCACTGGATGACTGGACACTTAGCATATTAGGCTTCTATTATATAGGATAATGCCTGAGGTAAATGTTGAAGGATAAGAGTTAAGCAAAGGAAAAGGGGCAGAAAGAAAAGCATAAATATTGGAGAGTTAGGCCAAATAGTTTTCTAGAATATTCGAACAAAGCAAACATGAAAATAGGCCATAGAACTAATTTTTAAATTCCTATCATATGAAGTATATATCTATCTTTAGTTGATATTTAATAAAATTGAATACTTCCTTTGTGGAATAATCCTTAAAAGAATATTTCAATCTATTGCAGTATTTGAATTGTTATACAGTATATGGATATTTGTTCATCATTTGAATGTATTGTTCTTACATTTTAATGCATCATTTTAAGAAAATAAACGTACATATTTTCTAAATTTATTGAACTAGAAAAAATTCTGAATGGACCAATTAATTTTTCTATTCAAGTCTCTTTATAACTATTGGTTATTCTCATTTCATCTTTTGTAGTGTTCCTGTACCTCAGCCAGAAACTTCTGCACAAACAAGAGAAAATATACCAGACACACCAAGTATCTTCCAACGTATGTTGCTTTATTATTAGTAGTAGTATTAATGAAATATTTATGGAACACTATTATATAAAGGTCACTGTTTGATTCTGCATTTTTGTGCCATGTCTGCCACTAGCATAATATAAGTATTCTAAAAAGATATATAGCTAGTTATTTTTGTTGCTGGTTTTCATTTATATTAATATAGGTCCTTGTCAAAAATACTGGTCCCAATTTAGAACAATATTGTGGTATCACCAAAGTGAAAGTAAATATGAACAAACTTATACTTATCAATTTGCTTCTTTAGTAGCATATACCTTCAAATGTACTATTTTTAATTATCAGAAGAATAAGTAGAAAGTTTAATTTTAATTTGACAATAAATACAGGTAAAGCTTAAAATATTGTTAAAGTTTCTTTCTTAGCTATTGGGTTGACTGTTTTGAATTTGGGGTTCATTTCTGAAGTAATTTAGTAAAGTAATTTAGTTCTGGAAAGATAACCTTAGAGTGATTTAGTTTAAATCAGATTTTATATGGGGTCATCTCTCTGGACTAGACTTTTTATCATTTTATGTCCTTCTTGCTTTTTGAATTATTCTTATTTTGGGATTGACCTCTAGTCCTTCTGGCAAATTAAGAATTCACAAAAGATATGCATAGCCAGTGGACACATACAACAGTGTGGTGATGGCCAGAGGTAGAGGTGCAAGGGTTGGGTGGAGATGAGTAAAGGTGGGGAGCAAGTGGGGGACATCTGTAGTAGTGTCAACAATACAAAAAGAATGCACAAACGTATCTGAAGTCTGTATCCCACAATAAACATAAGAAATAAAAGGGAAATCATTATAATATAAATATATAACCAAGCTTCAAACAAGAATGAAAAACACCTATGTGCTAGAAACAAAAGAATTTAAAATTAGTAGTGAGTAGGAGCTAAAACTAAAACTGCTAATGGGCATTTCAAAAGTAGATAAAGGCCTAAACGATTATAGATTGAAGTATAATAACAACATGGAAAGGGAAGTCCAGACCACATGCCTCCTTTTATGTGAATTAGAACTAAAATAAAGTTGGAAGGTTGTGGATGACCAATGAAATTATGCCCTTTAACATGGGAAAGTATTAAAAAGCTCCCTGTATCCCCTGGACAATGAGTGGGAAAAATTTGGAATCCCAGGACTCTGCAGTATGTAAGTATGGTCACAGTTCAGATGACTGAAATGATGAAGAAACTGTGCTAAAGAATTAACACTAATATCTGATCCAAAATCAATGAAACCCCTAAGGTCTTGACAAAGGTGAATGTGAAACTGTCTTAAAGGGAGGCTTCTTATAACTTACTAGTGGCTCAGTGCACAGATTTGTGCACTGGTGGGTTCCCTCAGCCTGGCCTGTGGGGATCGGGCTGAAACTGGCTCTGCGACATCCCCAGAGGGGTCCTGGATTGTGAGAGGGCACAGGCCAGGCTGAGTGACACCACCGATGCATGATCAGGGCCAGGGAGGGACCACCAGAGGGCTCCAGGGTGTGTCCAGCCTGTCTCGCCCAGTCCCAATCGGTCGGACCCCAGCAGCAAGCTAACCTACTGGTCAGAGCATCTGCCCCCTGGTGGTCAGTACACATCACAGTGACTGGTTGAACTGTCGGACACTTAGCATATTAGGCTTTTATTATATAGGACTAGAAGCCCGTTGCAGGAGGATTCCTGCAAGAATAGGGCTTCCTCGGGCCGATCACGCTGCCAAGCCCCTCCACCCAGGCCCACAGATGGGGGTCCCGTCTGCCCAGGGCTGCATGCACACGGGGGTCCCGGATGGGGGTGGGGCTTAGGCGGCGCGTTCACTCCGCCAAGCCCCGCCACCCCAGGGCCGCAGACGGGGGTCCCACCTGCCCAGGGCCGCACATGGGGGTCCCGGATGGGGGTGGGGCTTAGGCGGCCCATTTGCTCTGCCAAGCCCCTCTGCCCAGGGCTACACATGGGGGTCCCCGCTGGGGGCCCTTTAACATGGGAACACATACAACACTGTGGTGATGGCCAGAGGTAGAGGGGGTCCTGCCCATCCAGGGCTGCACATGGGGGTCCTGGCTGGGGGCGGGGCTTAGGCGGCACACGGGGGCCCGGATGGCAGCATGTACTGGCCCGCCCTGCCTGCAGTATGCAAATTAGCTGCCACCTTTTTGGCGGTTAATTTGCATATCGCACTGATTCGCCAATGGGCGGCATAGCGAAGGTACGGTCAATTACCATGTTTGTCTATTATTAGATTAGATAACATTTGAGACTCCCTTGGAAAACGTCTATAGAAAATGAATTCATAGTTTAAAAAATTACAGACTTCCCAAGGAAATGAACTACTTTGAGACAATGTGACTAGATGTACTATGTGGGATATTTTATACCTCAAAAACTAGAAATAGTAGATTAATCAGAAGGGGACTTTAAATAAATGTGTTTAAAAGGTTAAATGAATAGAAATCATAAGTCAGGAACTGATCAATATGAAAAAGAACTGGCATATTGGCATCCCAAGACAACTATATATGTAACTAGAGGCCCGGTGCACAAATTCATGCACCAGTGGGATCCCTCAGCCTGGCCTGGGGGATCAAGCCGAAACCGGCTCTCCAACGTCCTCTGAGGGGTCCCAGATTGTGAAAGGACACAGGCCAGGCTGAGAGACTCCACTGGTGCATGATTGGGGCCAGGGAGGGATGCGGGAAGTTGGCCAGCTGGGGAGGGACCTCAAGAGGGCTCCAGAGCATGTCCAGCCCATCTCACTCAGTCCTGATCGGCGGGACCCCAGCAACAAACTAACCTACTGGTCGAACATCTGCCCCCTGGTGATCAGTGCACATTATAGCAACTCGTTGACTGTCTGCCCCCTGGTGGTCAGTGCATGTCATAGCAAGCAGTTGAGCAGTCATAGCATATCATTAGCATATTATGCTTTGATTGGTTGAACAGCTGACCGGCCGACTGGCCACTTAACATATTAGGCTTTTATTATACAGGATGGGTTGAAGAGTAAGTAAATTCAGATAAAAAGATAATTGATGCATTTTGAAGATAGATACAGAGGAAATCATAAAAGGGATTGGGAAAGTAAGAAAGAAGTTGAGCGATGTGGTGCATAGGGTGAGAAGGTCCAATTTATATCAAATAAAATTTTCAGGAGGACAGAATATGGATAATCAGGAAGAAGCAATATTTGGAGAGGTACTTTTTCAAAATTAAAGATACATATGAATCATTAGATTAAAGGGTCACAGTGAATTCTGAGCAGAAATATTAAATAAATCTATACCCAAACATATCATGGTGAAGTGCAAAGAATCAAAGATAGTAAATATCTTAAAAAACTATCAGAAAGAAACTATATTTTTTACAAATGAAATATAATTAGGTTGGAAGATTTCTTATCAGCAATAATAGATGCCTTAGACAATAGAATAATATCTTCAAATTATTGATTATCACCGGCCAGGCCTTGGGACACTACCCATGCACAAATTTCATGCACTGGCCTCTAGTTGTAAATAATGCTACAGTAGACATGGAGGTGCATCTACCTTTTCAAGTTAGTGTTTTTGTTTTCTTTGGAGTAATACCCAGAAGTGGATTTGCTGAATCATGCAGTAGTTCTGTTTTTACTTTTCTGAGGACCCTGCACCAATTTACATTCCCACCAACAGTGTGCAAGGATTCCCTTTTCTCTACATCCTCAACAACACTTGTAATTTCTTGTATTTCTTATAATAGCCATTCTAAATGTGAGGTGATATCTCATTATGTTTTTCATGTGCATTTCCATGATGATTAGTGATGTTGAGACCCTTTCTATGTACCTGTTGGCCATATGTATGTCTTCTTTGGAAAAATGTCTATTCAGATCCTCTGTCCATTTTTAAATCAGATTGTTTTGGGGGGAGGGTTTGCTATTAAGTTGAATAAGTTATTTAGATATTTTGGACGTTAACCCCTCATATGATTTGCAATTATTTTCTCCTATTCAATAGCTTGATTTTTCATCTTGTTGATGGTTTCCTTTTCTGTGCAGCTTTTTAGTTTGATGTAGTCCCATTTGTTTACTATATTGCAATTTGAATGAATGAATTAGTTTTATGTGTGTTAACATGGTTACTAATGTATTCCCAACTATCTAATCTAATAGAAGAGAAACATGCAAATTGACTGCACCTCGAATATGCCCCAAGCCACGCCCACCAGCCAATCAGAGTGACTATATGCAAATTAAACCAACCAGGATGGCGGCCGGTAGCCACAGAGCTGGAGCAAGCAGGAGGCTTGGTTGCCCCGGTGATGGAGGAAGCCAAGCATCTGCCTGCCCTGGCCAGCTGTGGCCTCTGATCAAGGCAACAAAGTTTCAATTATAGAAGATAAATAAATCCCAGATACCTACTTCCAGCCAGCCTCCACCAGGGACTTGGGTGGCTGGGGGCCATGGCCAGCCTGCAAACAGCCATCATCACCTCACCCAGACTGGCCAGGCACCCCAGCAGGATCCCCCACCCTGAATGGGGGGGTGGCCAGCCTTAAAATGGACCTCAGCCCCTCACCCAGGCTGGCCAGGCAACCCAGTGGGGACCCCCACCCTGAAGGGGCTGTGGCCAGCCTGCAAACAGCCATCAGCCCCTCACCCAGGCTGGCCAGGTACCCCAGAGGGGACCCCCTCCCTGAAGGGGGTGTGGCCAGCCTGAAAGCGGCCCTCAGCCCCTCACCCAGACTGGCCAGGCACTCCAGCAGGGACCCCCACCCTGAAGGGGGTGTGACCAGTCTGAAAACGGCCCTCAGCCCCTCACCCAGGCTGGCCAGGCACCCCAGCGGGACCCCCACCCTGATCTGGGACACCCTTCAGGGCAAACCAGCCTACCCCCACCCATGCACCAGGCCTCTATCCTATATAATAAAAGGGTAATATGCAAATTGATCCTAACAGCAGAACCACTGGGAATGACTGGTCACTATGACACACACTGACCACCAGGGGGCAGACGCTCAATGCAGGAGCTGCCCCCTGGTGGTCAGTGCGCTCCCACAGGGGGAGCTCTGCTCAACCACAAGCCAGGTTGATGGCTGCCAGTACAGCAGTGGTGGTGGGAGCCTCTCCTCCCTCCTCTGCAGCGCTAAGGATGTCTGCTCCAGGAGCCAGGGAGAAATGGAGCTGGAGCAGAGAGAGGGGTCCATGGCAGCCGTGGGCTTTGAGGAGTTCTCAGCACTTCCCGGCTGGGAGCTGGCGCTGCCTCCGCTGAAGGTGGTCACATCCTGGAGAGCGAGCTTGAGACCGAAGTGGAGTTCATGTCTGGGGGCCTGGGCAGCTCCAGCCTCCAGGAGCAAGACGAAGAGGAGGAGGCAGCCTGAGGCCGGCAATGGCGGCGCCAATGGGAACTCAATCGCAGGAAGTACCAGGCGCTGGATCGTCGCTGCAGGGAGATTGAGCAGGCGAAGGAGCAGGTCCTGAACAGGCTCCATCAGATATAGAGGATAACACGGGGACTCCAGCAAGAGCGGAGGTTCCTCATGAAGGTGCTGGACTCCTATGGCGACAACTACCGGGCCAGCCAGTTCACCATCTTACTGGAGGACGAGGGCAGCCAGGGCACAGACGCCCCCACCCCAGGCAACACTGAGAACGAGCCTCCAGAGAAAGAGGGGCTGTCCCTGCCCAGGAGGACGCCAGTGCCCACAGAAGCCAGCAGCCCGGCCCCTGGCGAGGTGCCCAGCAGTTGGAAGAGGCGGCGAGTGCCACCAGAAGGGGGCTGGGCGGGAGTCCCGCTGACTCCGGAGCTGGCCCTCGTGCAGATAAAGGTAGAGGAAGACTTTGGCTTCAAAGCAGTCGAGGCTCTGGACTCAAGTTGGGTTTCTCGGGGGCCAGACAAGTAGCTGCCCTACCCCACCCTAGCCAGCTCCCCCTCTGACTGACCACCCAATAAATGGACCCCGTGCTCTCCTCGGCAAAAAAAAGCTTATAGAGGCATGCTTATAGGATCAAATAGTATAAATATAGATGTCACAGGACAATAAAAAGAGAACCTGGCTATGATGATCACCTGAATGCTGCCTCTGTGTCATTCCTTCTTCGCCGACTCCATCCACACCTTTGGGAACCCCTGGACCTGCTGAGGCAGGACCCCAACATTCCTCTTCTTATAAGGACTTCAGTGAGATGGGCTAAGGGTCCCACTGGAACTGCCTCAATTTAATGTAATCCCCTCTTTAAAGATCTTATCTCTATATACAGGTACATTCTAAGGTTCTGGGGATTAGGATTTTAACATACATTTTGTTGATTACCCAAATCAGCCCTTAACAACCAACATATTTCAGAAAGTAGATTCCTACAGGGTTATTTACCAAACATTCAGAAGTATTTTTAAAAGAGCTAAGCCCCTCGCCCACTGTGCGGGCCCCTCCCGGCGAAGAGCGAAGGCCTGGGTTCCAGGCGCCAGAGGAAAACTGGTGCCAGCAGCCAGGGGAAGGGGCCCCCAAGGGGCCCCAGATTTCGAGAGGGCACAGGGCGGGCTGAGGGACCCACCCGAGTGCACAAATTTTTGTGCACCGGGCCTCTAGTTAAAAAATAAAAAGCATGGTTTTTCAGAGGAATTTTTACTATAAATATTTGTACCTTGCCAGTCCTTAATATTAACACTAAAAAAAGAAAATAGGCATAGCCCTGACCGGTTTGGCTCACTGGATAGAGCGTTGGCCTGCGGACTGAAGGGTCCTAGGTTCGATTCCGGTCAAGGGCATGTGTCTTGGTTGCGGGCACATCCCTAGTGGGGGGTGTGCGGGAGGCAGCTGATCGATGTTTCTCTCCCATCGATGTTTCTAACTCTCTATCCCTCTCCTTTCCTCTCTGTAAAAAACCAATAAAATATATTTTTTTAAAAAAGAAAATAGGCATAGAAAATATTTTGAGTTATTCCTGCCAGGGTCAACCATAGGATTTTTTATAAGGTAAATGTAATTATTCAATTTTAAAAATTAAAATAACCTATAACTTGTTCTTTGCATGCTATATTTTTTAACAAGTCAATCATGAACACACAATATAACTTGGAACATTGTCATAGCTACTTATTGCTGCTCTAATTATGTACTTATTAGTTTGGGGAGGGGAGATTTATTTCTAGAAAGTAAAAATATTAAATCATTGCCCAATTCTCAGTTTAGTCTAATACTATTAACTGAGTTTTTCTGTTGGCATTGACTGATTCCTTTCCTTTTCATGTGTGATTAAATATTTTATTATTTTTGTTGTCAAGCATTTTATGAGATGTTAAATGAATTCATCAACTGAATTTTGAGTTTAAAGAGTCTTGGAATATTTCAGTATTTTAAATTCCTGGTTAGAAGTATATATTCATCTTCTTCATCTTTCATTATAATTTAATCTAGTATTTTACCTTGTAATAAAATTTTAGTAAGTCTCTTGTGAGTTTTAAGAAACCAAAAAGTAGCTGATTTGGCTCAGTGGATAGAGCATTGATCTGCCGAATGAAGGGTCCCGAGTTTGATTCCTGTCAAGGGCACATGCCCTGGTTGCAGGCTCTATCCCTAGTCAGGGGTGTGCAGGAGGCAGCCTATCAATGATTCACTCCCATCATTGATGTTTCTATCTCTCTCTCTCTCCTTCTCCCTTCCTCTCTGAAATCAATAAAAATATTTTTAAAAAAAGTAACCCAAAAAGTAGTCTAAGAATATGGAATAAAGTTAGTAAAGCAGAAGTAGTACTAGAGGCCCGGTGCACAAAAATTTGTGCCCTTGGGGGGGACAGCGGTTCCTCAGCCCAGCCTGTGCCCTCTCGCAGTCTGGGACCCCTCGGGAGATAACGACCTGCTGGCTTAGGCCTGGTCCCGGGTGGCAGAGGGCAGGCCCAATCCCTAGGTGCAGCCCCTGGTCGGGCTCAGAGCAGGGCCGATTGGGGAGTTGGGGTGCTGCCCCCTGTCATACACAGAGCAGGGCAATCAGGAGGTTGTGATTCCACCCTCAGTAACGCTCAGGGTAGGGCCGATTGGAGAGTTGGGGTACCATCCCCTGTCACACTCAAGGCAGGGTCGATGGGGAGGTTGCAGCGCCACCCCCTGTCACGCACAGAGCAGGGCCAATCAGGGGGTTGGGGCATTTCCCCCTGTCACTCACAGAGCAGGGCCCATCAGGGGGGTTGGGGCTCTGTACCCTGTCACGCACAGAGCAGGGCCAATCAGGGGGTTGGGGCGCAGCCCCCTGTCACGCACAGAGCAGGGCCCATCAGGGGGTTGGGGTGCCGCCCTCTATCACCCACAGAGCAGGGCCGATCAGGGGGTTGGGGTTCTGCCACTCTCACACTCAGGGCAGGGCCGATGGGGAGGTTATGGCTCTACCCCATCACACACAGAGCAGGGCCCGTGGGGTGGGGGTTGGGGCACCGCACCCTGTCACACACAGAGCAGGGCCGATCAGGGGGTTGGGGCGCCACACCCTGTCACACACAGAGCCGCAGGGCGATCAGGGGGTTTGGGCGCTGCCCCCTGTCACGCTGATCCCGGTGCCGGGAGGCCTCGCGGCTCCACTGATCCCGGTGCTGGGAGTCATATTACCCTTTTACTATATAGGGTAGAGGCCTGGTGCATGGGTGGGGCTGGCTGGTTTGCCCTGAAGGGTGTCCTGGATCAGGGTGGGGGTCCCCACTGTGGTGCCTGGCCAGCCTGGGTGAGGGGTTGATGGCTGTTTGCAGCTGGTCACACACCCTTCAGGGTGGGGGTCCCCACTGGGGTGCCTGGCCAGTCTGGGTGAGGAGCTGAGGGCTGTTTTCAGGCTGGGGGTGACTGAAGCTCCCAACCGATCCTTTTTTTCTTTTTTTCTTTTTTATTCTGGGCTCAGCTTTAGCTTTGAGGCTTGGCTCCAGCTCTTAGGCCGCCGCTGCTGAAAGTAGGTTTCTGGCCTTTGCTTACAATGTTGTGATCCTGCTGGCTGAAGCCTGGCAGGTTTCTAGGGTTTTGTTTAGCTTCTATGTTTGTTACATAGTTGCTTGCAGCTCAGAGGCCTTCAGCAGCAGGCGGGGAACGTTGGAGTGCTCCGTCACTGAAGCAAGCAAGCCTCATGTTAGTTTGAAGCTGCCTGGCTGCCAGCCGCCATCTTGGCTGGCAGTTAATTTGCATATTGCCCTGATTAGCCAGTGGGAAGGGTAGCGGTCGTACGTCAATTACCATGTTTCTCTTTTATTAGATAAGATATTAATCAAATTGAAACCTTACTGTTGTTGCTGCTTTCTGCCTCATCAAGGTTGTTGTGTGTGTGTTTTTTAATGCTAGGGTAATAATGAATAGCAAGGCATAAGCAGCCTACATGGAAGCAATTCAGCAGCCATGGTAAACTTTGAAACAGAGTTGCTGTCAGCTTTCCTCAGCTAGCAGAACTGACAACATGAGGGTCTTGTTCCAAAATCTATTTTTTTCTGATTATACCAAATATTTTCAGTTTCCAGGGTATATTATTCAATTAAAATCGTATTTCACAAAATTTCTTAGGACAGTGTCTAGTACATAATAGGTACTTAATAATTATTTGCTGAATGAATGAATGTCATAATGTGTGGGGGAGGTATTATATTCTGCCTTAGAAACTGTGTTAGACAAACTGTACATAAATGATAAATTAACTTGATGTTAGAGAACAATCCAGAATTGAAGCAATCTTTTATCTCAATTTAGTTCCCTCCTGTTTTCCATATGTCAGTTATATCTGAAAGAGGTGTCATATAAATAAATGGTCCTTTTGAAGGAGAGTTATATCCGAGAAAAAGACTGTCTTGTATTTGTTCAGGCTACTTTTTGTTCAGCAAAGATGAACAAAATATTGTTTTAATCTTAAATTCCACCAATAGTGAGTGGTGGTCCCATCTCTAAAGGTTATTAATCTCACGAATTTGTTTTACCTTGAACTTGTCACTGAATATAAAAGGAATATATGTTTATTTATGAACATTTAGAAAATACAGAAAAAGTATAAAGAAAATAATTAACAAATCTCCATAAAGCCATTAGCAAAGAAAACAATATTACTTTTTAATACTTTAGAGTAAAAGTTTATTTTGAAAGTGAATTTTGTTCTTTCCTCACTTTAATAAATATCTTTTAGATATTCAATCTGCATTTTGTAGGTGGTTGTTAGATTTTTAAAGTTAACTATTTCTCTTTAATCTGCCTTTTTTGTAGAAAATGGCTTGATTTGGTTAATTTATAGGTCAATTGTGTTTATTTTATTGTGTCTTTAACAGGTAGAGAAAGTGCAAGCACTGGTATTAAATGGAAAGCCAGAAAAACTCTAACTCATATATGGGAAAGTCAACTGTGGAGAGAGAAAAAGTTTGGCTTAAGAGAGCACCTATGTTACAGATTTGTTTATCCTGAAAGTATTCCACGGAAATTTAATTTCGAACACAAAAATTTTCTTATTCAGCAGTATAATTGTCAGCCTGCAAAATACAAAGCACCAGAAGGAAGGCCCCCACAACTTAGTGATTTTAAGAGTGCCCAAAGTCTTGGACATTTTGAAGTAACCATCCTTGGTAAGTCAACTGTTTTTCCCTTTGGATATATTCATTTAACATATTTTAAATATAGATGATAGTATTTTGCTTCAAAAAAAAATTAAGTGCCCTCACAAAAAAAATTAAGCCCAAAGAGTGCTCTTGTTTGGTTCAAACCAAAGTAGTAGAGCACTACTTCTAGAATACATTAAGCTCTAACTGTGGGCTCTTAAACATTGGCAAGTCCTTGGAAAGTATTTGGGGGAAAAAGATTGGGAACCTAGGGAACTTTCCTCATCCCAGACTGACTACTTCTAAAACTGATTCTGTTCTCTGTTAGGCACCACTTTCTTACCCATATTCTCTGTCTCTTACTCAGAGCATCTGAACCATCGAAAGGTAAAATGTAGGTTAAAGAGAAAAGGGTACTAATCAATAGATGCTCCTATAAACAGGAGTCTGTTTAGCCCTGAAGAAAATAAAATTCTCAAGTGACACAGGTTGAACAGAAAGAAACTACTGAATAAACATCCCCTGTCTGATAAGGGAAATAAGCTAATTTCCTCAGGTTGTTTAAAATAGAGAAGTAGCTACAGAATTTATAAAATTGTAAAGGAACCAATATATTTTTGTATATTTATTTTTAAGTTTGTTTTTAATGAGTGAAAATATACACAAAAATATTTCTATTATAAAATTTTAGCCAACATGAGCTAATCTCAGTCAAGGAAAACATTTTATTTCTATTTGTGTTTTAAAGAAAGATCTTGTTACCTTAAAATGAAAGAATAAGGAAAAATCATTGGCAAATGAATTTAATGCCTGAAAGAAACTGCAGTTCATAGATGTTTATATCTGGACTACTGGAATGAATTACCTTGACCTTTACCAAGATTCCTTTTTTCTCCTTTACTCTCTCCCGCTCCCACTTCCCCTACCTTCTTACACATAAATATGTACATACATGTGTATAATCTATGAAAAGTGTGAATTTCTATTCACTCTGTTAGGGAGTCTTACATATAAATTTCAGATTCTTTTTTTCACTAGACTGCATTACTTCGTCTTTTGGGGTCAAGTTTATCCATCTTAGTTTTATATCTAGGAAACAAATATTACAGCAACAATTTCCCTTATATCACAAAAAAGTAACCATGGAAATAATGAGTTCATCTGGAAACACATAATTTGAATATTTTTCTTCTTTTTAACAAGGTACTGGTTCATTAAACATCTCCGCTGTCTTACTAGTAATTGTAAACCTTTGAGGCTTTTGCTATGCACCACATAAAAGCAAGAATCAAATGTGAAGAAGGCAAATTTATCATTCTGCCAACCACTTTTAATTCATATTATAACTATACTGTTTTATATCTTGCCTGTTTTCAATGACTTAAAGTGGTTAACAGAGATAAAAGACAGTGAAAAATAAGCCATGTATGGATGAAACAAAACAGAATATTTAAAAGAAAACAAAAAATAGGTGTTTCTAGGTACTTGGAAATAACCAAAATTCTATCATTTGATATCAATTTTATGTCTGCTTTCTTGCAAGAAGGGAAAAGGGATTTTTTCCTGATGAGATATTTTACTAGAGTTAAAAGAAATTTGGATATCTTCTAGTCCTACTTTCTGGCTAGGTTGAAGTCAGGCCATAAAAATTATGTTTCCTTAGTTTTCTATTACAGAGAAAACAAACATATGTAGGAACCCTATTTATTTCTCTAACAAAACTCTGAATTCTAGTTTTAACCAAAGAACTCACAAATCCTATATAATAAAAGGATAATATGCTAATTGACCCTAAAGGCGGAACAAATGGGAAGGACAGGTGGCTATGACATGCACTGACCACCAGGGGGCAGATGCTCAATGCAGGAGCTGTCCCCTGGTAGTCAGTGTGCTCCCACAGGGGATCTCTACTCAGTCACAAGCCGGCTGACAGGCTGATGGCTGCAAGCGCAGCAACAGTGGCGGGAGCCTCTCCAGCCTCCTTGGCAGCACTAAGGATGTCCGACTGCAGCTCCCAGGCTGCCAGAGGGATGTCTGTCTGCCAGCTGAGGCCTGATCCCCCAGGGAGGGGGCCTAAACTGGCAGGTGGACATCCTTGAGGGGTCCTGGACTGCGAGAGGATGCAGGCCAGGCTGAGGGGACCCCCCCCCCAAGTGCACAAATTTTTGTGCACCGGCCTCTATTATTATTAATAGTATAGAATCTAAATCACTTTAATTTACAGTTTAGGAATTAACTGAAAGTAGTATCAATGACATGCTGATAATAAAACTATCTTCCTGAAAATATCAGGATTTCCAACTTCAGATATTTCTCAATTTCAAAGCATATTTTCTTTCACATTTGCAAGTTGGACTGCATTTTATGGTCAATGGAAGCATTGAATGCAGTGTTTACTTTTTATTTAAAATACCTATTAGCCCCAGGTGGTTTGGCTCAGTGGACAGAGCATCAGCCTGTGGACTGAAGGGTCCCAGGTTCGATTCTGGTCAAGGGCCCATGCCCTGGTTGCAGGCTCGATCCCCAGTAGGGAGTGTGCAGAAGGCAGCCAATCAATGATTTCCTCTCATCATTGATGTTTCTATCTCTCTCTCCCTCTCCCTTCCTCTCTGAAATCAATAAAAATATATTTAAGAAAATAAATAAGTAAAATAAAATACTTATTAAATTGATGAGAGTTATATCTGAGAGTTAAATTTAATCTTAGCATCAAGGAAATAAGACACCCGAATGTGCACATTTACAAGGGTTTTGCAGCATTGCTAAGTTTCATGAGGTAGCTATACTTGTTGTAATACTGAGTTGGAATCCTCAGTAAATTCTAGATATCATGGCTATTTTAGTTTATGAAAACCAAATTTTAGTAATTCCTTACAAATCTTTAGCCCTTAGTCGTATGTTACCTTAAAGCTATGGAATTTTGTGTCATTTGCCCATAAAAAGCAAATAATGGATTTGAATTTCTAGATTAGTTTACAACTCAACAGGAAGGACTTTGTTTACACATCATTGGATCATACTAAGTAGTTAAGAATCTCTGTAAGGATGAATAGGAGAGATATTAAGGTCATAGAATCTATAGGACCCTGTGACAAATATCATGGAAGAATGAAAGGGAGGAGTTACGGATAGCTCCCAGGTTTCTGGTTTGGGTAACTAGATAGAATTCATATAGTTTTGTTCTGTGTGTTTACCCTTGCTTCAGCCACAATGGGCTCCTTACTCTGGCCTATACTTTTGGCTACTCCATTCCCTGCCTGAAATACCCTCCTGTTTACTTAAAAGCTATTCATCCTTTAATACCCAGCTCAGACCCTTGCCTCTAGGAAGTCTTTTGTCCACCCTAACTGACATTGACCCACGTAAAAAGATGACAGTAGTAGGTCAGGATTCAGTTTGGTTGGTCCCCTATAGCCTCTTTTCTACTGCAGCCTCTTATAGCCCTAAGAGTAAGTTATTGACACATATATTTGAGGACAGATTGGACCTAGTTATTATGGTGCATACCATACCATACCATACCATACCATACCATACCATACCATACCATACCATACCAGTATATCCTTAAGTCCAAATGGCAATGAGAGAACCAATAGTTTTCTCATGAATGATGAAGAAAGCACTATACAAGTTTTCATTTATGTGACGAGGCTGTTCTCTGCGTATTAAGATTTTAACCTTCAACCTTTCATCAGTAGAGAAAATTTTTTGAAAATTTTTTTCCAGCAGTGGTGAAAGACTGCACTGAACTGTCTCCTCTTTCAACCAATAACATGTATTCATAAATGTTTGCACAGCTAAGAGTTTAGGCCACAGTTTTCAAACTGTCTTTTTTTTATCCTCACCTGAGGATAGAGTGGAAAGGAGGGAGGGAGAGAGGGAGGGAGGGAGAAGGAAATGAGGGAGGGAGGGAGAAGGAAATGAGGGAGGGAGGGAGAAGGAAATGAGGGAGGGAGGGAGGAAGGGAGGAGAGAGGAGGGAGGGAGGGAGGGAGGGAGAGAGAGAGAGAGAGAGAGAGAGAGAGAGAGAGAGATCATCAATGTGAGAGACACATCGCACATCAATTGGCTGCCTCACACACATGCCCAGACCCGGGCTGGGAAATGAACCTGCAACCCAAGCACATGCCCTTGACTGGGAATCAAACCCTCAACCCTTCAGTGTGTGGACCAATGCCCCAACCACTGAGCACACCAGCCAGGGCTCAAACTGTCTTTTATAGGTGTGAAGCTATTTGGCATATATTAGGATCAAATCAGCAACTTGGCCTCATTAGCACCATATACTAACCCACTAAACTTTAATAAAGTGTAATTTTTCTTTAAAGGTCTGAACCATGAGAGAGCAATTGATGTTGCATTTCTACCCCTGTACTGTCCAGAAGATATCCGAACATCTCAAATAGACACATTATTAGCCTGTATGAATTACAGCTGTGTGTATCCACAGGCAGTAACTGATTCTGAGAGGATGCCAGGTCCAAGAGCCCTTGCAGGTATGACCGTCTCAGTGTTTTCTTTTCATTCAGAAAATAAAATTAGTATTGTAAATAGTCATGTTTTGTGGAATTGTGCACCTGAAACCTGTCTAGTTTTGTTAACCAGTGTCACCCCAATATATTCAATAAAAAGGAAAAAAAATATTGTAAACAGTCCTAACCTTAAGATGTTTTTATATAAACCAGAGGTGGGGACCGTCTGGTCTGCCAGGTGTATCATTTGGTCTGGCCCTGCCAAGGAAACCACAGGTGGGACAAGAAATTCAATAAATCTAGGAGCTTTTTTCATAGCAACATAATTTTTAAGTTAATCATTTTGTTTGGCCCATAAATGATGTTATAAATATCCAAGTAGCCCTTGGAAGAAAAAAAGGTTTAAGGTTCCCCACCCCTGCTATAAATAGTTTTAGCCTTAACATTTAATACAGTTTGAAGAATTATTTTATAAATGTACCCCAAGACTTATAAGTGAAAATATATATTTTATTTTTTTAATATATTTTATTGATTTTTTACATAGAGAAAGGGAGAGGGGTAGAGAGTTAGAAACATCGATGAGAGAGAAACATCGATCAGCTGCCTCCTGCACACTCCCTACTGGGGATATGCCTGCAACCAAGGTACATGCCCTTGACCGGAATCAAACCTGGGACCCTTGAGTCTGCAGGCCGATGCTCTCTCCACTGAGCCAAACCGGCTAGGGCGAAAATATATATTTTAAACAAAATAGAATGGATTAATGGTTTTTATTCCAGGCAAGCATTAACCATGTTCTCTTATAGCCTGGCTGGTGTTGCTCAGTGGTTGAGAGTCCACCTATAAACCAAGAGGTCCCTGGTTTGATTCCTGGTCAGGGCACATGCCTAGGTTTCAGGTTCGATCCCCAGTAGGGGGTGTGCAGGAACACCTGGTCGATTTTTCCATCTCTCCATCCCTCTTCCTCTCTCTCTAAAAAAAATTTTTTTAACTCAAGAGTTTTCTCTTATAATACAACTAGAGGCCTGGTGCACTAAATTTTTGCACTGAGGGAGGGGATGTCCCTCAGCCCAGCCTACACTCTCTCCAATCGGGGACCCCTCGGGGATGTCCAACTGCCGGTTTAGGCCCGATCCCTGTGGAATCGGGCCTAAACTGGCAGTCAGACATCCCTCTCACAATCCGGGACTGCTGGCTCCCAACTGCTCACCTGCCTGCCTGCCTGATTGCCCCTAACCACTTATGCCTGCCAGCCTGATTACCCCCTAACCACTCCCCTGCCAGCCTGATCAACGCCTAACTGCTCCCCTGACGGCCCAGTCGCCCCCAACTGCCCTCCCCTGCTGGCCCGGTCGCCCCCAACTTCCCTTCCCTGCCGGCCCAGTCGCCCCCAACTTCCCTCCCCTGCAGGCCAGGTTGCCCCTAACTGCCCTCTCCTGCCAGCCTGGTCCCCCCCAATTGCCCTCCCTCCCCTGCCTGCCCTGCCGCCCCTATCTGCCCTCCCCTGCTGGCCTGGTTGCCCCTAACTGCCCTCCCCTCCTGACTGGCCTGATTTCCCACAACTGCCCTCCCCTGCCAGCCATGTTGTGGCTGTGGGCGCTGCCATCGTTGAGGGTGGGGCAGTCAATTCGCATATTTCCTCCTTATTGGCTGTGTGCGCCACCATCTTTGCATTGGTGTGAGGGTTAATTAGCATATTCCCTCTTTATTAGATAGGATTCTGAATATAAGTATTGGACCTAAGTGGTATGCACATGGGAGCAGTGCAAATTTCTAATCTTCTCTCCTTTTAACTCAGATGCGACAATTTATCCCAGTGATGGTAAACCTTTTGACCTCGGCGTGTCAGCATTTTGAAAAACCCTAACTTAACTCTGGTGCCGTGTCACATATAGAAATTTTTTGATATTTACAACCATAGTAAAACAAAGATTTATATTTTTGATATTTATTTTATATATTTAAATGCCATTTAACAAAGAAAAATCAACCAAAAAAATGAGTTCACGTGTCACCTCTGACACACGTGTCATAGGTTCACCATCACTGATTTATTCTTTCACCTTATAATTGCCTGAAATTTTAATACCTCCATAGCATAGCATAGTACAATTGTTTTCTCTTATAAATGTTTAGTTATTCAAGTGCTATGCAATAAACTCCTTGAGGAGTGCTAGGAGTATATGTAATCCCAGTAGTGAAACCCTTCAACCAACTGTTTAGGCTACTACATAATGCCAAACTTATTTCTATATACCAAAATTATTTATATATACCTATAAAATTATGTGTCCATGATTACCTTATTCACTTTTTTTGTTATTTCTATTTCCTAAGCATGTGGTAAAGTTTTTAGAAGGTTTCATTGAGCTTATAAGGATATTACATTTAAGTTATATTTTAAGAAAGCCTTTATTATCTATGGTCTTTCTATGCTGATGAAACTCTTGAGTGAATGTTGTTTTTAAACAAGTCTTAAGAGCTGTGCCTGATGAATTAGTAGCTTTTGGTATTAACGCTTACTGTAAACTGAACATGAATAGCTAATTTTATGTGATGAGGGGTTTTTATTTTCCCACAGTCTATTTTAGAAATGATTATTAGTCGACTTGCAGTACTACTTCTTACATTGCAGCTCCTTAAACTTCCAAAAATTCCAGATTCCTTAGTTAGTGCCCTAATAGGCACTTTAAATATTTGTACACTTATTTTCTTACTTCATACAATATCCATTTCTGTCACTTTTTTTCTGCTATATGTATATGTTATTATTGAAGAATATCAAGGCAAAATTCTCAGCTACCTACTAGTTTCTAGTGCCAATATTCTTCCAACAGTCACTAACATCGTCACATGAAAATATCTGGTTAATATTTGGGAGATGAAGGGCAAAAATCACTAGAAAAGAAAAGGGATAGGGTAATCAAAAGTGAGGTGATTTATTTTCTTTTTCATCACATAAGATTATTAATAATGTGCCCTGGCCAGGTGACTCAGTTGGTTGGAACATCATCCCACACACTGAAAGGTTTGGGGTTCAATTCCTGGTCAGAGCATATACCTAGGTTGCAGGTTTGATCCCCATTTGGGGTGCATGCGAGAGGCAACCAATTGATGTTTCGCTCTCCCTTCCTTCCTCTCTCAAATCAATAAAAACATATCCTCAGGTGAGGATTAATATAAAATCCTATTGACAATGTGTCACTTTAGCTTTGTGCCATGCACTGTGCCTGAACATTTTTATAAGTTATGACTAACTCTAATAATAAGAACCTTGCAATGTGAATATTATTTTCCTATATTTAAAGATGATTACACTGAAAATCAGATTTACTAGCATGGGTAACAGCTGGGACTTGAACTCAGATCTGTCTGATTTAAAACTTTTTCATTCCTCCAATAATTCCAAAGTGAAAGGTCAACCTGAAAGGTCAAAATAAGTACAGAATAATGTAATGCAGTGCCTTATAGTATAGCATTGGTGTCATCTTTTTAAACATTTTTTATGAACTAGTTTCTTTTTATTGCCTTGAAAATATGTAGATTTGTATTGCTCCACTATAAAAATTAAAAAATAAATATAACTAAATATGGCTTTGAAGTACCAGCCCATATCTTGACATTACTGGCAGCATCTGTTTGATGTATTCACTGTTATCTGTGGAAGTTATTACAGCATACCTTTGATGAATGTGTGTGATGAATTAGAGTGAAGAGGAAGAAGATGAAGCACAGGGTTAATATTATAAGAAAAAATAACAGTTTATGTGATATTAAATAAAAGTAAATAATTATTTTACAATACTTACCATCTGCTTTTTATTTTTAGGTGATATTATAAAAGCAGTAACTAAACTGGATAGAGTGCATGTCATCTGTATCTTGGATATCTGTAATTTGGGTAACAACAAAGTAGAAGTCTGTTTACATAAAATTTATAGACCAGATAATAGATAATGCTCCTTAAAATTAGCAAATGGAATTATTACAGATTGTTAAATAGGGCAATGCATTAATTATATTCTATCATTTTGTTGGTAATTTTGATAACTGTTTTTCTGCAAGAATATTACATAAGCTCCCAAGTTATTAAGTAGTTTAATGTTAGTCTTGTATTTGGAGTTAACAGACTTCATTTTAAGTTCATTACTGAACCAGTCATTAGAAAAATTTTTGTGTATCAAGAAAATTTACCTTACTTCGATATGACTATTATCTTGACTTTTAATAATTTATGTTCACTGTCTTATTTGTGAAGTGTACATTTGTTCTAAAGCCTCAGCATAGGGCATCTTGACTTCAGAAGAGTAACTACATAGACATTTGACATCCTGCAACTTTTATTCACCTATATTGGCAAGTTTTGAGTTGCTAATTTGAAGATTAAATGCTTCTAAAATGGTCAATCTGCATTTCTTACAACTAAGGTAGTTTCTGTCATTTTCAAAAGCACACAACAATTGTTATGGTCTCCTTGCCCCATTCTTTAGTTTAGTCAGCTGTGCAATGTGAATGAATTAAATTGTCTTAAGGGTTTCCACTCCCTATTGTGACTTCATATCATTTGAATTTCTAAATGTTTTCACCAGTCTGTTATTTTAAAACCAGAGGCTACTGTGTATCTAAATTTTTGCTGTATTCAGTTGTAATTTGGGTACATGTAATGTGAGCTTAAATAGTGAAATTTTTATCTCATATTAACATTTTAGGTGCTCATATTCAAACTATAAAAATGGTAACTAAGGAAATTGATTTTATTCTGGTTGTCTATTATACTTCATTTTAAATGTAAATGGCCTTCCACATTTGCACGGCCCTATGGTTGACATCTATGTGTATCTATGACCAACACATGAGTTAAAAATTATTCTGTATCAAGATGAATTTGATAATAGTTAAGCTATTAATTTTTGGGGTTTCCTTCTAGCCTTATTGGTCTGTGACTTCATATGCTATACATTTAAAATGTATTTGGCAGCTTATGAACCTAAAGACAGATGCTGCAGTTTGTCCATAAATGTGTTCGGTCTTTTGTTTTTATAATTGTGTTTAAATGTTAATTAGAATTGTGAATCCTCCTCATGGTAAAATTCTGAGTTTGTTATTAAAGAATTTAAAAAGCAATAACTTTTTTGGTCACCTGTCTTATTTTGAATGGATTTAATTTCTTTCTTTCATATATATTTTTGGCCATGAGAGACTTATATGTACTTACTGAATAAGCCAAAATGATTCTTACATATGGGTTGAAGATTGTTATTTTATCAAACAAAAGCTGGGTTTTTGTTTTTAGTTATAATAAACTTTATAAGGCAAATCAATTTTAGTGTCACATAAATGTTGGGGAAGGGGAAAATAATACTTCAGAAATTATTGACTAAAACCTCAGGCTAAGATTTCAAAACCACACATTTTTAACAGGTATAATTTCTGTTGTCATATTGAATGAGATATATGAACTTTTTTAAATTTAGAATTTTTAAAGGCAAATTCCCTGGCAGTTTATTTTATATTCTAGTGATATTTCTATCCAAATTTGGAGTTAAACGTATGTGTAATTATTTCTGGATGTTGCAAAATTAGATCACTACTGTGGCAGTTTCCTAAGAAGAATAGCAAACTACCCACAGAAGAACTTATCTTCAAGTGTCAATGTGTTCATTAATTCCAAAGTCAACACAAATATACTACTGTGACATCACATTCATATTAACAAGGCAATGAGTAAATTATGAAATATTTCATAGTCTACCAGGGACCACAGTCTCTTACTGAAGTTTCTAATTTTATATGGCACATGAGATATGCACATTGAAATCCTTTGGTAAGCTATTGAAAGAAGAACATTAGCACCTGTTCTCTGTGCCATTCTTATGTCTTTGTTGGAAATATATTGCATTCATTTTTAAAAAAAGAGAGATTTTAAGAAATTTGAAACCCTTATTTGGCGATACTAATAACATTTGATGTTTTTAGCTAGAAACCATGTGGTAATATGGACTATAGATTATAACCAATTATATTATTATTAAGTTATTTACATGGTTTATAATTGAGCTGGTTGCTGTTTCACTAGTTACCTTTTCAGTTACATTTTCTTTCTTTATTTCTCTTTTAAGCATTGCTACCCAAGAATTTGCAGGTAAATTAATGGGAGGTAAAATATGTATTAGTCCTGCTTATTTCAGTATGAAACTGTTTTCAGTAAAGTAATTGTAGGAAAAAGATTTAAAATTAATAAATAAAAGAAGATTTGGGGACTATATTATGATTCCACTTATTTGAGATTACATTTGAGTAAAGTCATCTCTATATATAAAAGGATAATATGCAAAGTGTCCCCTTGGGAGTTAGACTGGGAGACCAGGAGTTCTATCACTTGCTATGACATGCGCTGACCACCAAGGGGGCGGCATGGAATGAAGGAAGGCACTGGCTGGTGGCCGGCAGCCGAGGAAGGGAGGCCCAGCTTGCAGCCAGAAGGCCCCAATCAGCTCTGATCTCTGGCCAGGCCTAGGGACCCTACCCGTGCATGAATTTAATGCACCAGGCCTCTAGTATCCTATCTAATAATAGACAAACATGGTAATTGACTGTACCTTCACTACACCTCCCATTGGCTAATCAGCATGATATGCAAATTAACCGCCAACAAAGATAGTGGCTAATTTGCATACTGTAGGCAGGGCGGGACAGCGCAGCCGCCAGTGTGAGCTGCCATCCCGGGCTGCAGGCTGTCCCCAGAAGCCGGTGATCGGGGGGAGATGGGTGTCCCCTGCCCAGGCCTGACGCCTCTGGTGGAGGCGTCAGGCCTGGGCAAGGGGCCAATCCAGCAATCGGAGGGTGATGGGGGTCGATGCCTCTGGCTGAAGTGTCAGGCCTGGGCAAGGGCAGAGCCGGTGATCGGGGGGAGATGGGGGTCCCCTGCCCAGTCCTGAAGCCTGGACCAGAGACATCAAGCCTGGGCAGGGGGCAGAGCCAGCAATCAGAGGGGTCTGGGGGTCCCTTCCCAGGCCTGATGCCTCTGGCCAAGGCGTCAGGCCTGGGCAAGGAGTCAATCTGGCAATTGGAGGGTGATGGGGGTCGACACCTCTGGCCGAGGCATCAGACCTGGGCCAGGGCAGAGCCGGTGATCCGGGGGAGATGGGGGTCCTCTGCCCAGGCCTGAAGCCTGGGCCAGAGGCATCAGGCCTGGGGCACGGGGGGTGGGAGGGGCGCGCAAGCCGGCGATTGGTGTGAACTACAGAGGAAACACCTTTTCTGACCGCTCATTGGTTAAGCTCCCTGTATGCCACTGGTAATATTCTTAGTAACTTGGGTAATAAGAATCCAAATAGGTGATCTAGGTTTTTCACCACACTCCTGGCGAAAAAAATGAAGGTCCGCTGCTGGAGGGCTAAGAAATGTCATATCCTGCCCTAGCTGGTTTGGCTCAGTGGATAATGCCTTGGCCTGCTGATGGCAGGGTCTGAGTTTAATTCTGACCAAGGGCATGTACCTAGGTTGCAGGCTCCTCCCTGGACAGGGCCCAGGTCAGGGCTCATGCAGGTGGCAACCAATCAAAGTGTTCCTCTCATTTTGATGTTTCTCTCTGTCTTTCCCTTTCTCTTTCACATTCTCTAAAAATCAATGGAAACATATCCTCAGGTGAGGATAAAAAAATAATAAAGAAATTATTATATGAAAGACACATCTTGAAAATGCCTAAAAAAAGTTGTCATTTTTTCATGGTGACGGGACTGGAGTCCATGTTGATGAAAAACCTTGCTGACTGCAGTGACTGGCACTGGCTGCAGCAGCAGGGTGATGGGGATGGTGCCTTCCCCTGATCAGCCTGGTCACCTCCCACAAAGGGAGGCCAGACTGTGGCTTAGGCCCTATCCCCAAGGGGAGCAGGGAGTGGGCCTAAGCCATCACTAGGCCATCCCCTGAGGGCTCCCAGTATGTGAGAGGGGGCAGGCTGGGCTGAGGGACACCCCCCCCCCAGTGCACGAATTTCGTGCACCAGGCCCCTAGTCTATATAGTAAAAGCCTAAGCAACCATTAAGGCACAACAACCAGAATAACCAGTCGCTATGATGTGCACTGACCACCAGGGGGCAGATGCTTAACACAGGAGCTGCCCCCTGGTGGTCAGTGTGCTCCCACAGGGGGAGCGCTGCTCAGCCAGAAGCCGGGCTCACGTCTAGTGAGTACAGTGCCAGTGGCAGGAGCCTTTCCAACCTCCGTGGCAGCGCTAAGGAGTAGTGAGCCAAGCAGTAAGGAGCAGCGAGCAGGCGGGCAGTAAGGAGTGAGGGCTCCTGGACTGTGAGAGGGATGTCTGCCTGCCGGTTTAGGCCCACTCCCCTCAGGCAGACATCCCCCGAGGGGTCCCAGACTGTGAGAGGGCACAGGCTGGCTGAGGGACCCCTGCTCCAGTGCACGGATTCTGTGCACCAGGCCTTTAGTTGTATTATATTTGTGCTAAGTCTCCAAAATAGGAACATTAAATATAAACATCTTTCTTGGTCCAGGTCATACCACTCACTATATTATTCCTAATTTTTACATTGTTATGTTGATAACATTTCTAGCCCTATGTTTTTGCTTTCTTTTATATTTAAGAAATAAAAAGTTAGATTGTGGGGATTTTAAAGCTAGTCACAGATCTATCCCTAAATCCCTGTGGAACTTTAAGAAAAGACACTTGAATTGCTGGGCCTTAACTTACTTATTTGTAAAATTTGCAAAATAACAGTCCCATCCAGTTTCTATATAGCAGTGGTTCTCATACTTGGCTTTATATAGGTATTACCTGGAGAATTTTTAAAATTACTGAGATTAGCATTATTCACAGTGGCCAAGACATGGAAACATCCAAAGTGTCTCTTGATAGGTGATTGGCTCAAGAAGATATATATACACAATGTACATATACACAATGGAATAGTACTCAGCCCATAAGTAAAGATGAAATACTGTTACTTGCAAAAACATGGATGAATCTTGAGAATAACATGCTAACCAAAATCAATCAGAAGGGAAAAGTCAAGAACTATATTATTTCAGTTTTACATGTGACATGTAAAACTGAAAGCAACAAATGAATAAACAAAAACCCATAGACATAGACAACATTATGGTAGTTGCCAGAGGGAAGGGAGGTGGAGTGATAATAAAGGGTAAAGGGGATGAAATATATAGTGATGGAAGAAAATTTGACTTGGAGTGGTGAACACACAATGCAATATATAGATGATGTATTATAGAATTCTACATTTGAAACCTATATAATCTTATTAACCAATGTCACTCCAATAAATTTAGTGTTTAAAAATTACTATGCCTAGATGTCACCACCAAGTTTCTGTTTGGGGTGTAGCCTGGGTGTCGAGACTGTTAACAACTCCCCAGGTGATTCTAATGTGCAGACAAGTTTGAAAATCAATGGTATATAGTACTATTTCAAGCACTTATTAGTTTTATTAAAGCTTAAGCTTTACCCAATACTTTGAACTTACCTCCTATACAGTTTAATCTACTCAAGGTGCAGTGTCATCATGAATTGTGCTGATAGGAAGGAGAAATTAAAAATTGATGTTTTGTAAACAAATTTTATTTTCATAGAGTTCTAACATGTCAGATCTAGAAGAGACTTGATAGATACATTCTAATCCAACCTCTTTTATTGTGTAAATGAAGAAAAAGTCCCAGAGAGGTTTTTATTTTTATTTATTTCCTGGGGATATATATTTATTAGCTGTTGTAAAATCAGCACCTGTGAAAACTTTTTGTTTTTAAGATACTTAAAAAGTGTTCAGAGTACCACCTAAATTACAAATAAAAATCAAACTTTTATAGCTTGGAAGTTGAACAAAGAGGTTGAATAAAATGACAGCAGCTAATCCGTCAAAATTAAAACTAGATCTTATACTAGTCATCATATACAATTTGTCTGATTTAAAGTTTTTAAATTGTAAAATACATAAGAATTACCTGGAGAACTTATTTAAAATGTGAATTTCTAGATATTTTCCTCTGATTCTGATTCAGGATGACTGGGGGTGGGATCCAGGAATTTTCATGTTCAATACACTTCCACGTGTCTAATATAGGTGTTTCACAGACAAAAATTTCCAACGCTGAATAAGCACTAGACCACTCATCCTCCAACTTCCCTTAAAAGTTAAGAGAAAAATTACATTGATGGGTATTTATTGTTCCAAAACAAATTTTACTTAACTGTAAATTTTTAAAAATATAAAATTAGCAAAGTTATTGCTCTCTTTCTGAAAGTCGCTGAAGGAAACTTAAAAGCACATATATAGAAGGTATATAGTGCTGGTTATCATATAAAATCATGAACTTCCACCACCAGAGAAATTAAAAATAGTTCAATAAAGTTCTCTTTAATACACAAGCATTGCCACAAAGTGTTATGGAACGTCATCATTTATAAGGCACATAACTTGTGTAAAAATTACAGTGTGAAGATTTTTTTAATTTAAATTTTTTATTGTTTAATATATAACATGAGTCTTCTTTTTCTCCCATTGACTTTTCCCTGACCGCTCCCACCACCCAGCACATGCCCTCATCCCCTACTGTCTGTGTCCATTGGTTATGCTCATATGCATGCATACAAGTCCTTTGGTTGATCTCTTACCCCCTCCTCTTCCCCTGCCTTCCCTCTTAGGTAGGACAGTCTGTTCAATGCCACTTCTATGTCACTGGTTCTATTTTTGTTCACCAGTTTATGTTGTTCATTATATTCCACAAATGAGTGAGATCATGTGATATTTATCTTTTCTCAGACTGGCTTATTTCGCTTAGCATAATACTCTCCAGTTCCATCCATGCTGTTGCAAATGGTAAGAGTTCCTTCTTTTTAATAGCAGCGTAGTATTCCATTGTGAGGATGCACCACAGTTTTCTAATCCACTAATCTGCTGATGGGCACTTAGGCTGTTTCTAAATCTTAGCTATGGTAAATTGTGCTGCTATGAACATAGGGGTGCATATATCCTTTCTGATTGGTATTTCTGGTTTCTTGGGATATATTCCTAGAAGTGGGATTACTGGGTCAAATGGGAGTTTCTTTTTTATTTTTTTTTAGGAAACTCCATACTGTTCTCCACAGTGGCTGCACCAGTCTGCATTCCCACCAGCAGTGAACGAGGGTTCCTTTTTCTCTGCATCCTCACCAGCATTTGTCATTTGTTGTTTTGTTGATGATAGCCATTCTGACAGGTGTGAAATGATAACTCATTGTCATTTTGATTTGCATCTCTCAGATGATTAGTGACTTTGAGCATGTTTTCATATGTCTCTTGGCCTTCTGTATGTCCTCTTTTGAAAAGTGTCTATTTAGGTCCTTTGCCCATTTTTTGATTGGATTGTTTATCTCCCTTTTGTTAAGTTGTATCAGTTCCCTGTCAATGCTGGAGATTAAATCCTTATCAGATATAACATTGGCAAATATATTCTCCCATGAAGTGGACTTTCTTCTTGTTTTGTTGATGGTTTCTTTTGCTGTGCAGAAGCTTTTTATTTTGATGTAGTTTCACTTGTTTATTTTCTCCTTAGTTTCCATTAATATGAAGATTTGAAACTAGTGTGTTAATATTATTTAACCAAATATGATTTCTAATGGATTTAACTAACTCCTCACTAAACTGTTTTTAAATTATTTCAGGAAAAAAGTCTCCTTTAGAAACAATTTAATAACATAGAAAAAAGTTAAATCAAATTTCTAGGACTTTGCTAATTATTTGCATTTTGAATGCTGATGTTGAATTTATCACAGATGTCTATTAGCAATCAGCAAATTAATGGTTTTGACAATAATAACACTTCTGTTTTCCATTTTATAGTTTGTTTTGTTTTGTTTTGGTCTAGTGAATACAGGCTATATTATGAGTTTTAACATCAAAATGGTAATGCTAATAGCAAAATAATAAACTACCTTTGTTCTGAAATAGACCATAAGCTAATATACAAGATCTTTAAACTTTTCAGTTCAAGTTCATGAATAATTATTGAGTGATTACTATGTGCAAAGTGCCACTATGCCTGGCCATGTGGCTCAGTGATTGAGCATTGACCCATGGACCAAGAGGTCGCCAGTTCGATTCCCAGTAAGGGCACATGCCCAGGTTGGGGACTCAATGCCCAGTAGGGACATGCAGGAAGCAGCTGACCCATGTTTCTCATCGATGTTTCTATCTCTCTCCTTCTCCCTTCCTCTCTCTCTAAAATCAATTTCAAAAAGAGTAAAATTAGCCCTAACTGGTTTGGCTCAGTTGATAGAGCATCAGCCTGCTGACTGAAAGGTCCCAGGTTCGATTCCGGTCAAGGGCATGTACCTTGGTTGCAGGCACATCCCCAGTAGGAGGTGTGCAGGAGGCAGCTGATCTGTGTTTCTCTTTCATCGATTTTTCTAACTCTCTATCCCTCTCCCTTCCTCTCTGTAAAATCAATAAAATACATTTTTTTTAAAAAGAGTAAAATTAAAATTAAAAATATAATTTTAAAAGTGCCACTAATACCAAGTACCATAGGGGAATAGATACACAGATACATATTGGCAGCTATAATATAATAGAAAGGTTTATATTTGTATTGTGCTTCTGTTGGGGTTTATTCATTAGGTTCAAATGTAGCTTCCTTGAACTCCTCACCTCTGCTGAGTAATGCTAACTTTTTGTTTCCAACTGCAGGAACCACTCTCAGATGCCTAAGAACAGACAGGAAGCAAGAGGAAGAATCTTGCCACCGATCATCTCCTTCAACAATGTTTCCTATTTTCCTATTTTTTTGTCCTGTCCCCTTGACTCCAGTATTCTTCCTGATTCCAGATTACTTTCCTTGGACTTCAGACTACCATTGTGCCTGCCCTCCTTTTGACCTGGTGTCTTTCTGCTTCTGTGATGGCCTAATGCCTGCTTGTCTAGTTTGCTAACTCTTTGACCCAATCAGACTTCTGATATCTCTGTTTGTTTTCTTGTTAATTTATCTACTCCTTCACCAGCCCTTGGCACACATTGAAATCTCCCTATCCCAGCAAATTGCCAAGAGCAGTTGACCCCATAGCAATGTCTGAGTGCTGTGAGTGTCCAATGTACTACTGGTTTTAAAAAAATAGAATTTAAAATTCTAAATGTTAAAAATTAAATATTGAATGACCTTGTTAGAGTATAACACATGGAACATAAAAATTAATGGAATGCTGCAACTCATAAGTATCTGTCAATCAACAAATATTTGAGTGCCTACCATGGATAAGGTACTTTACTTGAAAGGAAAGGATCTTTGTTACTGAAATATGTTCACTTTTCAATGAATAAACAATGTGGCAGAAGATATACCTTGGGGAGCCTATTAAAAAATACTCCAAAAAGAAATAAGAGGGGGAAAGGTTGTAAAATCAATTCCACTAATGCCTTAGCAATTAAAATTGTGTATTTTAACTTACTCTTGGATAAACTGGTTGATAGCATATTTCAGCAGGGCTTGGAAAACCAGTTTGGTGTTTTAGATATTCTGAGAGAGGTGACTTTCAGACTTGTCACGTGGGATTCCCAGGCGTCCAGTTCCTCGTTCCAATCACTCCATGCTTATGAAAGTGCGTTAGCTGGAACAGTAGGGGGAAAAAATTTCAGTGCAGGAAGTCATCCAACCCTGATAAGTTGACATGTAGAATAAAGTTGATGGTGTTATTTATTACTAAGGTAGTCTTGGTGAAGGGTTATGTGTGTGTACAGTTGGAGGAGGGGCAGGCAAAAGGGAATGTAGATAAGTGAAGTGAAATAGAGCTGATGTATTCAGAGCTTATGTTGCTTGAGGTGAGATCAGTTACCTGCTTGCAACTGAAATTTCAAACTTCTGCTTAGCTGGGGACTGCGTGGACGAATGGTTACTGATAGTTGGAAATATCAGCAGACATCTTAAATTTTATGCTCAAATGAACAAGCAATGAACGAGGAGAATAAGTCCAGTTGGTTTCGGCTGCTTGTAATTTTTACCTTTTTATTTAAAATCACAGCATCCTTTCCAGTGAACGCCTATGTGACTGTGCATTATTACAATGAAACCAGCAACTATACTACAACAGAGACATGTGAATGTGGTGTTTATGGATTAGCTTCACCAGTAGCTAATGCTATGGGGGTGGTGGGCATCCCTAAGAACAGTAACTACCAAGCCTGTGACTACAACACTGAGTTTACTAATACCGAGAAGCCTTGGATTGCACTGATAGAAAGAGGTAATTGTACATTTTCAGAAAAAATTCAAACAGCAAGCAGAAGAAATGCTGATGCTGTTGTGATTTACAACGTTCCAGAGACTGGGAACCAGACGATACAGATGGCAAATTTCGGTAAGTAATAATACATAGGTTCCTCAAAAGGGATAATGTCTTTGTTTATCTTAAAATGGTATTTCCGCCTAGAATTACTCTTGATCTGGCAATGAGGTATAAAACACAGTTTTACTTTAAATTTTCTTGCCTGGCACTACTTGGAATTAACTGACTATTACTCGATATTTCTAATTAATTTGGTCCAAGGACAAAAACAATTCATGAAATGTATCCTATTTTATTTCACAGTTTTTTAAGCTGTATTAGTTTTCTCAGTGTGTATTATATAATTGTGTTTGAATAATATGTGCATTTACCTCTATAGCTTAAAGAAAGCAAATATGTTTATATCTTTGTTAATTTGTACTTTTCAGTTTGATTCAGTTTCTCATGCAGAAAGAGCTGTATGTATTCAAGTATGCTATAGCTGCAAAATGGACTCTTATTATGATTAAACAATAGCTTATTGTAAGTGTGAAAAATGTTTACGTAAATGCGAATTTGATTGTCTGCTGAATACAAGTGAGACTTGAATCTGTTTGTGAGAATAATACGTATAAAACTACTCTATAAGAAACATTATACATTGAAAAGGGTATGGCAGAAATAGGATAACTGTATAATTCACATCTAAAATATTTTCCTTATAAATGATTACTTATAACTTTTTAAGTATATATAATCACCAATTTATTAACTTTATAAAGGAATTTGCTTCTGAGAATGACTATTTTTATTTTATTTTGTAAAAATAATGCCACATTCCAAATAAATGATTTTTAAACCACAGAAGAAGTAGACTTCTGACCCAAGTTTTTAAAACTGTGGATGGGTATGGATATTTTTGACCCAGACTTGTAATAATATCAAACAAGATAAGAGTTGACAAAACATAACATCAGGATAATTGGTGTTCTCCCTGCCCAATTTGGCCTCTGAAAAAAGTAATGTAAATTAAAAAGGTGTCAGAATTATAAAAAAGAAAATAAAATTTGGACCATTCCAGGTTGTACATATATAATATAATTAAGAACTAATGTTGGAAAAAACAAGCTGATTATTTTCTTAGGTATTGAAAAATCAAGTGAAGTGGTCTTTCAATGGGACAAAATTATTGTAAACTAGAGGCCCAGTGCACAAAATTCATGCACGGTGGCGGGGGGGCGGTCCCCTCAGCCCAGCCTACACCCTCTCCAATCCATGACCCCTCAGGGGATCCCTGTGGGATCAGGCCTAACCTGGCAGTTGGACATCCCTCTCACAATCCGGGACCACTGGCTCCTAACCGCTCACCTGCCTGCCTGCTTGATAGCCCCTAACCACCTCTGCCTGCCTGCCTGATCGCCCCTAACCACTCTCCCCTGCCGGCCTGATCACCCCTAACCACCTCTGCCTCGGCCCCTGCCACCATGGCTTTGTCCGGAAGGACATCGGAAGGACTTCCGGAAGACGTCTGGTCTATCGGTCGAATTAGCATATTAACCTTTTATTAGTATAGATGTACAAAACTCTATTTGATATCTTTTGTAATATATCCTAGACATTGCCAAAAGTCAGACATTCACTTTATTTTTAAGAGCACTTCACAAATATTCCCTGTGTGTTCTTATATTTTTATTTGACTTTTATTTTGTAGAAATAAATGAGGCAGCTTTCTGATGAAAATTATAAAGTAACCTGTTCTAAGGAACCTACTTCCTTTATGTTTAAACTTCTAGATTCTGAGTACTCTAGGTTTCCTTTTCCATGGACAATCACATTCTGCTTGTTCACTCCCTGGACATTTTTAAAGTATAAAAAGTATGAAACTAAATGGTAGTCCTGTTTTCAAAACTTGCTTTGCAACATGCAGTATGGGCCAACATCTAGTGGAATGTAGGTACTCAGCAACTGAATTTAAAAGATTTTACCAGCCGAAATCGGTTTGGCTCAGTGGATAGAGCGTTGGCTTGTGGACTGGGGGGTCCAGGTTCGATTCCGGTCAAGGGCATGTACCTGGGTTGCAGGCACATCCCCAGTAGGAGATGTGCAGGAGGCAGCTGATCGATGTTTCTCTCTCATCGATGTTTCTGGCTCTCTATCTCTCTCCCTTCCTCTCTGTAAAAAATCAATAAAAAATATATTAAAAAAAAAAGATTTTACCAAAGGTCGCCAAAAGGCATGTAAACAGTCATTTGAATATATGGCTCTGAGCCAGGCTTAAAAAAACAAGGAAGTTACATTTATCATTCAATATATACCTCCTACATAATCAAGGATATGTGATCAAAACCTTTTTTTTTTTAAAAAAAACAACTATTGAATTGCCCGTTTTAAAATAAACATATTGAAAAAATAGTATCATCATAGTAATTGCAATAGTTAATATGTATTACCATTTACTATATGCCAGGCACTGTTCTGGGGCCTTTATTTTATTTAATGAATATTGATATTTAACATTGGGTGATCTCAACCCCAAAGAATTAAAATTGTAAGCTTAGTGTTTTGCATTAATAACACCTGTTCACTAGTGTGTCATTGCAGTTCTTTCTTCTCAGAAACTTCCCTTATGTAGAAACTATTATATGATGCAGTTGACAAACATAGGCAAACAAATGTGGAAAACTATGATGAGCCTCTAGGACAGCGATTTTTCAACCAGTGAGCTGCAAGAAGTTTTAAAACATGCAATACCTGTGTATTTAGTCAGGGGCACTGACCTCTTTTCCCTTAGATTGTCAAATAAAAAAATTACAACAACCAACACAACAATAGCTATGAATGAATCAAAATTATACCTATTTTAGTGTGATGAAGGCCTAGGGTGGGGGTGGGGGGCCTAGAAAGGGTCAATGGGGGAAAAGGGGCATCTGTAATACTTTCAATAATAAAGATTTTAAAAATTATAGTTATTTTGTGGTATGCAACAAAACTTTAGTAATTAGTTTGTGTGTCATGAGATGAAAAAGCTTGAAAAATCACTGCTCTAGGCATTAAAGATTGAGTCATTTTATATCATAAACCAAATTTTTGTTTGTTTTTGCTGTCTTTTCATTAATGTTTCTTTTGGTTCAGGCACAGAGGGTGGAGCAACAACTCCTCCTCCTACAAAAGCTCATGCCTTCACCTTCCTTCACCTTATCTTTTATCACTACTAAAAACCACCTTTTAAGAAAACCACACTTGCCCTAGCCGGTTTGGCTCAGTGGATAGAGCATCAGCCTGCGGACTGAAGGGTCCCAGGTTCGATTCGGGTCAAGGGCATGTACCTTGGTTGTGGGCACATCCCCAGTAGGGGGTGTGCAGGAGGCAGCTGATTGATGTTTCTCTCTCATCGATGTTTCTATCTCTCTCCCTTCCTCTCTGTAAAAAATCAATAAAATATATTTTAAAAAAAGAAAACCACACTCTAGCGCTAGCCCCTGAGAGTTATGCTACCTTTTCATATTTCTTTGGTTCCCCCACCTCTTCATTCCTTCAGTCCCATTTTTCTATGCTAGGTAGGCCTTATTAGCTTTTCCACAATGTTCCTTTTTGCTTCTTACTCATGGCAATGCCCTTCAATGAGAGACCACTAGGAAAAGACCTGTACTTGAGAAAATGGTGAGTTTATTACTTATTGCAACAAAGGGTGAATGCATAAGAAGGGAAACTATGAAGTGTCTCAATAAAAGGGTGATAGAAAGGACTTACAGGATTTGATCTTGCTTTACATGATTTGGGGGAAAGTTTAAGGAAGCAGGCATTTGAACAGCCATCCTATTTTGCTCAAGACTGAATATTTTAAGCGCTAAAACCAGGAAATCCTTGGGAAAACCAGGCTGAGTTGGTCACTCTAGCTGGCTTTGTTCTACACTTGGATGCTGATAGGAAGTGAGGATAATTCAGTGATTGGATTTCTAAATAAATCTTATTTGTAAGTGTGGAAGACTAACCCTAAACTAAAGCTATAATTAATAAAGAAGCAATAGTCACTCATGTAGGCCAGGATGGCAGATGTTTGGTCATTTTTGTGGTTTGGACACTTCATATTTTGACTGTATTCAGACATGATAATGTAGTGGTTTTGTTTTTGCCTTGATCTATCATGGTCACAGAATGACCTTTTCTCATGTTGATGTTCTGTGAAATTGTTTATGCTCAACAAGAAAATACCAAGGCCAGATTGATAGTGCCAGGCCAGGTCCCAGATGTCAGAGGCTGCTTGTCTCTTTCTCACTGACAGTGCATTATTCTCATGCCCTTACTGTTGTACAAATATATTCTCTCCCCCTACTTTATATTTCTGTGCATCCATATCCCCTGTATGCTGCCTTCAAGGACCCGAGCAAGTCTAAGCAATGCTTCTGCACCCTTTGTTTCTCATGCTTTCATGTTGAGGAGACACAATGTCCTTACTCCTCCACCCAGTATATTTACAATTTCCATATTAGGAGGATTCTATTTCTGAAGGGGGGAAGTTCAATCTGAGAAGAGCTCCCACTGAGAAGGAATAGTCTATAGCCTGGTACTTGGAGGTAAACGTTTAAATCAAAGTTTACAAATTTGCTGTGTGTTTTGACTTAGCATTTTTATGGGTTTGGAAATATAAGGATATGCTTATGGTATCCTTAAGTAGCCATATAACTTAACAATCCTTTTCAAATGCTTCAGAAACATTCATCCAATTCTGTCCCAGTTATGCAAGAAAAGTCAGGACTACTCAGTTATTAAAGCAGAAAATTTGGAGCAAGTTTAGCGCTTGCTGAGCAAACAGATTTTGTAAATTAAATATGCAGTTAAATAGGTAAATTGCTTTAAGAAATGCTTAAATTTGAATGTAGTTTACTTCAGCAAAATCAGTAATTTGAGAGAAATAAAATGGTTCTTACATTTTTATTATTTTAACTGTATCCAATGAAGTGAGATTTGCAGCATTTCAGAATCCCCAAAACTCACCATTCCAGAGTAATTAAGTACATGGAAAGGAAGAGTTTAATCAGAGAAGCAAACTCACATGTTTTGGGGGGGAAATTTTTCTAGAAATGAGAGGGGAAATTTAAAAAATAGTATATAAATGAAGTGAAAAGATAAAAACTTCAACAAGGCTTAGGCTCAGCTATACATATAAAGAAGAGCTTAATTCAAAGAAATCAATCAGTTCTACTTCAAATGACCTCAAATCTGTCTAGATGTATCCATCTCCAAGACTTCATCCTGAGAGCTCTGCAGTAACTTCCTAATTGATCTCCCTGTTTCTCTCATCCCCTTCCAAGCCCACTCCACACTGAAACCAAGTGGCTGTTTAGAAATAATAAATCATACTCTTTAAAATGTCAGTGGCTTCTCATAGCACTTAGAGCAAATGAAAACTCCTTTCCATGTCCTTACCCATCCATGAATCACCTAGCTTCTGCCTACCACTCTGACCTCAGCTCTTCACACCTCCTCACACACTTATTACACTAGCAACACTGGGTTCATTTGAGTCCCTAAATTCCCCTAAACTCTTCCTGCCCTTGAGTCTGAAAGTACTTGATACCTTCCTCTTCTTCTTGCTTGCACCCAAGCCTAAGCCAATATCATCTCCCACCTGCATTACTTCAATAGCCTCCCAACAGATCTCCCTGCTACTCTTGCCCCTCTACTGACAGAGTCTAGTCTTTCATATAGCAACCAAAGTGATCCTGTGAAAAATGTAATTCAGTCCCCATTAGAATAAAATCCAAGCTTCATGCCATGTCTTACAAGGACCTTACTCCATGACCCTCTCCCCTACATTACAATGATTCAGACACCCTAGTCTTCTGTTTTTAAACCAATAGAGAAATATGAGCAAACTTTTACACATGCTGTTCTCTCTACCTAAGTCATTCATTTCTCCTTCATATTTTTACATAATGCTTCCTCCAAAAATATAACCATGTGCACTATGAACAATCTATTGCAGGGTACTATCATCTCTCACACTCTCTACTGCAAATGGCCTCCATCCTGACCTCCTGCTTACACTCTTTCTGAGGTTCATATTTTCTCTACTTGGCATTAAGAGTGATGTTCTAGAAATATAGGTTAAATCGCATCATTCCTCTATTCAAAGCCCCCAGCGACTTTCCATTATTCTAATGAAATCGAAACTTTATCTGCCTAAAGGAGATTTTCATAATCTGGCCTCTGCTGACCATTTTATTTTTATTTTACTATATTTTTATTGATTTCAGAGAAGAAGGGAGAGGGGGAGAGAGATAGAGACATCAGTGATGAGAAAGAATCATAGATCAGCTCCATCCTGCATGCCCCACACTGGGGATCGAGCCCACAAACCAGGCATGTGACCCAACCGGGAATCAAACCATGACCTCCCAGTTCATAAGTCACTGAGCAACGCTTTTCAGGCCCTGCTGACCATTTAAATCCAACAGTGCCACTCTCCCTCTCCCTCATAATGCTCTGAAATTCAGATATTTTCTCCAACACCCAAAGCTTTTTCTCTGTGACTCTTTTTGCTTGCTTTTCTCCCTATCACCACCATCACTATCACACATAACAGGTCCTTCAAATCACAGTTTAAATGTATCTTCTAAGATACATAGTGTTAGTACCCACATCAACACTAATAAAAAAGATGCAAACTGACCATACCTTTGTGATGCCCACCAGCCAATCATGAGTGAGTATGCAAATTAACCCAACAAAGATGGTGGGTTAATTTGCATATGCAGGTGTCGAGCAGCCAGGGCAGAGTAGGGAGGGATGCTTGCGTTGTCACCATGGTGACAATGCAGGCATTCCGCACCGACCCAGCCGCTCCGGGCCTCTGGGCAATGTGGGAAGGCGGAAAGGTGGCTCTGGGCTGGAATGAAGTTGGAAAGGCGGCTCTGATTTGAGCAAAGGTGGTGCCGGCAGCCAGCGGAAGGAAGGCCCATTCTTGCATGAATCCATGCATTGGGCCTCTAGTTTATATATAAGAGAACTGAGGCATAGAGAGGTTGACTAACTTCCACATGGATATATAGCTAGTAGGCTGCAAAGCTAGAATTTAAACCCTAATATCCTGACTTAGTTTATGCTCTTAATCAACACATGATACCACCTCTCTAGTGAGCATATACTATACAAGGTACTGTCCAAAAATGGTTAAAAAATGATAAAGGTCCTCAAGGAGGAAAGTGTAGTAGGGAAAACTGATATCTATCCAACTAGTAGAAGACAGAATGTGAAAAGCACTATCGTGGAAATGTAAAGGTTGCTGGATCTGAAGAAATTAAGAAATTCCAGGGTGTTGGAAGGGTCATCAACATGGATGTTAAAGTTTTAGAAGATGATAGCAGAGAAATCAAAGATTAGCATTTGGAGAGTTACAAGGTAGGCAATCAGAAAGTGGAGTATTTCTGCTAAGATTTCAGAAGCTGGGCAGATCAGAATGATAATACTGTCCAGAGTATAGCCATGGCAGTGGGGTTCCTAAAGAGGAGTGGAGGCAAAGATCCCTGAAGTTGAGGCCAGAGTGTTAGATCCTTAAAAAACTTAAGGTGAAGAGGATGACTGTGATCCAAATGACAAACTCTTCATGTATGTGGAGGAGTAACTAGAAGGTTGTGCATGACCAAACAAGGAGAAAAGAAATAGCAGGTGGTAAAACCAAATGCCATGAGTCTCTTGACTTCCATGAGTCTCCAAGAAGCAAGGATTGTTTTTGCATGAGGGTGATGGAAAGGTGGTTTGGAAATAATCATGTGGGAGGAGACCCCTTATAAACCTAAAATACATGGTGTATACAAGGATGAACTGCCTCTATTGAAAATAACTGAGGGATAAGTGGTGTCCTCATGGGTAAGATGGATCAGGAATGGTAAAGAAATATCAAAAGCCTTAGGATTGTATAACCCTCATTGAAGATGAGAGAATTTTACCAGTTAAGCATTGTGTCATGTAACCAGAGAGCTAAAAGACAGTGGAAACTTTTGTGAAGGGATCAGTGGAAGAAGAAAGTAATAAGCAGCAATATGGAGAGAGGAGCACAGGAGTGAATATTAACCAAATTAGCTTCCCTTTAGGGCCATAACAAAGGATGACATTAATGTGAGACTAGGGAGCATTAATGTCAATGTTTCTAACTAAATTCTGGAATAAAGTTGTCTCAGACAAGTACTGAGTGGATTCAAAACATGAGACGGGAGAGAACCAAGATGGCAGCACAGGTAAACACTTGTACTTGCTGCCTCACACAACCACATCAAATTACAACTAAAAGACAGAACAACTATCATCCAGAACCACATGAAAGCTGACTGAGTGGAAGTTCTACAACTAAAGAGGTAAAGAATAAAGCGCATTGAGACTGGTAGGAGGTGCGGAGGCACAGAACAGGCTGGCACCTGGGTGCACTGCTTTAATCAGGAGGGAGATACAAGCTCCTGCTTGCTCTAAACTCCAGTTCTGGGTAAGACGCTGGGGGACCCAAACACGTACGGGGAGAAACTGGACTGTCTGGCATTGGGACAGGAATGCGAGGACGGCTTTCTTTCAGATGGAGGTGCTCGCAGTGGTCATTGGTCCTGGGCTTAGACCCCTCTGGTGCAAGGCTGACTGGCAGCCATTGCTGTTTGCTCTGCTCTGGTGATTCCCTGAGACCCCACCCCACCCAATTTACAACCCCAGCCAAGCTGTGCACAGCAGCTTTTGCATATGAATGGCCTGCCCTTTCTCAGCCTAAAAACTATCAAACAGGCAGCAGCTAGATCAGGGAGCCCCAAAGCTATCAAAAGAAGGCCCAATGATGCCAGCAGCAGCCTGCCTTGCTTCACAGCTGGGCCTCATCTGGGCACTTCCAAACCTGATAAAAAGAGTAGGAATCTGCTGATCTCTCTGTAGCTCCTGCTGGGTAGCCTCAGGCAGTGGCTGACTTTGCACCTCTTTGGAGATCCAAGAGCCAGTTACCCAGTGGCCAGTGTGAGGCCATTACCAGATTACAACTCTTCACATCCATAAGTGACACACTCAAGGGGCAGACTCAGTGAGCACCAAAGCCCCACTGAAGCAAGTCCTGCTCCATAAGGATGTCTCCTGCACAGCAGCTCTTCCCTTGTAGACATAGCCAGTCCTCACAGTCAATTGGCGTGGAGGTCAATTCCTCCCAGTGATACCAACAGCAATCAAGGCTCAACTACAACAAGGCTGTGCACACAGCCCACCAAGGGGTGCACTAAGAGTGTCCACCTCAGGTGATTAGGGAGGCTGAGCTACTGGGCCCTATAGGACACCTACCACACAAGGCCACTCTATCAACTCAAGGAGACTTAGCAGCTACCCAATAAATAGAAACAAACACAGGGAAGCATCCAAAATACAGAGACAAAGAAACATGTCACAAATGGAAGAAAGCAAAATACTGGATGTAGAGTTCAAAACCACAGTTAATAAGGTTACTCAAGAATCTTCTAGAAACCTCCGAGGAACTTAGTGAGACCTTGAAGGGCCTTAGTGAAAATGCCAAAAAAAAAAAAAAAAAGGAAAAGAACCAGTCAGAAATTAAGCATACACTGACTGAAATAAAGAATAATATAGAGATTCAACAGTAGACTAGAGGATCCCAAGAAACAAGTCATAGAAGCAACTAAGATGGCGGCATAGGTAAACACCGGGAAATTGTCGCCTCACACAACAATCGAAAATTACCGCAAAGGACTGAGCAAACATCATCCAGAACAACAGGAAGGCTGGCTGAGTGTAAAATCTACAACTAGAAGGAAAGAAAAGCACGCTGAGAGCCAGAGGAGCTGCAGAGGTGAAGTGCAGAGGTACGGCGGCTCGCGCGCGCGTGCGCGCGAGGAAAGGGGGTAGCACCTGAGGACGCGGCTGTCTTTTTGAATCACAGGCTCCTGACTGCTCTGAACTCCGGTTCCGGGAAGTCTCTGGGGACCCAGGTCTCATACGGGGAGAGGCTGGTCTGTCCGGCAGCAGGCGAACTTGAGGGCGGCTTTCCCTCAGAGGTGCTTGCAGCCGTTACTGGGACACTGAGACGCGCGACTCCGGGCGGAGAATCGGCCATAGCTGCTTCTCCGCCCTTTGACTCCCTGAGACCCCGCCCCACCCAGGCTGTGGCAGGGGCTTTTGCATGTGAATGTACCTAATTGCAGCCGAACCAGGCAGACCCTGAACTTCCAAGAGAAGGCCCAAGGCCCCGCAGCGGCTTGCATTGATTCACAGCTGAGCCTCTTCGTGGCTCCTGCTGTGTGGCCTCAGGCAGAGGCTGAATTAGCACCTCCTTAGATCCAGGAGCCACTGTACCCAGTGGTCAGAGGGGGTCCATCCAGACTGCAACTCCTCAGATCCATAAGGGACACACTCAGGGAGCAGACTCAGTGAGCACCAAAGCCCCACTGAAGCAAGTCTTGCCCCAGAAGGGTGTCTTCAGCACAGAAGTTCTCCCACTTTAGACACAGCTGATTCTCACAGCCAATTGGCCTGGAGGTCAATTCCTCCCAGTGATTCTACAACAACCAAGGCACCAAGAGTGCACCAAGAGTGTCCACCCCAGGTAACTGGGGAGGCTGAGCTACTGGGCCCTACAGGACACCTGGCGCACAGGGCCACTCTATCAACACAGGGAAGCTGCCAAAATGCGGAGACAAAGAAACAGGTCACAAATGGCAGAAATGGAGGAAAGCAAACGATTGGATATAGAGTTCAAGGCCACGTTTATAAGGTTTTTCAAGAATTTTATGGAAACCGCCGATAAATTTAATGAATCCCTCAATAAGTATAGTGAGACCATGGAGGACATGAAAAAGGACCAACTAGAAATTAAGCATACACTGACTGAAATAAAGAATAATTTACAGAGATCCAGCAGCAGACAAGAGGATCTCAAGAATCAAGTCAAAGATTTGAAATACAAAGAAACAAAAAATACCCAACCGAAAAAGAAAAAAGAAAAGAGATTCCAAAAATATGAAGATAGTGTAAGGAACCTCTGGGACAACTTCAAGCGTACCAACATCAGAATTATAGGGGTACCAGAAGGAGAGAGAGGGCAAGATATTGAAAACCTTTTTGAAGAAATAATGACAGAAAACTTCCCCTACCTGGTGAAAGAAATGGACTTACAAGTCCAGGAAGCGCAGAGAACCCCAAATAAAAGGAATCCAAGGAGGACCACACCAAGACACATCATAATTAAAATGCCAAGAGCAAAAGATAGAGAATCTTAAAAGCAGCAAGAGAAAGACAGTCAGTTACCTACAAGGGAGTACCCATATGACTGTCAGCTGATTTCTCAACAGAAACCATGCAGGCCAGAAGAGACTGGCAAGAAATATTCAAAGTGATGAATAGCAAGAACCTGCAACCAAGATTACTTTATCCAGCAAAGCTATCATTCAGAATAGAAGGTCAGATAAAGAGCTTCACGGATAAGAAAAAGCTAAAGGAGTTCATCACCACCAAACCAGCATTATATGAAATGCTGAAAGGTATTCTTTAAGAAGAGGAAGAAGAAAAAGGAACTCTTACCATTTGCCACAGCATGGATGGAACTGGAGAGCGGATAAATACCATATGATCTCACTCATTTGTGGAATATAATGAACAACATAAACTGATGAACAAGGACTGATCCAGAGACGGAGAGGCATTGATTGGACTGTCGGGACTTGGAGGGAAGGTAGGGGAGGGTGGGGGTAAGGGGGAAAGATCAACCAAAGGACTTATATGCAAGCATATAGGCCTAATCAATGGACATGGACAACGGGGGGGTGAGGGCATGAGCGGGGGGGGGGGGGTAGAGGGTAACGTGGGGACAAGGACACATATGTAATATCTTAATCAATAAAAAATATATTAAAAAAAAAGAAACAAGTCAAAGATTTGAAATATGAGGAAGCAAAAAAACACCCAACTGGAAGAGCAAAAAGCAAAAAGAATCCAAAAATATGACGATAGTAGTGTAAGGAACCTCTGGGACAACTTCAAGTGTACCAACATCTGAATTATGGGAGTGTCAGAAGAAGAGAAAGAGCAATATATTGAAAACCTATCTGAAGAAATAATGGCAGAAAACTTCCCTTAGACTTACAAGTCAAGGAAATGCAGAAAACCCTAAACAAGAGGAATCCAAAGAGGACCACACCAAGACATATCATAATTAAAATGCCAAGGGCAAAAAGATGGCGGCTGGCAGGATAGAGGTAAGGGATAGGAAGTGAGTGATGAGGGAATGAAAGGAGAGTGTGGATGTGTGTGTTGTGTGTGTGAGTGAGTGAAGGACAGTTAAATCCGGCAGGAGCAGCAGAGGCTAGCAGACCAGGCTCTCTGGGACATGGAGAGACTACCACCGCCGCAGCACTCCCCAGACTGCAGGACTTGGCACGGAGCCCACGCCATCTTAAAGGGGAGAGCGGCCTCTTCTAGGAACTCATCAGCACCACCACCCAGCAGGCGTGGGATACTGCCCATCCTCGACCCTACCCAGCAGCCACTCCAGCCAAAATCCTGCAGCCACACCCACAGACTTGCAGACCCTGGGATCTCCACCACCAAAGGAGCACCGCACCCTCCTGCAGCAGTAAGTGCAGCCTCCCCCTCTCCAGCTGCAGACCTCCAACATCGCATTCGCACATCTCCAGCACGCAGGTCTCCTAGGCACACCACTCTTAGAAGTCACTGTGAGCCTCAGCTGGGTGTGATTTTGTACAGACACAGGTGCACTGCCCCCCAGTAGAAATTCTGAATTCCTTCTGCCTGAACAACTGCTCACACACACCCAGCTGTGCAATTTCAGCGCCAGGGGCCCCTCAGCACCAGGGTCCCGCAGAGTGCGTCAGAGCTCAGTTCCGGGCGAACTGCACTGCCACAGTTGCTCACTCCCCCTGAGCCCATCTATCCACAGGGCACTTTGGGAAGCCTCAGTGAGCTTCTGCTGGGTCCGATCTTGGACTAATAGGGATGCACTCCCCTGGGCAGTAGAAATTCTGAATTCGCCCATCCTGGATACCGGACCAAAGATGCCTCGGTTAAGCATGCCAGGGCCCTTCAGAGTGCTTCAGTGCACCTGCGCTAACAAACTCACTGCAGGTGCTCCTGTATGCTGCCACTGGGAATGCGAGCCTATCCAACACAGGTGCATCAGCAAAAATTGAGATTCCCCACCCCACAGCTGCAGAAATCTGGACACTACAGTTGCATGGTTTTCCAGCGTGCAGATCTCCCAAGACCACTGCTCCACAGGCAGCCCCGGGGCCCTGCTGTGAGCCCTGCTGGTCACACACTTAAACAAACAGGGGTGCACTGCTGGGCTGCAGAAACGCTTAATTCCCTCTTCTGGGATACCTGCCCGCAGACACTGCAATCCAGTGGCTTTAGTGCCAGGGCCCTTCAGAGTGTGTCAGTACACCCTACTGGGAAACACACCACAGGTGCCTTGTGAGCTGCCGCTGGGATCACGTGTATCCAACCATGGAGGCAGCAGCAAAAGCTGAGTCTGCCCACCCCACAACTACAGAACTCTGGACACCATAGTCACACTTTGCCAGAATGCAGGCTTCCTGAGCCCCACCACCCCAATAGACGGTTCCTGGGTGCCAATGTGAGTCCCTGTGGGGCACAAGTGATTTCAACCAAGGGCATAAGACAGCAAAAATTGGAACACCCCCTCCACGGCTGCTGACTTCTAGACACCTCAGTTGTGTCTTTCCAGCTCGCAGGCCTATATCAAGAGAACCCAAATAGCTCAAGTAGGGAGCTACACTAGACTACCAAACCCAGGAGACCTGAGAGGTCACACCAATAGCACCATACCCTAAAGAAACTGGGTAGCAAAGCAATCAGACCTACAATTAAAACATTACAGCAAAACATGGGAACACAAAAAAGCAATCCACAAAGGAAAGAAAAAGAGAAATCACCAGAAAGGGAGTTAAATGAAATTGAGGCTACTAACTTATCAGAGAAAGAATTCAGAGTAATGGTTATAAGGATGCTTAAATGGCTGGATGACAAATACACACAAGTCAATGAGAATTATAAGGAGCTGAATGAGAATGTCACCAACATGAAAAGGAACCAAGAGGAAATGAAGAACAACATAGCTGCAATAAAGAACACAATGGAAGGCTTAAACAGAAGACTAGAAGAGGCTGAGGACTGCATCAGTGAATTAGAAGACAAGGTAGGAAAAAACACACAAACACAGGAGCAACTGGAAAAAAAACTTAAAAAGCAAGAGGAGAGTTGAAGGGAGCTTTGGGACAATGCAAAACGAAACAACATTCGCTTAATAGGGATACCAGAAGGAGAGGAGGAGAAGCAAGGAATAGAAAACCTGTTTGAAGAAATAATGACAGAAAACTTCCCTGATACTGGCAAGAAAAAACTACACAATCCAAGAAGCACATAGGGTGCCAAACAAGATGAACCCCAAAAGACCAACACCAAGAAATATCATAATTAAATTGACAAACACCAACGACAAAGTAAGAATCTTAAAGGCTGCCAGAGAGAGACAGAAAGTTACCTACAAGGGATCTCCTATTAGAATATCAGCTAACTTCTCAACAGAAACACACCAGGCAAGAGGGGAATGAAATGAAATATACAAAGTGATGCAAAGCAAGGGAATGAATCCAAGAATACTATACCCAGCAAGGCTATCATTGAAAATTGAAGATGGAATCAGGAGCTTCACGGACAAAAAAGGGCTAAGAGAGTTTATTACCACCAAACCAGCAATGCAAGAAATGCTAAAGGGACTTCTGTAAAAAGAAGAAACAGAAAGACATCAAGCAACACAAACATTAAGAATAAAAATGACCACAAACAAGTACTTTTCAATAATAACATTAAATGTAAATGGATTAAACACTCCAATCAAAAGACACAGGGTAGCTGAATGGATAAGAAAACATGACCCATATATTTGCTGTCTGCAAGAGACCCACCTCAGAACAAAGGATTCACACAGACTGAGAGTTAAGGGATGGAAAAATTTTTTTCAGGCAAATGGAAATGAGAAAAAAGCTGGGGTTGCAATACTTATATCTGACAAAATAGACCTCAAAGTAAAGGCCATAACAAGAGATAAGGAAGGCCACTACATAATACTAAAGGGAGCAATTCAACAAGAAGATATAACTTTGGTAAACATATATGCACCCAACACTGGAGCTCCCAAATACATAAAAAAACTTCTGGAAGATATCAAGGGAGAGATCGATAGCAATACAGTCATAGTAGGGGACTTCAATACCCCACTGACACCACTGGATAAATCCTCTAAACAAAAAATCAGCAAAGAAACAGCAATCCTAAATAACTCACTAGATCAGATGGACTTAATTGAAATCTTCAGAATATTTCACCCTAAAGCTACAGAATATACATTCTTCTCCAGTGCACATGGGACATTTTCAAAGATAGACCATATATTAGGACACAGGCAAAGTCTCTTCAAATTCAAGAGAATGGAAATCATGACAAGCATCTTCTCAGATCACAATGGCATAAAATTAGAAATCAACTACAATAAAAACATTGAAAAAAATCAAACACTTGGAGGCTAAGTAGCATGCTATTAAACAATAATTGGGTTACCAGAGAGATCAAAGAAGAAATAAAAAGCATCCTGGAAACAAATGGCAATGAAAACACAACAATCCAAAATCTATGGGACACAAGGAAAGCAGTCCTGAGAGGGAAGTTCATAGCTCTACAGGCCTACCTCAAAAAAAAAGAAAAACTGGGAATAAATGATCTAACCCTACAACTCAAAGAGTGAGAAAGAGAGCAACAAGAAAAGCCCACAGTATCCAGAAGGAAGGAAATAATAAATATCAGAGCAGAAATAAACAACATAGAGACCAAAAAAACAATACAAAAGATCAATGAAACCAAGAGCTGGTTCTTTGAAAGGATTAACAAGATTGATGAACCTCTCGCCAGGCTCACCAAGAAACAAAGAGAGAGGACCCAAATAAACAAAATCAGAAATGAAAGAAGTGAAGTAACAACTGACTCTACTGATATACAAAGGATTGTCAAAAAAAATACTACGAACAACTCTACTCCAACAAACTGGACAACCTCGACGAAATGGACACATTCCTAGAAAAATACAAGCTTCCAAAACTCAATCAAGAAGAATTAAAAAACCTGAATAGGCCAATAACTTCTGATGAAATTGAAACAGTAATCAAAAAGCTTCCAGCAAATAAAAGCCCTGGACCAGATGGCTTCACAGGGGAGTTTTACCGAACATTCAAAGAAGAACTAAAGCCAATCCTTCTCAGACTATTCCAAAAAAATTCAAGAGGAAGGCACATGCCCAAGCTCTTGCTATGAAGCCAGAATTACCCTAATCCCAAAACCAGATAAAGGCACCACAAAGAAAGAGAATTACAGGCCAATATTCTTGATGAACATAGATGCTAAAATCCTCAACAAAATTCTAACAAACCGGATCCAGCATTACATTAGAAAGATCATACACCATGACCAAGTGGGATTTATTCCATGAATGCAAGGCTGGTACAATATCCACAAATCAATAAACGTGATACATCACATAAACAAGTTGAGAGACAAAAATCACATAATCATCTCGATTGATGCAGAAAAGGCATTTGACAAAGTCCAACACCCTTTTCTGATAAAAACGCTCAGCAAAGTGGGAATAGAGGGATCATACCTCAACATAATAAGAGCCTTATATGAAAAACCTACAGCCAACATCATACTCAATGGGCAAAAACTAAAACCATTTCCCTTAAGAACAGGAACAAGACAGGGATGCCCACTCCTGTTCAACATAGTACTGGAAGTGCTAGCCAAAGCAATCAGACAAGAAGAAGAAATAAAAGGCATCCAAATTGGAAAAGAAGAAGTAAAATTGTCATTATTCGCAGATGACATGATACTGTATTTAGAACACCCTAAAGACTCCATCAAAAAATTATTAGACCGAATAAATGAATTTGGCAATGTAGCAGGATACAATGTTAATGCCAAGAAATCTATGGCATTTTTATATGCCAATAGTGAACTTACAGAAAGAGAAATTTAAAAAAAACACAATCCCATTTACCATTGCACCAAAAAGATTAAGATACCTAGGAATAAACTTAACCAAGGAGGTAAAAGACCTCTACCCAGAAAACTACAGGAATTGAAAAAAGAGACAGAGGAAGACATAAACAAATGGAAGAACATACCGTGTTCATGGACTGGTAGAATCAACATCATCAAAATGTCCATACTACCCAAAGAAATCTATAGATTTAATGCACTCCTCATTAAAATACCAACAGCATATTTCACAGATCTAGAAAGAACTCTCCAAAAATTCATCTGGAATAAATAAAAAAACAAACAAACAAAAAAACGAATAGCTGCTGCGATCCTGAGAAAGAAGAACAAAGTAGGAGGGACCTCAATACCAGATATTAAGCTGTATTACAAAGCCACTGTTCTCAAAACTGCCTGGTGCTGGCACAAGAACAGACATATAGACCAATGGAATAGAATAGAGAACCCAGAAATCGACCCAAACCACTATGCTCAATTAATATTTGACAAAGGAGACAAGAACATACAATGGAGTCAAGACAGTTTCTTCAATAAATGGTGCTGGGAAATTTGGTCAGACACATGCAGAAAAATGAAACTAGACCACCAACTTACACCATACACAAAAATAAACTCAAAATGCATAAAGGACTTAAACGTAAGATGGGAAACCATGAGATTATTAGAGGAATCCACAGGTAGCAAAATCGCAGATATATGCCGAAGGAATTTCTTCACAGACACAGCTCCTATGCAATGGAAACTAATGGGAAAATAAACAAATGCAACTACATCAAAATAAAAAGCTTCTGCACAGCAAAAGAAAACATCAACTAAACAACAAGAAAACCCACTGCATGGGAGAACATATTTGCCAATGATATCTCCGATAAAGGTTTAATCTCCAACATTTATAGGGAACTCATACAACTTAATAAAAGGAAGATAAACAACCCAATAAAAAAATGGGCAACGGACCTAAATAGATACTTTTCGAAAGAGGACATACATAAGGCTGAGAGACATGTGAAAACATGCTCAATGTCACTAATTATCCGAGAGATGCAAATCAAAATGACAATGAGGTACCATTTCACACCTGTCAGAATGGCTGTCATCAACAAAACAAATGACAAATGCTGGCGAGGATGTCGAGAAAAAGGAACCCTCGTTCACTGCTGGTGGGAATGCAAACTGGTGCAGCCACAGTGGAGAACAGTATGGAGTTTCCTCAAAAAACTAAAAATGGAACTCCCATTTGACCCAGTGATCCCACTTCTAGGAATATATCCCAAGAAACCAGAAACACCAATCAGAAAGGATATATGCATCCCTATGTTCATAGCAGCACAATTTACAATAGCTAAGATTTGGAATCAGCCTAAGTGCCCATCAGGAGATGAGTGGATTAAAAAACTTTGGCACATCTACACAATAGAATACTATGCTGCTCTAAAAAGGAAGGAACTCCTACCATTTGCAACAGCATGGATGGAGCTGGAGAGCATTATGCTAAGTGAAATAAGTCAGTCAGAGAAAGATAAATATCACATCCTCTCACTCATTTGTGGATTATAATGAACAACATAAACCGATGAACAAAAACAGATGTAGAGACAGAGAAGCATCAATCAGATGTTCAAAACTCAGAGGGAAGGCAGGGGAGGGTGGGGGTGAGAGGGAAAGATCAACCAAAGGACTTGTATGCATGCATATAAGCATAAGTGATGGATGTGGACAACGGGGGGTGAGGGTGAAGGCAGGATTGGGGGGATGAGGGGACATTGGGGGGATAAGGACACATTTGTAATATCTTATTCAATAAAGCGGAAAAAATGCCAAGGGCAAAAGACAAAGAGAGAATATTAAAAGCACCAAGAGAAAAACAGTTATTTACCTACAAGGGAGCACCCATACAACTGTCAGCTGATTTCTCAACAGAAACTATGCAGGCCAGAAGGGAGTGGCAAGAAATATTCAAAGTGGTGAATAGCAAGAACCTACAACCAAGATTACTTTATCCAGCAAAGCTATCATTTAGAATTGAAGGTCAGATAAAGAACTTCACAGACAAGCAAAAGCTAAAGGAGTTCATCACAACCAAACCAGTATTCTATGAAGTGTTGAAGAGTATTCTTTAAGAACAGGGGTCCTCAAACTACGGCCCATGGGCCACATGCAAATACAAATATTGTATTTGTTCCCGTTTTGGTTTTTTACTTCAAAATAAGATATGTGCAGTGTGGATAGGAAGTTGTTCATAGTTTTTTTTAAAAACTATAGTCCGACCCTCCAACGGTCTGAGGGATAGTGAACTGGCCCCCTGTTTAAAAAGTTTGAGGACCCCTTTTAAGAAGAGGAAGAAGAAAAAGGTAAAGATAAAAAATTATGAACAACAAAGTGACAACAAATACATATCTATCAACAAGTGAATCTAAAAATCAAATGAATAAAAAATCTGATGAACAGAATAAACTGGTGAATGTAATAGACTCAGGGGGCATGGAAAGAGAGTGGACTGACAATTCTCGGGGGAAGGGCGTGGTGGGTGCTGGAAGAGATTCGGCAAAGACCTTACACCTATGGACAAGAACAGTGGAGGGGGGGCAGTGAGGGCCTGGGGTGGGGGGACTGGGTGTAGGGGAGCTATTGGGTGAAAAAGAGGAACATCTGTAATAATCTGAACAATAAAGGTTTTTTTTTTTAAAAAAAGATTTCTAAATTCTACCAAAGATGTGGAGAAACAGGCTTTCATCTATGACTGATAAAAATGTAATTTGATATATTCCTTAAAAAAATAACTTACCTACTGAAATAAAAATTAAACACATCACTTGATCTAGCAATTTCACTTCTGTAAATCCATTATGGAGAAATAAAAGCATCAGGATTTGGGACTATATAATCTAGGATGTTTACTGCAACATTGCATGTAGTGGCAAAAGCCTGAACACAATCTATATGGTCATCAATAGAGGAATGTCTGAATAAACTATGTTGTGTCTATATTATAGATAAAAAACATGAGGGGGTTATTCACAAAAGAGCAGGTACTTGTTTATATTTTTTTCCATCACCATTTATCTCCTCTATGCTCTTTTCCACCTCCATCCACTCCCCTTCCCCCCAGTAATCACCACACTGCTGTTCATGTCCGTGGGTTCTTTATTTTCTTTTTTGATTAATGCCTCCACCCACCCACCCCCAACATCACCCCCCCCAAGCTGTCTGCCTAAGAGCAGGCACTCTTAAATGAGCTGAGAAGGGCAGAGCTGAATAGGGTAGAGATGAAAATATGGAAGAATATAGAACAGCGGGGTCTTAGAGCTGTGGTTGTAGATTATAAGGTTGAAGGAGGGGCATGTAATATTTGAACAGGCAGGAGAAGTACACTAGAAGGTAATTGGTACTGAAAAACCTCCTTGAAAAACTAAACCAGCCCTAGGTTCCAAATGGAGCTGCTTTAAGTTATTACATTTGGCGGAAGTTGGGGCTTGTGTTGTGTGCCAACTATGTATCTGGAGTATGTTGCATAAAAATATGAAATTATAAAGAAATCACAAAAATTTTGGGCCATTTTAATTAAGTGTTCTGATAAATGATGTTTGTTATGAGTAATGCTAATCATCTATCTCTGCATTGAGGAGATTCAGATTTTAGTGAAAATTGGTAGAAACTTAGTCAAGGGCTTAGGATGTCAAAATTGCAATCACTAAATGCCTGGAAGCCCTGAATTATGGAATTGAATTAAATTCAATCTCCATTTACTTGTATATATTTTTAGCTGTTAAATGAAAATGTAAATTGGGTTATTTTCCTCAAAGCAGTCATTTCAGCAGAGGAGGAGGCAGAGGAGTGTAGACTCAAGTCAAATGGGATGTTTGACATTATTTTAGCTCTAAAAAATGTCTACATGGACCAAATAACCATTTGTCAAAATAATTTTTCCACTGATTATTTGTAGTAGCCTCATATACAATATAACCAGTGTCTTAATGCATAGTAACTTAGGTACAGTAGAATTAGTTGCAGTTGGAGGTCACAGTGGTTAATTCTTAGAAATTTAGTATCATTCCAACAATATAGGCAAATGCTAGAAAATTAGTCTTATCAAAATGTTAGGATATACCAAAATGGCCATATTTGCCAAAGGGCTTTGTAGAGAATTCTTGAAACAGAACTCAGGTGGAGAGAGAAGTAAGTTGGATTTTGGCCAAAGAGAGACAGTAGTTCCTCGGGCCATCTCACAAAGAATGCATCCTTTCTCTCCTGAAAAACTTTTTGGCTCAATAAAGAAAGCTTACACAAGGCTTAAATAGAAATACTAGGACTCTAACGTGTTGCATATTACCACATGATACCTCACTCACCTGGGATACAAGAGGTGAGGTTTAACCCTAGGGCCGTGGTCGGCAAACTGCAGCTCTCGAGCCACATGCGGCTCTTTGGCCCCTTGAGTGTGGCTCTTCCTAAGCCTTAGGAGTACCTTAATTAAGTTAATAATGATGTACCTACCTATATAGTTTAAGTTTAAAAAATTTGGCTCTCAAAAGAAATTTCAATCCTTGTACTGTTGATATTTGGCTCTGTTGACTAATGAGTTTGTGGACCACTGCCCTAGGGGATAAAGCCCTGGAGTGCTATTCTTCTTGTTTACATATCCATAACCTAGGCCAAGGGAAGTTGTGCAGTCTATGACTAGGAGTTAAGTTCTTAGGGAGAGCAAGCTCTAGCTGAAAAGTGGGTTTTCTAACATGGAAACAAAATAGGACATAAAAATGTGGGTTTGATTTTTTTTTCATCCAAAAAGCAAGAGTTTACTTATTCATTCAATAAATATTTACTGAGGGCCAATTATTTGTCCTGTCTCCCCAAATTTTACATTTCCTAATTCTCTGAGCCTTCAAGTATACAATATGGGTTCTATTGGAAGTGGTAGTTTGCAGTAGTGATTTAGGTATGGGTTTTGTAGGGAGACAGACCTAAATTTGAATGCTAGGTCTACTATCTGTTTTCTACCTGCGTGACCTTGGGGAAAAGTTATTTAACTTTTCTGAATTCCAGTCTTTTCATCTCAATTGTCTCTTCTATAGAGTACAAACATCATAGTACATATTGCTTATTCTATAGCACACTAAAAAAAGGGTAATATTAAGAAGATGCTGATGAAGTCATCGCCTGTTTTGGTTTATTTTCCTTTTTCACCTATCCATGTCTTTTTCTCACTTTAAAATCTTGGGCAAAATTTATTTCCTGTTAGAAGCCTTTATTGACTAACAGTTTACCATGCTCTCTCCTTTACTTGGCACCTATTCAACACTTACAAACAGTTTAGGTCATGTTAATTTGCTCTTTGCTTATATTTGTGTATTCTTGTGTATACATTTGTGTCTTTCCTGGATTCCTAATTGTCATTGACTAATAGATTCATAGACTAAACATTAAAAAAATATAAATCTTCCATGTACTTCAGGAATCTAACTAAAATACTCTCTGGTGGCCATCAATTTACTTCTTGGGTACTTTCAGTGACAGAGAATTCATCACCTCACAAGCCATTCAGTTCATTGCTGGACATCTTGTTTTTAGAAATTATTTTTCAAACTCATTGTTCCTAACTGTGTCCTCTTAAACAATATAGGACATTAGACTATTCACTACATGAAGTTGTCTTCTATCTACTTTATATCATCCATTCAATTCTCAATCAATGTTCTTGACTTTTTTGCTTTTTACTAATGGTAGAGTTTTAATTTCAATGTTTCTTACCACTAAAACATATGATTTTTTTCTGTTAACCAGGAGGGGTCATTTCCTTAGCATCCTAAGAATGACTTTACTTTTTATGTCTTGGAGAAGGATTGGGGAGCCACTCACCTGTGTCCCAGGAATTCCCCTGCCCAACAATGTCCTCATGCCTATGATATATTATCTGAAATTTCATCCATCATTAAAACAACATTTATTTGTATTTTAAAATCTATAGGATCTTTGAGTCCCTTTTTAAAAGACACATGGTCCTGGGAAAGGTAACACCTTAACTTTGACAACTGGTGCCATAACATGAATTAATTTGTTGGCAGTGACTTGAGTACAAACTAGCAGGTAGGATGAGTTGTAACCTGGAAGCAGTATTATACTGCTGGAGATCCAGGGACCTTGTTTCATTCATCTCAGTATACACAGCACTTAGAGTGACTGACTAGCACTAGGCCCTCATTGATGAATAAATTAATGAATGTGCATGAAAGGGGAGAATATTATCTCCCAAACAAATATTACCTACTTCACAATTCTGTCTATAGCCAATGAAGTGTGGTAACATCAGAAATACCAAGATTCCTCAGCTTAATGACAGCCTTGCTGGCTATTAACTGTATTTTGTTTTGTTTTTAATCTCTATCACCTCTCCCTGAAGCTATTTGGTGTCTTACCTTCAGCTGGCAGTTGGGGACATGACTTCTTTGTTAGGCTGCTTCTATATAAAGCTCTGGCAATAGGAACTGCCTAGATTTCCAGCTGTGATTCACACACCTACACACAGAGTGCTTACTCCCACACAGGGTCAGGGAGTGAAGGAACAAAGTTCTAGTTCATATTTTGTTTCCCTGCACAATATTGTGAAGTTAACATTACTCTTTCATTTATTTATATAAGCTATTGTAGATGTAGTAATTTGCATCATACTATGTGAATTTAGGTAAAGTATAATAAAAATCTCTTTAATTCTCACCAGTGTTTAATCTAAGTTAACGATGTGGGGTTGGTACTTAGAGGAGTGGGGAGATGATTAACTGCCTTCAGAGAATAGAAAATCTTTTTAGGCAGTACATAAAAGCAACTATTTTCCTGCACACAATCTTTGCCTATTCATTAAAAGATATCCAGCATAGCTTCTTTTTGGCATGATTTTAGTAGCAATTCATTTGTGTTATTGCATTACTTGAAAATACTAAAGCTGTATTTTGTTAAGACTTTAAGAGGAAAGCCTATCTGGCAGGAAATATCTGAAATATAGAAGGGTATTTTTAAAAGTAATTTTTCAGACATATACAGTAATATAACCAAAGTTCACTAAATATAGAAAACTGCTGCAAAGAACAATGTAAATGATTTTAATAGTCCAATTGCTTTTATGTAAATTAATATTTCCTAAGGCACTAGAATTTTTTTTTTCATTTTACAAGGTAACTGATCCCAGTGCAGAACTTGCATACACCATGAATTTCCTTTAATCATAGATTGAGTCCTGGCCTTTCTCTATAATAATGAAATATTACAACATTCCAGAATCCCAATTATAAAACTGGCTAACTTCAAGCAAGTGGATTTAGTAAAGTTTTACTCTATTTGCAATATTATTTCATAATGAAAGTAGAGTTCTATTTTCTTTATTCTGCATGCTTGGACTGTACTTCTGGCAATGTTAAATCTAGAATATCCACATTGTTCATTTGTGAAAATTGATTAAACTTTTGGGTATCTTATTGATACTTCTCTGAAATAAACATGTGCCAGCCCATTAATCCTTACGCTATGAATACTTAAAATGTTAGTACAGCAGTAAATATTGACAAAGTGTCTCCTTCAAGCATTAATACTTTAGAAATCTGATACTTTAGGCTTCCATTTAACTGATCTATGCCCTTAATCTGTAATTACATTTTTAAAACATGAAGTTGTGGTGTTTTGTGGGTTTTATTTGACATTCACCTGAGATATTTTTATACTATAAGTTCTTATGGGAATATTTCCATTTCGTTACGATGAGATCTGGGAGATTTTTTTAATGTCTTTTCAAATCACATACCCTATTTTCACTTTAAAGAAAGAAAATATTACTTAGACTAGAAAGGTAATTCAACTTCTTTGCCTTCAGCCAAACAAAATGGCAAAAACAAACAAACACTTCCCTAAATTTACTTTCAGATAAATATAATTACTACATAGATTGCATTCTGATTTCTGAGAAACTAAACAGAAAAGTACCATGTTCTACTGAAATATGAAAAATGTAGATAATCCCAAATCCATTATTAATATGTTTGTTTTCCTGTCCTTGTGTCAGGTTCATCCATGTCTTTGACATACCACTAATTTCCACAACAAAAAGAAAACAGTGAAGATTAATACACACCAAAAGGCAAATTTCTAGTGCCCCAAGCATTGCTTTTGTGCCTGTTACTATTTATTTTATTAATGTTATAAGAAGTTGAGGACAATGTTTGAGAAAACTCAGAGAACAATGATTTAATTGAGGATATTGACTTAAATGAGTCCAGAAGAATTTTAGTTTAATAAAATGAAAATCTTTTTTTTTAATCTGAGGAATATGAAAAACTGATCTTGGTGCCTTAGGGAGAAATTCATATATAAAATAGCAGCTATATTCTGGCAAGTTCTAGTTTTTGAATGCCAGTTGACGCTAGGGAGAATAGAAACAATAGGCGCTATTCTGTTGTTTCATAATTTGCTTCTTCTGAAGCTATAAGCAAGAATACGTGGTCAAATAAAATGTGGCTATGTGTGCAATTTTTACATCTGAACTGTATACAACTCCATTTGAAGGAAGCTGTTGGAAAGATAATTGCTGGATATTTGTAACTTTACCACACAGGATGTTGAAATATATTTTGAGTCAAGGAAAGTATATAAATAATTTTTGCTAAAGAAAACACAATTAAATTTCTCATTTTTCTCCATAAGCAAAAATTATAGGAATATGTTCTGATTTATAGGATTAGGCCTCAGATAAAACACCTGGGATGGGGGCAGTGGCTGGAAATACATCTTTGCAAATCCTGCAAAAATCTTGAATTAAAATCCATCTCTTCCCACATATCTTGTTGTGGCAGAATTATTTAGTTGGCTTATATAATAACATAATAATGACATAATAATGGCAGAATTATTTAGTTGTTTTACATGTTTATGGAGTGCTTACCCAACAATAGTAAAATAGAATTATTTTATTTCACAAAACATAGGGGAGTTCCTAAGCACATAAAGTTTTAGTTCATTTGGGTCTAGATAGCATTTTAAATCTTCCTTGTAGCTTTGAAACTAGCTAAATGAGCCAAACTTATTCGTGCCAGAAAGACTTGTGAATTTGCATTTAGGATTTATTCAACACATGTGATAGTTACAGTGAAATTCCTTTTCTGAACCCACTGTACAACCAAATGACACAGCATTTTTCTGTTCCAACCTTATAAAATAAAGGTCCAGCAGAGGGCACATTGAGCAATTCCATGCCTAATCCAAACACCTTGGCATTCTCTTAAGTCTATTTAAACCGTATCATGCTATATTGGCACCTGAAGTAAAATTTCCAGTGCCTTCTGACAACATAAGAGGACTCTTTCAATTAAGAGAACACCAAGATACTCAGTCAAGGTCAGCCAAACAGATTTGAATAAAATAAAAATCAATTTAACTGATTACTTTAAAACGAAGCACCTTGAAGATGTGAATAAATTCCCAGAATGAATAAGGCCAGTGAGTCCATAGATTATCTTTAGTGGTTACATGCTCATGGGAGTAAGGTGATATACAGAATATAAATATACTAAGGTATGTCATTAATTTAATTATCTGCATGAAGCCAGTTCACTGGCAGTATTTAAATCTCAGGATAACTTTCTTTGATCACTCAAGCTACTTCAGAGTCACAGCTTATAGGTCTGAAGGAAATGCTTATCTATATCTATATCTATCTATCTATCTATCTATCTATCTATCTATCTATCTATCTAAGCTTAAGTGACTGTCGAATCCAAAACAACTGAATGGATGACTGAACAGGATGCATGGGGTGACCAGGCCGGCAGGGGGGTTAGTGAGGGACAACCAAATGACTGAACAGCAGGCTGTGTGAAGCAACCAGGCTGGTGGGGGGGCCATGAGGGGTGACAAGGCTGACAGGGGGAGCGTTGGGGGCAACCTGGCCGGCAGCAGGGGGCAGCTACGGGTGACCAGGCCAGCAGTGTGGGCAGTTAGGAGCAACCAGGCCGGCAGGCTGGGGCAGTTAGGGGCGACCAGGCAGGCAGGCAGGTGAGCGATTAGGAGCCAGTGGTCCAGGATTGCAAGAGGGATATCCGACTGCCAGCAGTCAAACATCCCCCGAGGCATCCCAGATTGGAGAGGGTGAAGGCTTGGCTGAGGAGACCCCCCCCCCCGTGCATGAATTTCATGCACCAGGCCTCTAGTGTAAAACATAAATGAAAATGAATTTTCAAAACCTCAAAGACAACCCAAAGTGTCTTTTCTATTATCTGCATCACTGCTTCCCATCTACTGGTATCTATAATTGAGATCTGACTTAATTCTTTTTTAGGGGACTAATAAACAATGACCCTGAGAAAACTACACCTTCAATATAATAAGGTATACCTAGTTTTAGATGGAAAATGAAATTCAACTAAAAAAAAACAAAGTTGATTTCAATATTTGAAGGAGAAAACCAAGAATGAAAGGATATTGATTACATTTTAAGAAGACAATTCTTCTAATAAGAGAAATGTCATCAGAGCTTTGGTAAATAACTACCACTTTAAACATGAATACTTTCTATTCCTATATAGTTGACAAACTACAAAAAACTAGAAAGCTATTTGTTGTAAGACACAAGCTCCCTTACATTTTCTCCAACTTATTTTCTGTCTACACATCTAACTTAACTCAGCTATTTATTTTCCCTTCACAGCACTTAAAATCTTGCTCTTCCCCCATCTATTTTAATAACACTTTGCCACAGTTAGTATCATATATGTTTACATGACACTAATATTAATAAAAGACACAAGTTGAACAAAGCAACCGAATATTCCAATTTTAACCAGCTGTTTTGGTATTGTGTAGATAAGCCTGACTCTTGACTATTACCTAATACTCTTCATCTATATCTGTTTTTCTCAAAAACATTTAATGCACTTGAAACAACTGCCCTCCCCTGAAGACCTGATCTCACCCCCAACTGCCCTCCCCTGCTGGCCTGATTTCGCCCCCAATGGCCCTTCCCTGCCGGCCTGATCTCGCTCCCAACAGCCCTCCCCTGCTTCTGTCTCTGGGCCTCTGGGCCTGATCCGCAGCCCCTTCAGCAGTCAGTGCTGGGTCGCATAATACTCTCCAGGCGCCCCCTATGCTGTCTCAAAGCTGCATAGTATTCCATTGTGCAAATATACCACATCTCTTTTATCCACTCATCCCACTTCTAGGAATATATCCTAAGAATCACTGTGGTTTTGAGTGACATTTCCCTGATCATTAGTGATGCTGAGCATCTTTTCACTTCTATTGGCCATCTGTATGTCTTCTTTAGAGAAGTGTCTATTTGCATCCTCTACCCATTTGTTAAGCAGAATATTTGGTGGGTTTTTTTTATGTTGAATTGTATGAGTTCCCTATATATTTTGGATATTAACTCCTTACCAGATACATCCTTTGCAATTTTCTTCTCCCATTTAGCAGTTTGTCTCTTCATTTTGTTGATCATTTTCTTTGCTATACAGAAGATTTTTAGTTCAGTTATAAAATAAATCACAGGGATGTAATGTACAGCACAGGGAATGTAGTTAATAATAGCTGAATAACTTTGCATGGTGACAGATGGTTACTAGACATTGTGGTGATCACATTGTAAGGTATATAAATGTCAAATCACCTGAAACTAATAATGTATGCCACTATATCTTAATAATTTTTAAAAAGAAATTAGAAAAGTGAAATAACTGGGATACAATAAAAATACATACAGAAATACAGAAATACAGAAATACAATGGACATCTGAATGGTTATGCAACTTTAGCCATTCATTTAACTCCTTTCAGTATGCACCACTAACTTTGATTAGAAAATTAAAAATCCAGGAGTATTACAATTAAAATAACATATTAAGAAAAGCTGATATAAAATATATCACCAGGCCACAGTACATTTCAAGATTACCACTCTCTTCCTTTTTCTTTTGTTAGAATAGAAAACTTTTTCCACTCAAAAATCTTTAAATTACATTCATGATTTCTTGGTATTCTTGGAATATTCTTCTTTTCTATTCTATGTAGGGTCCAATGATTATAAATCAAAACCATCAAATAGAATCATACACCCAGACAATAATTTCCTGGATAACTTATCTTGTATATTTTGAGATGTCTTAGAATAGTATGTAAAATTACTCATTCCCTAATCAGACCTGCTTTAAGAAAAGTCTAGGAAAGTCATACCATGGCTGATTAAGAAACCATTAGAATGTGAAAATAAGATTTTTAATTTTTTTTTAAAAAAATTGTATTGAAGTTATTGGTGTGACATTGGTTAATAAAATTACATGAGTTTCAGGTGTACAATTCTATAATACATCATCTATATATTGTATTGTGTGTTTATCATCCCAAGTAAAGTATCTTTCCATCACCATTTATCCCCCGCAAAGCCTCTTCTGCCTCCCCTACCCACCCCACATTCCCTCTGGAAATCACAATACTCTAATCTGTCTATGAGTGTGTTTTTTCCATTTAATCCCTCTACCTTTTTTTCCCCAGCCACTCCATGCCTTCCCTCTGACAGCTGTCAGTCTGTCCTCTGTATCTATGATTCTGTTTCTATTTTGTCTATTTATTTTGTTCATTAGGTTCCACATAAAAGTGAAATCACATGGTGTTTGTCTTTCTCTGAGTGGCTTATTTCACTTAGCATAGTACTCTGTAGGTCCATTCATGCTGTCACAAAAGGCAAGATTTCCTTCTTTTTTATGGCCGAGTAGTATTTCATTGTGTAAATGTACCACAGCTTTTTTTTTTCTTCAATCCTCACTGGAGGATATTTTTTTCCATTGAGAGAGAGTGGTAGGAGGGAGGGGGAAAGACAGAGAGAAACACTGATGTGAGAGAGACATATCAATTGGTTGCTTCCTGTATGCACCTAGACCAAGGCTGAAGATTGAGCCTGCAACTGAAGTATGTGCCCCTGACTAGAATTAAACCCAGGACCCTTCAGTCCGCAGGCTGAAGCTCCAACCTCTGAGCAAAACTGGCTAGGGCCGTACCACAGCTTTTTTTTATCCACTCATCTATTGATGGGCATTTGGGCTGCTTCCAAATCTTGGCTATTGTAAATAACACTGCAATGAACATAGGTGTGCATATATTCTTTTGAAGCAGTGTTTCAGGTTTCTTCAAAAATATTCTCAGAAGTGGAATCTCTGGGACATAAAACCATTCCGTTTTTAATTTTTTGAGGTAACTCTATACTGATTTCCATAGGGCTACACCAATCTGCATTCCCACCAACAGTGCACAAGGGTTTCCTTGCTAACACTGTTGTTTGTTGACTTATTGATGCTAAAAGTCCAGGAAAATCTTTCACACCATAGCTGACTAAAAAACTATTGGAATGTGAAGGAAATATTTCAATAATACAATCTCTATAATGCCTAACGATAAAGTAAATCTTATTGTAAATGTTCTAGAGCAATGCTGTCCAAGAGAACATTCTGCAGTAATACAAACTGCTATCTCTGTGCTGTCCAGTATGTGGCAACAAGTCACCTGTGGCTAAATGTGACTAATGTGCCTGAAGAACTAAATTTTTAATTTTATTTAATTTTAAATAGCCACATCAGGCTATTGGCTACCATGATGAATAGCATAGCAGTAGGTGAACATTAACATGGGGTCACTGGATAAGCTTCACATAAAACTCCTTGAAATTGTGCACAAAATTGTGTGTTCATTTATTCTGTACATAGGTTTCATCAAATTTTTGGAATTCTGATTCCCCCAAAAGTGTTAAGAACCACTATTGCAGAAGCAGAAGTAACTGGCCCTATTTGGGCTCTAAGTTTCCTAACAACATGATTAAAATTAGAAACATAGCACTTTTTTAAAATTTTGTTATAAGAAAATATCCAAATTACTCAGCAAAAAACAAATAGAATCAAATAGGTGGATTTTTAAAGGTTATTCATTTATTTGTATGTGTGATCCAGTTTCTCCACATTCTTGCCATAATTTGTTGCTATTTTTCTTTTTATATCTTTCTTTTATTATCTTAGACTTCTAAAAAAATTAATTTCCTACAGTTAAATTCAGCCCAGCTAGTATGGCTCAGTGGATGAATGTCAACTTATGAACCAGGAGGTCACGGATCAATTCCCACTCAGGGCGTATGCCTAGGTTGCAAGTTTGATCCCCAGTGTGGGGCATGCAGGAGGCAGCTGATCAATGATTCTCTTTCATCATTGATGTTTCTATCTCTCTTTCTCGTTTCCTTCCTCTCTAAAATCAATAAAAATTATATTTAAAAAGATTAAGTTAAATTCAAGTAATGTAGCATACATTTATATAACCAACATATATTCCTCTTTTTATAAAAAAAATTATTTTGAGAAAATTATAATTGTAAGAAATAGAGGTCCCATTTATCATTCACCCAGTTTTCCCCAATGGAATCACCTTACATAAGTATAGAACAATATCACAACCTGGAGATTGACATTGATACAATTCATCCACCTAATTTAGATTTCATTAGTTTTACATGGATTCATTTGCATGATCTATGCAAGTCTTCCACGTGTAGGTTCATGTGAGCAACATCACATTCAAGATTCAGAATAGGAAACTAAGATGGCGGCATAGATAAACACCGGGAAATTGCCGCCTCCCACAACAATTGAAAAATACCGCAAAGGACAGAGCAGACATCATCCAGAACAACAGGAAGGCTGGCTGAGTGTAAATTCTACAACTAGAAGGAAAGAAAAGCACACTGAGAGCCAGAGGAGCTGCGGAGGTGAAGTGCAGAGGTACGGCGGCGCGCGCGCGCGGAAATGGGGTGGCACCTGAGGACGCGGCTGTCTTTTTGAATCACAAGCTCCCGACTGCTCTGAACTCCGGTTCCGGCAAGTCTCTGGGGACCCAGGACTCATACGGGGAGAAGCTGGTCTGTCGGGCAGCGGGCGAACTTGAGGGCAGCTTTCCCTCAGAGGTGCTTGCAGCCGTTACCGGGACACTGAGACGCGCGACTCCGGGCGGAGAATCAGCCATAGCTGCTTTCTCCGCCCTTTGAATCCCTGAGACCCCGCCCCACCCAGGCTGCGGCAGAGGCTTTTGCATGTGAATGTACCTAACTGCAGCCGAGCCAGGCAGACCCGGAACTTCCAAGGGAAGGCCCAAGGCCCCGCAGCAGCTTGCATTGCTTCACAGCTGAGCCTCTTCGTGGCTCCTGCTGTGTGGCCTCAGGCAGAGGCTGAATTAGCACCTCCTTAGATCCAGGAGCCACTGTACCCAGTGGTCAGAGGGGGACCATCCAGATTGCAACTCCTCAGATCCATAAGGGACACACTCAGGGAGCAGACTCGTGAGCACCAAAGCCCCACTGAAGCAAGTCTTGCCCCAGAAGGGTGTCTTCAGCACAGAAGTTCTCCCACTTCAGACACAGCTGATTCTCACAGCCAATTGGCCTGGAGGTCAATTCCTCCCAGTGATCCTACAACAACCAAGGCACCAAGAGTGCACCAAGAGTGTCCACCTCAGGTAACTGGGGAGGCTGAGCCACTGGGCCCTACAGGACACCTGGCGTGCAGGGCCACTCTATCAACACAGGGAAGCAGCCAAAATGCAGAGACAAAGAAACAGGTCACAAATGGCAGAAATGGAGGAAAGCAAACGACTGGATATAGAGTTCAAGGCCACGTTTATAAGGTTTTTCAAGAATTTTATGGAAACCGCCGATAAATTTAATGAATCCCTCAATAAGTATAGTGAGATCATGGAGGACATGAAAAAGGACCAACTAGAAATTAAGCATACACTGACTGAAATAAAGAATAATTTACAGAGATCCAGCAGCAGACAAGAGGATCTCAAGAATCAAGTCAAAGATTTGAAATACAAAGAAACAAAAAATACCCAAACGAAAAAGAAAAAAGAAAAGAGATTCCAAAAATATGAAGATAGTGTAAGGAACCTCTGGGACAACTTCAAGCGTACCAACATCAGAATTATAGGGGTACCAGAAGGAGAGAGAGGGCAAGATATTGAAAACCTTTTTGAAGAAATAATGACAGAAAACTTCCCCTACCTGGTGAAAGAAATGGACTTACAAGTCCAGGAAGCTCAGAGAACCCCAAACAAAAGGAATCCAAAGAGGACCACACCAAGACACATCATAATTAAAATGCCAAGAGCAAAAGATAAAGAGAGAATCTTAAAAGCAGCAAGAGAAAGACAGTCAGTTACCTACAAGGGAGTACCCATACGACTGTCAGCTGATTTCTCAACAGAAACCATGCAGGCCAGAAGAGAGTGGCAAGAAATATTCAAAGTGATGAATAGCAAGAACCTGCAACCAAGATTACTTTATCCAGCAAAGCTATCATTCAGAATAGAAGGTCAGATAAAGAGCTTCACGGATAAGAAAAAGCTAAAGGAGTTCATCACCACCAAACCAGCATTATATGAAATGCTGAAAGGTATTCTTTAAGAAGAGGAAGAAGAAAAAGGAACTCTTACCATTTGCCACAGCATGGATGGAACTGGAGAGTGGATAAATACCACAGGATCTCACTCATTTGTGGAATATAATGAACAACATAAACTGATGAACAAGGACTGATCCAGAGACGGAGAGGCATTGATTGGACTGTCGGGCCTTGGAGGGAAGGTAGGGGAGGGTGGGGGTAAGGGGGAAAGATCAACCAAAGGACTTATATGCAAGCATATAGGCCTAACCAATGGACACGGACAACGGGGGGGTGAGGGCATGAGCGGGGGGGGGGGGGTAGAGGATAACGTGGGGACAAGGACACATATGTAATATCTTAATCAATAAAAAATATATTAAAAAAAAAGATTCAGAATAGTTCCATCACAAAATGTCTCACTCATGTTGCCCTTTTTCAGTGACACAAACTCCAGTCCACACCCTCTCCTTAAACCTGGGCAACCACTAATCTGTTCTCCATTACTATAATGTTTTCATTTCAAAAATGCTATATAAATTGAATCAATCTTTTTGGATTGGCTTTTTTTCACAGCATAATTATCTGGAGATTCATCCATATGTTTGCATTTATTTATAGTTCATTCCTTTTTTTTTTAGTAATATTCTGTAGTATAGATATATAACAGTTTGTTCAACCACTCACCTATTTAGGTTATTTCCAGTTTTGGGGCAATTATTAATGAAGCTGCTATGAAATTTATATACAGGTTTTAGTGAACATAAATTTACATTTGTCTAAGATAAAGAGACATAACTGAATTGCTGAGTCATATGGTAATTGTGTCAAACTCTTTTCCAGATTGGCTGTACCATTTTACATTCTCACAAACAATGTATGTGTATGTGTGATCCAGTTTCTCCACATTCTTGCATAATTTAGTGTTATTTTTCTCTTTCTCTCTCTTTTTTTAGCCATTCTGGTAGGTAAGAAGTGATATCACATACTAGTTTTAATCTGCATTTCCTTAATGGTTAATGATATTGAACATCTTTTCATGTGTTTGTTGCCATCTGTATATCCTTTTTGGTGAAATGTCTGAGGTTTTTTTTCCCCCAGAAAGAAAGCATTCAAGATAGGAATGTGTTCTTTTTACAAAGGAATTTGCGTAATATCAGTGGATAATTTGGTCTTATAAAAGAAAGAAATGTTGTTCAACTGGAATTTTTCTTGTCTATCTGCTTAGACAGAAGCCTAACATTAATTCTCACCCCAGTGAAGATGTTTCTGGAGAACTAGGAAAATACAATCCAGGAACAACACTTGGCTTTTTGATACCTTGACCATAGAGAGAATTGAGAGAATACAAATGAATGGAGAGATAAGAGAGCCTTTGGTTGGTATTAGATTCAGTCATTTCATTAATACATTTTCAAACAAGTACTGGTAGTGCAGATATTTTATATTCTAAGTATGCTTTTGATATATTTTAATGGATATCATTTGTTGCTTTGCTTAAAAGTAACCTTTGGCCCTAACCGGTTTGGCTCAGTGGATAGAGCGTCGGTCTACAGACTCAAGGGTCCCAGGTTCAATTCTGGTCAAGGGCATGTACCTTGGTTGCAGGCACATACCCAGTAGGGAGTGTGCAGGAGGCAGCTGATTGATGTTTCTAACTTTCTATCCCTCTCCCCTCCTCTCTGTAAAAAAATCAATAAAATAATTTTTTTAAAGTAACCTTTGCATATTCACCCAGAGAGCAGTCTCCTTTGAGCTCAGACAAGGCAGCAGAGTTGCCTGCAGAAAGAACTATTACTCTCCTTGAGAAAGAGCTTGAATCAGAAACCTGCAATGGCAGTCCACTGCCTAATAAATCAAGATCAAATTCCTAAATATGTTATTCAAGGTCAAGAAAGCCCTAACCTACCTTTGCTGTACTGTCTCCCACTACTCCTCCTCTCGTGTGGTCAAGCCAAATAAAATAATATTCTCCAAATTCACTTGGCTCTTTTCTAACTCAAAGCTTTTGTTCCTGCTATATCATTTATTGGAAGATCTTCCCTCACATGTGCACCTAAAAAAAACAAACACACACAAAAAACACCTACCTCTCAAGGACCTGCTCAGATGTTATGTTCTCTATGATATTTCCCCTAATTCTAGAAGCAAAAATTCCTGTATCCATTCTCACACAGGACCTCTCTCTCTGACCACTCTTTTATTTAAATGTTATGCCAATGAAATAACATGGATGAATCTCAAAAGCATTATGCTAAGTGAAAGAAGTCAGACACTAACAGACACATACTGAGTTATTTCATTTATATGACATTTTGGAAAAGACAAAATCATAGGGACAAAAAACAGACAAAAGATTGCCATGGGTTAAGAATGGGGGGAAAGGTTTGCTTATTTAAAGGCATAGCACAAGGAAATTTGGGGGATAATAAAACTTTTATATCTTGATTGTGGTAGTAACTAGATGACTTTATATGTTTGTCAAAACTTATAGAACTGTACACTAAAAAGGGTGAATTTTACACTCTGTAAATTATACCTTAAAACCAGTGAAAAAAATCCATCCCACCTAGCCAGCAAACTAGCCAGTCTGTCCTCCAGTTCTTGCCATTCATATACTTGGTCTTCAAACAATCTCTAATGTGCCAGGGTAAGAGTTCAGCCATGAAAAAGAAAAATGCATGGTTCCTCCTCTCAAGGAACTGCTTCTGATGTAGGAGAAAGGTATGTAAGTAAGTATATGCAGCAGAGTATAGAAGATGCTATATATGATACAGGTAAATATCAGATACAGTGCAGGTGTAAAGGGGGCAGTGGTCAGATGGGCCTAGATTCTTGAAGGCCTAGCCTTCCAAGTTTAGAAATTTATATTTAGTTCAATATGCAATGAGAAGTGATATAATCATGTTTTAGAAAGTATAATATGACAATAATATGAGGAATGATTTAGAGTGGAGGAGAGATTAAAAGCAGGGGAGATCAATTAAAGGCTATTTACTAGTAAAATAGATACATTGCAACACACTGAGGATTTTCAGAGGGAAGGGGAGGAGGGAAGAGTTCAATCAAATAACATATGAATGTATGCATAACCCATGAGCAGACAATAGTGGGGAGAAGGCCTAGGGAGGGGACAAGAGTGGGGAGGAGAGGACTAATGGCAGGGAGAAAGGACATCTGCAACACTTTCAACAATAAAGGTAAAATTTTTAAAAGGCCATTTACAATAGTCTAAGTAAAAGTTAATATCACTTCTCTTCTTCATTTGGAGACTACTGAGATTAGATTATGCTTTCAATTAAAGCTTGTACTGTTGATAACCTAAATGCATGTAGGCAAAAACAAAGAGAGAGCCCACAAAATCTGTCCTGATACATTTTGCTCTCAATATTCTGAGGTACTTAATGGAGGGAATTTGTTGCATTCATCGTTTTATCTTCCCCAGCAACTATTATAAGACTCTAAGATTTGGAAACAGCCTAAGTGCCCATCAGCAGATGAGTGGATTAAAAAACTGTGGTACATCTACACAATGGCATACTACGCTGCAGTAAAAACAAGGAATTCTTGCCATTTGCAACAGCATGGATGGAACTGGAGAGCATTATGCTAAGCAAAATAAGCCAGTCAGAGAAAAATAAATACCACATGATCTCACTCATTTGTGGAATATAGAGAACAACATAGACTGATGAACAGGGACAGATCCAGAGACGGAGAAACAGTGATCAGACTGTCATTTCCCGGAGGGAAATTAGGGGAGAGTGGGGGTAAGGGGAAGAGATCAACCAAAAGACTTGTATGCATACATATAAGCCAAACCAATGGACATGGACACCAGGGGGATGAAAGCATGAGGGGAGGCGGGGGGCGGGGGGGTTAATAGGGGGATGAGGACACATTTGTAATACCTTAACCATTAAAGGAACTAAAGATTAAAAAATAATTTAAAAAAGACTCTATAGATATTAGAAGCTCTAAAAATGCTTTATAATTCTAATGAATAACTTAGAGAATGAGTGATTTTTTAAAAAAATCACCTAAACTCCACAAGAGAAAATTATTATTCCTGTATGCCCAATGATGCTTGTCACTTACAGTTTTGTACACCAGTCAAGCCAGAAAGTCGAGGTTTGGAAAAATGTTTATTCCTAAATTTCTATATTGACTGCAGTGATCAGGTGGGAACAGTCTAGCACATGTTCCCCCAGAAAGTCTGCTTGTTCTTTGCTTGTTCACTGCTACTTAACAACTTGCAATGACAGGGGGTAAGATTCTGTTAAAAAAGAACAGCAGGCATTATATAGAAATTCTTTCCAGTATAATACTTTTAAGGAATTGACCATTACCTCTGTCTTGGAACTTGAGAACTCCTGCTGAAAATGCCTTATGTGTGGCATAATTGAAAGCACTGATATAAGATAACCTGCTTCCTGGAATGTGTATACTGAAAAGTTTTTACCCTGCCTTGAATCCAACAAAATAGGTCCTAAAACCAGCAGAGTTGCTGGGCTCTAAAGATTTCATAGAGCCCAAATACATGCTCTCATCAGGCCTCTAAACACCTCAAACATCACTACCTAAGAAAAACGAAGACATTTAATGAACTGGTGGGATCATTGAAGGTAAACTTGACGAGCCTCTTCTTCAAACAAACAAGAGCTTCAGGACTTCAATTTCTGCTTTTTTTCCCCCACAAAAAGCAAACATTGCTGAGCCACCTCATTGCCTCTGCTGAAAGGCTTTCTGTAGCTCCAAAGTTGACAGCCTCCAGAATATTAAACAGTCATTGACTTCTGCTCCTGAACTAGTTTTCTATGAAGAACATGAAGTATATTGATGCTATCTGCACCCAAACTAACACAGAGAGAACTTAGGAAAAATGTGTACTTACCGCCTGCTAATTGGAAGATTGTCAGCTAAGGAAGAGTGATTTTATGGGCATTTTTTCCTTTGATGTTCCGCTAGTATTTTTCCTTGTTAAAGTTCTTATACCGTATACTGCATGATTTATGGTGAAATCAAACCAAAGTAATTTTGATAGCCATAAACTAACCTTTTTTTTGAGGCCCTGCTTGTCTCTTACCTGTTTCCTGTGACCAATATAACCATAACAGTTACCTAATTATGTTGTGACAGAACTTAATTACTGTGTGAATCATGAGTGGTAAGCCGGCCGATTTCAGTTGTCTCAACTATGTGCTAGCGCTTTGTCACTTATTGCCAGATTCTTGTTTACTTGGAGTTATTGATCAATTTTGAGCCATGACCAGCTGCAGCTAATCCTAATGCATATAGTTAGCAGCTATGAATTTGTGACTTTGCCCTTGGAATACAAAGGCTGCCTTTGCCTACGCCCTGGCTGACTTTAGCTTATAAAGGCAAGCCTTGGCCTCAGTAGATGATTGTGATTATGTATTACAATGTAAGTCTTTTTATTCTTAAATTGTTTTTCAGAAGACCCAGCTTTATTTGAATTATCAAATTTGATTCCTATTGAGAAAGAACCCATTCTGTCTGTAGGTTAAAATAAACTCAGTACCCATTTGCACTTTTAAGAACTTAACTCCCTCTTAATTTAGTAAACTGATCATAACCAGGCCCACTCTCTTTTAAAACTCTTCTGTCATTTGTCCTACTCAGTGGCAATAACATAGATACTTATTTTACTATTTGATTTGTTAGGCTTTAATCTGAAGGAATATTAAGTGCTTCAAAATATATCTATATAATATTTCATTATTATTATCCTTATTTTGTAGTTGAGAAAGACGAAAGAGAAACACACCAGTCAGCAGCATAGTTAGAAATAACAGAGATTGGAATGGGGGAGTTGTGTGACTCTAATCTACTAAGTAGTGTGAATGGATTGGAAGTAAATCTCAAATATGTGGTCTTATCTGTAGGGCACAATTCATTAAAAACTTTTCTCTCCCAGTTTCCCCAAGTAATTGTTTTTTTTTTTAAAAAAAAATAACATACATAAATCTCTTGTGATCACAGATTTAATTATTTTGAAATCTTCATCCTACTAGAAATATGAAAAGGAAGGATAGGAGATAGCATGAGACCAGATGAGTTTCCCAAGTATATTGCCCTGATAATGGAAGGTAAAAGCCCACTCATGTCCATCGTTCCCTCCAGCAACTCCCCTGCCCAACTTTTCCCTGAAGCCATTCCTGCTCCCATGTCTTGGGCCCTTCCCCACTCTTACCCCATTTTAGCCATCTGGGATCCCCTCAATAATCTTCCCAAATGCAAGATAGCTATTCTGATCCTCCAGTAGCAAGAAAGTCAACACAATTCAGCTCAAAATTTCTGTATTGGTATTGTCCTCCATCAATACAAGTCCTTTCTGTACCAGTTTTCATCAGTGGACATAAAACACATTTTCTGCACATAACACAGATTTTAGGTACTCCTTTCCACACTATCATGTGAGCAAGTGTGTACAACTAAGATGTAGACATATATAAATGGTAATAAAGCACTTGGCTAAATAGTACTACTATACTCCCATAATCTTTGTTATAGAGGATTTTTGGTGCTGCTCAGAAAAGAATCAGGGCCCTCTAGTGAGGGGTTTATTAGTGTGCTAAAATATGTTACTTGATGTTGCTGAAAAACACCCATTCTTTCCACATTGTAATAATATCCTCACTATCTATGTGTAAAGGCAGTACAGAAAATGATGTAGAATTTGGAGTCATACTCCCATGTGAATTTCACTTCTGCCACTTACTAACTGTGTGACCTTTGGCAAGATACTTCACCTTTCTGAGCCTCATTTTCCCCATCTGAGAAATGGGAATCCATATATATAAAAAGCCAGCGACCGGAACGCCATAACAACTGGAACAACCAGTTGCTACGATGCCCACTGCAGCCAGCGAACCAGCCCAATCAGGAGGTGGGGCCACTGGCCAACCTCCTGTGGCCCCTCCCCCTGGCTGGCCCCATCCGCGATTGCCACCCCCACCAATCAGGGGTGGGGCCAGCCAGCCCACTGCTCACAGCCCCACCCCCAATTGCCCCCCCCACCCCAATCAGGGGCAGGGCCCGCTAGCCAATTGACCATGGCCCCTCCCCATAGCTGGCCTGGCCCTGATCAGGCCCAGGCCAGACAGCCAACCTCCAGCTATCTCCTCCTCCAGACAGGTCCTGCCCTGTTCCACCCAGATTGGGGCCAGGCCGGCCATACCCACCCGTGCACAAATTCGTGCACTGGGCTAGTTATTATATAATAGAATTTTATTATCCATTGTAAGAATCAAATGATATCATTAATACATGTGAAGTGCCTGACACATAGTAGGTTATCAATAAATGTTTCCTTCCTACCTCTACTTTTTTTAAAATATGTTTTTATTGATTTTAGAGAGAGGGAGAGGTAGAAATATCAATGATGAGAGAGAATCATTTATCAGCTGCCTCCTGCATGCCCTTACTGGGGCATGTGCCCTGATAGAATCAACTGTAACCTCCTGGTTCATGGGTCAACACTCAACCACCAAGCCACACAGGCCAGACCCTACCTCTACTTTTGAAGATAGTGTTGTATAGAGTGGAAAGTGCTACAATGGGAAGAGTGTACTTTTGTACTAAGACATGGGGTCAAATTCTAAATCTGTCATTCAATTACTTGGGTGACCTCAACAAGTTTCTTAACCCGAGCCTCAGTTTCTTCTTCTCTAAGATGCAGTATATAATACTTATGTCCTAGGTATTTGTACCTGGCCCACAGTAGATCTCAATGTTAGCTATTAATATTATGGATATGAAAAAATTCTTCTTAATTTCACAGATAGCAAACTTCTGTTCTAAAGCCACTCTTTGAAACTGTCTTTTTTTTTTTCATGAAAGTTTCTTTTTAAAAATTCCCTGTTTTCTAATGGTTGTATACCCACTTGAGCTGGCTGGGGTTTACTTGCATTTACAAGTGATGTTATATTATTTGAAAGCTTGTTGCAGCATCATATTTAACTTTTTGCTTTGTTTTCTTTGACTGTTCTCTCATTGCACACTCCCATCATTTTCTTCTTGGTATTTGTAGAGCAGCTGCTTAGAGTGAAAATTTATTGTCATCCCTTCTCCACACATTATCTACACCTATTTTGTCGAGCTGTGTAGCACAGCATTGCTTAGCTGCCAGGACAATAGTTGTCCTAGATGGTGCCTTGCCATTTATTTAATAGTAAGAATCCATATGTGATGTCTCATTTCTTGCAGAGGTCTGTCTCTGCACCTCTGCAGAAACTTAGTGTGACTGGAAACTTAATCGGCCACAGTGGTGTCCTGCTGTTACTTCTGCTGGATGCTGCTCTGTTTGTCAGTTCATCATTAGATAGTGCACTGCTCAGGACAGCTTTCTGTTCAGTATTGCTTATACAAATGTTTGGCAAGGATAGCCATTGTGGTAGGATTTGAGGAATTCAAAAAGGATCCTGGCCCAAATATATCTCCCTTGCTGGTCACAGTGCCTGAAATGCATACAAGAAACATTTCACTTGAACTTTGTTTCTTTGGTATAAGGCAATGTTGAAGTGCAAATGCCACTCTCCTGAGGCAAGGTATTGAATCACTCACTATTCAGCTATTAATACTTACAGTCAGAACTGCATTAGAATCCTAATTTGATTACAAGCTATATGATTTTAGGTAACTTGCTAATTCTCTCTAATCCCCTCTTCTGAAATTTGAGATAATGACCAATGGTTATGAGAATCAACTGAGATGATGCATGTAAAGCACACAATAAATGCTCAATGAGCAGTAGCTGTTCTTAGCCTTAGGTACAGAAGGATCCTGAGAGAATACATCTAGGACTAGTAAATTTGGTTTGAGGGCCAGGAATCAGGTGAGGTCTGTCTGGTACAAGGAAACTGCTCAAAGCAAAGACCCTGATGGGGTGGTGATACAGCCAGGAAATAGCATGGAAACTCTGGGGACCTTGGGTAGGAAGAGTTGGGTGGGAGGAAGAGGGAGGACCAAAACAAAGACAAACAATACTTACATGAACTTTCCAACAAGAAAAGTATAGTATTACTCAGGATGTAATGCTTTGTGAGGTAGTAATCTCTGATACCAGGAGTGTTCAAGCAGAGGTTCGATGCTGGATACCCATCTCTGGGGAAAGCCAGAGAGTTACCCAGACAAATCTCCATAGAGTGGAAGGACATTGACAGAGTTTGGTTTGTAAGCTTTGAACTTTGATTGGTAGTATAACCAGAGACTGGGATCCTGGAGACTGACTCACACTTAAGTAAATTCACAAAATACCAATATATAAGCCAGAATACTAATTGATTAATTTATAATGAGAAGTATAATTCCAAGTGGACCAGATACTAGTGTTTGCCATCAGTATATTATCTCCCTGTAGGCATATTTACATGAGGAACTAAATACTAATAAGAAGGTTGCTTGGTAAGGATGAATTCATAGCAAGGGGAGTTCATGAGGTAATTTTAATGGTTAATAGTCTGATACCTCCATCTCCACAATTGAGAAAGGCCTCCAGAATAGTACTGAGGATATTAGCTTCCTCACTAGTCTCTCTGTGTCCTGTCTTGCCCTTAATATAATCCAGAGGATCTATTTAGTCCTAAATCTGATCATATTCTTTTGTTCCACATACTTTAATATAAATTCATAATTTTAAACTCATCCTTACAAAAAGTTTAAAATATGGAGAAAATTTCAAAAATAATACATTAAGCACTTATATACCCATCATCTGGATTTAATAATAATTCTTTTGTCATATTTACTTTATGTGTGTGTGTGTTTGTGTGTGTGTGTCACCCATGCACACACTCAAATGTGTTTGTATGTGTATTGAGTTCACACTCTTTAACATAGTTTTCTACACTTTTCATGTTCTGGCATAATCTACTTGACCAGTGTTATTTTCCTTGGCTCCCTCTTTGCAACTTATATGCCCACCATACCTAACTACTAACTGTTAGTTCCCTGGATGTGTCCTGTTGTTCTTATGTAATATACTATTGCCTATGCCTGAATATCCTTACTCTCTTTGCTTGATTAACTTTATTTGTTCTAAAAGACTCAGCCACACCCATGTTGCCATAGCATCCAATGTTTTCTCCAGTCATAACATTTATTACACTGTACATTATTGTCTGTTTACCTCTCTGACTTTCCTACTAAACTGTGAACTCATTGAGGGCAGGGACTGTTTCTTTTGTCTCTGTATAGCCATACCGCTCCAGTGTCAGATGTTCAGTAATCATAAAATCCAACTGCCTACAAGAGAGTTCTACCTAGTTATATCATAGATACCTGAAAATCAATTTGTCTACACTGGACTCATCTCCCCCTCCTACACATTCTATAAATTTAAAACATTCTTCCTGATTAATCAAGTGTCACCCAGTCTTCCAAACCAAAGCTTCAGAGACATTCCTAACTCTTGTCTCTCTTTTATAACCCAAACAAGTCCTATTGATTCTACATCCAAAGTACATTCCCAATTTATCTATATATCTTCATTTCCACTACCTGTTTATCCAGGCCACCTTCATCCCTTACCTGGAGTACTGCCAACAACTTTCTATCTGGACTCCCTGTTTCTACTCTTTTCTCCTCCAATCTATTGTATACAGAGAAGCCATAATGATCTCTAAAATTCATATCTAATTATATATTACTCCCCTTTTAAACCCTGGTCATATTACTGCTTGCTTTTGGATAAAGTCCAAACTCCATAGCTTTATCCAAAGGACTCTCAAGAACTTACCCCCTTGGACCTCTACAACTTTATCTCTTGTGCTCTGGGTTGTATCCAACCATATTGTTTATAGAGCCTGTAGTGTTTGTTGCTACCCAACATTTTCAGTTTCATGCTTCAATACTTTCCCTTCTATGCCTAGAAAAGCTAACCTTCTCAAAGTCAGCACAGGTATAACCTCCTCTGGAAAGCTTTTCCTTATTTTCCAGTGGGTTAGGTTCCTCTTCTCTTTTATTACCCACTACTGCCCTATGCATACCTCTATCAGAGCACTTACACTATATACATGTAGCACTCTATTCGGCAATCACAAGTTTGCTTGTTGGTTTCATCAAAGTTAACTTTTTGAAAACATAATTCATGTCTTATTTTTTTACCCCAATGCTTAGCCCATGGCCGGTATACAGTAGATGTGCAATAAATATTTATTTTTAAAAAAGAAAGAAAGAATGCTAACAAACTTCATTTTTGTAGGTGCTTTACAAAAATATTTCTTTTCTTTTGAACACATTGTTTCTTCAAATTACAATATATGGTTGATTGTCATACAGGTAATATTGATTGAATTTTGAGAGCTCTTCATTAACAAATTGAGACAATTTCTGGAATTGTACTATTTCTGAGAGGTGGCTGATCCTACCATTTTCTTTTCCCTAGTTAATTTTTATCTTAGAGATTAACATCATTAATAGGTAAGAGTGCCATGCTATTGGCCCCATATACCTACCCCTATGATATCTAAAGTACATTTCAATTCCTAGGGTTCATGCCCATTTATTTGGATTCTAGGTGCTATTTGATTATGATATTAACTTTCCACTAGGTCCGTGGTCAGCAAACTGTGGCTCGCGAGCCACATGTGGCTCTTTGGCCCCTTGAGTGTGGCTCTTCTTAAGCCTTAGGAGTACCCTAATTAATAACATTGTACCTACCTATATAGTTTAAATGTAAAACATTTGACTCTCAAAAGAAATTTCAATCATTGTACTGTTGATATTTGGCTCTGTTGACTAATGAGTTTGCCGACCACTGCACTAGGTTTATCTCAAGCTATAAAAGTATGAAGTGCAAATTGTCACATGCTTAATTTGGGGGAATAATACTGATTAAGTAAATGTTGGGCCGAGACTGAGGGGAGTGATTGGTCAGGAATTTAACAAATGTTGGACTGGATAAAGTAAATTGTATTTCTTTGGACTGAAAAAGTTACTAAAGCTGAACATTCTGAACATCATTTTCTCTGATTATTACCTCAAAGTAACAACTTTAAGATTATTTTAAAAGTATTGTGTCCCTGAACCTGCTTAAAAATAGTATTTAACAGATAAAATTTTTACATTCTGCTTAGTACCGTCTCAAGTGCTTTACACATGTAAACTCATTTAACCATCTGAACAACTCTAAGAGGTAGGTACTATTATTATCCTCATTTTACAGATGATGGAGACACTGAGGCACAGAAAAATAATTTCTCCAAGGTCAAAAGTTATCTGAAACCAGATGTATTAATTAGGTTTAATCCAATGCATATTTATTGAGCACCCACTAAATGTAATAACCAACACAGTGCATAAAAATTGTACACTTAAAGTTAGGAAAAATGATAATGCAATAGTGTCATGAGTGAATTGTCAAGGTGAGTCACACTTCTTTTAGTTAGTGGTTAATGAAGAAAGATGATGTAGTTAATGTCATGAATTGTACAGACATATCTATTTGGATAAGCTTGGTTTGTGGACGACAAAGAAAAGAGTCTTAGTTGACATGTGTGAAAACAAAATTCTCTTTTTGAAGACTCAGATTACTTTTAGAAGGGGTCTCTATGCAGTATGTTTCACATGGGGTAAGGGTAAGAGGGAAATACACAGGTATGACGCTTGTTTGGAGCAGAATGTGTGTGTGTGTGTGTGTGTGTGTGTGTGTGTGTGTGTGTGTGTGTGAATGCGCTTTTCCTGCCTCGCCCTTCCTCTTAAGACTCAATAAAGGGCCTGCCCACAGCACCACCCAATTACCCAAATTCTCTTTACTAGAACTCAGAACCTTCGGATCTGCGCTTTTTAGAAGTGCTTTCACATTCTGGCACCTTAAGCCTGTAAAGCTTTTTAGGCAAATGTTCGGATGAAAAAATGTGCTACTGAAAAATCAAAACAAACTCGAATGCTACCAAAGAGCTATTTTTATGTTAGTAGATTCTAGCTCCTCACCTGTCCATTTTGTCTAAAACCACGCGACACACCTGGCTACACAGCCTCAGTTCCTACTCTGTCCATCCTGTTACCCTTTTAAGAGGGGGATCCCGCAGTGTCCTTTCCTCCTCCCAGCCACCTCTACCCCCAGTCGGCTGGGCGGAGCTTCGTGCCAAAGCCCCAGAGCCCTACGCGGCCGCAGCGAAAGCGAAGAGTACTGGAGCGGCGACAAGCTGCTTCTGCGGCAGCGTCTACTCAGAGGATACGTGCCTCTGGGCTGGAACGGAGCTCGCTGCTCGAGCCAGTGTCTCCCCGCCCCTCCCCACCTGGCGCGCACCTGGTCAAGGCCTAGGTCCTGCCGCCAGCTAGGAGGGCGCGTGTCACGGGCCCTAGGGAACCGCGGAGCGCGCGCGCCATGGGGCCACCGCCCGGGGCCGGGGTCTCCTACCGCGGTAGCTGCGGCTTTTCCCGGTTGCTGGCGTGGTGCTTTCTGCTGGCCCTGAGTCCGCAAGCCCCCGGCTCCCGGGGAGCCGAAGCTGTGTGGACCGCGTACCTCAACGTGTCCTGGCGGGTTCCGCACACCGGAGTGAACCGCACCGTGTGGGAGCTGAGCGAGGAGGGCGTGTACGGCCAGGATTCGCCACTCGAGCCAGTGGCTGGGGTCCTGGTACCGCCCGACGGGCCAGGGGCTCTCAATGCCTGTAACCCGCACACGAATTTCACGGTGCCCACGGTCCCGGGGGACTGGGGACGCAGCGTTCATGTCTCTTGGTTGGCCCTCATCCAGCGCGGAGGGGGCTGCACCTTCGCAGACAAGATCCATCTGGCTCAAGAGAGAGGGGCGTCTGGAGCCGTCATCTTTAACTTCCCAGGGACCCGCAATGAGGTCATCCCCATGTCTCACCCGGGTGAGTGCAGCTACTAAATTGTGCCTTTTCAGACCCCTTCCAAGGCCAGTTTCTCTTATTTTCCTCGATGCTCTCCTCCTCCTCTCCCTTTGCTCCGAAAGAAAATCAGTGTCCGTTCCGTCCCCACGGAATGAAACAGGGGCCTCTTCTCTGGGCGATTTACCCTGCCTTGGGGGTTGGGCGGAAAAACCCTTTACAATTTGTCTCTCCGGTAGAAAAGGGTAAGACAAACAGAATGCGGAGGCTGGCAACTGGAGGAGTGTTGGGGCTCTTTGTGTCGCCTTTACCTGGTGTTTCACAAGGGTGCCTTGCATTGGATTAATTGGTGGTGGACATTGGCTTTGAAATGTCTTGGGAGAAGGCTTCCTGAAAATCCCTTCCTCACTCCTTTCCTGTTTAACAGCCTCAGGCCTGCAGCAGATTTTCCCCTCGCCTCTCCCTGTTTTTCTCTTCATGTTTCCTCGTATCAGGTACAAAGATTGTGTTACTGTGCCCTGTTAACCTCATTGCAGTTTTGGTGGCAACTTTGCTTTGCTCTTGGGCTCTTCTCTGCCCAGGGGTCGCAGGGCCCAAGTGTTTGCTGGTATCAGTGCTTTCTTTTGCCTTTGAAAAGTGACAAAAGAGGTGATTAATGTTATTGAAAAAAGAAGAGGTTTATGCATAAGGAAAGCAGAAGCCTAGACTTTGGGAAAAGTAGTCAAAGTGGGTCTTTAATTTCTGGAGATGATGTGGGTTACAATTTTTCCCTCTGCAGTTATCCTTCCAGAAACCTTTTTCTTAATTGTAATTAGATATCCATAATATATATATATATATATATAGTGATCTTAGCCCAAAAGACAAAGAAACAATTTTTGGAAGAAAAGGGAAGAAAAATAAAGACATAAGAGCAATATATCACAGTTGTTGACAGCTGGGCCTCAAGTCAGGCCTTGGAATTCCGGTTCCATTGCTTACTAGTTCTGTGACCTTGGACAACTTATTTGAAGTCTGAGTCTGATTTCCCTCAACAATTAAATGGGAAAGAACTAAGAACTACTCCCATAGGTTTGCCTTGAGGATGAAATGAAATAAGGCCTATAAAGACAACATCTTTCTCAGTCAAGTTTAGCTAATAGGATTAGTCTTTTAGGAGTTACTGGAGAAATGAATCTATTTATTTAAGTACTTACAGGGATTTTTGTGTGTTTTTTCTCCTAAAACATTGTGTCTAGCACTGCCTAGAGAGCACTTGCATTGAGTGCCTGGGTGGCTTAATGGAAAGAAGACTGAACTGGAACTCAGGAGATTTTAGACTCTTCTTTGCCTCTAACAGCTTTATAACCTTGTACTAGTTACTTAGTCAAATGATAGTATAGAGGTAGGAGTTGGAAGCCAAGTTGGCAGAGTGCGCTGAGACAAAAGTGAACTAGATGAACTCTAATATTCCTTCCTGTGATTCCTTCCTGCTGTGATTCTTAGATTTTATATTGATTAAAGGAGCAACTGTATCTCTCCTGGTTGATAATTCATTGATTAGAGTGAAATTACTCTTTTTATTTTTTTCCCTTGTACTTTTTTATTGTTGACACTACTTCAGTTGTCCCCCATTTCCCCTCTCCACCCAGCCCCTGCCCACCTTGGTCTTCACATTGAATTTATTGGGGTGACATTGGTTAATAAAATTATAAAGGTTTCAAGTGTATAGTTCAATAATACATTATCTGTATAATGTATTGTGTGTTCATCACCTGAGTCAAGTCTCCTTCATCACCATTTATCCCCCCCTTTACCCTCTTCTACCACCCCTACCCCCTTTTCCCTCTGGTAATCCACCATAATGTTGGCTGTCTATGAGTTTTTTGTGGGTGTTTTTTGTTTTTGTTTTTTACTTACTCCTTTCTTAAAAGCTAATAAAAATGAAGAATAAGAACTTGGTAAATTTTAAAGTCCTTACATTTGAATTGGCTACTTAAATGCAAGGGTTTGACTTTGTCTCCTCCAAATGAGATTTGCTTGCATAAGTTATTTGGAATTGAAGAGTAGTCTTTAATTAAAGAGTTTCTACTTTAACTATTTTCATCCTAATTCTGTTAAGGATGTAAGCTTAATATTTATCTGATAGTTTTAGGGGTAATAAAATTAAATTTTGTTGCACTCCCACTGTGTGCCCAGCACTCTGCATACACCTTGGTTTCTAAAGTGCTGAATTTTGGATAGGAGACTGCCTCGTTGGCAGAGAAAGGGTGGAGAACAAAAAGAAGTAGTGGTGGAGGAAACGTGGACAAGAAATGGCAATGTGAGCCCATCTGGTGTTGCTCACCTCATTGCGGGCTTGATCTCCAGTGTGGGGTGTGCAGAAGGCAACTGATCTATGATTCTCTCTCATCATTGATGTTTCTATCTCTCTCCCTCTCCCTTCCTCTCTGAAATCAATAAAACTATATTTTTTAAAAAGAATGTGAATCAAATTCTGGATTTACCATACAATAGCTTTGTGTCCTTATTTAACTTTACTGAGTCTAAGTTTCCCTATCCATAACATGGCAATAATATTTACATTGCTGTGATTATTAATGATAACATGTGTAAACTACCTAGCAGATAATAAACACTCAATTAAAGTTAATTATGATAATAAGTTGATGCTAACAAGAGGTAAAAAAATAACATACAAATATATGATTATGCAACTGTTAGTTTGAAGACATGAAAACACTGGGAATCTAATCATGGCTGTTTTGCTTCAGAATACTATCCTATATAATAAAAGCCTAATATGCAAATAGACTGAACTGGCGGAACAATCGGTCACTATGACGCACACTGACCACCAGGGGGCAGATGCTCCATGCAGAAGCTACCCCCTGGTGGTCAGTGCGCTCCCACAGGGGGAGTGCAATTCAGCCAGAAGCCAGGCTCATGGCTAGTGAGTGCAGCGGTGGTGACGGGAGCCTCTCCTGCCTCTGCTGCAGGCAGGTGGTAAGGAGCAAGGAGTCCAGGACTGCAAGAGGGCACAGCCCTCCCACCACCCCCCACCCCCCACCCCATGCATGAATCTCGTGCACCAGGTCTCTAGTATAGAAATAAAGCCCTAAATGTTGATCACTTAATTAAATTACATTCAGAAAGGTATTTTAATACTTTAAAGATTTCTTATTATCTGAGATTATGACTATGGCAAAGTTTGCCATTAGACTAATTAGCTATAAAAAAGCTAGCTGGTTCCTTGAGGTATGGAATCACATTTATCTCTTGAACTCCTAGAGAAATTACTTTTCAACATGGGGAAATCACTCTTTCACGTGTATTGTTGAACATTTGGCAAAGTGCTATTTCTCATTTGTTTTGCTCATTCCTGAGATAAATCCTAGGGTTCATTGTAATCTCTGGTCAAAAACGACCTATGTTGGATCTTAGTGGCAGAGAGGTCGTACTGAGGTTTAAGTGTTGATTATTTCAATATGTATTGCTATGAATTGCACAAGGGTAACCAAATGTGGAAAAGCCAGTGTTGTCTTCTTTGTTCACAAAATCTCTCTTCACCCACTCTCACAGGGGACTGTGCTTGAATTGTTTGATCTTTGAGTTTATGCTGAGTATCCACACTCTTACCTATTACAATCCTATGACCATGAAGACCCATTTATTCCAAGACAACAGAACTAATTGGTTTATTTCTGGCTTAGAACTGTTTTTAGAATAGTTGCTTTAAAACTGTTGTTTATCAGAGAGAAATTCCACTATGTAAGAGCAATTGATTAGAAAAATGAGGCTGTTTTTATGTATACTGACATTTTACAAAAGGTAAGCTGTAACTTTGCATCAACTCATGCAGTTTATTTCTGTATAGTATTATTTGGGTTGCTAAGTATTCAGAAAATCCTGATTCACACAGATAATTGTAAATGATATACATTTATTAACAGCTTGCCTTGTTATCTCTCAATATTTTTCAGTCAAATTGATCCAGAAACCTGGAAGAAATTAAGAGAATATTTTGGTTTCAAAGTTTAATTACTATTCATATTTCTTAACTACGAAAATAAGATAAGAAGCAGCCCAAACTTAGACTAAGCACTAATGCCTTCTAAAATGTAGGATTGTCACAATGAGACAAGGTACACATGTTTTTTGTTATTGTGCAATTAATTGTTCTGCTTTCACCATGCAGATGGGTCTGAACTTTGCATGCTGCCTAATTTAGCACATCCCACAGGTTCAAATGGTGTAGATACTTGCTTGTCAAATTTTCCTTGAGTCAACATGTGCAGGCATAAGTTTATTGAAAGATCTGTGTAGAGCTACAACCTTCATAACCAATAACACATTTATGAGAACTTGAAACATATTCAAAGGTATGGCAGGAGAGGCATTATTTCTAAGCACTGTAAGAAAGTGAATGAACTAAGTAGTTTAAGTTAATTATTGGCTAGAAAACAGTTGCTTCTATATAATGTTGGAAGACAGTAGAGCATATTAAGAGTTTGGCTCTGTCAATTACTATTCTTAAAATCTTAGACCATTATTTTACTTCTCTAAGCCTCAGTTTTCTCCTATGTAAGATGGGCATAATAATAAACTTGCCTTATAAAGTTGCTGTTATTAAATGAGATAATACAGATGAAGTGTTTAAGACAGTTACTGACATATAAGAAATTGCTATAATTTTTTATCACAGTTAACATAGTTAAATGTATTTAGAAAATGAAAATAGAATCTTATGTTTGTAGTACACAATTTGAAAATGAATGGCCGAGAGTACTTCAAAGTCTACATTACCTGAAATCCTAAATTTAACTCTTTTTTTGTTATTGTTGTCAATCCTCACCCAAGGATATTTTTTCCATTAATTTTTTTCCAGAGAGAGAGAGAGTGGGAGGGGGAGAGAGAGAAAAACATCAATGGGAGAGAGATGATGTAAGAGAGACACATCTATTGGCAATCGGTGTGGGACAGAAAACCTGTAACAGAGGTATGTGCCCTTGACAGGAACTGAACCCTGACCCTTCACTCCGTGGTTGACATTCTAACCACTGAGTAAACCAGCCAGGGCCTAAATTTAACTCTTTAGGAGTAGGGTGAATAGACTGAATTCCTTACAAGAAAATGATCTTTTGATCCACCTGTGTTTGTCATTGTTTTCGCAAATAACTGCTTCTCCTTCAATCTCCTGCCAATCTTTTTTTCTATTCACAAAGACTTTGGGATAGTATTTTATGCTGACTTATCACTACCCAATCCCTTCTCACCCACTTGATACTTAGTTTTTATTCTGCTTTCTTTTCTAGGAATTTGACTTTGAAAAGAACCCTTTTTAGTAGAGTGAGAGGTTCAAAAGAGGATGAGAGGGGATTGAGTGTGATAATTTACCAAAGTAAAGTACCATTCCTAAATCTGTTTCCAAATACATCCTTTATGATATCTCTGCAGTATTGTATTGATACTATTGACCACTCCTTTGAAATCCTCTCCCAAGCAGTTTCTGAATTTTCATGCCTCTCATTTGTTTCATTTTTATTATTTTACTAGTGGCCTGGTACACGAATTCATGCACATTGAAAGGAAATTAATTAGAAGAAAGATTCATGCGTTAATTACATTACTGCAAAAAATTACATGTCAAAATAGTATATATAATATTTATATATATATAAAAACCTAATTGACCAAATGACTGAATGACTGGTCGACCAGTCGCTATGACACACACTAACCACCAGGGGACAGATGCTCAACGCACAGGATCGGGCTCCATCCTGTCTGTATTGGACCTTCAGGGATTGGGCTCCCTCCTGTCTAGATTGGGCCTGTGGTGATCAGGCCAAAACCGGCTATCTGACATCCCCTGAGGTGTCCTGGATTGCGAGAGGGCACAAGCCAGGCCAAGGGTCCCCACTGGTGCACGAATCCATGCACCGGGCCTCTAGTAGTAGTATAAAACACGTATGCAATTGGTACCAGCGAGAGCTTTATATGTATCATGCATGCATGAGTCAATGTTTGTTTTTAAATTGCTACTGCATGGCATATGTACCCACCGGTTGGACGGTCAGACGGATGTATGGTCAGTCACTTAGCCTTTTATATATATAGATTAACTCATTCATTTAACACCTCTTCTTCCTTGCATTTAAAACTAGGCCCTCAACATTTCCCCCTCCAATAAATAAGTTCCACACCAGTTGATTCTTAACATATGTTCTCTTCTTTTTTGCAACTGTTACTACTCTGCTTTCAGTTCCTATGTCTTCTCTTAGGAACAAATGCTTAATCTCCTAATTTAACTGGTCTCCCTGCCTTCAATGGTTACTTCCCTCCAGTTCTTCTTCTACATTGCCACTGGTACACACCTTTCATCACATATATGCCATTGTTCAAAATAGCATTACTTATAAATTTGGACTACATTTCCCAGAAGAATCTTAATGTAGTCCCAACCTACTTTTAAAGCTTTATATACCTCTTCTCTCATGTTGATCCCTGCATTTTTTCTCTTCTTTCCATTATCATTCCTTTGCCTGTACTTCTGCTTTTGCTTACATATTCTTTTCTTCCCAGCTCTGCTGGTCAAAACTTACTCATCCTTCAAAACCCAACACAAATGCCTCCTTATCTGTGAAGTATTTCTCAATTCCTTCTCTTCCTCTTCCCACCACAGCCCACATCAAAACCAAAATAATTTTTTTTCTTTTCTCCCTTAGTACTTCATCTCTTATAGTACATGTATATATCAATATCATATCCTACTAGATCATAATCATTTTAATATTTTATTAATTTTCATATTTCCTGCTGAAATATTTGTACTGTAAGTTCTCTGGTAATGTGGGTGGAGTTGCCTTAAATACCCATGAATTCCAGAGGTTCATAAGATTCATTAGAAAGGTATCTAATGGAAGGGGATTGAAGTTCAACTCATTAAGCATTTATCAAGTGTATATTATATGCTATGTACTGTGCTTCTTGCCTGAATACCCAAAATAATTAATGTAAAGTAGGAGAAATACGAATATACAAATATTTCAAGAATGCAAGTTTCCTAATTTTTATGATGATCACCATCATGGACCAGTTTATGGGTTTCAAATGGCAAAATGACTTGGGTAACAAAGAAATAGTGACAATGAATTTTTACATTGAACTTTTCCCATTTTATTTTGGATAGAAGCCCAATGCACGAAGATTCGTGCAAGAATGGGCCTTCCTTTCCCTGGTTGCCAGCACTGCCTTTGCTCTGGCCGGAGATGCTCTCTCTTGCCTGGAGCCGCTTTTCCACTTTCCCACGCTGCCCAGAGACCAGGAGTGGCTGGGGCAGTGTGGAACGCCTGCATTGTTGCCATGGCAACAATGCAAGGGTCCCACCCCACCCCCGGCCACATGGCGCCTGTGTATGCAAATTAACCCACCAGCTTTGTTGGGTTAATTTGCATACTCACTCCTGATTGGCTGGTGGGTGTCTTGAAGATATGGTCAATTTGCATCTTTCTCTTTTATTAGTGTAGATGTTTTAAAATTTTTATTTACACCAACATTCAATTTATGTCTCCAATTAAAATGCTTCCCTTGAACATGTTGATGAATAAGGAATTCTATTACATAAAAACCTTAAATAAATATATAGTTTGGTAAGCAAATGTTTTTCTAAGCATATAAATAAACTTTTATCACCCCCACCTCAGTCCCTGTAAAATATCTGTTATCTTGTATAGAATACTATATTTAATCTCTGTTCCCAGGCTTATGGAGGAAATAGAGGAGAGTACCAAAGACATTTTCTAAGTTATTTTCTATTATAAAATTAATTATGCTTCTTGCAGTAAACTTAGAAAATACAAAAACAAGTTTAAAAATAAAAATAAAAACTATGCATAATTCCACAGAGCTAATACCATTAATATTTCTTCCTGTCTCTTTTTCCATGTCTAGGTATATTTTTGTATCCTACTTTTATCTTAATGATTATTTATTTCATGAGTATTATTATAGTATTAAGAAAATAGGTATAATTTAAGATGCATACATATAACCATTTTAGCATTTAGGAGTTTTTTTGTTGTCATTTTCTTCTTTTTTTCTGCATACATATTATTTAAAGAATTATATACTATACTAGAAGCCTGGTACATGAATTTTGTGCACAGGGGGGTGGTCCCCTCAGCCCGGCCTGCACCCTCTCCAATCTGGGAACCCTCGGGGGATGTCCAACTGCCGGTTTAGGCCCATTCCCCAGGATCGGACCTAAACCCACAGTCGGACATCCCTCTCACAATCCAGGACTGCTGGCTCCTAATTGCTCACCTGCCTGCCTGCCTGGTTGCCCCTAACTGCCTCTGCATGCCAGCCTGATCACCCCTAACTGCCCCTGCTGCTGGCCAAGTTGCCTCCAACTGCCCCCTCCCTGCTGGCCTGGTTGCTCCTAACTGCCCCACTCACTGGCCTAGTCACCCTTTACTGCCCCCCCTTCCAGCCTGGTTGCCCCCAACTGCCCCCCTCGCCAGCCTGGTCACCTCTTACTGCCCCCCCCCCCTGCTGGCCTGGTTGCCCCAAACTGCACCTCCCCTGCTGGGTTGGTCACCCCTCACAGTCCCCCTGCTGGCCTGGTTGCCCTGCACAGCCTGCTTGTTCAGTCATTTGGTCACCCCTCACGGCCTCTCCCGCTATCCTGGTCACCCCACACAGCCTGCTTGTTCAGTCATTTGGTCATCCCTCATGGCCCCTTTGCTGGCCTGGTCACCCCACGCAGCCTGCTTGTTCAGTTGTTTCGTTGTCCCTCACTAACCCCCCTCCCGGCCTGGCCATAGGCAGCCATCTTATGAGGGTGTTATGGTTAATTTGCATATTACCTCTTTATTATATAGGATATACAGTTTTATATGCTGCTTGTGATTGTAAGCATTTCCCCATGTAATTAAAAATAGAAAGAGGGTTCTCTTACTAGTATAAGTTGAAGGTGGTAGTCTTTGACTAGAGGCAGTTTGAGCATCTTTTCCAAAAAGTAACAGGGAGCACAGAAATGTTGACAGGTAGTGGTGTGACTTAGAACATTTAAAACAAAAATATGCACCAGAGAGTTTTACATAAAAATATACTTACTAGCCATAAATTTGATGTGATCTAACCCACATGCAGTACCTATTGTGGCCTCAGTCTTTTGAAAGTTTTGATCACCATTTTACTTTAGTTCCTTTTCTCCCATGAAATTCCTACAGATTACAAATGAGATTTGCACCCAGTTTCTGTTTTGCTTGGTTAAGTAACACCTCATTGACTAAAATGGCTTTTCTTTTTCATGATGGTCACTGAACTGTAAACTATTGTTGGAGTTTTCCCTAAAGGGTATTTGATAAGGTACCACAGGTATTGCTTAGCCATGAATACTTTTTTGTATATGTAAATTTAATTGAAGCATAAATACATACCATAAAATTCAGAAATCATTAGTATATAGTTCAGTGAATTTTCACAAAGTGAGCACACCTATGTAACCAGCATCTTGATCAAGAAATAGAACAGTACCAGAATCTCAGAAGAGTACTGCACACACCAAGATGAAGAATTTTTGAAGCAGCCCAATTGTCAACTTTGCCTCCTGAGGGAATGATGTCTTACAGCATGTGGTAGGAGCCTAGTCACCTACAGAAACAGTCACCTTCACTGCATTGAAGCTAGTTAACTATCGCGATCCTCGGCTACATACTATAGGGAATTATTTCTAACCATAGAGTACATGCACTTCTGATGTGCTTACTAAGCAAGTTCAGAGTTGCCACATTTTGATGTTAACACCAACTTTGAAGCCCTTTGGGCAAAGCAGTGAATTAATTGTTATTAATTCATTTTCTGTTCTGTCTTTTTCTTTATTGGCTCTAAGTATGTCTTCCTATTATAGTGGTATATAGTTAATTACTGCTTGAATTTATCAGTAGGCTTATTACAATATTGATTTCTTTCAAAAAGAAAATTTGGTGATTCATTTCTAACTTGATGGAGGCTGTTATATTCACAACCTAGTTGTGATTTACTTGGTTTTAATGCTTGAATGCTCAAGTTAGATATAAATCAGTGATTTTCAAAACCCTATCTAACCCTATTTATTTTTATCTTTTTTGAAGGACAATGGTACTAGAACTCACTTGATATATGTGTACTGGTATATGTTTTTCTCAAGATATTAATCACTATCATTTCAGATAAAATGTTGAAGTAGCTTAGGTAAAAGCTGCCTAAAACTAAAAAGTCTTAACTTTTAAAAAGAAAATACACCAAAATATTACCCTTGATTATTCCGGGTTGGTGAAATTATGGGTGATTGTTTTTCTCTGATTATTATTTTTTTGTATTTTCTGAAAGTTCTATAATGAATAACCTTTGTACTTATAATTAGAAAAACCAGTTATTTAAAAAATACTCCTATAATGTTAATTAATCTTAAAGAAAGCATTAATAATGCAACTATAGTAACAATAGGAACAAAGCATATTTGATAGAAATGATTTACAGACTACTATGAAAATTTTTAAAAAATTGGTTTGGCCTTTTGAATATATCTAACACATATAATTGTTAGGGTGGCTCTTTCTTGTTAGCACTTGTTTCTTAATATGTAAAATGAACCTCAAACACTGAAGAACTGACTTTTTCTATTTTAATATGGACTATTTCTTTTCTCTTTACCCTTTGTATCACTATTTATATTTTTTTCTCCCCCCCTTACACACCTACCTGTATATACACACACACCTCACCTTTTTTGGTATTTATTTTTCTTTCACATAAGAAGCTTTCTTCTTCTCACTAGCTCTCTTCAATATCTACTATTTTCAATACTTTTAAGATTAGTGCAAAGTTTAACATCTTAAAATGAAGAAACAAATATATTGGCAGTTTTCACCTATGACATATTGGGTTCATCTGATGACAACAGTTTTTGTCATTCTATAAGACAGGATGAATTTTTAGAATAAGGGCAGAAAGGAATCATGGTGTTCTTATTTTACACTTTATTAATGATATGCAGAACATATAAGCTCAATCAAAATTGCACTGAAGACATTAAAATTGAGTTATTTGTTTTTTTAAATTTTATTGAATTTATAGGGGTGACATTGGTAAATAAAATTGTATATATTTCAAGTGTACTTATTTTTTAAATTAGCATTTCCCTTGAAATGATATTCTGCTATAAAGAACTCCACCAGTTGGTGGTTCGCACAAGAAATTATCTAATTCAAGGGTAGCTTCTGTACCCTACTTTTCCTCATGGGACACATTTCATGACTTACTTTTCTATCCCCTTCTCTTCTTTTAATAGCATTATTAACTCTACTTTATATAATATTATATACACAAATAAATACACACACACACACACACACACACACACACACACACACACACATATTCTTGGAGTCCCATCTTCCTTTTTAAAATATTTGAACTTCATTTTATGTAATCCATTTCTTTTTAAATGAAATTGAACATTATAACAAACTAGTGTTCTCAATACCTAAGGACCTTGAATGTGTCCATAACTCACTCTCACAATCTCCGCAAAAACTTATCAATCATGTGATCCTCCTGATTAAATATATATTTTTCTTATGTGCCAATATTTAAGATACATTTTAAATGCTTTTGTTTGTTTTAGGTATTTCAGTTATATTGTTTTTTTGACAAGTTTTGTTACAAATATCAGTTAAATAATAATTTCCATATGCTTTGCAGTTTTTAGCCCTCAAAGCATTTCACATGCACTAATCTGTGGACTCATTTAGGAACCGAAACACTGTTTAGCAACATTACTATAAGAAAATGTATTGTCTTTAATTCCAAACAACAACCCACTAGTGTACTTGTTGTGGTTATTGTTAATCATGATAGGCCCATGGCAAAAACTAAAAGCATTTCTCCTAAGAACAGGAACAAGACCTGAATGTCTGCTTTCATTGCTCTTATTCAACATAGTACTGGAAGTTCTAACCTTAGCAATCAGACAAGAAGAAGAAATAAAAGGTATCTAAATTGGAAGGGAGGAAGTAAAACTGTCATTATTCACAGATGGCATGATTGTACATAGAAAACCCTAAAGTCTCCATTAAAATAACTGCTAGATTTAATAAATGAATTTGGCAATGTAGCAGGAAACAAAATCAACACCCAAAAATTGATGGCTTTATTAAACACCAATAATGAATTATCAGAAAGGGAAACTAAACAAATAATCCCATTTACCATTGCAACAAAAAAATTAAGATACTTAGGAATAAACTTAACCAAGGATGCAAAAGACATGTATTCAGAAAACTACAGGACATTGAAAAAAGAGAATAAGATATAAACAAGTGGAAGAACTTACTGTGTTCATGGATTGGTAGAACCAATATCATTAAAATGTTCATAATACCCGAGGCAATCTACAGATTCAATGCAATCCATATTAAAATGCTCAAAATCACGAATCATCCAAGAGATTCAAATCAAAACAACAATTGGGTACCATCTCACACCTGTCAGAATGGCTACAATCAACAAATCAACAAATGATGAGTGCTGGTGAGGATGTGGAGAAAAGGGAACCCTAGTACACTGCTTATGGGAATACAAACTGGTTCAACCATTTTGGAAAACACTATGGAATTTCCTCAAAAAATTAAATATGGAGCTGCCATTTGACCCATTGATCCCACTTCTAGGAATATATCCTAAGAAACCCGAAGCACCAATCATAAAGAATGTATGCACCACTATGTTCATAGCAGCACAATTTACAATAGCTAAGATTTGGAATTGGAATCAGCCCAAGTGCCCATCAGTAGATGAATGGATAAAAGAGCTGTGGCACAGTTATATCATGGAATACTATGCAGCAGTAAAAAAGAAGAATCTCTTACTCTTAGAGACAGTATGGAGGGACCTGGAGAATATCATGCTAAGTGAAGTAAGTCAGTCAGAGAAAGACAAGTATCACATGATCTCACTCTATGTGGAATCTAAGTAACAGAATAAACTGATGAACAGAAGCATGGAACAGAGTGCGAAATCTCAAAGGGAAGGTGTGGGAGGGTGGGTAGGTGAGAGGTAATCAACCAAAGGCTTTGTATGCATAACCCATGGACACAGACAATGGGAGTGGGCTGGAGGGAGTCAATGTGGGAAAAAGGGGGACATATATAATACTTTCAACAATAAAGAATTATTTAAAAAATTATAGGCCTATAAAATATAGTTTATTACAGTTGACCCCTGAACAACATAGGTTTGAACCGCGCAGGCCCTCTTATACATGGATTTTTTCAATAAATATACAGTTAATCAAAACAAAAATAAGGTATCATCTCAAATCTGTCAGAATGGCTATCATCAACAAATCAACAAATGACAAGTGCTGGCCAGGATGTGGAGAAAAAGGAACCCTCTTGTACTACTGGTGGGAATTCAGACTGGTGTAGCCACTGTGGAAAACAGTATGGAGTTTCCTAAAAAAATTAAAAATGAAAGTTCCATTTGACCCAGTAATCCCACTGCTAGGAATATATCCCAAGAAAACAGAAACACCAACCAGAAAGGATCTATGCACCCTATGTTCATAGCAGCACAATTTACAATAGCTATGATTTGGAAACAGCCTTAGTGCCCATCAGCAGATGACTGGATAAGAAAACTGTGGTACATCTACACAATGGAATGTACACTGCAGTAAAAAAGAAGGAATTCTTACCATTTGCAACAGCATGGGTGGAACTGGAGAGCATTATGCTAAGCGAAATAAGCCAGTCAGAGAAAGATAAATATCACATGATCTCACTCATTTGTAGAATATAATAAACAACATAAACTGATGAATAAAAATAGAACCAGAGACATAGAAGCATCGAACATACTGTCCAACCTATGTGGGAAGGAGGGAGGTGAGGGGGTAAGAGATCAACCAAAGGACTTGTATGCATGCATATGAACATTACCAATGGACACAGACAGTAGGGGGGTAAGGGCATATGCTGGGGGATGGGAGTGGCCAGGGAGAGGTCAATGGGGGAAAAAGAAGACTCATGTAATACTTTAAACAATAAAAAATTTAAATTAAAAATAATGAATAAATAAATAAACAAACAAACAAACAGTTGACCCTCCATATCCCAGGGTTGCACCTCAACCATGATAGAAAACAATATTTTGGATTTGTAGTTGGGAATCTTTGGCTAGTGAGGGCCGACTATATATATGCATTGTTCTATGTCATGTCACATAAGGGACTTGAGCATATCCATTTTATATAAGGGATGTCCTAAAACCAACCCCCTGCTGATACCAAGGGACAAGTATAATTAAGTTTGGGGAGAGGCAAAATTTATATATGAATTTTCAATGCTATGGGGTCATCACTCTTAACCCTCCTCCCCCATTGTTTAAGAGTCAACTGTAGGAGACATAAAATGGTGGCTGAATAGTCAGACGTGGCCCGAGCATTATCCCAGAGCAGATAGAAGGAGCATCTAAATTGAATAACATCCACCCGGAATTGGTGAAGTAGACACAGCTGGTGAGACAGTACACAGCCAGGAAGGACAGAGGACGCCTGAAGAACAGTAGTATCCGGGATCTGGACTAGAGAGAGTTGGGAGACCTCCAAACCCAGAGGGTCAGAAGGAAGCTGCATAGCACCAAGTCCAAGTCCCCTGAGGACAGGAGTAACAACTGACTGTGGAAAGGAAGTCCACAGGGCTGCTGGCAGTAGGGGATTCTAGGTATAAGTCCACAGCCACGAGAGGCTGAGCCCAGAGGGGTGGCCTGAAGAACTGCCCAAGCCACATGGTGCCGGGGGTGGGGGAGGGGGGGAGGTGAAACTCACAGTGGCACAGGTGTTTCCCCTCTTTTTGGTCTTTGCTTTTATTCACTAAACCCAGTTCATTGGACCTTTCAAATACAAATAATCACCTGCTGCTGAGGTGTAGGTGGAGGTGAGGACTTGTTGAGTCTGAGGAGAGACTATAGAGAAGAGCAGGTCAGGGAGAGGTGACCAAGAGTCCAGCACTGGGACATTCCTGACACTCCGGACCTAAGCAGCCATTTTCTCTTGCAGAGTTAGCCCCTCCCAGCAGCCTCCAGACAACCATTATAGCCACACCCAATCTACACCCTGAGTGGAACAAAGGTCACAAAAATATGAATAGCTCCTAAGAGCCTTCAGGGACTGGGTTGAAGAGAGGCCTTTCAGTCCCAGAAAGCAATACAGCAACCTCCCTAACTGTAGCCCTGTCAAAAACAGCTGCTTGAGAGATTAAGATTGACAGTGGGCAGACAGGCTAAGTGGGCAGATTGGTCCTGCCTGCTGGCAGTCAAGGAGGTGGCGATAGGCACAGAGGAGCCATGGATCACTTGGAACTTCAACATGGTGCTAACTACCTAACAGGAAACTGAGAAGTGGCAGACAATACAGAAGAGTGGAAATTTAAACCAGCTCCCATAGGGCATTAAAACTCAGCTGAAAGGAATGACACTTCACGTTTTTATTTTATTTATCTTTTATTTAATTTTTTCCCTCTTTCTTTTCTTTTTTTTGTTTGTTTCTTTGTTTTTTATTTTTTTCCATTATTTTTTCTTCATTCTATTTTTTAATGTTATTTTATTTTATCTTATTTTTTCCCTCTCTTCCTTTTCTTCTTATCCACTCATCCTCTTTCTACCTCTACTATACTGAACTGAGGTCCTCCCTCATATTCATTCAATTCCTTAACCTTACTTTCTGTATATAAGATTCTGTACCCACCCTCTTTTCTGTGTGTTTGTTGTTTTCACTTTTTGGTTTATATGTTTGTTCTATGGTGTGTTCTTGCCATATATATACTTTTTTTCTTTATCTTCCTATTTCTTCTTTTTCTTTTCTTTCTTTCCATTTTTTCTTCCCTCGATATCATTTTTGCTCTCTTTTCTCTCCCCTAATTCTCTTTTCTCTGGTAGTCACTTCTGCTGGGGTTATCGGTGTCATGAGTACATTCATGTTTTGTTCCCTTTGTGTCATGTCTTGTTGAGTTATATTTTGTGCTGTTTGGTCAACATGGTAGAGAGCGAGCCACATAACCAGACAACTTGAGAGGAGACTCCATCCACAAATGGGATAATAACACTCAAGACCCAACTACACCAAGAGAACCCAAATATCTCAAGTAGGGGGCATCCGTAGATTAGCCAGCCCAGAAGACCTGAGAGATTGCACCACTGGATCCCACAAAACATCTAATATGTAAGACAAATTCAAAAATTCTGGGTGGCATAGCAGTTTGATATAATACGTAGAAGTAATCACAAAGGAACAGCAAAAATGGGGAGACATTCTAAAGAAAAGGAGGAATCACCAGAAAAGGAAATACTAGTAAATGAAATCGATGTGAGCAATTTTTCAGAGAAAGAATTCAGAGCAATGGTCATAAGGACACTGAAAAGGATGGAAGACAAAATCAACATGTGTAAAAATCAAGAGGAAATGAAAAGAATCAAGAGGAAACGAAGAATGACACTGCCACAATAAAGAACACAATGGAAAGTTTCAACAGTGGATTAGAAGAAGCTGAGGACCACATCAGTGAGTTAGAAAACAAGGTAGAAAAAACCACCCATGCCCTAACCGGTTTGGCTCAGTGGATAGAGCATCCGTCTGTAGACTGAAGGGTCCCGGGTTCAATTCTGGTGGGGAGCATGTACCTTGGTTGTGGGCACATCCCCAGTAAGGGGTGTGCAGGAGGCAGCTGATCTATGTTCTCTCGCCGATGTTTCTAATTCTCTATTCCCTCTCCCTTCCTCTCTGTAAAAAATCAATAAAATATATTTTTTTTAAAAAAACAAACAAAAAACAACAACACCCAAGCACAGCAGCAACTGGAAAGAAAACTTAAAAATCAGGAGGAGAGACTAAGGGAGTTTTGGGACAACACAAAATGAAACAATATCTACATAATTGGGGTGCCAGAAGGAGAGGAAGCAGAGCAAAGAATAGAAAACCTGTTTGAAGAAATAATGACAGAAAACTTCCCTGATGTTGGGAAGAAAATGTCACACAAGTCCAAGAAGCACATAAAGTCCCAAACAAGATGAACCCAAAAATGCTGACACCGAGACACATCATAATTAAATTGGCAAACATCATTGACAAAGTAAGAATCTTAAAGGCTGCCAGAGAGAGACAGAAAGTTACCTAGAAGGGATCTTCCATTAGAATATCGACTGATTTCTCAACTGAAACACATCAGGCCAGAAGGGAATGGAAGGAAATATACAAAGTGATGCAAAGCAAGGAACTGAATCCAAGAATACTATACTCAGCAAGGCTATCATTCAAAATTGAAGGTGAAATCAGGAGCCTCACAGACAAGAGTCAAAACTCTATATTATTCCCAATCATGCTTGTTTAGACAGTTTTCTCTACTTATTCAATTTCCTTGTAATGTTCATAAAAGCTCTATCTCACCTTTTCCATGTGTTTCACCTTAAGGACTCATTTTGTTTTCCTAACCTATGATGATCTAAAAATAATTGGCTTATTTTTAATAGCACTCATAATGTTCCTAAAACTTTTAGGAACATAACTTTGATTTGTGGCTTTATTAGCCATTAATAGATTTACAAATTGGTACATCTTTTCTCATTAGACAATTTCAACAGTCATTTAGATAAAGGCTAGAAAAATATGGTTATATATTTTAATTAATTATTTTATTTTCTACAAGTTTTATGTAAATATTTATTTTTATTTCTCTTGAATGTATATATAGGAATAGAATTTCTTGGCTAAATGGTAACTCTATCATTAACTTTTTTACAGCTTTTAATTTATTTTTAGTTTTGAAAGTTAGGAAATATGGTTATATTGAGTGAGGCTTTCGTTTATAGATCTACAAACAAGCTATATTTAACACAGCTCCAAAATACTTTGAGTTGTAGCATATTTCGAATTCTTGTTTTCCACCAACATCATTTCATTTTGGCAAGGAAACAGGATGTGTAAGAGAGACATAAACTGGCCAGTACAAAAGCACCAGTCACCTCCATTGCCTTAGCCATCACCCCCACCCACCAAACCACCCTTTTTGCTACTTCTATCGGACTGATGACTTTTATTTCAACTTGCAAACAAGACACAGAAATTTACTTACCTTGAATAATGTAATTAAAGGCTAACAGATTATCCTTTGATGGTAAGGAAAGCTACATGATTGCTCTATTTTTATTTCAATCTATTGTACCAAAGATGAATGTGTTCCATTTGAAATTGGGAGACAACATATTACAATGGAAGGACAGGTGTCATTGAGTCAGACTTCGTGGCTTGAACTGCAGCCCTACCAATTAATAAATATGTGATATTGGGCAGGTTGTTAACCTGGACTTCATTTATCTTGTTCACAAGAGGGAGGATAATAATGCCCAGCTTTTCTATAATGTTGTAAATAAAGTATTTAACACCTAACTGACATTTAGTAAATGTTTATTTTCTTGAGCCTTTTCCTAATAATTTTATTATTAAACATAATATTTCTCCTTTGGTAATTATAATTGTTCACTCCCACATTTTAAAATATGTAAATGTTTTATATGTAGAAGCAGAAAAAAAAAACTGTGACATCCAAACTGCTGTTTTTCTGGGCAGTTTCTGACATAAACAGAGAAAAATCACATAATTAAAAAACTGAAACAACTATTTTGTTCTCCTGTGTATTTTCATTTTAAACAGCAGCAAGAACTTAAAATCAAGAAGTTAAGTTCTAACAATAGAAATGGCTGTGGACCTTTTGATGGCACAGTAGATAAGTGAGGAGACTTAGGAATCAAATGGATTTTTACTTGAACTCCAACCTATCATGTAATAGCTTTGTGACCATAGCCAAATTAACCTCTTTGGCTAAGGTCACAAATCTATTACATGAACTCAGTTTTTTAATCTATAGAAAGGGGGATGACAGTACTTACTTCATAGGGTTATTGTGAGGGATAAATTAGATAATATATAAAGCACTTAGTATACAGCCTGATTCATTAAAGGATAGCATAACCACCTCCTCACCATCATCTAAAGCCTTGTCTTGTAGATTGGCAATACATGTCACAGCAGGGCTTCTCAGAGACTCTGATATGTTAAAGAAACACTATATAATTTTATTCAGTGCATTATTTTCTAAATTATTTATCTATATAACCCTTTTCTCTCAAAATACTTAACATCTGAAACATAATTTGGAAAACACTGATTGCCAACCTCTCTCTCTCTCTCTCTCTCTCTCTCTCTCTCTATTTTATTACAATGACCTCATATTTTAACTGTATCAAAGTTTCACCAATGTCAAGGAGTGACTAAACTAGTTATCTCACTATGATAAGAACAGAATGTTTTCAGTGTGATGACAAATTTTAGTTATACTGTAATTCTTTGTATTAATATGCTACCTTTTATATCAGCTTAATGTGACTTCATTTAGAAGTAGTCCATTGTATAAATGTACCACAGCTTTTTAATCCACTCATCCATTGATGGACACTTGGTCTGCTTTCAAATATTGGCTATTGTAAATAACACTGCAGTGGACATAGGGGTGCATATATTCTTTGGAATTAATGATTCGGGTTTCTTTGGATATATTCCCAGAAGTGGAATCAAAGGGAATTAAGCAAAAAACTAAACTCATAGACACAGACAACAGTATGATGATTACCAGAGAGAAAAGGGGCTAGGGAGAGATAGAAGAGCATATAACGGGGATAAATGGTGATAGAAGGAGACTTGACTTGGGGTGATGAACACACAATACAATATACAGATGACATATTGTAGAATTATAAACCTGATAACCAGTGTCATCCCAATAAATTCAATAAAAAAGAAAAAGTATAGTTCTACAGGATAGGTTTATTCTCCTTACTGACTTTCATAAAAAAACTTATTGTGAAATGATAAAACCACAAGTGAGACAGGTTTCTGTTTGTTTTTATAATTAGTATGTGGGCCTTAGTATAGAGGTTAGCTTTTATAATAAATCATAGAGGAGGAAATTTAATATTTTCAGTTGGTAGAATGTTCTTATTTATTAATTTTTATACTAAATGATACCAGAATTTCTTTAGAGGTTACCAAATTCTTTTTCTCTAATTCAGATACCTAATAGAATACTAATTTGTACCCTTAGGTTCTTGTGGCCAGGTCAAAATAAATACCCTCTCTCTAAACATAATGCTTTTGCTAATTTTAATAATGAATGCAGTTTCCAACATAATTCCCCTATAAAAAAGTATATCTGAAGAGAATGTATATAAAAAGAGGTTCACATTTCAACAAAAGTTTGACTGACTCTTTGTGACCAGCACTCTGCTGGATATTGTGGTAGAAGGAGAAGAGTGAGCAGGGAGTAAGTAGCTCAGAATAAACAATGATGTGGTCTTTTTCTTCCTTTCAGGGAGCTCATATTTTCAGGGTCTATTGCATTCCTCCAGAAAACATTAATAAATAGCAACAACAAATGTTGAATTTGGTTTCTAGAAATCTCACTACCCTCAAACAAAAACTATGACAATAAAAAACTTCAGCATAAAAAATGTAATGCAATTACAGGATACCCAATTAATTAAATAACATTTATACTACAGTTTTTTTTTCATGACTTTGAAATAGCTTATCTTATTACTTTGTTTTCCTCAGTATCAGCACAAATTTAATGTTTTATAGACACTCAAACTGTTCCAACTACCTTAAGACTTCTCTTTTATGACCACTAACCCTCTTCATAAGTGGCCAAAATACTAGTCTCCTATTGAACAAAAATAACTGGATTCTAAATTGAGTTTGGGACTAAAATGGCATCTGTTCTAACTGCTATGAGTGAGAAACAGATATAATCAAGCTCCATTTGGAGAGGGATTTTGCCACCATTAGTAGTTCTGCTCTGGCAGTATGGTAATTTCAATGGGATCAGCCCTATGGCAGTGTGCATTGCACTAAACCCGAGGTCTATAGAGTAGGATTAGTGTTCAACTTTTTATCTGTGTTTATGTGACATGTCCTTGCTGTAGGCAGACATGTCCTGTCAAGATATGCCATCTTTGAATGTAGAAAAGAGGTGCACCTTAGACTCTGTTCACCACAATTATCTTTAAGGATGAATTTGTTTTCAGATTGAATCAAGATTCAGATTATCACTAAACATAGCATACTTAAAATTGCATTCATCAAACATTTACTTGATATGTGTTATATTCCAGGAACTCTGCTAGATGTTGTAGATACAGTGATGAAAGTCCCAGCCCCTAACTTGAAGGAGTTAATAGATTAGTGACACTCAAGAAAACCAGATAACCTCAAGTGAAGTCTGCACTAGACAGTATAAAAACTGAGTGTCTAACCCAGATGGGCCAGTATCTTATAAAAGGAGGTTGAAATGGAGATTTTTAAGGGCCTTTAGCAAGGGAATAATGCGAACATTTTTCCTTTTATTATTTTTATTTATTTCTTTTTAATTGAATTTATTAGGGTGATATTGGTTAATAAAATTACTTAAGTTTCAGGTGTAGAACTCTATAATAGATGATCTGTATATTTATTATGTGTTCACCACAAGTCAAGTCTCTTTCAATCACAATTTATCCCCCCTTTAGTTACTTCCATATCCCCCACAGGTAATCACCATAATGTTGTCTGTCTATGAATTTGTTTATATGTTTGTTTTGTTTAATCCCTTCATTTTTTTACACAGCCCTGCAACCTCCCTCCCCTGACAGATGTCAGTCTATTCTCTATCTATGAGTGTTTGTTTTGTAAAGTTATGTGTATATTTTTATTTATTTCAGAGAGGAAGAAATGGGGAGAGGTAGAAACACCAGTGATGAGAGAGAACCATTGATCGGCTGCCTCCTGCATGCCCCACCCTGGGAATCGAGTCCACAACCTGGACATGTGCTCTGACCAGGAATCAAACTGTGACCTCCTGGTTCATAGGTCTATGCTCAATCACTGAGCCACGCCAGCTAGGCTATGAGTCTGGTTTGTTTTGTGTTTTTTTGTGTGCGTGTGTTTTTTAAATATATATTTTTATTGATTTTTTTACAGAGAGGAAGAGAGAGGGATAGAGAGTTAGAAACATCCATGAGAGAGAAACATCGATCAGCTGCCTCCTGCACACTCCCTACTGGGGATGTGACCACAACCAAGGTACATGCCCTTGACCGGAATCGAACCTGGGACCCTTGAGTCTGCAGGCTGACGCTCTATCCACTGAGCCAAACCGGTTAGGGCTATGAGTCTGTTTTTATTTTGTTATTTTATTTGTGTTTTTTTAAAATCTTTAAATTCTTTATTAGTTAAGGAATTACAAATGTGTCCTCATTCCCCCCCATTAACTCCCATCCTCCCCCCACCCCCCCAACTCATGCTCTCATCCCCCTCTTGTCCATGTTCATTGGTTTGGCTTATATGCATGCACACAAGTCCTTTGGTTGATCTCTTCCCCTTACTCCCACCCTCCCCCACTTTCCCTCTGGGGACTAACAGTATGTTACTTTATTTGTTACATATGAGTGAAATCATATGGTACTTGTCTTTCTCTGACTGCCTTATTTCATTTAGCATAACGCTTTCCCGGTAACTTTTTTTTCCTTTAAAAAAAAATGTATCTGGTAGCTGTGAGGGGATGAATTGTAGGGCTAAGACTGCTAGTTTGGAGAGCAATAAGCAGATTGTTATAGTGATTAAGGTGAGAGACAACTTTTTCACCCAGTACCTGAACTCCCCTCCCCTCTGAAAGCTGTCAATCTATTCTCTATCTGAGTCTGTTTCTATTTTGTTTGCTAGTTTATTTTGCTCATTATATTTCATATATGAGTGAAATCATATGGTATCTTTCTTTCTCTGACTAGTTTATTTCACTTAGCATAATACTCTCCAGGTCCATCCATGCTATTGCATATGTAGATTACTTCTATTCATATTTACAATATTAGAAATTAACACATGAAAGTAATGGACCTGTTTCTGATGTGGCTAATTTTCAGATTTCTCTATGTGAAGTACGAAGTACTTACTAATAAAAATAAAATAATTCTATTGACAGAGTTTTTCTATGCAGGGTAAAGGATTGATATTGATCTGGCCAGAGTGACTGGACCACTATATTGGAGCTCAAACTATAATCAAACTCCAGCCTAATATTTCTAAATATGTAGGCCATACCTTTCACATCAGGCCTTCCAGAGAAATAGCTGTGGTACAGGGACCTTAGGTGAATATGGACAGTGGCAAGCCAAAACTGAGCAAAAAGTGGTGGTAATGATTAGTTCCAGGTGTTCTGACATGTTGACACAAGCTGCTGTAAGGCTTGTTAAGGGGTTCCTGCAGCAACCTCCTGGGCACAGTGGGGGTGGAGGGAGCTGTGAATGGGTCAATTTGCTCCCTTCACAGCCCTTCACAAGGACAAGCTACTTTCTTTTTTTTTCTTTTTTTCCTCCTTTTATTTATGGGGGGAGGGGAGTTGGAGGGGACCAGGCCTGCAGAGGAGGGCAGTTGGGGGTGACCAGGCCTGCAGGGGAGCACTTAGGCTTTAATCAGGCTGGCAGGGGAGAGGTTAGGGGGTGATCAGGATGGCAGGCAGAAGCGGTTAGGGGCAATCAGGCAGGCAGGCAGGCAAGCAGTTGGGAACCAGCAGTCCCAGATTGTGAGAGGAATGTCTGACTGCCGGTTTAGGCCTGATCCCACAGGGGCTTAAACTGGCAGTTGGACATCCTTTGAGGGGTCCCAGATTGGAGAGGGTGCAGGCTGGGCTGAGGGACACCCCCCCCCCAGTGCATGAATTTAGTGTACCGGGCCTCTAGTATAAAAATAAAAAAATAGTTAATATATGTATTTTGTATGTATTATATACAAAATATAGTTAATGTAAACCAAAAAGGAAGAAAATATGCTTAGTGAACATTATCCTCATTTTTGTGCTGTAGTTAATACTTATAACTTATATTGAACTATTTCTTTCTTTCTTTCTTTCCTTTATTGATTAAGGTATTACAAATGTGTCCTTATCCCCCCATTTTCCTTCCATCCCCCCACTCAAGCACTCACCCCCCTGGTGTCTGTATCCATTGGTAATGCTTATATGCATGCATAAAAGTCCCTTGGTTGATCTCTCCCCCTTAGCCCCACCCTTTCCTGCCTTTCCTCTGAGGTTTGAGCATCTGATCGATGCTTCTCTGTCTCTAGATCTATTTTTGTTCATTGGTTTATGTTGTTTATTATAATCCACAAATAAGTGAGATCATGTGATATTTATCTTTCTCTGACTGACTTATTTCACTTAGCATAATGGAGGACAAGCTACTTTCTAATAAAAGAAGTGAGCTAAAGAGATGCCTGAAAACTGAGAAGAAGGTAGTGGAGAAGGAGGCCAAGCATAAAGAGCTCAGTCAGAAACAACTAAGCCAGGCCAATGCTACTGCCACCAACCACACCACTGACAATGATATGGGTACTGAGGAGAAGAGTCTGTACTCAAACAAATACTACAAGATCTGCAGGCAAGCAGTCCATCAACTAAAGGTCAGTGGGTAAGACCCATACCCATTCAAGTTCCATGTAGACATCTTACTCACTTCACTCAAGAATATAGTCACCTGCAGCCTGGGGACCACCTAAGTGACATCACCTTTATGTGACAGGTAGAATCCATGCCTAAGGAGCTTCTAGGGAAAAGCTCATCTTCTATGACCTTCAAGGAGAGGGGATCAAATTGCAAGTCATGGCCAATTCCAGAAATTATAAATCAAAAGAAGAATTTATTTGTATCAAAAAAAACCAAACTATTTCAGGAAAACATAATTGGAATTCAGGGGAATGCTGGGAAAACCAAGAAGGATGAGCTGAGCATCATTCCCTAAGAGATCACACTGCCATATCCTTGCTTGCATATATATCTCATCTTTACTTTCGCCTCAAAGACAAGGAAACATGATATCTTCAGACACTTATGCTTGATCCTGATGACTTTGTGAGGCAGAAATCTATCATCTGCTCTAAGGTCATCACATATAAAAGAAGTTTCTTGGAGGAATTGGAATTCTTAGAGATTGAAACTCCCATGATGAACAACATCCCAGGGGGAGCTGTGGCTATGCCTTTTATCACCTACCACAATGAACTGGACATGAATTTATATATGAGAATTGCTCCAGAACTCTACCATAATATGCTGGTGGTTGGTGGCATTGATCAGGTTTACAAATTGGATGCCAATTCCTGAATTAAGAAATTGTTTTGATTCACAATTCTGAGTTCACCACCTGTGAGTTCTATATGGCCTAGGCCAGTGGTCGGCAAACTCATTAGTCAACAGAGCCAAATATCAACAATATGATTGAAATTTCTTTTGGGAGCCAAATTTTTTAAACTTAAACTATATAGGTAGGTACATTGTTATTAACTTAATTAGGGTACTCCTAAGGCTTAGGAAGAGACACACTCAAGGGGCCAAAAAGCCGCATGTGGCAGACTATCATGATTCCATGGAAATCACAGAAAAGATTATTTCAGGGATAATAGTGAAGTGTATTACAGGCAGTTACAAACTCACTTACCATCCAGATGGCCCGAGGGCCAAGCCTCTCTCAGGGCCAAGCCTGAGAGATTGACACCCTTCTGGAGAATCAGCATGGTGGAAGAGCTTGAGAAAATTCAGGGGGTAAAGGTGACAGAAATCAACCTCTTTGAAACTGAAGAAACTCACTCACAAAATTCTTGATGATATCTATGTGGCAAAAGCTATTGAATGCCCTCCACCTGGTACCATAGTCAGGCTCCTTGATAAACTTGTTGGGGAGTTCCTGGAAGTGATGTACCAATCCTACATTGATCTGTAATCACTCAAAGATATGAGACCTTTTGCCAAATGACACTGCTCTAAAGAGGGTCTGCCTGAGCACTTTGAGATTTTTATCATGAAGAAGGAAATTCAGCAATGCCTACACCAAGCTGAATAACTCCATGAGGAAGTGGCAGCTTTTCAAAGAACAGACCAAGGCCAAGGCTGCTGCTGCTGCTGAGACCATGTCATAGATAAACACTTTTGCACCACCCTGGAATATGGTCTGCTGGGCATGGGCATAGACCAAGTCACCATGTTTCTCATAGACTAGTCTAATAACATCAAGGAAGTACTTCCATTTCCTTCCATGAAACCTGAATACAAGAAAGGAAATGTAGCAACTGCTGATACACTGGGAAGCACAACAGTTAACACTTCTGTCTAGAAAAGAATAACTGCAAGTCACATAACTCAGGCATCTTTGCATTTCTGGGAAAGATCAAGGACTGCAATAAAATTCTTGTACATTGCTATCCATTTGACTATTGTAGTTCATTCACCAAAAGAGAGAAAATGAGTTAATAATTCCTATTTTCTCTAAACAATTAAATGAAAAAAAGCTATGGGCCACAGGTAACATGCAGCCAAAGAACCCACAGAACTTGTTAAATTCCCCAGACATACTGAATCAGGAAATTGGGACCTGGGAGTTCAGTGTTTTAGCAAGTTTCCAGGGTTAGTCTCATGCATATTAAAGTTTGGAGATTATTGATCCTGCTCAATAGTTTTCAAATTATGATATGGGACCACAAATCCCTGAGGCTGTTTCAGGGGTCCATGAGGTCAAAACTATTTTCATAATAATATGTAGACATTATTTTCCCTGTTTCACTGTGTTGACATTTACATGGAGGGTATACAGGCAGTGATCAGCAAAAACTCCTAGCCCCTTAGCACAAATTAAGACAGAGGCACCAAACTGTATTGTATACTATACTTCCATGCATTTACAGTAAAAAGAAAATGTCAGTTTTACCTAAGAATGTCCTTGATGAATCAGTAAAAATAATTAATTTTATTATCCTATTACTTATCCTACCTTGTCATACACAAATTTTTGTATATTCTATGTGCTGAATTGGGAAATAGGCATAAAATACTTCTGCAGCAGACCAAAATATGATGGTTGGCTGGAGGAGAAACACGTGTATGACTAAGTTGTGAGCTGAACCAGCCGCTTTTTTCAAACTCCTTTTTAACTTAAAAGAACTACTGACAAACAGTGGTTACCCAGACTAGGATGTTTAGAAGACCTTTTCTCCAAAATGAACTAAGTGAGTCTGTTATGTCAAGAAAAAAATGACAGCATTTGTTGTTAATGATAAAATTTTAAGTGCATAGCAAAAACTAGAACCTTAGAAACCTTATCTATCACATGAGCTTGACAATTTCCTAATACTTAGACTTTTCTGATGTCATCGATGGTTATACAATATCAAAAAGCAACCGTGATTTTTTTGGTATTGTATATCTTGAAATGAGTCATCATTTGTGAGATCTGAATAACTCAATAAACCAGTACTTTCCAATGACCAATGCAAGATATTACAAAACCATGTATAGATAAAGGATCCATTCATTATACAAGATAAATCAATGTATTTTCATATAAGGAAATACAGAGTTCATTGGTATGGCTTCAAATTCTACCTTGCACCTAACCTTTAAGAAACTACCAATTGTTAAGTTTCAGTGTAGTATCAAAGAAGAATAATGAAAATTATTTGAAAATGCTATTAAAATATTCATTTTTCTAATTGCATATCTGTGTGAGTACAGATTTCCTTCATATATTTCATTCAAAAAAACAGATCCCAAAAGATATGATGCAGAAGCCAATATGAACATTCAGCAGTTTTCTATTAAGTCTGCCATTAAAGACCTTTGCACAAATGACAGGGCCACTTTTTATTCCATTTTGAGGGATATATAGTTATTTTTTATTTAAAATATGTTAATTATAATAGGTATTTGTGACTGTTATTTTAAATGAATAACGAAATCAGTTTAAAATTACTCAGTGTTAATTTCTAATATTGTAGATATGAATAGAAGTAATCTACATCTGCAACAGCATGGATGGACCTAAAGAGTATTATGCTAAGTGAAATAAACTAGTCAGAGAAAGAAAGATACCATATAATTTCACTCATATATGAAATATAATGAACAAAATAAACTAGCAAACAAAATAGAAACAGACTCATAGATAGAGAACATATTAACAGCTCTTATAGGGGAGGGGAGTTCAGGTGCTGGGTGAAAAAGTTGAAAAAATTGAGATTAAGCAGGGGAGTGGGGGAGACAAACAGGCATACACACAGACAACAGTATGGTGATTACCCGAGGGAAAGGGTGGATAATTGGTGATGGAAGGAAACTTGACTTGGGATGGTATACAGATGATGTATTATAGAATTGTACACCTGAAACCTATATAATTTTATTAACCAATGCTACTGCAACAAATGCAATAGAAAAGTAAAACAAGAAATAGTCTATATAAACAAAAATTTTTTGGTTTATTCAATGACTTTAAAGAGTATAAAGTGGTCCTGAGATCAAAACTTGAAGAAATGCTGATCTAGCCATTGGGTTCTTAAAAATATACTAAACATATCACTACTGTAAATTAGAATAGCCCAGGCTGGGCTAACCATATTTTAATAATAATTCTAAGAATTATTTACCTGAGTATTACCTGCCATCCAAAAATTATGTATCTGTGACCTTTTAAAAAATATCTTTATTGTTTAGAGTATTACAGGTGTCCCCTTTATTCCCCCATTGATCCCCTTCACCCAGTTCCCAACCTCTCTAGAGCCTATTTTCTGTGTCCAAAGGTAAGATCTTTGGTTAATCACTTCCCACCCCCCACTTTTCCTCTGAGATCCATTAGTCTGTTCCTTGTTTCCATGCCCCTGATTCTATTTGATTCACCATTTTATTTTGTTCATTAGATTTCTTATTTGCTTATTTTAATTTTTAGATTTAATTGTTGATAGAGATGTATTTGTTGCCATTTTATTATTCATATTTTATCTCCTCCTCCTGCTCCTCCTCCTCTTTCTCTTTCCCTCCTCCTCCTCCTTTCTTACTCCTTCTCCTCCTCCTCCTCCTCCTTCTCCTCCTTCTTCTTCAATACCCTTCGACATTTCTTGTAATACTGGTTTGGTGGTAATGAACTCCTTTAGCTTTTTCTTGTCTGTGAAGTTCTTTGTCTGACCTTCAATTCTAAATGAGATTTTTGCTGGGTAGAGTAATCTTGGCTGTAGGTCTTAACTAGCCATCTCTTTGCATGTATCTTGCCACTCCCTTCTGCCCTGCAATGTTTCTGTTGAGAAATCAGCTGACAGTCCTATGGATGCTCCTTGTAGGTAACTAACTGCTTTTCTTTTGTTGATTTTAAGATTCTCTGTCTTTAATCCTTGGCATTTTAATTATGATGTGTCTTAGTGTGGGCCTCTTTGGGTTCCTCTTGTTTGGTACTCTCTGTGCTTCCTGGCCATGTAAGTCTATTTCTTGCACCAAGTAGGGGAGGTTTTATGTCATTATTTCTTCAAATAGCTTTTCAATATCTTGCTCTCTCTCTCTTCTTATGGCACCCCCATAATGCAAATGTTGGTACACTTGAAGATGTTCCTGAGGTTCCTTATACTATCTTTATATTTTTTTAATTCTTTTATCTTTTTGCTCTTCTAATTGGGTGTTTTTTGATTCCTCATATTCCAAGTCATTAATTTGATTCTCAGAATCCTCTATTCTACTGTTGAATCCCTGTAAATTATTCTTTATTTCAGCTAGTGTATGCTTACTTTATGACTCGTCCTTTTTCATGCCTTTGACTTTCTCACTAGGATCCTTGAAAGTCTCATGAAGATCCTAGAGTAACCTTATAACCATGGCATTGAACTCTATCCAAAAGTTTGCTTGCTTCCATTTCTTTCATTTGTGATATATTTCTTTGTCTCCACATCTTGGCTGCTTCTTTGTGTTTGTTTCAATGTATTAGGTAGAGTTGCTATGTCTCCTGGAATTGGTAGAGTGGCCTTGTGTAGTAGGTGTCCTATAGGTGGCTCATCCTCCCCAGTCACCTCAGCTGGTCACTCTAGGTACGTACCTGTGTGGGCTGTGTGAATAGTTTTGTAGTTGAGCCTTGATTGCTGTTGGCATCACTGAGTGGAATTGATCTGCAGACTAATTGGCTGTGAGGCCCCACTGTGACTACAATGGGAGAACTGTTGTGCAGGAGACACTCTTATGGAGCAGGAGTTTAGTGCTCACGGAGTCTGCCCCTTGAGTGTGTCGCTTATGGATGTGTAGAGTTGTAATCTGCTATGATCTGAATCTGTCCACCAGGTGCACTGGCTCTAGGGCCCCCCAGGGAGGTACAAAGTCATCCACTGCCTGGGGCCACCCTGCAGGAGCTATTTTTATTGGGCTTGGAGGTGCCTAGGTGAGGCCCAGCTATGAAGCAAGGCAGGTTCATGCTAGTGCAGGGTCTTGGGACTTTCCTTGATAGGTTTGGGGCATGATGACCCAGCTGCTTGTTAGAAAGATTTTAGCAAAATCTAAAGCCTGAGCCAGGTCAGGCCATTCATATGCAAAAGCTGCTGCAAACAGGTTGGGTGTAGCAGCATATCAGATGAGGTGGGGTCTCTGGAAATCACCAGGGTCTCTGGGAATCACCAGGCAGAGCAAAAAATATGGCTGCCAGTCAACCCTATGACTGGGGAGGTCCCAGAACAGGAACAATGACCCCTGCAAGCACCCCTTTCTAGGAAAAAGCTGCCCCCGAGTTCCTGCCCTGATGCCAGACAATCCAGTTCCTCCCCATATATGTCTGGATACCCCAGAGCCTCTGCCTGGCACTGGAGCTCAGAGGAAGTGGGACTTCATAAAGTCAGTTCATGAGCCAGCCCTTTCAAAGGAACAGCTGGGGCTCTAGCACCTTCTGTGTCACTGAACCCCAATCACCACTGGTTTTTACAGCCCAAAGTTACAGGGACTTATTTTCCCAGCTCTGAAAGCCTGGGATGGGGATCTGGTGTGGAGCTGGGACCCCTTGCTCCTCTCAGGTAGCCTCCACAGAGATGAGAGATGATCTCCCTCCCGATTAAAAAAGCAGCACACATGGATGCCAGACCAGCCCATTCCAAACCTCCACCCCTCCTACCAGTCTCAGTGTTTTTTTTTTTTCTTTACTTCTCTAGTTGTAATACTTCCACTCAGCCACCTTTTAGGCATTTCTGAATGATGTTTGTTCTGTATTTTAGTTGTAACTTTGATGTAGTTGTGGGAGGCAGCAAGTACAAGGCTTTTACCTGCGCTGCTATCTTGACTCTCACATCTGTGACCTTTTAAACAGCATTACTTCTAATTCCCTAATGTCTTTAATATACTGTTTCCTGAAGACTCCATCTATCAGAGATTTTTGTTTTTGGTACTACATCCAGTCTGTAACCCATTTCATAATAGAGTACAGTCAACCCCCATAGGATTGCCAGTCAGGGCTCATGCTTGGGTTGCGGGTTTGATCCCCAGTGGAAGCAGCCTATCAATGATTCTTTCTCATCATTGATGTTTCTATTCTCTCTCCCTCTTCATTCCTCTCTAAAATCAATAAAAATATATTTTGAAAAATTATTTGGGGTGACAATGTTACATTGTTGCTACAATGTACTGTGTAGTTAAACCTACAATGGCTGTATCGGTATTGAACATGTATAGACTTCTTGTCATTATTCTCTGAACAAATACAGTATAACAACTATTTACATAGCATTTATATTGTATTGGGTATTATAAGTGATCTAGAGATGATTTAAAGTATTTGGGAGGATGAGCATAGGTTATATGCAAATACTATGCCATTTTACATAAGGAATTTGAACAACGATGGATTTTGATATCCACAGGGGTCCTGGATCTAATCCTCCAATATTATGAGAGACAGCTGGATTGTCTTCAAAACCTATAGCAGAAGTATTTGGGGGTACAGGGAAGAAATAGAGGCAACTTCTTGTATTATATACGACTGTGTGCCTTTGTTTCATATGTTGGTTTAAAAGAATCCTATATAATAAAGAGGCAATATGCAAATTGACCATCACATGCTCGCACAAGATGGCTGCCCCCATGTGTTCACAATATGGCTGCCCCCATGTGGTCACAAGATGGTCGGCAGGGGAGGGCAGTTGTGGGTGATTAGGCCTGCAGGGGAGGGCAGTTGGGGGCAACCAGGCCTGCAGGGGAGGGCAGTTGGGGGCAACCAGGCTAGCAGGGGAGGGCAATTGGGGGCGATCAGGCTGGCAGGGGAGCAGTTAGGCATTGATCAGGCTGGCAGGGGAGTGGTTAGGGGGTGATCAGGCTGGCAGGCAGAAGCGGTTAGGGGCAATCAGGCAGGCAGGCAGGTGAGCATTTGGGAGTCAGCAGTCCCAGATTGTGAGATCGGGCCTAAACCAGCAGTCAGACATCCCTTGAGGGGTCTCAGATTGGAGAGAGTGCAGGCTGGGCTGAAGAACACCCCCCCTTGCACGAATTTTGTGCACCAGGCCTCTAGTCTATATAATAAAAGCCTAAGCATCCATTACAGTGGAACAACCGGAACAACCAGTCATTATGATGTACACTGACCACCAGGAGGCAGACACTCAATGCAGGAGCTGCCCCCTGGTGGTCAGTGCACTCCCACAGGGAGAACGTCACTCAGACAGAAGCCGGGCTCGTGGCTGGTGAGTACAGCTGCCACAGCAGGAGCCTCTCCTGACTCTGCGGCAGCACTACTGAGCGATGGCAGCAGGCGCAGCAGGCTGGGATGAGTGTGAGCAGTGCAGCATCTGGTCCCAGATTGGGCTCCCTGGCTGCCTGCTGCTTGGTGCACTGCTACATCCCTCAGGGGCTGTCTGACTGCTGAGGGATCCTGGACTGTGAGAGGGCAGAGGCCAGGCTGAGGTACCCTCCCCCCCACCCCAATGCATGAATTTCATGAACCAGGCTTCTAGTCCTATATCATAAAAAGCTAATATGCAAATTGACCGAACAGCAGAACGACCAGTCACTATGATGTGTACTGACCACCAGGGGGCAGGCGCTAAATGCAGGAGCTGCTCCCGGGTGGTCAGTGCCCCTGGGGCAACACTGCTCAGCCAGAAGCCAGGCTCACAGCACTAAGGATGTCTGACTGACAGGTTAAGCCCACTCTGGGGAGCAGGCCTAAGCCATCAGCCAGACATCCCCCAAGGGCTTCCAGACTGCGAGAAGGCACAGGCTGGGCTAACGGACCTCCCCTCCCCTGCTCAAGTGCACAAATTTTGTGCACCAGGCCTCTAGTGATGATAATAATAAAAGGTAATTTTGGTCATCTTCACTGCCACTAACCCTCCTCCAGATAATTTATAACTATACAGAATATTAAGAACCATTGCTTTAACCAACAGCGAACCTATATTAATGCCTATTTCTTATTCTGAATAGACTAGAACTTAACTAAAGGCTGGTTAAGAGTATAACAATATATTAAAGAATTGTGCAGTACTGATTTGTTTGATCCTCAGTAAACCACAGACATTTTTTGAGAAACCATTTGTATATTTGTTGAGGAACAATTTAGAACTATTTTCCAATCAAGAAAGCTGCTATTAAGCACTCAGTTTACCTAACTTTGGTTCATCTTTGGCTGACAATAATTAAAAGGGGTTGGGGGAAGTGGGCAGAAAACAGGAATTTGAAGAAAGGCTAGTCTGGCTTAGAGAATTTCTTTTATTGGTTTCTTTAAAATGCCATTTAAAAATGCTTGGTCTTATAGGCTTCCATATCCTTCTTTGAAATACATTGACCTTCCCTAGTCGCTCAAAGAGTTTGGGCTATAGGGGGGAAAACAAAGCCTTTGAAACCTACTGCAGACAAAATGAATATTCAGAAGTCCACTTGAATTGATTTTAGATTTTCTAATGGAGTAAGTGTTTGTCAGAGAATTGTTGGAATTCTTTACACTTTGATCTTGTTCATTAAAGATGCAAGTGAATTCAGAAATGCTGACCCCATTTTTTATCAGAATGTTGGGAAGATTGAATGTGAGCTTAGTTTTAGAAGAGCTACTTTGGCCTCCAATTTTCCTTACTACTTGTAAGTTACTCATTGTGAATACTCTCTTTTCTAATATTAAAAGTGGAATACTGGTTGAAAGAGATACTGAACAGCTTTCCTCACCTCCTTGTATTTTGTATTTGAATGGTAACGTGCTGTACATATCTATTATTATGCTTAAAATATTTGATATATTGTAAAATATCTTAGAACTAGAGGCCCGGTGCACAAAAATTTGTGCACTCGGTGGGGGGGGAGGTCCCTCAGCCCGGCCTGTGCCCTCTAGCAGTCTGGGACCCCTCGGGAGATAATGACCTGCTGGCTTAGGCCTGCTCCTGGGTGGCGGAGGGCAGGCCTAATCCCTAGGTGCAGCCCCTGGTAGGGCTCAGAGCAGGGCCGATTGGGGAGTTGGGGCGCCGCCCCCTGTCATGCACAGAGCAGGGCGGATTGGGAGGTTGCGATGCCACCCTCAGTCATGCTCAGGGTAGGGCCGATTGGGGGATTGGGGCACCACCCTCTGTCACATTCAAGGCAGGGTCGATGGGGAGGTTGCGGCGCCACCCCCTGTCACGCACAGACCAGGGCCAATCAGGGGTTTGGGGCACTGCCCCCTGTCATGCACAGAGCAGGGCCCATCAGGGGGTTTAGGAGCTCCCCCCTCTCACTCACAGAGTAGGGCCGATAGGGGAGTTGGGGCACCGCTCCCTGTCACACACAGAGCAGGGCAGATCAAGGGCTTGGGGCGCCGCCACTGTCACACTCAGGGCAGGGCCAATGGGGAGGTTATGGCTCTACCGCATCACACACAGAGCAGGGCCCATGGGGGGGGGCAGTTGGGGCACCGCCCTCTATCACCCACAGAGCTGGGCCCGTGGGGGGAGGGGTTGGGGCACCGCCCTGTATCACCCAAAGAGCAGGGCCGATCAGGGGGTTGGGTGCCTTCCCCTGTCAGGAACAGAGCAAGGCCGATAGGGAGGTTGTGGCCCCGCCCCCTGTCACAGAGCTGCAGGGCGATCAGGGGGTTTGGGCACTGCACCCTGTCACGCTGATTCTGGTGCTGGGAGGCATATTACCCTTTTACTATATAGAATAGAGGCCTGGTGCATGGGTGGGGGCTGGCTGGTTTGCCCTGAAGGGTGGCCTGGATCAGGGTGGGGGTCCCCACTGGGGTGCCTGGCCAGCCTGGATGAGGGGATGATGGCTGTTTGCAGCTGGTCACACACCCTTCAGGGTGGGGGTCCCCACTGGGGTGCCTGGCCAGTCTGGGTGAGGGGCTGAGGGCTGTTTTCTGGCTGGGACTGAAGCTCCCAACCACTCCTTTTTTTCTTTTTCTTTTTTTATTCTGGGCCAGCTTTAGCCTGGCTCTAGCTCTGAGGCTTCAGCTGCTGAAAGCAGGTATCTGGTTTGTTTAGGTTCTATAATCAAAACTCTGTATCAACTCCAGCTCTGAGATTCCAGCCGGCTGAAAGCTGGTTTCTGGGGTTTTGTTTAGCTTCTATATTTGTTACAATGTTTCTTAAACTGCAAGCTCAGAGGCCGGCAAGGCAGGTGGGGAACGTTGCAGTCCTCCGTCACTGAAGCAAGCAAGCCTCATGTTCAGTTTAAGCTGCCTGGCTGCCGGCCGCCATCTTGGCTGGCAGTTAATTTGCATATCTCCCTGATTAGCCAATGGGAAGGGTAGCGGTCATACACCAATTACCATGTTTCTCTTTTATTAGATATGATATATTTTACATTTTAACATGTTAATATTTAAATGTGAAGGAAACGTCCAGAGTCATAGAACTTACTATATAGTTTGCATTTGATAAATATTTGTTCAATGAATTTGTCTATGTTCACAAATAAATAGATAAAATTAAACAGAATCATAATATCATTACCTTTTTAAATTTTATGTTTCAATAACAGTTTTCATTTAATATTATTTTGTGTTAGCTTCATTTGTACAGCATACTGGTTAGACAATCATGTACTTTACAAAGTGTTCCCCCCAATATTTCCAGTAGCCATCTGGCACCATACCTAGTTATTACAATATTATTGACTATACTAGAGACCCGGTGCACCCTCTCCAATCTGGGACCCCTCAAGGGATCCCAGTGGAATCGGACCTAAACGGGCAGTCAGACATCCCTCTCACAACCCAGGACTGCTGGCTCCCAACCGCTCGCCTTCCTGCCTGCCTGATTGCCCCTAATCACTCCCCTGCCAGCTTGATCAATGCCTAACTGCTCCCTGCCAGCCTGATTGCCCCTAACTGCCCTCCCCTGCTGGCCTGGTCCCCACCCAACTGCCCTCCTCTGCAGGCCAGGTTGCTCCCAACTGCCCTCCCCTGCTGGCCATCTTGTGGTGGCCATCTTCTGTCCACATGGGGGTGGCCATGTTTGACCACATAGGGGCAGCCATCTTGTGTGTTGGAGTGATGGTTAATTTGCATATTACCTCTTTATTATATAGGATTCCTTATCCTGTATTTTAGATCCTGGTGACTATTTTGTAACTTAACAATTTGTACTTCTTAATTCTTTCACCTTTTTTACCTACCCCCCAATGCCCTTCTGGCAACCATCAGTCTGTTCTCTCTGAGTCTGTTTTTATTTTGCTTGTTTATTTATTTTCTTCTTTAGATTCCACATATAAGTGAAATAATATGGTATTTGTCTTTCTCTGACTGAGTTATTGCACTTATATCATTAGCTTTTTGAAAGACATGAAAGGGGTTGGCCACCAGCAAGATCCAAGATCAAATTTCTATATATTATGAATAACTAGAAAGTTTTTTTTGGCAGTAGGTCCGAGAAGAGACACCCTCCCTTTATTTATATTAACATTTTAATTGAATGATATTCAGTAACAGTAGTAAGAGTTGCTACACTCTATTTTATTACCTTTGTACCCAAGATAGGCACATGCCAAAACCTTTATTCATTGTTGAACATTTGAAATTGGAGTCTGTATTTCTTCTGTTGCTTAATTGTTACTTATTTCTAATATGTCCCTCTACCCAAATACTTCAGAGTGAAAATGTGAAAAACTTAAGCCATATTGTGTTATTAATGATTTTGAAGTAGAAAATTTCAGGTGAACAAAAAATACAATATACAGATGATGTATTATAGAGTTGTACACTTGAACCCTATATAATTTTATTAACCAACTAGAGGCCCGGTGCACAAAAATTTGTGCACTCGGGGGGGAGGGGAGTCCCTCAGCCCGGCCTGTGCCCTCTCGAAGTCTGGGACCCCTCGGGAGATAACGACCTGCTGGCTTAGGCCTGCTCCCGGGTGGCAGAGGGCAGGCCCAATCCCTAGGTGCAGCCGCTGGTAGGGCTCAGAGCAGGGCCAATTGGGGAGTTGGGGTGCCGCCCCCTGTCATGCACAGAGCAGGGCGATCGGGAGGTTGTGATTCCACCCTCAGTCACGCTCAGGGTAGGGCCAATTGGGGGGTTGGGGCACCACCCCCTGTCACACTCAAGGCAGGGTCGATGGGGAGGTTGCGGCGCATACCCCTGCCATGCACAGAGCAGGGCCAATCAGAGGGTTGGGGCACTGCCCCCTGTCACTCACAGAGCAGGGCCCATCAGGGGGGTTGGGGCTCTGTACCCTGTCACGCAAAGGGCAGGGCCCATCAGGGGGTTGGGGCGCTGCCCCCTGTCACGCACAGAGCAGGGCCCATAAGGGGGTTGGGGTGCCGCCCTCTATCACCCACAGAGCAGGGCCGATCAGGGTGTTGGGGTGCTGCCACTCTCACACTCAGGACAGGGCCGATGGGGAGGTTATGGCTCTACCGCGTCACACACAGAGCAGGGCCCGTGGGGGGGGGGGGTTGGGGCGTCGCACCCTGTCACACACAGAGCAGGGCCGATCAGGGGGTTAGGGCACCGCACCCTGTCACACACAGAGCCGCAGGGTGATCAGGGGGTCTGGGCGCTTCCCCCTGTCATGCTCATCCCGGTGCCGGGAGGCCTCGCGGCTCCGCTGATCCCAGTGCTGGGAGGCATATTACCCTTTTACTATATAGGATAGAGGCCTGGTGCACGGGTGGGTGCCGGCTGGTTTGCCCTGAAGGGTGTCCTGGATCAGGGTGGGGGTCCCCACTGTGGTGCCTGGCCAGCCTCGGTGAGGGGATGATGGCTGTTTGCAGCTGGTCACACATCCTTCAGGGTGGGGGTCCCCACTGTGGTGCCTGGCCAGCCTGGGTGAGGGGATGATGGCTGTTTGCAGCTGGTCACACACCCTTCAGGGTGGGGGTCCCCACTGGGGTGCCTGGCCAGTCTGGGTGAGGAGCTGAGGGCTGTTTTCAGGCTGGGGGTGACTGAAGCTCCCAACTGCTCCTTTTTTTCTTTTTTTCTTTTTTATTCTGGGCCAGCTTTAGCTTTGAGGCTTGGCTCCAGCTCTTAGGCCTCCACTGCTGAAAGTAGGTTTCTGGCCTTTGCTTCCAATGTTGCGATCCTGCTGGCTGAAGCCCGGCAGGTTTCTGGGGTTTTGTTTAGCTTCTATGTTTGTTACATAGTTGCTTAGAGTTGCAGCTTAGAGGCCTGCAGCGGCAGGTGGGGAACATTGGAGTCCTCCGTCACTGAAGCAAGCAAGCCTCATGTTAGTTTCAAGCTGCCTGGCTACCGGCCGCCATCTTGGCTGGAAGTTAATTTGCATATTTCCCTGATTAGCCAATGGGAAGGGTAGCGGTCATATGCCAATTACCATGTTTCTCTTTTATTAGATAGGATGTCACCCCCAATAAATTCAATAAAAAATAAATAAATAAATAAATAAATAAATAAATAAATAAATAAATAATTGAGTGACTGCTATATTTGTGGTGGTATCAAGGTAAGTGTGGTTTAAATTATACTGGACTCAGGAACTGGTGTTCAAGGAATTAGGGTTCAGATTAGCTATTTTTGACCATTAAATTGTCAAATATGAAGTATTAATACCAGAATTGTAAAAAATGTTGGGGGTTTTTGGGGAAAGTGGAGGGATTGAGCAAAGAAAAAGAAAAAAGGAGAGAGAACTCATGGACATGAACAACAGTGTGGTGATTTCAAGGGAAGTGGTGAGTAGATGTGGAAGAGGGCTTAAAGGGAATAAATGGTTATGGGAAAAATAAAAAACACACTAGAATTGTAAAAAATGACAGCTCTTTCTGATATTCAACTTTGAAAATGTATTTATCAGATACAGTACATTAAACTTTATGAATAAAGCCATAATTTATCTTTACAAGTTAGATAGGCATTTAACTAATTTGCTTTATGGTTTGCTTAATGATGTTGCCTAACAGTTCAGGAAGGAAAAGGGTATAACTGGGCTCACAATCACTTTTGAAGCAAAGTGCAGATTTAGAGAGATTCAAATGCTGAAATGACAGCTGTTCTGTGATCAGGTTTTAGGCCATAGCGGTTTCTTGTCCAATTAATGTCAGTTTTCATCATCAGAGACTTTTAGCATAGTTCCCTTTTCACTGCAGTGGGGGCGGGGAGGGAGGAGGGAAGAATGGGTGCTATGCTTTTTTGAAAAACAAAATGAAATTAATAGTGGATTTTGAAATTCTAGAAAAATAGAAGAAAAACTGTAGTCATATTCTTATGCCAGAGTTGATTTTAGAAATTTATTACAGCCTTACTTTCTTCAGGCAAAAACTGCAACCCAGTGTTCTGATTCCCACTTTAGTGCTATTATTGATGAATGGTGCTCCTACCCTGGCTCAAACTCTAGTCTATTTCTGGTTACAAATTTTTAAATAAAGAGCACTATTGAATTCAAAAATATCAAAACAAATATAATTTTTTTATTTTACAAATTATTGGACACTGAAGGAAATTAAGTTTTCTATTTTACATAGGAAGAAATTCTAGTAAACCAGTATCAGTTCAAAATGTGATTTGGAAATTCTTTTTTTCTACTACTGGAGGTGATAATAAATGTACACAATTCGTTTCACTGGTTTAGTCCATATTCTTCGTAGTAGTGAATGTCTTATATATAGGAGACATTTGCAAGTGCTAGGGAAGACACTATATTTTATTCCTTTCTGTAACTCCAAGGCCTAGCACTGTGTCTGGCATATATATAGATACAAGAAAACCCTTAATAAATGAAATTAGAGGTACTATCTTTTCTATAATTGCTCCTGTAAAAAGGTTAATTGAACTATACCTTGATTTTATTAGCACTGTGTCTTAATCAACTGATCTGTGCAAACCATATTTTCCTTCTTAAGCCTGGTATTTTACAAAGGAGATAGTTGGTATAATAAAATTTTGGATTAAAAGGTGGAAAACTTGGCAGCTTGTACATGAGTCTCTGTATTAATGTATCAACATTGGTTTTAAAGATCAACTGTAATGCCCTAGCTGGTTTGGCTCAGTGGATAGAGCATCGGCCTGCAGACTGAAGGGTCCTGGGTTAGATTGTGGTCAAGGGCACATGCACGGGTTGCGAGCTCGATCCCCAGTAGGGGGTGTGCAGGATGTAGCCAATCAATGACTCTCATCATTAATGTTTCTGTCTCTCCTTCTCCCTTCTTCTCTGAAATCAATATATATAGATATAGATATAGATATAGATATAGATATAGATATAGATATAGATATAGATATAGATATAGATATAGATATAGATATAGATATAGATATAGATATATATCTTCTATATAATTAAGAGCTAATTGCTAATTAGACTGAACAGCAGGATGACCTTCTGGACAACTGTCTGGATGACCTTCCTGATGAAGCCAGGGCTGTGAGGGCCGAGCCCCTTGCACAAATTTTGTGCATCGGGCCTTTAGTATATATGTATATAAAAGGCTAATATGCTAAGTATCCTTCCCTCCATCCAGGTAATGACGTCATGTAGCAATGCCCAGTTTCCTCTCCCTAGTGACGACAAACGTCCTTGCAATTTCTTCAGCCCAGGAACATGACTTGCTTTATAGCCAGGTGGAAATACTTTACACTGTAACCAAATGTTTTTGAAGTGTTTTCCCATGCTTCATCTCATTTGATCCTCACAGAAGTCCTGGAGTATGTAGATAGGAGACTCAGTGGAATCCTATTTTCTTTTCATTAGCCAGAAAATGAAGATTTAGAAAATTTAGAAACTTGACCCGACTGAAAAGAAGTAAGAAATGGTGGACCTTAAAAATAACTTCAGGTTTTCTCACTGCACAGAATGTAGTCAAAGATTGCTGCAGTTAAATATTTCACCCTTTGTTCTCCCTGCATGATCTATAATTATAATCTGCTTCATGTTGATATTTACTGCAGTGTTGCTGTCAATTACCTGAAAAAGAAGTTGGAGTGCTTCACTGAGCTGGAAAAAGTTTAGCTAAATCAGAAAGCAGGTCTAATTAAACAAGGTTATTCTATATATACTAGAGGCCCGGTGCACGAAATTCGTGCACTGGGGGAGGGCCCTCAGCCCAGCCTGCACCCTCTCGCAGTCCAGGACCCCTCAGGGGATGTCCGCCTAATGGCTTAGGCAGGGTGTCTGCCTCTCCATTCTCCATCCTTCCATCTGTGACACCTGTCACCCTTGCCAGGCCTCCCCCAAAGTGAGCTCAACTCAAACCCTGAATGTAAAAGTGCACAGGGGGTTGGGGGGAGCTCCACTCCAGTGCCCCCTGATTCACAGCAACAGAACCTGGTAGACAGGACCTGATCTCAGGACGGTGGCCACAACTGCAGAACATAGATCTGTTTCAAGAAAAGTTGGGAATGCAGATTTTCGTATGAGCCCCTATTCCAAAAGGTGGCAGTTTATTCACATTGTGGCAAAGACACCTTCAAGAGTAACATAAGTGGTTAAAGTCAGGGCCATTTCCTCATCCATTGTCTCTAAGGCACCTGGACGGAACCAAGTCTCAGCTCTTCACAGGACACTTCTGGAGGTTGTTTTTAAGCCTAAAGGACAGTAGTCTGTCTTCATTCTTTTTCTTTGTTATTTTTTCATCATCGGATAAAAGGATATGTACATTGGGGCAATCCTCTCGAGTATTCCAGTATTCCAGTTGCACCCATGTGATGATGACAGCGCCCCTTAGAGGGTGGGAGCCAATAAATGGGGAGCAGGGAATTCTGAAAACCAAAGCAATGACAGAGATGCTAAGCCTTTCCTTCACGTGTCTGACACCCTTCTTCAGGCGGCCTACAGGCCAGGCGTCTGCTGGACCTTTATTACTTGATGTCCTGGCAGGCTGCCCTGGGCCCTCCTAGGCAGTCTGCAGGGCCTCCTGGACCCAGGAGGAGTCGCCCCTCCCCACCCCAGCCACTCCTGGTACAGCTCCTGCACATGGGCGCTGGTCTCCTGGGGCCACACCGGGATGGCAGCGTAGATGCCTTCCATCTGCCACATCAGTGCCCTGTCTGCACACCCGTCATCCGCTTGGGCCTGGCCCCTGCCACTTAGGCATGCCTGGCACAGGCCAGGACCTCCACAAAGTGGCAGGGAAAGTTGCCCCTCTACAGCTTCATGACCGCTTCTGGATGTTCCGAAAGCCTTAAGCAGCCTCAAAGCGTAGCAGAACCTCTCTGTCCCTTTCAAGGGTGACCTCCTAGAAGTCTTTGTTCCTCAGGGTGTGGTAGGAGAGCACTCCCACATCCTTGTTGAACAGCTCCTTGGCCATGTGCCTGAAGATGTGTGTCTGGTACCCGTCGGAGCTGGCACCCTCGTGGAGCCTCACATCCTTCTCCTTCATGTCTCCAAACAGCATATCCATGGTGGCGTCATTCGAGGCGAGGTCGCTTTGCTCCATTATCAGGACAATTTCACCTGAGGATAACATACCAGTCAGCACCCTGGGAACTAGTAAAGCTATGGGAACATTAGCTTTGGAAACATTTTCCCAAAGGGCCTCCAGTTTCTTGTCATAACACGGGCCACAATGACGTGGAAAATCTTGTCTGGGGACAGGTTCTGCCATCTGGTGAAGTAATCCTTCACCAGAAAGCCCATGATCTGCTGGGGAGACTCAGCTGTGCAGAAGTGGGGGGTGATGGGGTAACCCAGCACATGCTCTGCATATTGGTCCTAGCTGGGGCAGGTGGAGGTCAGCATGGGTAGTCGGGGCTCTTCCTCACCATGCTGGCAGTACCCACGCACAAATTCCTTCTGACTCTCCAGGATGATGAAGTCTGCAGCTATATTCATGTCAAAGACAGTGCACCCCAAGGCTTTTGAGAAATCCACAGAGCCTTCTGGATGCATCAGTGACACTGAGGCTGAATTTAGCACCAAAATAAGGCAGGAACTAAGGACACACGGACACTGCCAGCACTTTGTGCTGTGAGGTATCACATTTCTTATTAAGGTTCAGAACACGGAAGAAGTCCTTGGTGTTCTATTGAGAAACTTGAACTCCTTCCTCTGTAGTCACACAACTGTCACACGCCAGGCAGTCACTCAGAAATATCTTGTCATCGGCCAACTTATGGAATTATCCCTTCTCTCCTTCTGAGCCGGACTCCGGACATTGACTGTGGCATTCTCTTGGTCATCGGTTTTTGGTTTTTTTACTACATTCCTTCCATGTGCAGTGATCACACATCATCTGGAGCTGGGCGGGTGGAGGCCAACTCGAGTGACCTGGAGGAAGCAGAGGGAGAGCAGTCGGTCACCGCTGGTTGCCCCTGGTGCTGCTGGCAGTATCCTTTCTTCCTTGTGGAGCGTCTAGGGAGGGGAAGTGGCTGCAGTGCCCAAGGCCAAGTTCCAGGAGGCCAGCAGTGCTTTCAGAATCGTGCCAGTGGTGCTGGTACATTGGTGCCTGTCCTGTCCTCTGTAGATTGAACTTACAGTACTACTAAGGGAGCCAGTCCCCAGTTCCGCCCCGCCTCCACCACCGATTGATTGGAGTCTGAGAGCCAGGAGGCAGGCCACTCACTCCAGTTCCCTATTAACCATCTTCTGATCAATGGGAGCCTGCAGGCCAGGGGAGGAACCAAGTGGTCTGCCTTCCACCCGCCCACTCAAAATGTCACTGCTGCCACAGATTCATTGGAGCCTGAGGGACCCCAGTTCCCCTGTTAGCCATCACCTAATCATTGGAGCCTGAGGGCCTTGGGGGTAGGGGGAGGTGAACCGTCGTCCATTCAGTCATCTGTTCGGTCATTACGGACACTGGGTTTTTATAGCTACACTAATAAAAGAGAAACATGCAAATTGGTGTCACTCTGCTACACCCATAAGCCACACCCACCAGCCAATCAGGAGCGAGTATGCAAATTAACCCAACCAAGATGGCAGTGGCCACAGAGCTGGAGCAAGCAGGAGGCTTGGGTTGCCCCCTGCGATGGAGAAAGCCAAGCTTCCCACCTTCCCTGGACAGCCCTTGGCTCCACTCAAGGCTACAAAGTTTCAATTATAGAAGATAAATAAATCCCAAATATCTGCTTCCCTCTGCTCAAGGAGGCGCTGAAAAAAAAAAGAAAAAAAGGAGGGGCTGGGAGCTTGGGTGGCCGGGGGCCATGGCCAACCTGCAAAAAGCCATCAGCCCCTGACCCAGGCTGGCCAGGCACCCCAGTGGGACCCCCCACCCTGAAGGGGATGTGGCCAGCTTGAAAACAGCCCTCAGCCCCTCATCCAATCTGGCCACAAACCCCCAGCAGGGACCCTCACCTCATGGGGGCGTGGCTGGCCTGAAAACCAACACAGGCCTCTCACCCAGGCCACCCCACACCCCAAGGGAACACCCACCCTGATCCAGGACACCCTTCAGGGCAAACCAGCCGGCACCCACCCATGCACCAGGTCATTATCTATACTAATAAAAGGGTAATATGCTGATTAGACTGGGAGACCTTCCAGGAGACCTTCCGGACATTCTTCTGGGCAAAGCCATGGTGGCAGGGCCAAGGTAGAGGTGGTAAGACCAAGAGCGGAGGGCAGTTGTGGGTAATCAGGCTGGTGGGGGCCGGGGCCATTGGGGTAAGCAGACCAGCAGTCCCGGGTTGCAAGAGGGATGTGTGACTGCCTGTTTAGACCTGATCCCTGTAAACCGGGATGTCCCTGTAAAAGTAGGACATCCTTCAAGGGGTCCCATATTGGAGAGGGTGCAGGCCAGGCTGAGGAACATCCCCTCCCCCGTGCATGAATATTGTGCACTGGGCCATTATGGACACTGGGTTTTTATATATTAGGATAAAAGGCTAAGTTGACTCACACATGCGTGATACATATAAACCTCTCGCTGGTGCCAATTGCATGCATGTGCTTGATCTGTCATTGTCAATCATGAATTTGGTTGACACTTCTATTATAGAGAAAGGGAAATAGCAATAATAAAATATTTCTTCTTTTATTTTCACCAAAATAATATAGTTTTATTCTTACATGCCTGCATTTCCTCATGTCTCTCTCTCACAGAGTTCATTTGAATGGTCTGTTCCCTCTCACTAGCAAGGTTTTAGAGCTATGCCAGGGTTTTTATTTACTGCCCTTGCTCTAAGGAGGGCATATATCTAGTCCTCAGTGTTTTGACCTCTCTTATCTCCATCACTAACCCAGAAAGTTTTAGAACAGCAGTGTCTAGTAGAAATATAATGTGAGCTTAGATATGTAATTAAAAAAAAATTTATTGTCTAAAGTTTTATATATGTCTCTTTTTCCCCCAATTGACTACCCCCCCCCAGCCATTCCTGCCCTGGGCAAGTCTCTACTGCTCCAGTGTTCATTTGTTATGCTAATATGCATGCATACAAGTCCTTTGGTTGCTCTCTAACTTCCTCTCCCTTGCCATTTGTCTCTGGATCTATTCTTGTTCATCAAATTATGTTAATTATATCCCACATATGAGTGAGATCACGTGATATTTATGTTTCTACTAGAGGCCCAGTGCACGAATTCGTGCACAAGTGGGGTCCCTCAGCCTGGCCTTCAGGATCGGGCTGAAACCAGCTCTTCAACATCCCCTGAGGGGTCTGGGATTGTGAGAGGGTGCAGGCCAGGCCGAGGGACCCCACTGGTGCACAGGAGGTTGGCCAGCCGGGGAGAGCCTGCAGGAGGGCTCCAGGGTGTATCCGGCCTGTCTCACTCAGTCCCAATGGGCTGGACCCCAACAGCAAGCTAACTTACCAGTCAGAGTGTCTGCCCCTGGTGGGCCGTGCATGCCATAGCGACTGGTCCACCAGTTGACTGTCCCCTGGTGGTCAGTGCACATCATAGCGAGTGGTTGAGCATCCTTAGCATATCATTAGCATATTATGCTTTGATTGGTTGCACAGACGACCAGACACTTAGCATATTAGACTTTTATTATATAGGATGATTGGCTTATTTCACTTAGCATAATGCTCTTCAGTTCCATCCATGCTGTTGCAAATGGAAAAAGTTCCTTTGTTTTTTTTTAGCAGCATAGTATTCCATTGTGAAGATGTACCACAGTTTTCTAATCCAGTTATCTGTTGATGGGCACTTAGGCTGTTTCCAAATCTTATCTATGGTAAGTTGTGCTGCTATGAACATAGGGGTGCATATATCCTTTCTGATTGGTGTTTCTGATTTCTTGGGATATAGTCCTAGAAGTGGGATTACTGGGACAAATGGGAGTTCCATTTTAACTTTTTGAGGAAACTACATACTGTCTTCCACAGTGGCTGCACCAGTCTGCATTCCCCCAGCGTTGCAGGAGAATTCCTTTTTCTCCATGTCCTTGCCAGCATTTGTTGTTTGTTGAATTGTTGATGATAGTCATTCTGACAGGTGTGAGATGGTATCTCATTGTTGTTTTGATTTGCATCTCTCAGATGATTAGTGACTTTTGAGCATGTTTTCATGTGTCTCTGGGCCTTCTGTATGTCCTCTTTTGAAGAGTGTCTATTTAGATCCTTTGCCCATTTTTTGATTGGATTGTTTATCTTTCTTTTGTTAAGTTGTATGAGTTCCCTGTAAATGTTGGAGATTAAACCCTTATCAGTGATAACATTGGCAAATATGTTCTCCCATGCAGTGAGCTGTCTTGTTGTTTTGCTAATGGTTTCTTTTGATATTCAGAAGCTTTTTATTTTGATGTAGTCCCATTTTGTTTATTTTCTCCTTAGTCTCCATTGCCCTAGGAAATGTATCTAAAAAGATATTGCTACGACATATATCTGCTATTTTGCTACCTATGGAGTTTTGTAGGATTTTTTGGTTTCCCATCTTACATTTAAGTCCTTCAGCAATTTTGAGTTTGTTTTCGTGTATGGTGTAAGTTGGTGACCTAGAGTCATTTTTTTTGCATGTATCTAACCAAATTTCCCAACACCATTTATTGAAGAGACTATCTTGCTCCATTGTATGCTCTTGCCTCCTTTGTCAAATATTAATTGAGCATAATGGCTTGGGTCCATTTCTGGGTTCTCTGTTCTATTCCATTGGTCTGTATGTCTGTTCTTGTGCCAGTACCAGGCAGTTTTGAGAACTGTGGCTTGGTTAGTATAGCTTGATATCTGGTATTGTGATCCCTCCAACTTTGTTCTTTCTTTGCAGGATTGCTGTGGTTATTAGGGGTATTTTTTATTCTAGATGAATTTTTGGAGAGTTTGTTCTAGATCTTTGAAATATGCCATTGGTATTTTAATGGGAATTGCATTGTATCTTTAGAATGTTTTGGGTAATATGGATATTTTAATGATGTTGATTCTACCAATCCATGAACATGATATCTTCTTCCATTTGTTAATGTCTTCCTCTATCTCTTTTTTCAATGTCCTTAGTTTTCTTAGTAGAGGTCTTTTATGTCCTTAAGTTTATTCCTAGGTATCTTAATTTTTTTGGTGCAATGGTAAATGAGATTTTTTTTTCATTTCTCTTTCTGTGAGTTCCTTATTGGTGTATAAAAGGCCACAGATTTCTGAGTACTAATTTTGTATCTTGCTACATTGCCGAATTCATTTATTAGGTCTAGTAGTGTTTTGATTTTGTCTTTGGGGTTTTCTATGTATAGTATCATGTCATCTGTGAATAAGAACAGTTTTACTTCTTTTCTAATTTGGATGCCTTTTATTTCTTCTTCTTGTCTCATAGCTAGGCTAGCTCTTCCAGTACTATATCGAGCAGGAGTGGTGAAGTGTCTTATTCCTGTTCTTAGGGGAAATGAGTTTAGTTTTTCCACTTTGAGTATGCTGTTGGCTGTAGGTTTGTCATATAAGGCTTTTATTATATTGAGGTATGATCCCACTATTGCCAATTTGCTGAGAGCTTTTATCAAGAAAGAGTATTGGATTTTGTCAAATGCTTTTTTCTGCATCGATTGATATGATCGTGTGATTTTTGTCTCTCAATTTGTTTATTTGATGTGCTGGGGTCTTTTATGCATTTACAATGGTTCAGGAATCTGGAGAAGGGCTATGAATGAATTAATAAAGAGACTAGAAAATAAATATGAATTGGAAGTCATTTTGGGGTGCCAGACAGAAACTTAGTTCTAGTGACTAAGCTCTCTGAATCTCAAGCCCCCTGTTTTTTTACTCCCACACTAGAGGCCCCGTGCACAAAAATTTGTGCACTCGGGGGGGTTCCTCAGCCCGGCCTGTACCCTCTCACAGTCTGGGACCCCTCAGGGGATGTCCACCTGCTGACTTAGGCCCGCTTTCTGGGGGATCGGGCCTAAGCTTGCAGTCAGACATCCCTCTGGCATCCCGGGTGCCCTCAGGGGATGTCCACTTGCGTAAGCTGCAGTCAGACATCCTTAGCACTGCTGAGGAGGTGGGAGAGGCTCCTGCCACCACTGCTGTGCTGGCAGCCATCAGCATGGTTTGTGGCTGAGCAGAGCTCCCCCTGTGGGAGCACACTGACCACCAGGGGGCAGCTCCTGCATTGAGCGTCTGGCCCCTGGTGGTCAGTGAGTGTCATAGTGAGCAGTCATTCCCAGTGGTTCTGCTGTTAGGGTCAATTTGCATATTACCCTTTTATTGTATAGGATAGAGGCCTGGTGCATTGGTGGGGGCCGGCTGGTTTGCCCTGAAGTGTGTCCCAGATCAGGGTGGGGGCCTCACTGGGGTGCCTGGGCAGCCTGGGTGAGGGGCTAAGTGCTGTTTGCAGGCTGGTCAAGCCCCCCAGTGGGGACCCTCACCCCATTGGGGTGTGGCCAGCCTGGGTGAGGGGCTGAGGGCTGTTTGCAGGCTGGCCACACCCCCTTCAGGGTGAGGGTACCCGCTGGGGTGCCTGGACAGCCTGGGTGAGGGGCTGATGGCTGTGTTCACGCTGGCCACCCCGCGCACCCAGCAACCCAAGCTCCCAGCCTCTCCTTTTTTTCTTTTTCTTTTATTTATGGGATTTATTTATCCTCTACAATTGAAACTTTGTAGCCTTGGGTGGAGCCCAGGTCAGCTGGAAGCCCCTCCTTGAGCGAAGGCCACTGCCAGCTGGAAGCAGGTATCTGGGATTTATTTATCTTCTATAATTGAAACTTTATAGCCTTGAGCGGAGCCCAGTGCCGACCAGGGCAGGCAGAAAGCTTGGCTTCCTCCATCAGCAGGGGCAACCCAAGCCTCCTGCTCGCCCCAGCTCCATGGCCATCGCCATCTTTGTGACGGAGTGATGGAGTGATGGTTAATTTGCATCTTACTCTTTTATTAGATAGGATTTTGCACTATAGCAAACCAGATATACATATCAAAGATAAGGTCTGGTAAACAATAAAGGACAATCAGGTTGGGGAAAACTGCCCTCAGGTGTATATGCAGATTATCAGCCCTGCTGAATATAGAAGCCCATCAAACTTTTGAGGACTTTTCGCATTTATTATGACCTGCTGGACTTAGCCTCCAGCAGTGATGTATCACATTTATTGATTTGCAGATATTGTACCATCCTTGTATCCTTGGAATAAAATCCACTTCGTCATGGTGTATGATCTTTCTAATGTAATGCTGATTCCGATTTGCTAGAATTTTGTTGAGGATTTTAGCGTCTATGTTCATCAAGGATATTGGCCTGTAGTTCTCTTTCTTTGTGGTGTGTTTATCTGATTTTTGGATTAGGGTGACACTGGCTTCATTGAAAGAGCTTGGAAATGTGCCTTCCTTTGTATTGTTTGGAATAGTCTGAGGAACATCAGTTTTAATTCTTCTTTGAATGCTTGGTAGAACTCTCCTGTAAAGCCATCTGTACCAGGGCTTTTGTTTGCTGGAAGATTTTTGATCACTGCTTCAATTTCTTCAGTAGTCATTGGCCTAGTCAGGTTTTTTATTATTGTCATTATTCCAGACTGTGTTTTGGGAGCTTTTATTTTTCTAAGAATATGTCCATTTCGTCTATGTTGTCCATTTTGTTGGAATAGAGTTCTTCATAGTATTTTTCATAATCATTTGCATTTCTGTGGGATTGGTTGTTACTTCACCCCTTTCATTTTTTATTTTGTTTATTTGGGTCTTCTCTCTTTGCTTCTTAGTGAGCCTGGCTAGAGGTTCATCAATCTTGTTTATCCTTTCAAAGAACCACGTCTTGGTTTTTTTGATATTTTGTTTTATTATTTGTTTGTTTTTTTGTTGTGTTTTTTTTGGTCTCTATGTCATTTATTTCTGCTCTGTTCTTTATTATTTCCTTCCTTCTGCTTATGCTGGGATTTTTTTTTTGTTGTTGCTTTCTTTCTAACTCTTTGAGTTGTAGGGTTAGATAATTTATACCATTTTTTCTTTTTTTGTTTTGTTTTGTTTTGTTTTTGTTTGTTTTTTTATGTAGGCCCTTAGAGCTATGATCTTCCCTCTCACGACTGCTTTCACTGTGTCCCATAGATTTTAGATTGTTGTGTTTTCATTGTCATTGCTTGATATGATTTCTATTTTCTTGAATTTGAAGAGACTTTGCCTATGTCCCAATATGTGGTCTATCTTTGAAAATGACCCATGTGCACTTAAGAATAATGTGTATTCTGTGGCTTTGGGGTGAAATGTTCTGAAGATGTCAATTAATTCCATCTAATCTAGTCAGTCATTTAGGATTGTTGTTTCCTTGCTGATTTTTTGTTTAGAGGCTTTGTCCAGTGGTGTTAGTGGGGTATTAAAGTCCCTTACTATGATTGTATTGCTGTCAATCTTTCCCTTGATATTCTACAGAAGTTTTTTTATGTATTTGGGTGCTTCTGTATTGGGTGCATATATGTTTACCAGAGTTATATCTTCTTGTTGAATTGCTCCCTTTGGTATTATGAAATGGCCTTCCTTATCTCTTGTTATGGCCTTCACTTTGAGATCTAATTTGTCAGATATAAGTATTGCTACCACAGGTTTTGTTTTGTTTTTCATTTCCATTTGCCTAAAATACCGTTTCCATCCCTTTACCATCAGTCCGTGTAAGTCTTTTGTTCTGTGGTGGGTATCCTTTAGACAGCAGATATCTAGGTCATGTTTTCTTATCCACTCAGCTACCCTATGTCTTTTGATTGGGGCATTTAATCCATTTACACTTAAAGTTAATATTGATAGGTACTTGTTTGTTGCCATTTTTATTCTGTATACCTGTGTTCCTTCTTCCCTTCTTATCTTTTCTTTTTACACCAGACCCTTTATCATTTCTTGCATTGCTGGTTTGGTGGTAATAAACTTCCTAAGTCCTTTTTTGTCTGTGAAGCTTCTGATTTCACCCTCAACTTTGATTGATAGCCTTGCTGAGTATAGTATTCTTGGATTCAAACCCTTGCTTTGCATGACTTTGTACATTTAATTCCATTCCCTTCTGGCGTGATGTGTTTCTTTTGAGAAATCAGTCGATAGTCTGATGGGAAATCCCATGTAGGTAACTTTCTGCCTCTCTCTCTGGCAACCTTTAAGATTCTTACTTTGTTGTTGATGTTTGACAGTTTAATTATGATGTGTCTTGGTGTCGTACTTTTTGGGTTCATCTTGTTTGAGACTGTGAGCTTCTTGGACTTGTGTGAGTTTTTTCATCCTTTTATCAGGGAAGTTTTCTGTCATTATTTCTTCAAACAGTTTTTCTATTTCTTGCTCAGTTTCCGCTCCTTCTGGAAACTCTATTATGTGGATTTTGTTTTGTTTCATGTTGTCCCAAAGTTCCCTTAGGCTCTCCTCTTGTTTTTTACGGTTTTTTTTTTTCAGATGCTGCTCTGCTTGGGTATTTTTTCTACCCTGTCTTCTAGCTCACTGATGCGGTCCTCCGCTTCTTCTTGTCTACTGTTGATGCTTTCTATTGAGTTCTTTATTGTAGCAATGTCATTTTTCATTTCTTCTTGGTTCTTCTTCATTTCTTCTTGGTTCTTACACATATTGTTGAACTTGTCTTCCATCCTTTTCAGCGTCCTTATGACCATTGCTCTGAATTCTTTCTCTGACATAGTGCTTGCCTCCAGTTCATTTGCATCCTTTTCTGGTGATGGCTCCTTTTCTTTCATATGCGGGCTGTTTCTTTGTCTCCCCATGATTGCTCCTCTCAGGGTGTCTGGTTATTTAGATCTCTCTCTCCTGCAATGACTTGAAGGCACAAAATGCAACACGACAACACACAACACACAGAGCACCAAACACAAATGTATTCATGATACTAATAACCCTAAATAAAGCTGACCATCAGAGGAAAGAGAATTAGGGGATAGAAAAGAGTGCAAAAATGATATTGAGAAAAGGAAAAAAATATAAGTGAGAAAAAAAGAGAAGAAAAAAGAAGAGAAAATAATTTATGTGGGGAGAAAACCCCAACAAAACAGCAGCTAATCCACAAAATGCAAACAACAAACACCCACACAGCAAACACCCAGATGAATCTGAGGAGACAGAGCTAATTTCCAGAAGGTAAGGTCAAGGAATTGAATGACTGGGGAAATAGCCACAATTCAGTATAGAGGTAGAAAGAGGAGTGTATAAGAAGAAAAGTAAAAAACAAAATACAAATATATATATATATATATATATATATATATATATATATATATATATAATATTTTCCCCTTTCGTTAATCTATCTATGTATTCGTCTATTATTGGAAAAGGAGAATAGAAAGTTGATAGGCCTGAGTTGGTGATTGGAATTAATTAAGCTATTAGTAGAAGAAGAGTACAAGCGAGGAGAGGAAAAACAGAAGCAAAATAAAAAGGAAAAAAACAAACAAACAAGACAGAAAGAAAGAAAAAGGGAAAAAGGAGGAAAAAATTTGGATAGTTAAGAAAGAGAAGAGAGAAGTGTGCACAGATTTGGAGCAGGGGAGAGAAAATTAGATATATGAGTAAGATAAATTTTTAACAGGGAGTAAAAATAAAGGGTAGAGAAAAACTAAAGCAGGAACAGGGTAAGAGAATCAGGACAATAAAGGGGAAATGTGAGGAAGAGAATGTTGGCATAAAGGAAAAATTGAAATAGAGTAAAATAAAATAATGCTATAAGGAAAGTAAAATTAGAATGTAGAACACGGTCATTAAGAGCAGATACCAGTTGTGCACTTACTAGCATGTGTTATTCTAGGCATGTTTGGCAATCCTATCTTTAACTAGTGGCCCAGTGCATGAAATTCATGCACATTAAAAGGGAATTAATTAGAGGAAATATTTTAATATTGCTATTTTCCCTTTCTCTACAATAGAAGTGTCAGAGATGAAAGAAAATTAGTAAAATATATATGAAAATCTTCCTCCTGTTAGAGTCTGGGGCACACCGTGGGACCCAGAGTCAAGTCCCCGCCCACCCGTGGCACCTCAAAATCATGCGAGACCCGGACCCAGGTGGCCCCACCCCCATTGGGTGAGATCCAGACCTGGCCGGCCCCACCCATGTCAAGCCCCTCCAAGCAGGGGATGCAGCCTCAGGTCCCCCATCAAGCCCTGCCAGGTGGGGGCTCAGCCTCAGGGCCCGTCAATGGGAAGAAGTATTTAATAATGAGAGATAAGGAAGTAGCATCTACAGGGCTTAGTAGGTTAGCAGCGATTATTCAAACATGATTCTGAGGTTCCTAAACCAATTGACCAGAGGTTTGTGACACTGTTAACTGTTATGGAGAACACTATAGGAGGAGAAATTTTTAAATAGTTGTAGGGGTCTGGCCGGTGTGGCTCAGTTGTTGAGCATTGACCTATGAACCAGGAGGTACTGGTCAATTCTGGGTCAGGGCACATGCCCAGGGTTGCAGGCTCCATCCCCAGTGGGGGGCATGCAGGAAGCAACTGATCAAATGATTCTCATCACTAATGTTTCTATCTCTCACTTCCTTTTCCTTCCTCTCTGAAATCAATAAAAAATATAAAAATAAATAGTTGCAAGGGTGTGGGCAAGAGGTGGTATGTATTAATTCTTAGAAATGGGTTTTTTATATGATTAGAAAGCTAATTCAATAGATAGTTGGACTATGTACATAGCATGTATGAATATGAATTGGGGCAATTGAAGCAGAGTATTGTTCATTATGTATAAACAATGTATTTCTTGACTTTCATTGTTTTTCACTCTCCATCTGACCACAATGGCCAGTATGTTCCTGAGCATCCACCCCTGCCACCCACCTCATATCTTCTAAAAGAATGAAAACTTATTTCTATTAACCAAAAAAGTTTAGAAGAACATATCTGTGATAAAAAAAAAATAGAAAAATGAGCCACTCTTCTTGCAAAATAACCAATTCTCTAGACACATAAAGGATACTGAGTCAAATACTGATAGAAGAAAAATATACAACAGAAGTCATTTAAGAGTCCTTTACTTTCCATGGCTTTTGAGGTTTTCCCCATGTAAATGAGAAAATAAGTTCTTGATGTCTGCCAAACTGAGTGATTGCAAATGAGTCAGTAATGTTATAAAAGGGTTTAATTAAATGGCTATCATATGTATAAATGATCTTTTAGAACTTTAAAAATCTGTAATAATACCTTATGGATACCTTATTTTTAAATTAGTAACTTCAAATAAAGAGAGAATCTTTATCTTTTGAATATTTTGGCCACTGGGGATCATAAATTTAAAGGATTACTTGGGTAATAATTCTGCTATCTATGTTGCCATTTAAGCTTTGTACTCTTAATTTGATTATTGTGTTAATTTTGTTTTCATATTATACTTTTGCAATTAAAATTCTAGTCTGAAGGGCCTTTTAGAATTGTGTGTATGTGTTTGTGTACTTGCATGTGTGGCTTTGTTTTTTCCAGATTTGAGTTTGATCATAAAGATAGTGCCTTAACCTAATATCAGTGGAAGTTTCTCTGGGTGATAATCTCTTAACATTCAAAGACCTCTGTTCTTTTTCTTCAGATTATCTGTCTCAGGTCATACAAACTAGAAGGAATATAAACCTTGATAAGCATTGAAATGGCATGAATAATTTGACACCCTCATAACATGGGGAAAGATAATATTTGTCCCTTTCTTTTTTCATAAGATTTATATAGTTCAGTAGGGAAGACTTGTCTGCTCCACTCCAGCCTGCCTAGACAGCTCTGATCTATTTGGCTTCCTCCCACCAAGAGAGGACAGCTCCATTCTTCTCCAGCAAGACAGCTTGGGCTGTACAGCTCCAGCTAGGGAAATGCAGTCGGGTAGAAAGAGAAAGTAGCTCCAAGAGTCAGAGGGGAACTTATATATAGAGAGAAGTCCCCACCTGTGGTCTCTGATTGGTCTTTTCTCATGCAAATGAGAGGAGTTCAAATCCTCACAGTTTGATTTGTTCAAAAAGCTCTGTCCTGATTGATTGGAATGGAGCCACACTGATTGCTTGATAAAGATGCTGATGAGGATATAGCTATACATCTTCAATTAGTTGAGGAAAGTCTCAGTCCTATTGGTTGAAATATAATTCCAGGAACTCCTTTGTAAAAGTTGGCTCAGATGTCAGGAACACAGTGCTGGAAGTCAGTTCAGTGCAGGTCACAAGGAGTTTAGTTCAGGCTTCTCTCTGAAGTACCACTTGAATGAGAGGCCCCTGTTGAGTAATGGCTGCTAAGCTCTGTGTATAAATATGAGCTCAATCAGCCACTAGGAGCTCTCCTTAATAGGTACCATTATTCTCGGGGTCAACAAGACCAAGTAATACATTTAGTCTAATTTCAGGCTTGATTTTAGTTGGTGTTGAATAGTAACATACATTTCTATCAATATGTTGTACATTTGTGCTTATAAGCATTATTTGCCTCAAATTACTAATCTGTATATATAAATTCTTATAATTTTTAGTAGTGAGCTCATAGTTTATCACCTTATAAATTGGGAAATGCATAGTTAAATATTTCTCTTTCCCAAATCCCAGATTCTCTGGGATATAAGCCATATTTTGTACCATCCACAGGACTGTTAGTCTTTCAGAAAGCCTTAATTTAAGAGCAAACTGGGCCACAGACTGAATTGAATTATAAGAGGTTAACCTGAGGATAGGGAAGTATTTGTTATATATCACGGCTTCCTTACTAAACTTAGTTCCTTAAGATCAGTAGCCAAGTCTTAGCATGTTTATATCCCCTATAACTTATATATGCATAGTAGATGCCCAAGAAAATAAATCTTAATTGAATGAATGAGTATCCTTCCTTTGTCTCATTGGGAATCATTTAAAATCAGTCCTTGGATTTTTATACTAAGAACTAGTGGCCCAGTGCACAAAATTCGTGCACATTAAAGGGGGATTAATTAGAGGAAATATTTTAATATTTCTATTTGCCCTTTCTCTATAATAGAAGTGTCAGAGATGAAAGAAAATTAGTAAAATGTATATAAAAATCTTCCTCCTGTCAGAGTCTGGGGTGCACCACAGGACCCAGAGTCAAGTCCCCACCCACCCACGTGCACCTCAAAATCTTGCAAGACCCAGACCTGGCCAGCCCCCCCTCATTGGGCTAGATCCAGACCTGGCCGGTCCCACCTTTGTCAAGCTCCGCTGGGTGGCACCAGGGTGGGGGAGCACAGCCTGAGGTTCCCAGGCTAGGGGAGGGGCGTGGCCTGAAGTCCCCCGTCAAGCCCCGCCAGGCGGGGGTAGCGGCCTGCGGTCCCCCAGCCTGGCGTGGGGTGGGGGGTGCGGCCTGAGATCCCCCGTCAAGCCTCACTGGGTGGAGGGCATGGCCTGAGGTCCCCCGGCCTGGCGCTGTGGTGGGGGACATGGCCTGAGGTCTCCTGGCCCAGCACCATGGCGGGGGACACACCTTGAGGTCCCCCGTCAAGTCCTGCTGGGTGAGGGGTGCGGACTTAGATCCCCTGGCCTGGTGTCAGGGTGGGGGGCATGGCCTGAGGTCCCCCGTCAAGCCCCTCCAGGGTGGAGGACACGGCCTGAGGTCCCCCAGCCCAGCACCAGGGCATGGGGGGCACCTTGAGGTCCCCTGTTAAGTCCTGCCAGGGTGGGGAACACGGCCTCAGGTCCCCTGGCCTGGTGCCAGGGCAGGGGTTGTGGCCTGAGGTCCCCCGTCAAGCCCTGCCAAGTGGGGGGCTTGGCTTGAGGTCACCTGGCCTGGCGCCGGGGTGGGGGTTGCAGCCTGAGGTACCCTGTCAAGCCTCATGGGGCGGGGGGGGGGGGTGCAGCCTCAGGTCCCTGCTGATTGCTCCTTAAAGCTTGTTATGGGAACTCGACCTCAGCTGTGGGTGCAGCCATCTTTGTGACAGAGTGACGGTCAATTTGCATATTCCCTCTTTATTATATAGGATGCTTTACCAAACTAAAACTAAATTCCTTTTCTTTTATAGGTGCAGGAGACATTGTTGCCATCATGATTGGCAATCTGAAAGGCACAAAAATTCTACAATCAATTCAAAGAGGCATACAAGTAACAATGGTCATCGAAGTAGGGAAAAAACATGGCCCTTGGGTGAATCACTATTCAATTTTCCTTGTTTCTGTGTCCTTTTTTATTATTACGGCAGCAACTGTGGGCTATTTTATCTTTTATTCTGCTAGAAGATTACGGAATGCAAGAGCTCAAAACAGAAAGCAGGTTTGTAATGGTCCTTCCAATTTAAAAATATTTTACTGTTTTAATTGCAATTTCAATGTCATGCATTTTAATACATTTCACTTGCCAGACAATGATCCATGCATGTGTTTTATGCACTGTGTAGTTTTTAAAAGTATATCAGCTTTCATCATCTCAAATCTTTTAATTTCTGTAAATTGTCTATGGCCTGAATCCTGCCTAAGTCTTCTAACACCTCATTATGGAATACAGCCAGGATTTTAATTATATACGGGTATAAATACATATGTTCTTTTAAATATTTCTTCTAAATTACAGAAGCATTTTATACTCAGTATAGAAAATTTAGAAATTAGAAAGTATGAGGGAAAAAATCTTCATTAAACCCCAAATAACAAAAAACTAGTCACCACACAAAGGAAACCACTGTTGCTCTGGCTAGTTTGGCTCAGTGGATAAAGCGTCAGTCTGCGGACTGAAGGGTCCCAGGTTCAATTCTGGTCAAGGCCACATGCCCGGGTTGTGGGCTCAATCCCCAGTAAGGGTGGACTTAATCCCCAGTAGGGAGTGTGCAGGAAGCAGCCAATCAATGATTCTCTCTCATCATTGATGTTTCTCTCTCTCTGTCCCTCTCCATTCCTCTCTGAAACCAATAAAAATATATACTTTTAAAAAGTAACCACTGTTATTTTACATGTATGTGTGTGCTTGAGCATGCATGTATTTGCATGTGGGGCCAGGGCTGGAAAAAGAGACTAGGCTGAATGTCATGAGAAGGCAAGTTTAAAGATATAATTGTGCATGATATAGCGCTAAGCTCTAGTCACAGTCACATATTCATAATTTCCACCATATTTTAACAACTGGTATATAACAAGTACAAATAATATAAATAATAGAGGAAAAATACTAAAGCATCATTGAACATGGAAGTACCCACAGTTGTGTGATATTGATCCTACTACCTTTAAACTGTCTGTTATTCCCCTGATATCCTCCCTTCTCTCCTTACCCAGCTTAACTTCCATGGTCACTCCCATGCATATGTCTTCAGTTCCCTTGACCCTTCTCCTTGTTATACTTGCTGTCAAAATCCAACCCTGGTCAAATCATATTCCCCACCTACCCTATACCTGCACTTTGCATAGCTGAACTAACAGGAAAACATTGACATATATACAGACTGACCATAAACTCAGTGATCCCTTAATGCTGCCCACCAATCATACTATATTTTCTTAGGCGTTTCTTCTTTCCTAGGTGACTAATCATACATGTTCTGTTCTCCTTAAACTTCCAACACCTCCTCCAACTTTACTCTCAACTTGTATTTTGGATGTTATTCCACTGAAAAAATTGAAGTAATCAAAAGAGTACTTCCACCAGTTCTTCCACACCTACCCATCGATCTGCTTCTGTGTCTGTATCCTATGTCTTCTGCCTTGGCTTCTATGAATGTGCATGCACAAACATGCTATTACTAGAGGCCCGGTGCAGAAAAATTTGTGCACTCAGGGGGAAGGGGGTGTCCCTCAGCCTGGCCTGTGCCCTCTCGCAGTCTAGGACCCCTCGGGAGATAACGACCTGCTGGCTTAGGCCTGCTCCCAGGTGGCAGAGGGCAGGCCCAATCCCTAGGTGCAGCCCCTGGTCAGGCTCAGAGCAGGGCCGATCATGCACAGAGCAGGGCCAATCTGGGGGTTGGGGTGCTGCCCCCTGTCATGCACAGAGCAGGGCCCATCAGGGGGGTTGGGGCTCCTTACCCTGCCACGCACAGAGCAGGGCCCATCAGGGGGTTGGGGAGCTCCCCCCTGTCACTCACAGAGTAGGGCCGATAGGGGAGTTGGGGCACCGCCCCCTGTCACACACAGAGCAGGGCGGATCAGGGGGTTGGGGCACTGCCCTCTATCACCCACAGAGCAGGGCCAATCAGGGGGTTGGGGCGCCGCCACTGTCACACTCAGGGCAGGGCCGATGGGGAGGTTATGGCTCTACCCCATCACACACAGAGCAGGGCCCGTGGCGGGGGGGGGTTGGGGCGCCGCACCCTGTCACACACAGAGCAGGGCCGATCAGGGGGTTGAGGCGCTGCACCCTGTCACACACAGAGCCACAGGGCGATCAGGGGGTTGGGGAGCTCCCCTGTATCAGGCACAGAGCAGGGCTGATCAGGAGGTTGGGGCACCTTCCCCTGTCAGGAACAGAGCAGGGCGGATAGGGAGGTTGTGGCCCCGCCCCCTTTCACACACAGAGCCGCAGGGTGATCAGGGGGCTTGGGCGCTGCCCCCTGTCACGCTGATCCCGGAGCTGGGAGGCCTCGCGGCTCCGCTGATCCCGGTGCTGGGAGGCATATTACCCTTTTACTATATAGGATAGAGGCCTGGTGCATGGGTGGGGGCCGGCTGGTTTGCCCTGAAGGGTGTCCTGGATCAGGGTGGGGGTCCCCACTGGGGTACCTGGCCAGTCTGGGTGAGGTACTGAGGGCTGAAGCTCCCAACTGCTCCTTTTTTTCTTTTTCTTTTTTTAAATTCTGGGCCAGCTTTAGCTCTGGCTCCAGCTCTGAAGCTTCTGCTGTTGAAAGAAGGTATCTGGTTTGTTTGGGTTCTATAATCGAAACAATGTATAACTCTAGCTCTGAGATCCCGGGCTTGCTGAAAGCAGATTTCTGGGGTTTTGTTTAGCTTCTATTTTTGTTACAATGTTTCTTAAACTGCAAACTCAGAGGCCGGCAAGGCCGGCGGGGAACGTTGGAGTCCTCCGTCACTGAAGCAAGCAAGCCTCATGTTCAGTTTAAGCTGCCTGGCTGCCGGCCGCCATCTTGGCTGGCAGTTAATTTGCATATCTCGCTGATTAGCCAATGGGAAGGGTAGCAGTCGTATGCCAATTACCATGTTTCTCTTTTATTAGATAGGATTGCTTCCATTTTCAAAAGAACTTTTCTTGACTTCAAGCCAGAAATCTTGGAGTTATTCTTTTTCCTTTTTTTTCTCTCACTTCCCATATAACCTCCGTGAGCAAATACTATTGGTTCTACCTTCATTATATATCCAGAATCTGATTACTTCTTACCAACACCACTGCTTCCACCCTGTTCCAAGCCACCATCATTTCTTACTTCCTCTGAATCTCAAGTATTTTCACCATAGCAACAGAGTGGTATGCTATGTCTCCAGAATGCTCAGTAGAGATTTAATATTTTCAGCTGATCTTATATTAGAGACAAGAATACATTTTTATGTGAACTGAGAAATTCCTCCAAAGGCCATGAAGTTTTGGCTACTTCATGCACTTTTTATCCAATAAGCAAAGATTAACCCAATTTATTTGGGAGTAATGGAACAGTGAGGGTTTCTGTATGGCAAGAAAGTTCACTGAATTTTAGAACAAATTAGAATTGAAATCTTATTATAAAACCTTCATAATGATTAGACACCAGTATATGTTAATGAGTGATGATTATTTCAATATTTAAAATTAATTGACTTCTGTCCTTCTCAAAGAAGCAGCTATCACATTGATGGCAGGTTCAGCATGTTACTAGCTATAGTCAAAAGGATGTTTCAAATTCCTGTGCCAGACCATTCAATAATTTCACACTGTGTTAACATTTGACTTTTGTATATTGAGCTGTTTTTATCTCTAAGGTTGGAAAGAAATATGTGTCATATATGAGTAACTACCCAAAGGTTATAGTTACAATGATGAGTAGTTGGTTTGCTTATGTTTGTGGTGTAGTCTGTATTTCTATATCCTAAGTGCAATAAAAACTTTATTAACATGGCATTAAACTTTGACAGCAAGTAATAAAGTTTATAAAGAACTGTCTGGTGTTCCACAAGTTTCATTGGATATTTAACTCTGATCTCCTTGTTCATTCAAGTAATTTTTATAGTATATTTTATGAACATTAACTTCTGTATAAACGATAAAGAATAGCATTAAAACTTCTCACCTTTTAGAGAAGGCTTTTGAGAGGGCCTCTATCACTACTTAGCAGGCTATATCTGTTTATCCCTTGGTGACTAAAGGATTAAATATATGACTAATAATCCCTTTTGCTTATAAATTATTGAGAGTACTAGAATGTCATTGACCTGTTATTTAATTTTCGTGACTTCCTATTTTTATTTTTCAAAAGTAGAGAATTTGCCCTAGCAAGGTGGCTAAGTTTGTTGGAGCATCATCCCATATACCAAAAAGGTTGCAGGTTCAATTCTGAGTCAGGGCACATACCTAGATTGTGGGTTCTATCCCCTATCCAGGCACATACAGGAGGCAACTGCTCAATGTTTCTCTCTATCTCTCTTTCTCTCACTCTCTGCCTTCCTCTTTCTCTAAAATCAGTAAAAAAGACATATCCTCAGGTGAGGATTAAAAAAAAAGGCAGAGAGCTTGATGCGTATAATGGCTATAACTATTACTAAATGTTTAACAGCATTATCCCCATTTTATGAGTAGAAATGGTAATGAGTTACAGAAACTTACCCTCATTAGAAAATTAGGAATTCATTAAAATATTCATGAATTTCTTCCCTATGGACAATTATGATGCATAGTGTTTAATGTAAGGCAAATTGATAAATGTACAGTATAACTATAAATTTTGATGACCAGAATACCCAAATATAATGGGCAGCACACAGTACCTGCATGCCTGACATATCATAGGATGATGTGTATAAACACATATCATCCCCTTTTTGTGGGTGGAAAGATTTTAAACAAGATGAAAAGTATCAGTGGGTTATGAATGAAAATAACATACTAGGCATTACATAATGGATGTGTGTCTCCACTAGGAACAATCCAAACCTGAAACAAGGAAGATTATGGAAAACATGGCATGGTCAGACTAAATTGAATTTTGGAGTAACCACTATAATTTTGACTCTGGCATGGGACACCCAGAATTTGGTGATACAATGCATGTATCCTAACCATAACCAAGCAATTAATACTCAATGACAACAATGCATGTGTTGGATTTTACATTGGCCAGTGAAACAAAAGTGAGTTCTACATGAAATAGAAGCTGAAATACAATGGGACAAGCTGAATTTACTTTTAATGAAGAGTGACTTTCAAAAGAAAATAGTTTACTCTCTAAAAGAGTTTACTCTCTAAAATTAGACAGATTGGTCAAGGTGTTTACTCACAGATTAGAAGAAATCATCTTCCAAGAGGATAGAAAATAATGAGAATCTTCTTGGAACGATGACAAAGTTTAATAATCTAGTCACACAGGATAATGCTAGACTCTAGCAGCTAGAGAATGCTAACTATCAAGGCTGGAAAAGAGCATATATTCTGACACAACAGGGTCCGTTAACTATTTTACTGCAAATGGAGACCCAAGTAACCCTGTGGTAATGGCCTTCCATTTTTAGCTTTGGAAGCATAGAGAGAGTATCTTTGAGACACATGCAGATCCCCAAATTTATGGAAATTTCCTGGGTGAAATTGTAACTTACAGTGCTGATCTCTGACTGATCTTGACCAAAGAGTGGACCAAAGTAAAACTAGCATTTTGAAATAGGAAAAAATACTGAATGATATTCATGTATTCCCCAGGGGAAGGAGATGGTGTTGTGCACATCCATCACTGTGAACTTATAAATATATAATAATATGAGTTGAGACATATGATTGACTTTGTCTTCACCTAACCCGAAACCTAGAAATAATGGAAACATTGCCACTGGTGGTAACATTTGTACATAATAATATCTGGTATGTGAGCAAAGGAAAATTCTTCTAGGAAGTTTTAATAAACAATCTGTGATATATCCTTATTTATTTTATAACCAAACTGTGTCATAACCATATTATAATATGGCATGACACTAATATTATTGGTAAGATTCAACTACCTTATATAAATAAATCATGATGATCAAATTACTGGGCAATTAAACCTCCCTAGGATGTGATAATAATGGAGAGTGATTGACCTGAGGAAGAAATAGATTTAGTTCATTACTATATTAAATAGCTGTATACAGTTTATCACAAAGTTCAAGTGGTCATAGATCAAGGGAAAAAACAGATGTTAAATTAGTACATCAGTATAAATATATGTGCAATGGTCTTATAGAATGGAAAAAGTGTTTCTTTGGGACTATTTTCTCCCTTTGTTTGCTTCTAAAGTATTACATATGCTTATCTTGTTCTTACTGTATCTTTTATATAAATGCTGTACTAACTGTAAAATCCCAAATAACTATGACTATTGTGTTGTTTAAAGCACCTTGACTAAGAACAAAGGGATGGATTGTGAAGAGAGATAAAACGGTATATCTAGTTGCTTACTCCTTGCAAATTGCCAAGGAATGGATGATTCGCCCTTGGCCAACCTCAGAAATGTGGCTCTGAAAGTGTTCATTATGATGGTGATGGGTGGTTTTTATAGACACCTAGAGCAATGGACCATGTTGTACCAGCTTGTCAAGGTGACTTGACACAACAATCAAGATTGATGATATGCATTTGGTTTCATTGTTGAGGTCCTGATTTTCAGAAGTATAGCCAGTTGCTACCAAAATTATCAAGTGACCATAGTCTCCATTTGAGCCTCAGATCCTGAAATACAAATTGGCTCCCTAAGCAGAAATGTGCCACACATGTCCTTGTAGTTTCCTGCCAAAGAGATAGCACTCCTGTGTGGTCTCAGACAAGGAAAAACTAAGCTACAGTACTATCTTAAAAGTTGTTCATGAACTTATAGCATGACTAAAAAATATTTGAAATATTTCTATTTACATTAAGTTTTCTCTACTACTATGGGAAATTAACTGGAAGATTGTATCAGCTATCTGCATGCACTATCAATATACTATACACATTTGTGGTAGGTGTGTTTGCATGCATGTCGCTGTTTCTACATATGTTTGAGAATTATTGTCTTTTACAAAACCATTACTTTGTCTCTTATGTAATAATAGTAAATTAAATAAAATCTTATGTGAGTTGGACCTAGTTTTATAGTCTTTCTCTGATTTTCTCACTGAATAAAAGAAAGCTCCTATAGGCTTCAGGAGTTTTACATATTTACTTACTCTAACTTTATATTTATATCACTAACTAGAGGCCCAGTGCATGAAATTCGTGCAGGGGGAGGGGATCCCTCAGCCCTACCTGCACCCTCTCCAATCCGGGACCCCCCGGGGGATGTCCAACTGCCTGTTTAGGCCCAATCCCTCTCGCAATCTGGGACTGCTAGCTCCTAACCGCTCACCTGCCTACCTACCTGATTGCCCCTAACCACTCCGCCTGTCTGCCTGATGCCCCTAACTGCTCCCCTGCCTGCCTGATCACTCCTAACCTCTCTGCCTTCCTGCCTGATCGCCCCTAACTGCTCCCTTGCTGGCCTGATTGCCCCCAACCGCTCCCCTGCCTACCTGATTGCCCCTAACCACCTCTGCCTGCTGGCCTTATTGTCCCTAATTGCCCTCCCCTGCCAGCCTGGCCTCCCCTAACTGCTCTCCCCTGCTGGCCTGATCACCCCTAACTGCCTCTGTCTCGGCCCCCACCACAGTGGCTTTGTCCAGAAGGACGTCCGGATGGATGTCTGGAAGACATCCAGTCTAATTAGCATATTACCCTTTTATAGAGGTTTTGCTTGTCTTTCTTTGAAAAAATGCTATAATCTGAGCCATACCTATATACTGGGTTGAAATCCCCTTTTCTTTACTTCTTTTCCTAACAGTGCATTTCCTCATATTATTCACAGTGAATAGCCTGCATGTGAGTGGTCTGCACTCCTATTTACCTCCATCTCAGGAATTCTATAGACTTATGGGGAGCTATTTTATTGTCTGTACTTCCTCTTTCCTTTACAGATGCTTTCATTCAAATATTATGCATAGGTTTTTTATTGGAAAAGATAGATTTTTTTTCAGTTCTTATAGATCTAAACAGCCACATGACTTAGACATTGATTTTGTTCACAGGAATATATGGGGGGAAACCCTCTTACTATAATTCTTGATTTTAAGAATTCTGTTTTATATATTCTGAGCCAAATGTTTATGAAAATATTTGTTTTAAAAAGTGGTGACTAGCCCTGGCTCAGTTGGTTGGGCATCCTTCCATGTACCAAAATGTTGTCAGTTCAATTCCCAGTCAGGGCACATGCCTGGGTTGTGGGCTCAATCCCCAATAGGGGTTGTGCAGGAAGCAGCTGATTGATGGTTCACCCTCACATCAATGTTTCTCTCTCGCCCTCTCCGTCTCCCTTCCTCTCTCTCTCAAAATAAAAGAAAAATAATCTTTTTTTAATCATGACTTAAGTGCAGGAAAATCTAGTTTTCTTTTGTCCACCCTACTCTCTTTTCTTTAAGAAACAATATGTTTTTATTTATTTCTGAGAGGAAGAGAGAGGGAGATAGAAAGAAAGATGGAAACATCAATGATGAAAGGGAATCATTGATCGGCTGCCTCCTGCACACCCACACTGGGGATCGAGCTTGCAACCTGGGCATATGCCCTGACTGGGAATCGAACCATGACCTCCTGGTTCATAGGTCAATGCTCAACCACTGAGTCACACTGACCAGGCACACTCCCCTTTTTGGCTTTTGCAGGCCTTGCCCCCTATCAAGTAATTAGGTTTGACTACATGGCTAGTGTTATTCATGTAGGTTTCAGTTAAGCTAAAATCTGAATGCCTTGGGACCAAAACCAGTCTAAAAGATCACCAGACTGAAACATTATTTTTATTTAATTGGATATAAGTACACAAATGAACTATGCAGAATATCATTTTCAGTCCAAATAAAGCCCTAATCAGAACCCAAAATACTATATACCAGAGATTCTTCAGTGACTAGAGCAATCACAGCTTTTGAATAGCTTAAATAATGACATTAAATTTATGTTTTTAAAAAAATTGGCCAACAACTAAGCTTCTTTGAATTAGCCTTGAACTCTACTGCCAGATATTCTTTGACCAGGTATTTCTTAAGATGGGGGAGGAAGAGGAAGGAGTATGTTGTTATAATATACTTGTTTAAAAGAGTTCCCCAAATCTCAGTAAGTAGCCAATTTAGGAAGGATTTGAAGATTGGATAATAGCTGACTTTGAGATTTCTTTTTTCTTATTTATTTTATTTATCTTTTTCATAAGGAATATGAAGCCTTTTGAAGACACAATGGAGGCAGTGTACTATAGTGGAGAGATTATGGGCTTTAAAGCCAGTTGGAACCTGGGCTTGAATTGAATCACAGCTCTGCAGCTAACCAGCTGCCTGGACTTTAGTCAAGCTTCTTAATCTTTTCTTGTCTATAAAACTTGGATATTAACATACCCATTCCATAAGATTGATAATGATTAAACAAGATGACACTAAGCTTAGTGTTGAACCTGACACATGGTAGAAGCCCAGTACATGTTATCTAAGCATGAGTGGGGGGGTTAGGGGGTAACGTGGGGATAGGGACACATATGTAATAACTTAATCAATAAAAAATTTAAAAAAACTTTCTAAATTTAACAAGTAGAGGCTTTTAATAAGTAAAACTGTGACTTGGATGAGAAAATCATGAAAATCTGTTTTAATTTTATAAATTCAGAAGCTAATCTTTGAGCACTGACTAAGCACTATGGGATTTTTTTCATGTTAAACACACAGTCCTAGCAATCTAGTGGGAGAGAAAGACATGAATAATACAATTACAGAATATGGTAAGAGGTAGAAACACTGTCCTATTGGAATTGATGGGATAGAAGAGAATTCTGATATGGTGGAGAGACATTGGAAAAGTGTCTAATGTAACTTGTCTAAGAAAGTAGATATAATCTTGAAGTTATTTTTAAGGAATAGTAGGTAAATTACAGTTTGTTTTGGGGCATATTGTCTTTAAATGTTGAAACATATTTGAGCACTCAGAAGTTTGACTTAAATAATATTATCCAAGCATATGTACATAATATAAACTACTTGGTCTTAATGTTCTCATATTTCAGTTTTTATAGGAATGAATGCATCTTGGAATCTTTTGCTATCAGTGTTGACAGTGAAATATTTTGAATACTAATTGCAGTTTTGCAAGTGAATTTCATCCAAGCTCCAAAAATATAGTTTGTGCTTCTTACCAAAATCATATGGCTCACATCCATATTTAAAGAAAATGACTTTTGGTTGTTTTTTTTAAGCTCAGGAGGACTTACTGGAAATATTCAAACTTCCTTTTAAATGATTTTTCTTTTATTCCAGGGCTGCTTTGTTAAACATTGGTTTCTACTGTGCTACAAATCTTTTATAAATTCTTCATAATCAAGTCTGCTGCTTAGAATCTTCTGGCATATTGGGTTTTGCTCTGTCTTTTTGTATCTCCGACTTGTATCCTTGTGAGTTCATTTCTCTAATTGTGTTGTAGAGTTTGTTGCTTAAGCCTAATTCAGAAGTGCTCTAAAGACAAAGTGTAAAATGACTGTCAAAGACTTAACTACATGTTTTCCTTTTCCTATTTCCTGTTCTTGGTTCTTTTACTTACAATTTGCATTTTTCTAATCTTGGTATCTTAAAGCTCATGATCTATATACAAAAAAAAAAAAATAGTTACATTTGGAAGTCTAGGCCAAGGTCAGGGTCCTGTTGGCATACTGCTTGTTCACTTTAAGGACTGGAAACAATTTGAAAGACCATAGAATCCAGGAGTTGGAAAAACTTCAAAAGGTAGCTGAGTCATGGATAGGAGTATTGTAATGGAATCTTGGAATATGAAGAGTTCCAGTAACAGCTTTATCATTTAGAGGTGGCATGCCCTTTTGGACGAGTTTTTGTTTTATTTTGTCTTTGTTTTTATTTTTTACTTTTCCAAGCTTCCATTTGCTCATCTTTAAAATGAGGATATTATCTCCCTCAGGAGGTTGTTGTGATAATTAAATGAGGTAACAGATATAAAGATATTTTTAAATTATAAAATAATTGTATAAATATAAGGAAGTAGTACCAACTTCCTGTTCCAAGCCACAGTAAAAAAAAAAAAAGATGGTTTCCTTGATTTTGGGAAGAAACACTAATTCTGGGCTTCAGTAGGACTAACTGTGAACTCAGAGATGTTGAGCAAGGCATTTCTCCTCCTTGGGCATCACTTTTCTTATCTATCAGATTTGCTATCAGGCTAAGTGAACTCTAAAAGTTCTTCCAGTTCTAAAGATCCTAAGTGTACTTCCTTTCACTGTCACTCTATAATATACTTACTAGAGGCCTGATGCATGAATTTGTGCACAGGTGGGGTCCCTCGGCCTGGTCGGCGATCAAGGCCTATTGGGGGGCTGGCTGGTCAGGGTGAAAGACCCCGGGAGGTTGGCTGGCCGGCCCCTCTGATCGGGGCCTATGGGGGGGGCCAGCCAGCAGGGGGGAGGAATAGTGGCAGGGGCTGGGGGAGGGGCTGCGGGCAGCCCTGTCCCCAATCGGGGTGGGGTGGCTATCAGGGGCGGGACTGGCCAGGAGCAGGGACCACGGGAGGTTGGGGGGGCAATCAGGGCCCGGATCAGGCTGGTTGGCTGCCGCTGTGTGCATCATAGCAACCGGTTTTTCTGGTCATTCCACTGTTTGGTCACTGGGCTTTTATATATATGAAATATAAGTAACAAAATTGAAGGGAAAATATTTGTGCTCAAAATAAAGTGCCATCATAGAATTCTCCTTGTGAGTTAACTCATAATTAAGACCCAAAATGAGAATGAAGGGACCTCGATTAGCACTTCTTTCCTTCTGAGGACTAGGCCTTCCTATTAACTATTTCTATTAAGTTATATTTGCTGGTCAGGTAATAATCTGAGAAGTTTCTGTTGTTCCTGTGATAGCAAATAAATAGTTTAGATAGTAATCTTCTTGGCATTAAGCCAAATACCTTTCACATAATGATATCTTATGTAGGAGGTAGGTTTGAGCATTAAGGAATTTCCTTACATACCTACATTCATGGATTATTTCCTTCCAACATATATTTGCTGCAGTTATATATAAACATGTTACAAGAACCTGTTATGCTTATTTTGAATAGTAGTTTATATTTTCATTTAGTAAACATTTTATTGAGTGTCTGCTATATGCCAGATATTACACTAGATACTTGAATTATCTCTAATTTTCACATCACATAAATGTCAGATGTAGGTCTCCCTGCTGGAGATGGAGATACATATATAAGGATGAAGAAGCTGTTTACATTCTCACAATGACCTCTGGTTCTAGGTGCTTACTTTTTACTGAATTTCTACCAAGTTTGTTCATTTTGCAGTTTAAAATAGGAAGATAGTTTATTATCTTGCCATGCTGCACATACTATCTCTCTATTCCACAGAGCATCCATCCAGGTGTGACAACTGGCTTCTTCTTCAGTTTACACATATATTATATTCAATTGAGGTATTTGTGTATGAGGTAGATTTTAATGAAAGGGGCATATCTTTTTGCAGTATCACAAATAACTTCAGATTAACACTGAATAAATCATACCACCTGGGATTTTTTATCTTTGAACAGTTCATCTCACATAGAAGGAGAGTTTCTCATTGATTACTCTCTTATCTTTTCCCAATCTCTGATTTCCCCTATACCCTAATTTTACTTCTGATTCAATTATGTACTACATTTTAGTCCTTATTCCTTAAATGAGCCTGGGGCTTGTCTTTACATGCCCAGACTCCTCTAGGTATGTGCTCAGTAGGAAAAAAACAGGCCTACCACTCTCAGAAGCCACCCTCTTTACAAGGTAGTAGTGATTATAAACAGTAATTATTTTTCCTAATACTAAATAACACTGTAAGGGTTGGTAATAGCCTTATTTTATAGATGTGTAAACAAGCTCAAAGAATTAAATGAGTTGTTCAGGATTATTCATTTAATAAGTAACAAAGTCAGATTTTCATCTAGGTCCATTTAAATCCAAATCCTGTGTACTTTCTACCAAGTGAGAAATGATTTTTTAAAGAAAGGAAAAGATCTACTTTAAGATTCTCTGAGCTTGAAAATAAGAATATTGCTTTGAAAATTCATAACATTTGAATTCATTTGGAATGGGGACACATAGCTTTTACTATTGTAGCCCGAAGATGCTGTTTAAGAAGTTAGGGAAACATAATAAGTGAAAAGTTTCAGTAATTTAAAAAATCCTGCCCCGTATCAGATAAGGCAATTATTATAATTAATTAAATTTTATATTTTAAAAAATTTTATCTTTTAAAATCTATTTAACTGAATAAATATTTTTAATTATAACTTTATCATTGTATTTTTAATAGTTTTTGTAATACCTATTCTTTTTTATTACAGAGACAATTAAAGGCAGATGCTAAAAAAGCTATTGGAAGGCTTCAACTACGCACACTGAAACAAGGGGACAAGGTACATTTGTGACATAAAATGCCTTTTGTTTTAAAGCAATGCTTAGCAAGCCATTGTTAAAGCTAAATGTTCTTCCAAAGTAGTATTTTCATTTGAATTTATAAATCTTAACTTTTAAAATTTATTCAATGTTGAAGATAGGCTGAATAATGACTCCCAAAGCTATCTAGGTTCTAGTCCCTGAACTTGTAAATATTACTTTATATGGCAAAAAAGAAATTTTACATATGTGATTCAATTAAGGAAGGATCTTGAGATGGGGAGGTTATCCTGGATTATCCAGGTGAATCCTAAATATAATCACAGTATCATTGTTAGAGGGAGGAAGGGGCAGATTTGACTACAGTACATGGAAACAAGAGGTTGGGTGGTGACACAAGAAGGAGGCCATGAGTCAAGGAATGCAGACACCCTCTAGAATCTGGAAAAGGTAAGGAAAGGGATTCACCCCTGAAGTCTTCAGAAATAGCACAGCACTGCCAACACCTTGATTTTTTAAATTATGATTTCCAAGGCAATAAGAAAATAAATTTGTTATTTAAACCATAAAGTAATAGTAAATTGTTTTAGCAACAATAGGAAACTAATACAATGCTTCAATATAGCTTTACTTAAATAATTAGGTTCAGGTTAAGACAGTTGAAAACTACCATTAATGTGTAAATTGTGTATCAAAAATATAGAATTTATTGAAATAAAAAAATACCAATTCACTAAAATAAAAAATGAATAAATAGATTTTCTAGTAGCCACATTAAAAAGTTTTAAAAAGACAAATTAATTTTAATGCCTAGTATAATATATCTAAAATATAATCATTTCAACATGTGATCAATATATAATTATTAATGCAATATTTTACATTTATATTTTACTAAGTCTTTAACATCTAGTGTATATTTTATACTTATGGCACATTTCAGTTCAAATCAGTCACATTTCAGGCACATGTGGTAGTGGCTACTGAATTAGACAGCACAAGTTTGAAAAATGAGCACATTGGACTAATCATCTCTAGGGTTTTCTCTATGCCATGTCATGTTATGTTGCTTCTGCTGCTCTTCATTTTAAATCAGCTATAGTATAAAAGTGTATATGTGGCTTGTTGGTTGGTGAGATCAGAATGTTAGAGTGATAACAACTATGGTCATAAGTTTAAGCTTAACAATCAGTAAGATCTGTGCCGATATGTAGATGTGGCTTTTAATGTTACACCAGTTGGTCATAAGTAGTATAGGGTATGTGGACAGAGTGGGTAGTTGTATAAATTTTCATAACATAGGTCAGCATGTTCTAGTACATGAAATGATAAACATAAAAATACCCTTTATAATAGCACCAAAACCATTAAATACTTAGGTATAAATCTTACAAAATATGCATAAGATTTATATGCTGAAAACTGCAAAACATAAAAGAAAAAAGAAATCAAGGAAGACGTAAATAAATGTGCATGGGTCAGAATACTAACTGTTGTCAAAATATCAATTCCCCCCAAAAAACTAATCTGTTTATTCAATGTAGTTTCAATCAAAATCCTAGTTGTCAATCAAAATTGACAAGTTGATTATAAGGAAATCAAAAGAATTACAATAACCAAAGCAATTTTTGTAAAGAAGAACATTTGGATGACTCACATTACCTGATTTTCAGAATTATTTTTTTAAGATATTGTGATATTGGAGAAAGGAGAGATCTTTATTTAAATCAATGGAATAGAAGAGAAAGTCCAGAAAGAGACCAGCATATATATGGTTAATTGATTTTGACAAAGGTGGAAAGGCAATTCAATAAAGAAAAATAGCCAATTGTTGGGTCTCTATATGCAATGATTGAATATCCATATGCAAAAGTGAACCTCAATCCATACTTTATACCCTTTGTGAAAATTAACTCAAAATGGATCACAGGCCTAAATATAAAACCTAGAACTATGAAATTTTTAGAGGAAAACTTCAGAGAAAAATATCTTCATGGCTTGGGTTAGGCAAAAATTACTTAGATGTGATACCAAAAACATGCCCATTAAAGAAAAAAAATGAGAAATTTAACTGTCAAAATTAAGAATTTTTACTCTTTGAAAGACACTGTTAAGAGAATGAAAAGACTGCCCTGACTGGTTTGGCTCAGTGGATAGAGTGTCGGCCTGCAGACTGAAGGGTTCCAGGTTCGATTCCGGTCAAGAGCATGTACCTTGGTTGCGGGCAAATCCCCAGTAAGGAGTGTGCAGGAAGCAGCTGAGTCGATGTTTCTAACTCTCTATCCCTGTCCTTCTCCCTTCCTCTCTGTAAAAAAAATCAATAAAATATATTTTTTTAAAAAAAAGAATGAAAAGACAAGCAACAGACTGGGAGAAAATATCTGCAAACCCCATATCTGATAAAAAGCTGTATCCAGAATGTATGAAGAACTCTCAAGACTCAACAGTAAAAAAACAAGCAACCTAGTGAAAAATGGGCAAAACAGACATGTTACCACATGGATGGCAAAAAAGCACATAAAAGGATGCTCAACATCATTAGTCATTAGGGAAATGCAAATAAAAACCACAATGCGATAACACAGCACATTCATTAGAATGGCTAAAACAAATACAATTGACAATACCAAGAGCTGGCCAAGATATGGAAAAACTGGAACTCTCATGCATTTGCTGGTGAGAATGCAATGTACAGCCAGTTTGGAAAACAGTTTGGCGGTTCTTTATGTAGTCAAATATGCACTTTGCAAACAACACAGCAATCACACTACTAAATATTTACCCTAGAGGGAAAAAAATGTGTTCACATAAAAACTTGTACACAATTGTTCAGCTTTATTAATAATTACCAACAATGGGAAAGAACCCAAATGTCCCTTAATTGGTGAATGGATAAATAACTGTGGTACATTGATATCCCGGAATACTGGTTAGCAATATAATGGGAGGGGACCCTACCAATACACACAACAATATGAATGACTCTCAAATGCATTATGTTAACTGAAAGAAGTCAGACTCAAATGCAGGAGTCCATTTAGAAATTCTAGAAAAGCCAAAAGCATAGAAACTAAAAACAGATCAGTGGTTGCCAGAGGGTGGGGGTAAAAGGAGAGGTAACTACAAAGGGGTACAGAGGAATTTGTTGAGGTAATAAAACTATTTTATATTTTGATTGTGGTGGTGATTAAGTGGCATGTTTGTCTAAACTTGCAAAACTGCATACTAAAAAGAGTGAATTTTACTGTATGTGAATTATATCTTAATTTTCTTTAAATTGCCCTAGCCGGTTTGGCTCAGTGGATAGAGTGTGGGCCTGCGGACCAAAGGGTTGCAGGTTCGATTCCAGTTAAGGGCCGGTACCTCAGTTGCAGGCTCCTCTCTGGCCCGGGCCCTGGTCAGGGCTCATGCAGGAGACAACCAATTGATTTGTTTCTCTAACATCGATATTTCTCTCTGTCTTTCTCGCTTCCATTCTCTTAAAAAAAATCAATGGAAAAATATTCTAGGGTGAGGATTAAATAATAATAATAAAAATAAATAAATGGAACAACATAGCTAAAGAATTGTACAAATGGCATTTTGTAAATTAAATCTAGGAAAAGGGTTTAAATAAGTGCTCCATGTTTTTCTTTGTGCTATTCCCCTTTTAGATAACTTTATTCTTTTACATTTTTAAGTCTAAATAATTTTATTTTAAATTGCAATTATGTAATGCAGTGTAATCAACTGTACTCACCATGTTTTAATTAGATCCTCAGACCTTATAGCTGAAAGTTTGTACCCTTTTACCAACTTCTGCCAATTTCCTCCACCTCCAGTCCCTGGCAACCACATTTCTACTCTCTGTTTCTATAAGTTTGACATTTTAGTGTAAATAATTTTAAATTGCTTATTAAACAGTCATTTAGTGATATGATGTTCTTCTTTCTATAGGAATTTATGCAATTTAAGACATGTATATTCTGATCTTGTTCTGTAGTTTAATGTATTGTTTCTTATCCATTAGAGTAACAATAACTATTTGCTCATAGGAAATTGGTCCTGATGGAGATAGTTGTGCTGTGTGTATTGAACTGTATAAACCAAATGATTTAGTGCGCATCTTAACCTGCAAGTAAGTTTGATTTTCATTTATATCATCAATAAGAATAGCTGATTTACAAAAATGATTGTAATGGGGGAAACTATTTTGAATATTTCCAAGTTTATGTAAATAAAGTGTTTATTTATTTATTAAATTTTGTTTTATTGCTTAAAGTATTACAAAGCGTATTACATATGTCTCCTTCCCCCCCCCCTTGACCTTCCCCCGGCCTCCCCTACCCCCTAAAGTATTTTGTTATTTTCATTTAAATATAGGAGAATGCTTTATTTTTAATAATATTGAAATTGATATATGGCTAATTATATAAAGTGTCCATAATTTGATAAAATTTGTAAACGAGTTTCATATAAAACTGAGAACCTAGTCAGCACCACAATTATACTGTATATATACTAGGTTATTTAAATTCATGCTAGCAATTCTATTAAGGAAAAAACATAACATCAACTTATTAGTGCCTATTTGGAAGAATTCATTCTTTTGTGGGTTTTTTTATTTATTATCTCTCTCCTGAAAGTTGTTCTTAACACTCTTTCTTTTAGCTACTAAAAAGTGGTGCCCTAAGCATGTATAATATTGCCTAAAGAATCAGCACTATGTTGTATTCAATACTGTATTGTACTATATTATTGGGAATGACCAACCGTACCATTTTACAGTTAGGGAATGACAAGATAATTAAGATCTGAAATACTGAACAAAGTCTTAGGACAGCAGTGTCTTAGTCATTTTTTGAGTAATGAGTATTGAAACTATATCTTTTGAAGCTAGAATAATAGGGCTTTTATATTAAAAAATACTATATTATGAAATTTCCAAATTTTGCTTCTGTGGCTCCTTCTTGGTATATATGCTGTAATACAGCTAATTTCAACCCATAGGCCACAAGAATTTTTAAAACGTGCAATACCTGACTACTTAGTTAGGGGCACTGATCTCTTTTCCCTTAAATTGTCAAATAAAAAATGACAATTGCCAACACAATAGCTGTCTGGTATGAATGAATCAAAATTATACCTAGTTTTTTGTCAGATTGGCAAAAAAAAATCATATATTTTTTGGTGTGCCACAGAATTTGAGTAACTAGTTTATGTGTGCCATGAGATGAAAAAGGTTGAAAATTGCTGCTTGTAATAGTGTGTTTAAAAGATAAAAAACAAACATCTGTTAAAAGACTAAGTGAAATTACAGGGTAACCTATTAGTACATTAGGCAAAGTGTTGTTGCTATTTCACAACTGATAAATTATTTTTTTTCCTTCATTAGCCATATTTTCCATAAGACATGTGTTGATCCATGGCTGTTAGAACATAGGACTTGCCCCATGTGCAAATGTGATATACTCAAAGCTTTGGGAATTGAGGTAAACATTACTAAACTCTTTATATGAAGGAACTCAAGCAATGTATTATTTATGTATCTGGGCTTCAGGAGAATAACATCCTTATTTTTTAGCTATGTGATGTGCTAGACTTACAGTGTATACCAAAAATTGAACCTATTTATATCATAGTGACAGTAAGGTGCCATATTGAACTACCTCCATTTTCTGTCTTTCCCCCTTTTCTCACATGTACTTATTTTTTGGTCAGAATTTGAAGTAATGTTCTTATAAACTACCAACTGGCTTGTAGTACCCCTTTCTCATTTTTACTGTCTTACTATTCCATAGCAACCAAACTTGCAGATAAATGAGCTTCTATAGTTTCAGAAAGTATAAGTAATCCTATCTAATAAAGAGTAATGTGCAAATTGACCGTCACTCCAACACAAGATGGCTGCCCCCATGTGGACACAAGATGGCCGCCACAAGATAGCCTGCAGGGGAGGGCAGTTGTGGGTCAGCAGGCCAGCAGGGAAGGGCAGATAGGGGTGACCAGGCCTGCGGGAGAGGGCAGTTGTGGGCCATCAGGCCAGCAGGGGAGGGCAGTTAGGGGCGACCAGGCTGGCAAAGGGAGGGCAGTTGGGGGCGACCAGGCCTGCAGGGGAAGGCAGTTGGGAGCAATTGGCCAGCAAGGGAGCAGTTAGGCGTCAATCACGCTGGTAGGGGAGTGGTTAGGGGTGATCAGGCTGGCAGGGGAGTGGCTAGGGGGTGATCAGGCTGGCAGGGGAGTGGCTAGGGGGTGATCAGGCTGGCAGGGGAGTGGCTGGGGGGTGATCAGGCTGGCAGGCAGAGTGGTTAGGGGCAATCAATCAGGCAGGCAGGTGAGCGGTTGGGAGCCAGCAGTCCTGGATTGTGAAAGGATCCCAGATTGGAGAGGGTGCAGGCTGGGCTGAGGGACACACATCCCCGTGCACGTATTTCATGCACTGGGCCTCTAGTAAATTATAATTATACTAGAAGCCCAGCACGCGAAATCACATGGCCCTGCCCACCCTTGCACTCCTTGCTGGGCCCACTTTGCCACGCCCACCCATCTGCTACGCCACCCGCCCCCCACCTGCCAGCCTTGCTGTGATTGGAGCCTGTGGGCCATGCTGCGTGAGCCAAAATCACGCGAGATTCCAGACCTGCCGCACAAGGCAGGATCCCAGACCCCAGACATGCTGTGTGAGGTGGGACCCCAAATCCCAGACCTGCCACGTGAAGTGGGACCCCAGATCCCAGACCCGCCACACAAAGTGGGACCCCAGACCTGTTGCACATGGCAGAACCCCAGATCCATTGTGCCGGCAAGACCCATCAATGCACCTCCTGGTGACCAGTTATTTGGTCATTACGGCATTAAAACCATGGGCTTTTTATATATATAGATTTGGTAAATGAAAAAAACTACCTCTTCCACAGTACACACAACAGAAAGTCAAACTCAACAAAATATTCCTGATTTGAGGAGATATAGAATACAGTAATTCTCAATTCCCTTAAGAACAGCATAATATTTTTTTAAAATATATTTTATTGATTTTTTACGGAGAGGAAGAGAGAGGGATAGAGAGTTAGAAACATCGATGAGAGAGAAACATCGATCAGCTGCCTCCTGCACACTCCCTACTGGGGATGTGCCTGCAACCAAGGTACATGCCCTTGACCGGAATCGAACCTAGGACCCTTCAGTCCGCAGGCCGACGCTCTATCCACTGAGCCAAACCGGTTAGGGCGCATATTTTTTTTTATTGCCTACCTTGTACCAGGCATTGTATTATGAAGTACTGGGATCACCCAGATGAATATGTCAGGTGTGATGAAAATCTCCTTGTAAAATCTTTTGCCCATCAATGGACCCAATTACTCCAACTGCTCTGGCTGAAACCAGCAAGAGAGTTTTTGTGATTATTAAAAGGCATTATATGTTTTGTTTTTTTTTTAAATATATTTTATTGATTTTTTACAGAGAGGAAGGGAGAGAGATAGAGAGTTAGAAACATCGATGATGAGAGAAACATCGATCAGCTGCCTCCTGCACATATCCTACTGGGGATATGCCAGCAACCCAGGTACATGCCCTTGACCGGAATCGAACCTGGGACCTTTCAGTCCGCAGGCCGACGCTCTATCCACTGAGCCAAACCGGTTTCAGCGGCATTATATGTTTAAAAGGTTAAAAGCATTTCTGTAGCCCAGCCAGCATGACTCAGTAGCTGAGTGTTGACCTATGAACCAGGAGGTCAAGGTTCAATTCCAGGTCAGGGCATATGCCTGGGTTGTAGGCTCGATCCCTAGTATGGGGTGTGCAGGAGTCAGCCAATTAATGGTTCTTTCTCATCATTGATGTTTCTCTCTCCCGCTTCATTCCTCTCCGAAATCAATAAAAATATATTTAAAAGAAAAACCATTGCTGTAATAAGTCACCTATGAATACACTTTGTATGATATGTCAAAGAAGAGCATGTACTCTGAGACTTTTAATTTGTTCAAATGTTTTCCAAAGGTGGATATTGAAGATGGATCAGTGTCTTTACAAGTCCCTGTATCCAATGAAACTTCTAATAGTGCCTCTCCTCATGAAGAAGATAATCGCAGTGAGACTGCATCATCTGGATATGCTTCAGTTCAGGGAGCAGATGAACCGCCTTTGGAGGAACATGTGCAGTCAGCAAGTAAGCACCATGCTGAGGGTCAAGTGCCCCACAAATGATACCTTGTGGTTCTTAGCACTTGTTCCATTCGTCCATTAATACATTTCAGGTTTTTTTCTATGAACAACAATGCAATGCAGGATGAATCCCTTCCTTAGCTTAATATACATATATTCAAATGTACCTGAAGCAAATGACATACCTCAGGAGTGGGAATTACTCACAGAAGAAAAAGGTTTATTGGAAAGTTTCTTTCTGATACATTTAAGTGTTGGCTTGTTAATTTACAGAGGCTAGGACAAAACTTTAAATTTTATAAGCCATTGTTTATTGCAGACCAATCAGCAATTAAAAAAGGAGTTCTTAAATGATAAAAATAGAATTCAATTTACAAAAGCTTGATTTATATACAAGTCCTCAAGAACCCATCTTTTGCACAGATTGAAACTTTGCTTAAGAATAGTGTGTGCTGCCACCTGTTGATTATTTACAATGAAATGAACAAACCTTGGAAACTAACATTGAATACAATAGTGCCCTCTTATCCCTGTTTTCGCTTTCCAAGGTTTCAATTGCCTACAGTCAACCACAGACTGAAAATATTAAATGGAAAATTCTAGAAATAAGCAATTCATAAGTTTTACACTGTGTGCTGTTCTAAGTAGTGTGATGAAATCTAAGCTCCATGCATATTAGTCACTTAGTAGCCACTTCAGTTATCAAGTCAACTGTCCCTGTATTGCAGTGCTTGTGTTCAACCAATCTTTATAATAGCCTAATGCTATGTCACAATACCTATGTCATTCACCTCACTTCATCTGAACACATAGCATTTTATCATCTCACATCATTGCAAAAAGGGTGAGTAGTGTACAATAAGATATTTTAAGAAAGCACATTCATTTGACTTTTATTACAGTATATTGTTATAATTGTTCTATTTTATTCTTAATTTGTTAATCTTTTACTATGCCTAATTTATAAATTAAACTTTATTGTATGTATATATGCATAAGAAAAAACATAATATATATAAAATTCTGAACTATCTGCAATTTCAGGCATCCACTGGGAGGTCTTAGAACATATTCCCTGTGGACAAGGGGAAACTACTGTATATTATTTTGAAAATTCATGTGGATCAGTATTGCAGCTTAGTAATACCATAGTAGTAGAGAAATTTTAGGGAATTCAGTGACTTTTTTTTTCTTAGAAAACCTCTATACCAGTGGTTCTCAATCTTCCGGCCCTTTAAATATAGTTCCTCATGTTGTGACCCAACCATAAAATTATTTTCATTGCTACTTCATAACTGTAATGTTGCTACTGTTATGAATCGTAATGTAAATATCTGATATGCAGGATGGTCTTAGGCGACCCCTGTGAAAGGGTCGTTCGACCGCCAAAGGGGTTGCGACCCACAGGTTGAGAACCGCTGCTCTATATAAAATATTTTCCCTGATTTTAACTTCCAACTTTTTCATGGTTTTTGATGGTTTGAAATGTTTTTATTTTTTTTTTGAAATTTTTTTTTCTTAATCTATATCTATATCTATATCTATATCTATATCTAATCTATATCTATCTATATGTAATCTAATCGGTCCTAATGGTGTTCCAGTCACAACCAGAGCTGGTGAGCAGAGATGGGGGTGGGGACTTCCACTCCCACCACAGGCACTCACAGGCTTGCCTAGCGGTAACTTCAGGCTACCTCAGAGATGGAGGCCGCTCCCGATGGAGGCACACACAGGCAGAAGCTGGTGGGTGGGGACCGGGGTGGTGACTTCTGCCCCCAGCGGAGGCACACGCAGGCCTGCCCAGCACTAACATCACGTTGCCTGTGTGCATCCCTGCCCAGCACTGAGGTGAAGCTGCCTTTCAGAATATAACTTCAGCCATCAAAGACCACCCCAAATGTTTTTTCTTGGATTGTCCAGATGGTAGTGGAAAAACATATCTTTATAAAGTTTTAATACATTATATTAGAGGTCATGGTGTTACTGTTTTACCCACAGTGTCTACAGGAATTGCTGCAAATTTACTTCTCCATGGAAGAACCTTTCATTCCCAATATAAATTACCGATTCCATTAAATGAAACTTCAATTTCTAGACTCAATATAAAGAGTGAAGTTGCTAAAACCATTAAAAAGGCCAAACTTCTCATTATTGATTAGTGCACCATGGAATCCAGGCATGCTATAAATGCCATAGACAGATTACTAAGAACAATTATGAATTTGAATGTTGCATTTGGTGGGAAAGTTCTCCTTCTCGGAGGGGATTTTCGACAATGTCTCAGTATTGTACCGCATGCTATGCGATCGGCCATAGTGCAAACGAGTTTAAAGTAGTATAATGTTTGGGGATGTTTCAGAAAGTTGTCTCTTACAACAAATATGAGATCAGAGAATTCTACTTATAGTGAATGGTTAGTAAAACTTGGAGATGGCAAACTTGATAGCAGTTTTCATTTAGGAATGGATATTATTGAAATCCCCTGTGAAATGATTTGTAATGGATCTATTATTGAAGCTACCTTCAGAAATAGTATATCAATAAATAATATTAAAAATATATCTAAACGTGCAATTCTTTGTCCAAAAAATGAGCACGTTCAAAAATTAAATGAAGAAATTTTGGATATACCCAATGGAGATTTTCACACATATTTGAGTGATAATTCCATTCATTCAACAGATGATGCCGAAAAGGAAAATTTTACCATCGAATTTCTTAATAGTATTACTCCTTCAGGAATGTCGTGTCATAAATTAAAATTGAAAGTGTGTGCAATCATCATGCTACTGAGAAATCTTAATGGTAAATGGGGTATTTGTAATGGTACTAGATTTATTATGAAAAGATTGTGACCTAACATTATCAAAGCTGAAGTATTAACAGAATCTGTAGAGGGAGAGGTTGTTCTGATTCCAAGAATTGATTTGTCCCCATCTGACATTGGCCTCCCATTTAAATTAATTCGACAACAGTTTCCCATGATGCCAGCATTTGTGATGACTATTAATAAATCACAAGGACAAACTCTAGAAAGAGTAAGAATATTCCTACCTGAACCCGTTTTTGAACATGGTCAGTTATATGTTGCTTTCTCTCAAGTTCGAACAGCATGTGATGTTAAAGTTGTAAATACTTCATCACAAGGGAAATTAGTCAAGCAAACTGAAAGCGTTTTCACTCTTAATGTGATATATAGGGAGATATGGGGGCGGGAGACTTATTCTAAAAAGTTTAATCACTTTATCAGTCATTGTTTGCATCACTGTTGTTTTCATATCATGTTTTTGTTTTTATATCATGTCTTTTTTGTTGTTACATCATTTTGTTATTGTTTATTTATTAATAAGTTTATATATTATTTTCATATACATTTTACTAATCTCCTTTCATCTCTGACACTTCTATTATAGAGAAAGGGCAAATAGGAATATTAAAATATTTCCTCTAGCCCTGACTGGTTTGACTCAGTGGATAGAGCATCAGCCTGTGAACTGAAAGGTCCCAGGTTTGATTCCAGTCAAGGGCATGTACCTTGGCTGTGGGCATATCCCCAGTGGGGGGTGTGCAGGAGGCAGCTGATGTTTCTCTCTCATTGATGTTTCTAACTCTCTATTCCTCTCCCTTCCTCTCTGTAAAAAAATCAATAAAATATATTAAGAAAATAAAAAGTAAAATAAAATATTTCCTCTAATGAATTCCCTTTAAATGTGCACAAATTTCATGCACCGGGCCACTAGTCTATAATGAAAGGGTAATATGTTAATTAGACCAGACATCTTCCAGATGTCATTCTGGGCATCCTTCCAGAGGAAGCTGGGTGGAGGGAAGCCAGTCTGGGTCCCGGGTCCCTACAGACGGCCAGAGCAAAGCCAGTGCCCGCAGCTGGGGAAGAAAGGTTTAATTTTTATTTTTTTATAAGAATTATTTTTTTATTAAATCTTTATTATTCAGATTATTACAGTTGTTCCTCTTTTTTCCCCCCATAGCTCCCCTCCAGCCGGTTCCCACCATACCCTCTGCCCTTACTCCCCCACCACACACACACTGTCCTCATCTATAGGTGTACAATTTTTGTCCAGTCTCTTCTCACACCCCCCACACCCCTTTCCCCCCAAGAATTGTCAGTCCACTCCCTTTCTATGCCCCTGATTCTATTATATTCACCAGTTTATTCTGTACATCAGATTTTTTATCCACTTGATTTTTAGATTTACTTGTTGATAGATGCGTATTTGTTGTTCATAATTTGTATCTTTACCTTTTTCTTCTTCTTCCTCTTCTGAAAGAATACCTTTCAGCATTTCATCTAATACTGGTTTGATGATGATGAACTCCTTTAGCTATTTTCTTATCTGTGAAGCTCTTTATCTGACCTTCAATTATGAATGATAGCTTGGCTGGGTAAAGTAATCTTGGTTGTAGGTTCTTGCTATTCATCACTTTGTATATTTCTTGCCACTCCCTTCTGGCCTACATAGTTTCTGTTGAGAAATCAGCTGACAGTCCTATGGGTACTCCCTTGTAGGTAACTAACTGTTTTTCTCTTGCTGCTTTTAAGATTCTCTCTTTGTCTTTTGCTCTTGGCATTTTAATTATGATGTGTCTTGGTGTGGTCCTCTTTGGATTCCTTTTATTTGGGGTTCTCTGTGCTTCCAGGACTTATAAGTCTATTTCTTTCACCAGGGAGGGGAAGTTTTCTGTAATTATTTCTTCAAATAGGTTTTCAATATCTTGCCCTTTCTCTTCTTCTGGCACCCCCATAATTTGGATGTTGGTGTGCCTGAAGTTGTCCCAGAGGCTCCTTACACTTTCTTCATATTGTTGGATTCTTTTTTCTTTTTTCTTTTCCGGTTGGGTGTTTTTTGCTTCTTCATATTTCAAATCTTTGACTTGATTCTTGCAATCCTCTAGTCTGCTGTTGGATCTCTGTATATTATTCTTTATTTCAGTCAGTATATGCTTAATTTCTAGTTGGTCCTTTTTCATATCCTTGAGGGTCTCACTAGATTTATTGAGGGTCTCACTAAATTTATCGGAGGTTTCTGGAAAATTCTAGAAAAACCTTATAACCGTGGTTTTGAACTCTATATCCAGTCGTTTGTTTTCCTCCATTTCTGTCATTTGTGACCTTTTTCTTTGTCTCCACATTTTGGCTGTTTCCCTGTGTTGATAGAGTGGCTTTGTGTGCTAGGTGTCCTATAGGGCCCAGTGGTTCAGCCTTCCTAATTACTTGAGGTGGACACTCTTGGTGCACCCCTTTGTGGGCTTTGTGCACAGTCTTGTTGTAGTTAAGCCTTGATTGTTGTAGGTATCACTGGGAGGAATTGACCTCCAGGCCAATTGTCTGTGAGAATCAGCTGTGTCTATGATGGGAGAACTTCTGTGCTGGAGACACCCTGATGGGGCAAGACTTGCTTCAGTGGGGCTTTGGTACTCACTGAGTCTGCCCCCTGAGTGTGTCCCTTATGGATCTGAGGCGTTTTAATCTGGATGGTCTCATTCTGACCACTGGGTACACTGGCTCTTGGATCTCTAAGGAGGTGCTAATTTAGCCTCTGCCTGAGGCTACCCAGCAGGAGCTATGGAGAGATCTGCAGATTCCTCTTCTCTGTTTGGTGTTTGGAGGTTCCCAGATGAGGCCCAGCTCTGAAGCAATGCAAGCTGCTATGGGTCCTTGGGCCTTCTTTTGGATGTTCTGGGTCTCTCTGAACCAGCTGCAGTTTGTTAGGCAATTTTAGATTGCAAAGGGCCAGGCCATTCATATGCAAAAGCCTCTGCACACAGCTTGGGTGGGGTGGGGTCTCAGGGAATCAACAGGGTGGAGCAAACAGCTATGGCTGATCCTCAGCCCTACCCTAAGAGGCGCTGGGTCTCAGTATCCCTTGGTAATTACTGCAAGCACCTCTGAGAGAAAGCTGCGCTCGAGTTCCACCTGATGCGAGACAGTCCACTTTCTCCCCGTATGAGTCTGGGTCCCCAGAGACTCGCCCAGAACTGGAGTTCAGAGCAGTCGGGAGCTTGTGTCTCCTTCCTGATTGACAAAGACAACCATGTCCTCAGTTGCTAGCCCTTTCCACGTTTGCCTCTGTACCTCTGCACTTTACTTCCGCATCTCCTCTGAGTCTCAATGTGCTTTTCTCTTTCCTTCTAGTTGTAGAATTTCTTCTCAGTCAGCCTTCCTGTGGTTCTGGATGTTGTCCGTTTTGTCTTTTAGTTGTAGTTTTGAAGTGATTGTGCGAGGCAGCAATTTCAGGTGTTTACCTATGCTGTCATCTTGGTTTCTCCAGGAAGGTTTACTCTTGCAAGAATTTTCATGCATTGGGCCTCTAGTTTAGAGATAAACTAATTCTGGCATAGAGGTAGAAGAAAACCTAAATGTCAAGATGACTTGTGAAATGTCAAATGTCAGCTTCCTATGACATAAACCAGGGGTCCTCAAACTTTTTAAACAGGGGGCCAGTTCACTCTCCCTCAGACCATTGGAGGGCCAGATTATAGTTTTAAAAAAAAACTATGAACAAATTTCTATGCACACTGCACATATCTTATTTTGATGTAAAAAAACAAAACGGGAACAAATACAATATTTGTATTTGCATGTGGCCTGCGGGCTGTAGTTTGAGGATTCCTGACATAAACCTTTGTCCTCTGTAGGCTTATCAGTGCCATAGATACCATTTCTGAAGATCTCAGGAGGTATATTATATAAATGCAAACCTTTTATTGCATGTAATCTAATCTTCAGACATATCCTAGAGTATAACGTCATCATAATAATCTTAATAATCTCTGGATTAATCAGCCTATTACAGGAAATCATTATATATTTGCCCCAGATGAGATTATGAGATTTTGTCTGCATAACTATGTGGTAATAGAATTCAGGGAAGATAAAGAGAGTGTACAAGATAACTCAGTTTATTGCTAGTCTTGTTTTATAAAGTCCCAACCTTTTTTGGTGCTCTGTTCTTGTGGGAGAGGATGGTAAGCACAACAGTTTTTGCAGGGAATTTGAGAAACAAATGAAATGATGATCCATGTTTCTCCTCCTCTATTCTTTATTTTTTCTTTATGGATTAAGGTAGCTTACCTAATAATAGACAAACATGTAAATTGACCATCCCTCTGCTATGCTCACTATCCAATCAGGAGAGTATGCAAATTAACCCAACAAAGATGGTGGTTAATTTGCATACATAGGCACCCAGCGGCCTGGATCCTGGGAGCATCATTGGGAACCCAGGTCACTCTGAGGTAGGCCACGTGTGGGCCCTGAGCAGCCTAGGAAGGGCCTGAGCCAGGGGGCTCCTGGGCATGTCCTGAGCCTGGGATCAGAGCTGAGGGGGACCCTTCCCAGGCCTAACGCCTTGGCCAGAGGCCTTAGGCCTGGGCAGGGGCTGAGCTGGCAATCAAAGGGAGCTGGGGGTCCCCTGCCCAAGCCTAAAGCCCTGGCCAGAGGCCTTAGGCCTGGGCAGGCGCCGAGGCAGCGATCGGAAGAAGCTGTAGGTCCCCTGCCCAGGCCCCATGGCTTTAGGCCTGGGCAGGGGCCAAGCCGGGGATTGGTGTGAACTACAGAGAAACACCTTTTCTGACCACTCATTGGCTAAGCTCCCTGTATGCCACTGGTAATATTCTTAGTAACTTGGGTAATAAGAACCAAGAAGGTGACCTAGGGTTTTTCCACCACACTCCTGGAGAAAAAAATGAAGGTCTGCTGCTATAGGGCTAAGAAATGTCATATCCTGTCCTAGCCGGTTTGGCTCAGTGGATAATGCTTCGGCCTGCCGACTGCAGGGTCTGGGTTCAATTCTGACCAAGGGCATGTACTTAGGTTGCAGGCTCCTCCCTGGCCTGGGCCCAGGTCAGGGCTCATGCAGGAAGCAACCAATCAAAGTGTTCCTCTCACTTTGATGTTTCTCTCTGTCTTTCCCTTTCTCTTCCACATTCTCTAAAAATCAATGGAAACATATCCTCGGGTGAGGATAAAAAAAATAATAAAGAAAGAAATGTCATATCCTATGAAAGATACATCTTGAAAATGCCTAAAGAAAATTGTCATTTTTTCATGGTGAAGGGACTGGAGTCTGTCTTGATGAAAACACCTTGGTGGCTGCGGTGACTGGCAGTGGCTGCAGCAGTGGGGTGATGGGGCTGGTGCCTTCCCCTGATCAGCCAGACTGCAGCTTAAGCCCGCTCCCCAAGGGGAGCAGGGACCGGGCCTAAGCCATCAGTAGGACATCCCCTGAGGGCTCCCAGTATGTGAGAGGGGGCAGGCTGGGCTGAGGGACCCCCCCCCCCAGTGCATGAATTTCATGCACCGGACCCCTAGTTACATATATGTCCTTATCCCCCCCATTGCCCCCCCACACCCCTTCCCCATGCCCTCACCCCCCTGGTGTCTGTGTCCTTTCCATGCATACAAGTCCTTTGGTTGATTTTTCCCCATTACCCCCGCCCTCCCTTGCCTTTCCTCTGAGGTTTGATGGTCTGATCCATGCTTCTCTGTCTCTGGATCTGTTTTTGTTCATCAGTTTATGTTGTTCATTTTATTCCACAAATACGTGAGATCATATGATATTTACCTTTCTCTGACTGACTTATTTCGCTTAGCATAATGCTCTCCAGTTCCATCCATGCTGTTGCAAATGGTAAGAATTTCCTTCTTTTTTACCACAGCATAGTATTCCATTGTGTAGATGTACTACAGTTTTCTAATCTACTCATCTGCTGATGGGCACTTAGGCTGTTTCCAAATCTTAGCTATGGTAAATTGTGCTGCTATCAACATAGGGGTGCATATATCCTTTCTGATTGGTGTTTCTAGCTTCTTGGGATATATTCCTAGAAGTGGGATCACTGGGTCAAATGGGAGTTCCATTTTTAGTTTTTTGAGGACACTCCATACTGTTCTCCACAGTGGCTGCACCAGCCTGCATTCTCACCAGCTGTGCACAGGGTTCCTTTTTCTCCTCATCCTCACCAGCACTTGTCATTTGTTGATTTGTTGGTGATAGCCATTCTGACAGGTGTGAGATGGTACCTCATTGTTGTTTTGATTTGCATCTCTCAGATGATTAGTGACTTTGAGCATGTTTTCATATGTCTCTTGGCCTTCCTTATGTCCTCTTTCGAAAAGTATCTATTTAAGTCCGTTGTCTATGTTTTTGATTGGGTTGTTTATCTTTCTTTTTTTAAGTTGTATGCGTTCCCTGTAAATGTTGGAAATTAAACCCTTACTGGTGATAACATTGGCAAATATGTTCTCCCATGTAGTGGGCTGTCTTGTTCTGTTGATGGTTTCTTTTGCTGTACAGAAGCTTTTTATTTTGATGTAGTCCCATTTGTTTAATTTCTCTTTAGTTTCCATTGCCCTAGGAGCTGTATCAGTGAAGAAATTGCTTTGTCATATGTCTGAGATTTTGCTTCCTGTGTTTTCCTCTAATATTTTTATGGTTTCCCATCTTATGTTTGAGTCCTTTATGCATTTTGAGTTTATTTTTGTGTATGGTTTAAGTTGGTGGTCTAGTTTCATTTTTTTGCACGTGTGTGTCTAATTTTCCCAACACCATTTATTGAAGAGAATATCTTGACTCCATTTTATGTTCTTGCCTCCTTTGTGAAATATTAATTGAGCATAGTGGTTTGGCTCGATTTCTGGGTTCTCTATTCTATTCCATTGATCTATATTCCTCCTCTATTCCTCATCTGGATGAATGATAGTAACACCCACCCAGGTGCCTCAAACCTGAAACTAGGGAAATCCTTGATTCTTCCCTCTCCCCTTTCTATTGATTCAACATCCTTTTTCTCTAACCAATTCCCTAATTTCCAACCTTAATTTCACAGTCATAGCTTGAGTCACTATCTTCTCTCTGCCCATTTCTTCCCTCTGCCTCCCCCCAAAATTGGAGAAGCCCAGTCTAACTCCTGTTCCTCCTTTAAAACATGCCTCCCTTTGAGAAGCCTCCCTTAACTTCTATTAATCAAGGTCTATCCATGTTCATGTGTGGCCCTATGTCTGCTTCCATACAAGTTCTATCGCATTTATTAACTAAACTATATTAAAACTTTTAAAAGTTCCTTTGGATATGGACAGTATCTTATTATTCACTGGTTTATATCCACAACTAGCAGTCTGCCACATAACAAATAAATGTTGAGTGAATGATCACCTAGAATAGATATAATTTAATTTTTAAAAATATTTTTTTATTGATTTCAGAGAGAAAGAGAGAGGGATAGAGAGAAAGAAACATCAATGATGAGAGAGAATCATTGATCAGCTGCCTCCTGCACACCCCCTCTGGGGATCGAGCCCACAACCCAGGTCTGTGACCTTACCAGCAATCAAACTGTGACCTCTTGGTTCATAGGTTGACACTCAACCACTGAGCCATGTCTAGATTTAATTTTATATGTGATTATGTATTACTAGTTTGGGTATCTTGCCTATTAACCATTGATTATTATACTGATAGTTGACTTAAATAACTTTGTAAACATGTAATTGATTAATTTATGTCTGCATGTCCAATCATTGTGCTAAGTTCTATTAGAGCACTGGTTTTCAACCTTAAGCATGCATCAAGTCACCTGGAGGGCTTGCTAAAATATAGGGGCTACCACCAGTTTCTGACTGAGTAGTTCTGGGTTGGGACCTGATAATTTTTATTTCTAGTAAGTTTCCAGGTGATACAAATGCTGCTGGTCCAGGGACCACAATTTGATAACCACCAAATAAGGGTGTTAGTTCTTAAACCTAGCTATACATTGGAATCACCCAAAGAAACTTTAAACATTACTGATGCCTGGGCTCTGCCCCAGAATGGTTAAATCATAATCCATGAGGGGTGAGGACCAATACAGGTTTTTTAAATTTTATTAATTTTAATTTGAAATAATTTCAGGCTGACAAAAAAAGGTTTAAAATATTACAAAGAATGCCCATATGCCTATCACCCAACTTTTCCAAATGTCAACATTTTATATAACCACTAGAGGCCCGGTGCACGACATTCGTGCACTGGGGGGTGTGGGGGTCCCTCAGCTCTACCTGCACCCTCTCCAATCTGGGAGCCCTCAGGGGAGCCCTCTCCAATCGGGAGTTTCTGTCTTTGAAATCATATGAGCGAATTATAGGAGACCGCAACTCAGTTTGGTTTGTTGCTCACAGAATAATAGAGGCTTTTTTTTTTCTTTGCTTCATTGGTGGAGATTTCCTGGAAGTTTTAGGGTATCTTCCCTTTAATTTTTCCTAGATGCTCTGATTTTACTTATGTCTCTCACCTTTGCTTTCCCTCCATCCCCCACCGCAACAGTAACTTGCTCCAGGATCACTTTGCTCTAGTGTAGTGGTTTTCAACCTTCTGGCCCTTTAAATACAGTTCCTCATGGTGTGACCCAACCATAAAATTATTTTCGTTGCTACTTCATAACTGTAATGTTGTTACTGTTATGAATCGTAATGTAAATATCTGATATGCAGGATGGTCTTAGGCGACCCCTGTGAAAGGGTTGTTCAACCCCCAAAGGGATCGCAACCCACAGGTTGAGAACTGCTGCTCTAGTCTCTAGGAGATCTGTCTGCCACCAGAACTACGATTCCTAGCATTCCTGGTGCTCCCCGCGCTCTGGGCTTCTGCTTCTGGTCCTGGGGCTGGCACCAAAACTAATTCCAGAATTCCTCATGCTCCCCGCAATCTTGGTTTTCCCTTTCTGCTCTGTCCACATCCCAGGCCTCCCACTCTGCCAAGTCCTCCAAGCTGCCAGCTCTCCCTCTCTGTTCTCCATCTGGCAGCTTGGGGAGCCAACTTCCCCAAGCTGCTCTATTCTCTGCCGGCTCTCCCACTCTGCTCTCTGCCCAGCGCCTGTGTATGCAAATTAACCAGCCATCTTTGTTGGGTTAATTTGCATACTCACTCCTGATTGGCTGGTGAGCATAGCAGAGGGATGGTCGATTTACATGTTTCTCTTTTATTATATAGGATATGAAATTATCAAAACCAGGCAATTAACTGATAAAATATTAACTAAACTGTAGATGTTACTCAAATTTTATCAGTTGATCCAACAATGTTCTTTTACTGTCCAATGATCACACATTGCCTTACTTTTTTTTATTCTTTCCCCACCCCCAGCCTTATTGAGATACACATACTTAATATATAACATTGTGTAAGTTTAATGTGTGCAACATAATGATTTGATACAGCTGTATATTGCAAAATGATTACCACATTCATGTTACTTAAGAAAACCATCATCTCACATAATCATAAAATTTTGTGTATGGTGAAAACATTTAGGTTCTACTCCCTTAGCAAATTTTAAGTACATAATACAGTATTGTTATCTATAGTCACCATTTTGTGCATTAGATCCCCAGAACTTATTAATCTTATAACTGGAAGTTTCTACACTGTGACCAACATTTCCCCACCCTGGCAACTACTAACATACTCTCTGTTTCCATGAGTTGGGATTTTTTTTTTTAGATTTCATATATAAGTAAGTTCATGTAGTATTTGTCTTTCTTTGTGTGACTTATTTCATTTAGCACAATGTTCTCAAGGTCTATCCATGTTGATGCAATGTGAGGATTTCTTTAACACTCATGACTGAATAATAAATACTCTGTATATCTAATCATATTTTCTTTATCCATTCATCTGTCAATGAACACTTAGGTTGTTTTCATGTCTTGGATATTGTGAATAATGCTGCAGTGAAGATGGAAATGCAGCTATCTCTTCAAGATAGTGATATAATTTCCTTCTGATGTATAACCAGAAGTAGAACTGCTGGATCATGTGGTAGTTATCTTTTTAATATTTTGAGGAACCACAATACTGTTTCTGTTTCCATAGTGAATTTACACTACCACCAACAGTGCACTAAGGTTTTCTTTCTTTTTTAAAAAAGATTTTAAAACATTTTTATTCATTCACTTTTTTAGAAAGGAAGAGACTTCGATTTGTTTTTCCACTTATTATGCATTCATTGGTTGATTATTGTATGTACCCTGACCGAGGATCGAACCCACAACCCTGGTGCATCATGATGATGAACCAACCAACTAAGACACCTGATCAGGGCAGGCTTTCTTTTTTCTATATCCTCACCAACACTCATCTCCTGTCATTTTGATAATAGCTATTCTACCAAGTTTAAGAAAATATCTCATTTTGGTTTTGATTTGCATTTGTCTCATGGTTAGTGATGTGGAGCATCTTTTCATGTAATTGTTGGCCATTTGTATGTATGTATTTGGAAAAATATCTATTCAGTTCCTCTGTCCATGTTTTAATTGGATTTGAGTTTTTGTTTTTGTTGTTTTGTTTTTTGGTTTTTTTTGCTATTGAGCTGTATGAGTTCCTTATATATTTTGGATATTAATACCTTATGTAATATATCGTTTGCAAACATTTTCTCCCATTCTGTAAGTTGCCTCTTCATTCTGTTGTTTATTTTGCTGTGTAGAAGCTTTTTAGTTTTGTTATAGCCCCACTTGTTGATTTTTGCTTTTGTTGCTTGTGCTTTCGTGTCATAGCCAAAAAAATTTTCAAGATCAATGTCAAGGAGCTTTTCCCCTATGTTTTCTTCTAGGAGTTTTAGGGTTTTCGTTCTTATGTTTAAGTCTTTAATCCATTTTTAGTTCATTTTGGGGAGTGGTATAAGGTAGGGGTCCAGTTTTATTCTACTGCATGTGAATATACAGTTTACCCAATACCATTTATTTAAAAGACTATCTTTTCTCCATTGAGTGTTCTTGGCTGTCTTGTCAAAAATAAGTTGACTGCATATGCCTGGGTTTATTTCTAGGCTCTCAATTCTGTTCCATTGATTTATGCTTCTGTTTTTATGCCAGTACCAGACTGTTTTGATTACTATAGCTTTGTAGTATAGTTTGAAATCAGGAGTGTGATGCCTCCCACTTTGTTGCGTATGCTATCTGGGGTGTTTTATGGTTCCATTTGAAGTTTAGGATTTTCTTTATATTCCTGTGAAAAATGCAGTTGTAATTTTCATAGGGAGAATATTGAATCTATAGATGGATTTGGGCAGTATGGGCATTTTAACAATATTAATTGTTATGATTCATGAACATGGGATTTTTCCATTTATCTGTGTCTTCTTCGATATTGTTCATCAATGTTTTATAATTTTCATTGTACAGATTTTTCACTTCTTTGGTTAAATTAATTCATAACTACTTTATTGTTTTTGATAAATTGATAATCCTATTGTAAATGGGATTTTCTTTAATTCTCTTTCAGGTATTTCATTGCTAGAATATAGAAATGTAATAATGGTTTTTGTATGTTGCTTTTATATCCTGAAACTATACTGAATAAATTCGTTCTAATAGTCTTTTGGTGGAATCTTTAGTATTTTCTTTATATAAGGTTATGTCATCTGGAAACAGAGACAGTTTTATTGCTTCCTTTTTGACTTTGAGGTCTTTTTTCATTTTTTTGACTAATTGCTTTGGCTATGACTTCCAATACTATGTTGAACAGGAGTGGTGAGAGTGGACACACTTGTCTTGTTCCTGATTTTAGAGAAAAAGCTTATGGTTTTTCATCATTGATTAAGATATTAGGTGTGGGTTTGTCATATATGGCCTTTATTACATTTGGGTATGTTCTTTCAATACTTGATTTGTTGAGAGGTCCACATTGTATTTAATTGTAATGTATTCATTTTCAATCTGTGGCTATTCCTTAGTCTTTGTGTTTAATGACTTTGACACTTTTGAAGACTACTGGTCAGTTATTTTGTAGAATTTCTCTTAATTTGGACTTGTCTGATGTTTCTCAACGATTAAATTCATTGTCCTTTTCTATTTTAGGCAAGAATACCAAAGAAATTATGTGCCCTTTTCTGCCTTATTTCATATAATGAGTCACATGCTATCCATATCTTATTACTGATAATTTGAACTTTGCTCAATTAGTTAAGGGTGGTGTCTGCCAAGCTTCTCCTGTTAAAGTTACTGTTTTGCCCTTTGTAATTATTAATTGTATAGAGAGACACTTGAAAATATCCTTTCTCATCATACATTTACCCACTAATTGGTGCTTCTTGCAATAATTATTACTGAAGTGTGTCCCAGTTGTGATTTTTTTTATTTCGATCCTTTTTCCTACATTAATTAAGCTTCAATTTTAAGGAATAGCTATCCTTTTTCCATTTCTTAGTCAATTATTTATAATATCATGGATTTGTAGATACTTCTTTTCTTCTATCATATTATTATCATGAGCTATTCATTGCTTAGATTGTCCTAGATTTGGTCATTAAGAACTCTCTGAAGTTGGTTTCTATTTTCTTTCAACATGCCCCGTCTTTTTTTTTTTTTTTTTTTTTTTTTTTTTTTTTGCACTTACTTTCTGGCACTACAAGGTGTTCTACACCACAGATTCGCAAACTTTTTTTGTAAAGGGCTAAAAAGTAAATATTTTAAGCTTTAAAGGCCATAAGTCTCTGTTGCATTTTTGTTTGTTTGTCTTACAACCTTTTAAGAATATGAAACCACTCTTTGCTATGGATTTGGCTCACAGACCATTTGCTAATCCTAGGTTAAAATCTAGGTTAATCTTGTACCCTCTTTGCCCTAGCCTTAGAATCAGCCATTTCTTCCAGGGGCCTTTTATTGGAGAACAATATTTTAAAACCAAGATCTGGGCACTAGTTATGCTCATTGCTACTGTGGTGTCATTGATATTGACCCTTTTAATGAACAAAACTGTTAAATATCTACTCATGCAAATATATGCACACATTTCATGCATCTATTCATCTGTCTATCCATCCATCCATCTGAAACACAGTGAGCTCATAATGAAATATCCAAGCCAGAATACCAGAGTTTATTTTAGCCTTCCTCTTTCTCTATTTGTAATTTCTTTCCCTGACAGTGAGACACCTGGCTCTCATTATCTACAATATATTTATTTATTTGTTCAATCGTAGAACACATAAAAATAGTTTCAATATTGCTAACTCACAACCCTGGGAAAAAAATTTTCACTAACTAGTGTGTAGTTATTTTTGTTTTTAGCATCATAGGATATAGTCAAAATACTGTTTTCCAATGTTATTTAAGTTAATCCTTTTCTTCTCCACTATCTTCAGGATGGTTATATATTTCATCTGTTATATAATTAATAGGGACCCAGTGCACGAATTCGTGCACCTTGAAAGGAACTGTGGGCTGCAAGGCTGCAGTGGGCACAGGGGCAGGTCTCAGCCCATCCTCTGCACCCCCGTCCAGCCCCTCCTGCTGCAGCCCCCAGTCCCCTGTCTGCCAGCAGCCCCACTCCCGCTGCCGCCACTCCCCCACACTAATGGCGCTGGCCCCACTCACACCCACTGACAGTGTGTAGCAATTGGGTCTGGTGCCAGCAGTGGGTGTGAGTGGGGCTGGCGTAATCAGTGGGTGCGAGCAGTGGGTGCGAGCAGGGCCAGCGCCGGCAGCAGGTGAGAGTACCAGGAGGGATTGCACAACACAGGAGCAAAGAATTTTCAGTAACCACCAGAGGCTTGCCCTGATGACAGTGACCGGTACCCCATCTTGGTCTGGTGCCCTCGCTCACCTGCTCCACCATCTCTTTGCAGCCAATGCCCGCCATGGTCCACTCTGCCACCTGCTGCCTATGCCCACCATGTTCTGCACGTGCCCCCTGGTGGTCACCACACGTCATAGTCACCAGTTGTTCAGTTGTTCTGCCATTCAGTCTATTTGCATATTCGGGTTTCACATATATAGATGTTAATTTGTTACCATTTCCATTCCATTCTGGGCACTCTCCCCAACTTTCTGGTTGTTGTTCTTTTTGTCTATCTATATATGCATTTGAAAAAGCACAGGTAATTTTAAAGTGTCCAGGTGAGTTTACAGTAGCTAAGATCTGGAAACAGCCCAATTGCCCATTAGTAGATGAGTGGATAAAAAAGCCATCGTACATTTATACCATGGAATACTATCCAGCAATAAAAGAGAAGAATTTCTCTTTTTTAATTAAATTTTTATTGTTCAGATTATTACAGTTGTTCCTCTTTTTTCCCCCCATAGCTCTCCTCCACCCAGTTCCCACCCCACCCTCTGCCCTTACCCCTCCCACTGTCCTTATCAATAGGTGTACAATTTTTGTCCAGTCTCTTCCTGCACACCCACACCCCTTTCCCCCACGCCCCTTTTCCCCCAAGAATTGTCAGTCCACTCCCTTTCTATGCCCCTGATTCTATTATATTCACCAGTTTACTCTGTTCATCAGATTTTTTATTCACTTGATTTTTAGATTTACTTGTTGATAGATATGTATTTGCTGTTCATAATTTTTATCTTTACCTTTTTCTTCTTCCTCTTCTGAAAGAATACCTTTCAGCATTTCATCTAATACTGGTTTGGTGGTGATGAACTACTTTAGCTTTTTCTTATCTGTGAAGTTCTTTATCTGACCTTCAATTATGAATGATAGCTTGGCTGGATAAAGTAATCTTGGTTGTAGGTTCTTGCTATTCATCATTTTGAATATTTCTTGCCACTCCCTTCTGGCCTGCATATTTTCTGTTGAGAAATCAGCTGACAATCATATGGGTACTCCCTTGTAGGTAACTAACTGTTTTTCTCTTGCTGCTTTTAAGATTCTCTCTTTGTCTTTTGCCCTTGGCATTTTAATTATGATGTGTCTTGGTGTGGTCCTCTTTAGATTCCTTTTATTTGGGGTTCTCTGCACATCCTGGACTTGTAAGTCTATTTCTTTCACCAGGGAGGGGAAGTTTTCTGTAATTATTTCTTCAAATAGGTTTTCAATATCTTGCTCTCCCTCTTCTTCTGGGACCCCCATACTTCAGGTGTTGGTACGCTTGAAGTTGTCCCAGAGGCTCCTTACACTATCTTCATATTGTTGGATTCTTTTTTCTTTTTGCTTTAATGGTTGGGTATTTTTTGCTTCTTCACATTTCAAATCTTTGACTTGATTCTTGGGATCCTCTTGTCTGCTGTTGGATCTCTGTATATTATTCTTTATTTCAGTCAGTGTATGCTTAATTTCTAGTTGGTCTTTTTTCATATCCTCCAGGGTCTCATTAAATTTATCAGAGGTTTCTAGAAAATTCTTGAAAAACCTTATAACCGTGGTTTTGAACTCTATATCCAGTCGTTTGTTTCCCTCCATTTCTGTCATTTGTGACCTGTTTCTTTGTCTCCACATTTTTTATGCTTCCCTGTGTTGGTAGAGTGGCTTTGTGTGCTAGGTGTCCTATAGGGCCCAGTGGTTCAGCCTCCCCAATTATCTGAGGTGGACACTCTTGGTGCACCCCTTTGTGGGCTTTGTGCACAGTCTTGTTGTAGTTAAGCCTTGATTGTTGTAGGTATCACTGGGAGGAATTGACCTCCAGGCCAATTGTCTGTGAGAATCAGCTGTGTCTATGGTGGGAGAACTTCTGTGCTGGAGACACCCTTATGGGACAAGACTTGCTTCAGTGGGGCTTTGGTGCTCACTGAGTCTGCCCCCTGAGTGTGCCCCTTATGGATCTGAGGAGTTGTAATCTGGATGGTCCCACTCTGACCATGGGGCACACTGGCTCTTGGATCTCTAAGGAGGTGCTAATTTAGCCTCTGCCTGAGGCTACCCAGCAGGAGCTATGAAGAGATCTGCAGTTTCCCCTTCCTTGTTTTGGGTTTTAGGTGCCCAGATGAGGCCCAGCTGTGAAGCAATGCAAGGTGCTGTGGGGCCTTGGGCCTTCTCTTGGAAGTTCTGTGTCTGTCTGGCCCAGCTGCAGTTTGTTAGGTAATTTTCAGATTGCAAAGGAACAGGGCATTCATATGCAAAAGCCTCTGCACACAGCTTGGGTGGGGTGGGGTCTCAGGGAATCAACAGGGTGGAGCAAACAGCTGTGGCTGATCCTCAGCCCTGCCCTAAAAGATCCCGTGTCTCAGTGTCCCAGTAACCGCTACAAGCTCCTCTGAGAGAAAGCTGCCCTTGAGTTTCAAGTTCTGCCGACTGCCAGACAGTCCAGTTTCTCCCCGTATGAGTCTGGGTCCCCAGAGACTTCCCAGAACTGGCATTCAGAGCAGTCCGGGGCTTGTGACTCCCTCCCAATTAAAAAAAGACAGCCGCGTCCTCAGTTGCCAGCCGTTTCCGCGCGCGCCTTCGTACATCTGCACTTTACTTCCACACCTCCTCTGAGTCTCAGTGTGCTTTTCTCTTTCCTTCTAGTTGTAGAATTTCCACTCAGCCAGCCTTTCTGCAGTTCTGGATGATGTCCGTTTTGCCTTTTAGTTGTATTTTTGAAGTTGTTGTGGGAGGCAGCAATTTCCAGTGTTTACCTATGCCACCATCTTCAGAGAAGAATTTCTTACCCTTTGAGACAGCATGAAGAGTATCATGCTAAGTGAAATAAGTCAGTCAAAGAAAGACAAGGATCACATGATCTCACTCATATGTGGAATTTAAGTAACAAAATAAACTGATAAATGGAGTGGATCCAGAGACATGGAAGCATGGAAGAGAGTGTGGAATCTCAGAGGGTAGGGGGGGAGGGTGGGTGGGTGGGAGGTAATCAACCAAAGACCTTGTATGCATATATGCATAACCCATGGACACCGCCAGTGGGGTAGAGAGGTCCTGGGGTGGGGGCCGGAGGTGGGCTGCAGGGGGTTGGTGGGGGAAAAGGTGTACATATGTAATACTTTCAATAATAAAGGTTTAAAAAATAAATCCTATATAATAAAAGGCTAATATGCAAAACTGAATGGCGGAACAACTAGTCCCTATGATGTGCACTGACCACCAGGGGCAGACGCTAAACTCAGGAGCTGCCCCCTGGTGGTCAGTGCACTCCCACTGGGGGAGTGCCACTCAGCCAGAAGCTGGGCTCACTGCTGGCGGGCCTAAGCCGTCAGTCGGACATCCCCCAAGGGCTCCCAGACTGTGAGAGCAAGCAGGCTGGGCTGAGGGCCCCGCCCCCCCCCCACCAAGTGCACGAATTTTGTGCACTGGGCCTCTCGTAAAATAAGTAAAAACATCACTATAATTATATAAATAAATAAATAAATAAATAAATAAATAAATAAATAAAGTGTTCAGGTGACTGAAATGTGAAGCTCAGTTTAAAAACTATTATATTTAGGACAGAAAAGAAACAGAAGACATAACTTTTGCTCTTAATGGGTAATCTAGGCAAAAGTCAGCACCCATGCGAATTTTAAAAAGATAATTGTAAATTAATATAATAATGCCCTAAGTGTTTTAAGTAAAATATAGCAGAAATCATATAATTATTAATGGAACAGAGAATAAGTATAATGATCAGAGTATTATGAAATTAGACAAGAAAGGCTTCTTAGACATGAGTGTTGATTTTGTCTGAAAGAAGAGAGAGTTAAAATCATCCTAAAATTGTTATTTCTTTCTAAAGATGAAAATCTACAGCTGGTAAACCATGAAGCAAGTTCTGTGGCAGTGGATGTTGTTCCTCATGTTGACAACCCGACCTTTGAAGAAGATGAAATTCCTGATCAAGAGACTGCTGTTCGAGAAATTAAATCATAAAATCTGTGTCAATAGAAAACTTGAACCTTTAGTAATAACAGAACTGCCAATCGGGGCCTAGTTTGCTATTAATGAACTGGATAAATTTAATAAAGTAAGAATGATATTGAAAGTGCTGAGATGACTAATATTATGCTATACTTAAATAGCTTAAAATATTTAACCTATTAACTTTTTTTCATAAACTCATTATAATGTTTTTCATAGACTAGTTTCCTCCCAATAGTGATAGCAAGATTTTTAAACATTCAAAACTCTCTTCAAGTAGTCATGTTTTTCATTTATAACAGTTTTCTTATAAAAACATGTTGCTTTTAAAATGTGAAGTAGCTATAATTATTTTATTTTATGATAGTATATTAATTAAAAATCTACTACTTTAGCTTGGGCTATATGTGTCAGGGTTTTTCTCCAGGTGCTTATATTGATCTGGAATTGTATTGTAAAAAGCAATGCAAACTTAGGCTAATACTTCATCAAATGTCTAATTAAGCTACATTAAGTTGATAGAACAAGATTAAAGCAAAACAATCATTTTAACTATTCTTGTTTTTTAAATTAGGCTAAATGTACTTCATGTAAGTCGAGCATAGTTTATCAGAGAATATGGACTGGACTGGATTAGTTGGTATATTAGTGACACTAATTTGGCACAAAATTATGGACAAAAAGTTTCCTTACAAAACTGCTATGTAACTATTTCTCAGACTTTAATAATGGAATTTTCAAAAGCAGAGTATATAAATTATCATACTAAGTGAAAATGATAAGTCACACAAAAAATTAGTAATTGATCTTTGTATATGAATTAGTCTACAGAAATAGTCTGAAGATGATGTTTTCCAAATAATGTTGACTTTAAAATTGAGTTTACATTTTACTTAAATAGGCTAAAATTACATTAGGTAAACTAAAATTCTGCCCAGGTAGCGATAAATTTTGTGAATGCATTTTCTTGGTGTTTGAAAAAGAATTGGGGGAGGGGAGAGAATTCCAGGTGCCTTAATATAAAGTTAGAAGCTCATCCACCAAAGTTAAATAGAGCTATTTAAAAATGCACTTTATTTGTATTTTGTGGCTTATCTGTGGTTTTATAATTTTGTTTCCAGTGCAGATTCCAGCAGAATTTAGGCAAAGGCAGAACAGACATGTATTTTTTTTGTTTGCTAAATGTAGAACAGATGAAACCATTGCATTCTTGTACACTGATTTGAAATGCTGTAAATATGTCCTGATTTGTATTGATTCTCTTTAAATATAAAATGTAAATAAAATATTCCAATAAATTTTTGTGTATGGCATTTAGTTTAACAATCATATATTAATTTTCATATATTCTTGGATTGTGGAGGAAAAGGTGATTTATATATTTGATCAATAAAAACTAAAATGTTAGTATTATATACATTTACAAATTTCATTACATAGAAACCTCTGCCATTACAATATAACTGACCCTACCATGAATTATTTTAAAAAATCAGCAAGGTAAATAATAAGGTTACATTAACCTTATGATAATATAAGGTTAGGAAAAGATGTTGATGCCAGTCCATTTTTATACCACTGAAAACTTAAGGCCATTTTATTACTTTAAAGTTTTCTTTTCCTTCAGCCTTCTCTTTGGCAGTATGATTGTTGGGAAGATATTAATGAATTAAGTGCATCTCTTTTTTTTTCAACAAATTATTTTTTAATATATTTTTATTTGTCTCAGAGACGAAGGGAGAGGGAGAGAGAGATAGAAACATCAATGATGAGAGAGAATTATCGACCAGCTGCGTCCTGTATGCCCCACACTGGGTATCAAGCCCACAACCCAGGCATGTACCAACCAGGAATCAAACCGTGACCTCCTGGTTCATAGGTCGATGCTCAACCACAGAGCCACACTGGCTGAGCAACATCTTTCTTTTGTCAAACATGTTAAGAATAAGCATGCTTGGAACACCTTAGAACAGTGGTTCTCAACCTTCCTAATGCATTGACCTTTTAATACAGTCCCTCATGTTGTGGTGACCCCCAATTTCATTGTTACAAATTGAACATAATTAAAGCATAGTGATTAATCACAAAAACAATATGTAATTATATATGTGTTTTCCGATGATTTTAGGCGACCCGTGTGAAATGGTCGTTCGACCCCCAAAGGAGTCGCGACTCACAGGTTGAGAACCGCTGCCTTAGAACCATGATTATCAAACCAGAGTACACATATGTCTTATGTGGCAATGTGCCAGGTGTGTGTGATGCCATATAATAAACTTGGCCTAAATCCTACCAGCGGTTCTCAACCTGTGGGTCGCGAACAATGAAAATACACCCTGCATATCAGATATTTACATTACGATTCATAACAGTAGAAAAATTACAGTTATGAAGTAGCAACAAAAATAATTTTATGGTTGGGGGTCACCACAACATGAGGAACCACTGTAGCTTAGAGAGTTAAGGAGAGGGTGATTTATAATATTTTGAATTTTAACAGCTACATTGAAGTATAATTTACATTTTAAAAAATCCACTCATTTTAGATGTACAGTTTTGTGGTGTTTAGCAAATGTATACAATTGTGTAACTATTACCACAATCCAGTTTTAGAACATTTTATCACCACCAAAAGTTCCCTCATATTTATTTGGGGTCAATTTCTTCTCTCATTCTCAGCCCCAGGCAACCACTAATCTACTTTCTGTTTCTATAGATTTGCAAATACTGGACATTTCATATAAATAGAATCATACAATAAGTGGTCTTTTGTGACTGGCTTTTTCCACTTAGCATACTTTCAAAGTTCATCTATATTGAAGTGTGTGTCAGTACTTCATTCCTATTCATTGCTATGTAATATATCCCATTGTATTGATATTCTACATTGGTTATTCATTCATCAGTTAATGAACACTTGGGTTGTTCCCACTTTTTAGCCATTATGGATAATGGTGCTATGACCATTCACACACAAGTCTTTGTGTATGTTTTTTATACTCTTGGGTATATACAAAGGAGAAGAGTTCCATGTCACTTGTGAATTTTCTTCCAGCTATTATCCATATATATAAAAACCTAAGCGACCATTACAACTGGTCGACCAGTCACTATGACACACACTGACCACCAGTGGCCAGATGCTCAACACAGGAGCTGCCCCCTGGTGGTCAGTGTGCTCCCACAGCCAACCTCCCATGGCCGGCCAACCTCCCACAGTCCCTTCCCCTGGCTGGCTGGCCCCAGTCGCCCCAATCAGGACTGGGTGAGATGACCCCTATTGGCCCTGATCACCAGCCACGTCGAGGGACTCCACCCATGCACAAATTTGTGCACCAGGCCTCTAGTATTTTGATAATAAAACACACAGTTTGAGCCTGGCCAGTGTGGCTCAGAGGTTGAGTGTTGACCTATGAACCAGGAAGTCACAGTTCAATTCCCAGTCCAGGCACATGGCAGGGTTGCAGGCTCAGTCCCCAGAAGGGGGTGTGCAGGAGGCAGTTGATCATTGAATCTCATCATTGGTGTTTCAATCTCTTGCTCTCCCTTCTCTGAAATCTATAAAAATTTATTTTAAAAAAATACAGTTTGAGGAATAGACTTTATTACTCTCACATAATAATCTATACTAATAAAAGGGTAATATGCTAATTAGACCAGATGTCTTCTGGACAACCTTCTAGATGTCTTTCCTGACAAAGCCAGGCTGCGGCTGGGCCGGGAGAAGCTGCCTGCAGCCCCGCCTCTGCCGACCCTGCCATCCCCAGCGCCACCCTACACCCTGGCCTGGAGTCGTTTATGCATGCCAGCGGGACCAGGCACTCACTGGGCAGGGAGCCAGCAGCCTGCTCCACTCCTGCGGCAGCTCTCCCGATGTCCAGGTGGAGAGCCATCCAGGTGGAGAGCTGAAGAGGACTGGGCGCTAGCGATAATAATAGCTCCTGTTTATCAACAGCTCACACTGTGCCAGGCTCTGTGTTGAACCCTTTGCATGTGCGTTCATCCTCACGTCAGCCATGTGAAATCACCACGATTGTTATTCTTATTTTTCAGAGGCAGCATCTGAGATTCAGAAAGGTCAAGTGACTTGCAGTCAGAAGGTGGTGAAGTCAAAAGGGAACCAGAATTTTTTTGACACCCTACCTGCTGCTGAACATAAAGCTGTGACACCCACTGAGGCCTCGCCGATGCTAATAAATCACTCCCTCGTAGAAATGAAACAGCAGTAAAGAAGGGGAGAGTGTGGATGAGAAGTGTGAAGGAAGCACTGGTGGGGCACAGTATTTACTGCAGACTCCCTAGATAGCAGGACAGTTCCCGGTGGTCAGTCAGATCAGTGTCCCAGAGGCCATTGAGGATCATGAGAGGGAAGGTTACCATCCAGAAACCCTCTCATAGCTCATTGTTTAAGGCAGAGATTTTAGTTGATTGTAGCTGACTAGAGATGCCCTCAAGTAATTGAAATTAAAGGTGCTGAAATCAAAATTTATTCTTTCATCCCCGTATTGACCTTCAAAGAATTTTCACCGGGATGAAAAAGAACCCTCTCCAAGCCAGCCCATGCACATGCGCATTCGAGTCTGGATGCAGCTCCACTCCATCCACCCCAGTGAACCATACCACCATCTACTGGTTTGCTTCAGCCAGAGACCTCAAGATCATCTTTGACTACACTTTCGCTTGACTTTAGGTGAATATAAATGTTTTCACCTTTTATCATGGAAAATTTAAAAATATAGATGAAAGGAGAATGAACAGTGTAATGAACCCTACTCATATACCCATCACTCAGTTTCAACAATTATCAACTCCTGGCCAAGAGTTTATTATTATTTGACAAATATCTATGATATGTGAATCATGTACCAAGTTCCAAACTAGGCCCTGTGGATCCAAAGATGTATCATATTTGACTGTGACCCAACCTGGAGGATATAACATCTGGCTTTGGTCCTTGACAGGTGACTAAGAGTTACCCAGAAAAATAAAGCTGTCCTTATTCATTCATTCTCTTTCAACAAATAGTTATTATGTGTGAGGCACTGTCCTTGGTGCTAGGAACACATAAAGAAACAAGATTGTGTTTCTACCTTCTTGAAACTTGAATAATGGGAAAGAGACATTAAACATGTGATTAGAAATGTCATGAGTATATTTTCTTAAAATATATTTTTATTGTTGATAATATTACATATATCTCCCATTTCCCCCTCTTACTCCCCTTCCCCTAGTCCTTACCTACCCACCCCCAGGTCTTCACTACTCTATTGCCCATGTCCATGGGCTATCTACACTAATAAAAGAGAAAAATGGTAATTGGCGTACGGCGCTACCCTTTTCATTGGCTAATCAGGACTATATGCAAATTAACTGCCAACAAGATGGCGGTTAATTTGCATATGTAGGCACAATGCAGGGAGGCGAAAGGGAAAGCAGGAAGAAGCCCCCTGCCACTGACAGTGATCAGAAACCCAGGGGGGAGCTAAGAGCTGGGGTGCAGGGCAAAGGCGGCCCTGGGGCCGCCTTTGCCCTGCCCCCCAGCCATGATCAGAGAATCAGGCGCCTTTGCCGCCCTGGCCAATGATAGCAGGAAGTAGGGGTGGAGCCAGCGATGGGAGCTGGGCACGGTCGAAGCTGGCAGACCCAGGAGCTAGGGGTCCCTTGCCTGGGCCTAAAGCGTAGCCCACGATCGCGGGGCCGCTGCAGCTGCGGGTCCCCGCTGCCCGGGCCGGACGCCTCAGCCAGAGGCCTTAGGCCTGGGCAGGGGCGGAGCCTGAAACCATGGGGAGCTGGGGGTCCCCTGCCCAGGCCTGACACCTCTGCCGGAGGCCTCAGGCCTGGTCAAGGGGCCGATCCAGTGATTGGTGATCGGAGGGTGATGAGGGTCAACTCCTCTGGCCGAGGCATCAGGCCTGGGCGGGGGGCTGGGGGTCCCCTGCCAAGGCCTGATTCCTGGGCCAGAGGCATCAGGCCTGGGTGGGGGGCAGAGCCGGGGATTGGGGGGATATGATGGTCCCCTTGCCCAGGCCTGAAGCCTGGGTCAGAGGTGTCAGGCTTGGGCGGGGGGTGGAGCAAGCGATCAGAGGGAGATGGGGGTCCCCTGCCCAGGCATGATTCCTGGGCCAGAGGCCTCAGGTCTGGGCGGGGGCCAGAGCCAGTGATCGGGGGGAGATGGGGGTCCCCTGTCCAAGCCTGACACCTCTGGTGGAGGCGTCAGACCTGGGCAAGGGGCCGATCAGGCGATCGGAGGGTGATGAGGGTCTACGCCTCTGGCTGAGGCATCAGGCCTGGGCAAGGGGCAGAGCCAGCAATCGGAGGGGTCTGGGGGTCCCCTGCCCAGGCCTGATGCCTGGGCCAGAGGCATCAGGCCTGGGCTGGGGGCAGAACCAGTGATGGGGGGAAATGAGGGTCCCCTGCCCAGGCCTGACGCCTCTGTCAGAGGTGTCAGGTCTGGGCAAGGGGCCGATCCTGTGATTGGAGGGTGATGGGGGTCAACACCTGAGGGCTCCCAGTATGTGAGAGGGGGCAGGCTGGGCTGAGGGACACCCCCACACACACACCCAGTGCACGAATTTCGTGCACCGGGCCCCTAGTGCATATAATAAAAGGGTAATATGCACATGGACCAAACCACGGAACGACTGGTAACTGTGATGCACACTGATCACCAGGGGGTCGATGCTCAATGCAGGAGCTGCTCCCAGCACACACGCCCTGATCACCTGATCAGGGCCTGCCAACCAACCTCTCGGTCCCTCCCCTTCCCACCGCCCCCACCCACCCACCCTGGCCAACAGGCTCCAATTGCCAGATGGCGAAGGAGGAACTGGAGGTGGGTGGCTGGGCTGGCTGCTGGCAGCCAGGGAAGATGGCCCTGATCTCAGGCCAGGCCTAGGGACCATACCTGTGCACAAATTTTGTGCGACAGGCCTCTAGTCAAAATATAAGCTAATACCTTCAAGTGGAGGTAGATATATTTGTTAAGTATAGGGAGTCTAACTTAAAAAAGAGGGGTTTTCTGAAAATTAATTAGTAAATTTAGCAGAAGTAAGGCTGTATTATCTTGTAAATAGGAATATATACGGTTCCCAGGTAAATCAGTAAAAATGAATTTAAAGATACAATTGGAATGCTGGGACTATTCCCTCCCTGCCCCCCCCCCCCCCCCCCCCCCGATATCTGGTTTTGGTTCATTTACTAAATATTTTTTAAAATATGTTTTTACTGATTTCAGAGAGATGAGGGGAGAGAGAGAAAAACATCAATGATGAAATAAAATCATTGATCAGCTGCCTCCTGCATGCCCCCTACTGGGGATCAAAATCAGAGCATATGCCCTAACCAGGAATTGAACCTGTGACCTCCTGGTTCATGGGTCATTGCTTAACCACTGAGCCACATTGGGTAGGCCACTTACTAATTATTTTAATTCAGTTCTATAATATCTGGAAAAAAGTTTATTACCTTAGGCTATAACATATTTTGAGTTATTTACCTCAGACATCACCTTTCTGTTTGTAGTGGATTTTAAAAATATTTTAGATGGAAAACCAAGATGGTGGCATTCCCACAACCAGATCAAAATTACAATTAAAATACAGAGCAATCATGTTTCAGAACCACCTGAAAGCTGGCTGAATGGAAGTCTTACAACTAGAAAAGTAAAGAAGAAAGTACATCAATACTAGTAAGAGGGGCAGAGGTATGGAACAGGCTGATCCAACACCCACATGTGGCTTTTTTTTTTTTCATCAGGAGGAATATCTCCACTGCAGAGGCCTCCTGTGAGAAGAAAAGAGACCCAGCTCCACACCAGACCCCTAGCCCAGGGTTGCAGAGCTGGGAACCAAAGTTCCCATAACTTCAGGCTATAAAAACCAGTGGGGATTGTGACCAAGTGACACAAAGGCTGCTGGAGTCGATGCAGTTCCTCTTAAAAGACTGGCACACAAACTTACATGATCTTGCTTCCTCTGAGTTCCAACACTGCGGCAGTGGCTCAAGAGGAGCCAGGGGCATACTGGAAGGAACTGGATTGTCTGCATTTGGGCAGGAACTTCGGGGCAGCTTTCTCCCAAAAGGGTGTGCCAGTCACCTCACAGAGCTGACTGGCAGCCATATCTGAGTTTCCATCAGTGTGGCCCACAATGTTTGCTCTGCCCTTGTGATTCCCAGAGACCCCATCCAAGTTGTAGCCCCACCCAAGCTGTTTGCAACTGCTTTCCCATATGAATGGCCTGTCATGGCTCAGGCTTTAGACCTTCCTAAAATCTCTCAAACAAGCAGCAGCTGGCTTCAGTGTGTCCCAAACTTATCAATAAAAGGCTCAAGACAGGGCACTAGTGCCAGCCTGCCTTGCTTCACAGCTGGGCCTCGCCTGGGCACTTCCAAGCCCAATACAAATAGCATCAATATGCATATCTCTCTGTATCTCCTGCTGGGTGGCCCCTGGCAGTGGCTGACTTTGTACCTCCCTGGAGACTCCAGAGCTAGTGTACCTGGTGGACCAATTTCAGACCATACTAGATTACAACTCTACACATCCACAAGGGACATACTCAAAGGACAGTCTCAGTGAGCACTGAAGCCCCACTAAAGCAAGTGAAGATAGTGTAAGGATCAAATCAGTGAGTTGGAATATGAGGAAGCAAAAAACACCCAATCAGAAGAACAAAAGGAAAAACAAATCCAAAAATATGAAGATAGTGTAAGGAGCCTCTGGGACAACTTCAAGCATACCAATGTTTGCATTAAGGGGGTACCAGAAGGAGAAGAGAGAGAGGGAAAGATATTGAATACCTATTTGAAGAAATAATGATAGAAAACTTCCCCTACCTAGTAAAAGAAATAACCTTACAAGTCCAGAGGGTTCAGAGTCCCAAACAAGAGGAACCCAAAGAGGCCCACACCAAGACACATCATAATTGAAATGCCAAGGGTTAAAGAAAAAGTGAGAATCTTAAAAACATCAAGAGAAAAACAGTTAGTTAGCTACAAAGGAGTGCCCATAAGATTTTCAGCAGATTTCTCAAAAGAAACTTTGCAGGACAGAAGGGAGTAGCAAGAAATACTCAAAGTAATGAATAGCAAGCACCTACAACCAAGATTACTCTACCTAGCAAAGCTATCATTTAGAATTGAAGGTCAAATAAAGAGCTTCACAGAGAAGAAAAAGTTAAAGGAGTTCATCACCATCAAACCAGTATTACATGAAATGTTGAAGGGTATTCTTTAAAAGGAAGAAGGAGGAGGAGGAAGATAACAAATATGAACAATAAAATGGCAATAATACATATCTATCAACAATTGAATCTAAAAATCAAAATAAATGAACAAGAAATCTAATTAATAAAATAAACTGATGAATAAAATAGAATTAGAGGCATGGAAACATGGAACAGAATGATGAATCTCCAAGGGAAGTGGGTGGTTGGGGGCAAGAAGAGATTAACCTATGGATGCAGACAATAAGGTAGTGAAGGCCTGGGGTGGGGAGGGAACCAGGTGGACAGGGGCAATGGGGGGGGGGTAAATGGGGGACATCTGTAATACTCTCAACAATAAAGATTTTTTAAAAAGATTTAAAATATTTTAAAACATGGTAATACAAAATTTAGGTTTACACACTACATGAGACTTAAATTCCTGATTATTGGCAGGCCCTTTGACCTCCATAGATAAATATTCAGTGTCTTCTACCTAATTCAGTGAAATGTTTGAAAAACCGTACTTACTAATTCTTAACTTCTTTCTACAGAAAAATATGATCTCATGAATGTGAGACATTTGTGAACCTCCTAGGTTTTAATAGTTAGCGTAGTGCATAAAAAAGAGTTTAACATAAATAGTTATTGGCAAGTTCTCCTCCAACTGATATCTCAGTTCTCAACCACTGCATTAGAAAATTTTAATAGGCATGAGTTGATAGAATCCACTTTAAAAAAAGCAATTTAGTCAGCTAAAATTCATTAACAGAGCTTATTTTTTAAAAGATGCCTAGCCCTAGACGGTTTGGCTCAGTGGATAGAGTGTCAGTCCACGGACTGAAGGATCCTGGGTTCGATTCTGGTCAAGGGCACACACCTTGCTTGCAAGTTCCCCGGCCCTGGTTGGGGTGTGTGCTTGAGTAAAAAGTTTAAGATTAAAATGTTTAAGATTATTCCAAAGATGTTAGCCTGAGCATCTAAAGCAGGAGCTCTCTAAATGCCCCTACTGGACTAAAAGTAGGAAACATGTGGGCATATTTCGTGGAGTTGCAGAATAAAGAGGCAGAGGAACCATCCATTTCAGGACAGCCCTTGCCACAACCCTAACCTTTGAAGGGTGTTAGGAAAGAATGTGGTATGATGAGAAAGGAAATGAAAAAGGGAAGGAAAGGTAAAAAAAAGAAAGACACCTCACATCTCTCTACATTTACTACATTTACTGATCTTTCACCAGAAACAGGAATTATTTTCCTTAGTACACATCTATACCTCAACATTGGAAAGACTTTTTCCCAGGGATACATTGCAGTTTGGACTCTGGGTAGACTGCCTCTTCCCATCCTCTCCAGAAAGCTACCATGAGACTACTTACAGCTTTTTTTTAAAAAAAAATTATCTTTATTGTCCCCCTTTTCCCTTCCATTGACCCTTGCACCCCACACCACCCCCATACTGCACGATTGTCTGTGTCCATGGGTTATGCATATCCTATATAATAAAAGGCTAATATGCAAATAGACTGAATGGCAGAAAAACCAACAACTGGTTGCTATGACATGCGCTGACCACCAGGGGGCACTTGTTGAACATGGCGGGCATCGGCCGTGACCGGATAATGGAGCAGGTGAGCGGGGACGCCAGACCAAGGCAGGGTGCTAGTTGCTGTCATCAGGGCGAGCCTCTGGTGGTTACTGAAAATGATTTGCTTCTGTGTGCCACGGTCCCGCCCGGTGCTTGCACCTGCTGCTGGCGCCGGCCCCACTTGCACCCACTGCCAGCACCAGGCCCCAATCGCTCAGTGCTGTCAGTGGGTGAGAGCGGCAGCTTCCAGCCACGATTTCCCCTCAGGGCTTCTCTACCTCCCCCTGTTTCTAAGGGGCAGCAGCCACCTCTTGCACACACTGCTGGCGCTGGCCCCAATTGCTTCGCACCACCATCAGCAGGATCAAGCAGGGCTGGTGGGTGCCATCAGCACACGGGAGCGGCAGCAGCAGGAGCGGAACTGCTGGTAGACAGGGGACTGAGGGTCACGGTGGGAGGGGCCAGGTGGGGGTATGGAGGATGGGCCAAGACCCGGCCCTGTGCCCACTGCAGCCTTGCGGCCCACAGTGCCTTTCAAGGTGCATGAATTTGTGCACTGGGCCCCTAGTCCTATATAATAAAACTGTAATATGCAAATCAACTGAACAGGGAACAAGCAGTCGCTATGACATGCACTGACCACCAAGGGGCAGACGCTTAATGAAGGAGCTGCCCCTTGATGGTCAGTGCGCTCCCACAGGGGGAGCGCAGCTCAGCCAGAAGCCAGGTTCACTGCTGGCGAGTGTAGTGGCGGTGGTGGGAGCCTCTCCCACCTCTGTTGCTGACAGGCAGTAAGGAGTGAGGGGTCGTGGACTCTGAGAGCCCTGGACTGCGAGAGGGATGTCTGACTGCTGGCTTAGGTGGACATCCTCCGAGGGGTCCCAGACTGGGGGAAGGTGCAGGCCAGGCTGAGGACCCCCCCCACCAGTGCACAAATTTTGTGCATTGGGCCTCTAGTATGCATATAAATTCCTTGGTTAATCTCTTCCTGACCCCTCTTATTGCCTTTTAATAAAAGAGAATTGCAAATTGATCCTTTTCTCACCCCCAAGACAAATCTGCTTATAGTACATGTCTGTCTCCCTTGAGCTGGCCCACATCTTGAGAAGTATAAGCCACAGATGCTGCTCCAAGGCACTCTTTGGCTCTGCAACTAGGCTTTGGGTCTGCCCCACCCCATTTTCTTAGCCAAATGGCCTTGAGGCTGCTTCTCAAAATATCTTACCAAAAGTTCCTAGATACTTTGTACATTGTCTCCTAATTCCTTCCTTCATATAAACCTGTCCTCGCTTTTAGTGCACTCTAATTTTGGTGGGCTTAGTTATCACAATAAATAAAAAGATCCCTCAAATAATTCCTCACTGCAATATTATACAAATCACTGAACTTATTCGCCTTATTGTTTAAGCAGCTGTGTATTATAGCCTTGGTACAAAGAGGCGAAGGCTGCCCTAAAAGGATTTTTTTTTTCTTAAAGAGCTTAAAAAAGAAAAAATATATTACTCAAATTGTTTAGACCCTGAAAAGGAAAGTCTACGAAGACATTTTGTGGCTGATTACAGTAGTTAAATAAACTGATTGGGGCGGCAGTGGGGGAAGGAAAGGGCGCACTCCGTGAAGAAACTGGGTGGCTTCTGGATATTTTATATTCTTCCTGTAAGGGTAGAAAGAGCTTTCTAAGGAAGGTTTTGAATTAGACAAGATGTCGTATGACTACTTACTGGGTGCCCTTCGACAAGTCCTCTCACCCATCTGCACTTTGTTTATTTACGTGCAAAATGAGGAATGAAATCTACTTCGAAATCTCCTTAGTACATAGTAAGAGCTCCTTAAAGGTTAGTTGGTGCTGCTACCGCTTCAGAGAATGGGCCATTCCTTACTCCAAAATTCCAGAAACTTTGTTTTCTGTAGTTTAACGCCCTCGGTTGTAAAAGGATGAGAAGAAGAAACACTTTTCTATCTGAAACTCACTTATTTGGACAAAACAAACAAACCCCGCTTTAAATTTTAGATAGGCAAAATACACTTAACTGGTGGCGGGACCCACTTTGAAAGCACCCCCTCAGTTCTCACTCCAGTGGATTATGGGAAGTGTAGTCCCGCGTTCCAGTGGGATGAGTACAGAAAAGCGGGTAGGAAACTACAATTCCCAGAAATGAAGCGGGACTATTTCCCTGTCCGGAGGTAGCGCTGTGGGAGGGAATTGGCGATCTCGCTGCCTACGTGGGAGAGAAGGAGGGTTGGGGGAAGTGTGGAAAACCTGAACCTGAAGCACTGGTGCCTGAAGATTTGGTGGGAGGAAAAGTAGAAGGGAAAAGAGGGGTGGGAGGGTGAGGTGAAGAGGGGATTTAGGTCGCTGCTCACGGGCTGCACAAAGTTCTTGACGATGTGGCTGAAGCCGGAGGAGGTGCTCCTGAAAAATGCGCTGAAGCTGTGGCTGATGGAAAGGTCCAATGACTACTTCGTGCTGCAACGGCGTCGGGGCTATGGGGAAGACGGCGGAGGGGGACTCACAGGTAAGTTGTGGCCACCCTCACCCGCCTCGGGGCCGTGGTCGCTGGTACTGAGAAGGTGGTGAGGAGGACAGTTACTCGTCGCCACCCACCTCCGGATCCTGAACCCTGGGCGGAGGACTGGGGTTCTTACCCCGCCACCACCTTTGCGTTGCTCTCCTCGAGTCCTGAGAATGTATCCCTGGATCAGCAGTTGCTCTTTCGATGGGACAGCGTAAAGGAGGACGGGTTCTTTCTGAGGCAAAGTACCTTCCCTGTCGCTTCTCATGGGGGAGGAGCTGCTGAGTGTTAGACCTGAACGGGTCGCGTTTAGGCTGGTGACCAGGGCCAATTCGCAGTTGAGGACTTAACTATTTTCACAAAATCCCTATTGATAATCACTACCCTAAGGAGTGTAAACGTGTGTGCGGGGGGGGGGGGGGGCGAGAGGGGGGAGAGGCAGGGAGGATGGTGAGAAAGAAAGGAAGGAGCCCCATCACATCCAGAAGGACTGGCTTCAAATGAGAGAGTAAGGAGTGAAGGGAGGGCGAGGGAGAGGTCTACCAAATTGCTGACCTCTTCCAATTTAGCATCTTTTACTTTGTCTACATGGTTTCAATCCTTGGGCTCCCCTCTCTAAGTAACCTTCACAGTTTACTCCTGTCTTGAGTGCTTGGCGCTGCCCTTTTCTTTCAAAGCCATGATTGTAAGCAAACCAATTAAGCCAACGGAAGTTTTAACTCTTCCTGCCTTTTCCATCCTGCCTTCAATTCTTTGATTTACAAATCAAGAACTATTCCTTGGTCAAGTACTTAAAGCCCCCAAAGAATTTGATTTTCAGACCCCTCCTCTGGGGTAGGAGCATTCAAAGTTTTGGACATTGCTAAGACCAGAGCTCTTTTTTGCGTGACATTTTCTAGTTTGGTGTTGTGGCCTTGAAGTGGCGGACCAGGCTTAATTTAGGCAGTGTGAGTAGCAGAAAAAGGGAAGAATCAGAAACTCTGCCCTTTAGTCCCATTCGCATCTCTTGTTAAATGGCATTTGACAATTTTTTTTTTCATTTATTCAACCTTAAGTGCCTACTAGGTGCCTCATAGAATGCCAGGGTACAAAGATACAAGATTCAGTTATCTGCCTTGCAGTGCTCATAATCCTCATAGGTGGGAGAGAGTCTGCTTAAGAGGAAGTAACCAGTAATCCAGGGAAATTATAATTATAATCAGTAACTAGTAAACCAGCTAAATTGTAATTAGAACCAAATAACTGAAGGATTGAATAAAGATTCCTGGAGGAGATGACATTGCTTTTCCTCTTCTGCAAAATGGTGTTTATCTCACAGAGTAGAGAGGATAAAATGAAAGCTAATAGGTGCCAAATCAATGTATGTTGTTAAGATGTGTGCTGCTATTTCCTTTTTTCAAGCCACACCCAGCGTGGCAATAATTTTGAGTTTCTACAGGACATTTTTAAAAAGCCTGCAAGACCTATCTTATCCAGCTTCTAAAAAGGCTCTTTTGAAAATATGGCAAAGACAATTACCTCATTAGATTAACATTTTTTTTTTTTTTAGTTTTCTGGTTTTTAAAAGTTGCAAGTGTTATTTCTCAGAGGAATCTTTCCACTTAACAGATACATATACTTTCCAGATTAAAATTTGAGAATCAGTCTTCATCATTACCCAGTGATGTAATTTATCCTCTTAGTCTATTGAGAACAAGTCAAAATATATTTAAATAGATCCTTACAGCCCTGTGTTACAGCATAATATTTTGGTTCCCCATCATTCTGTTTGACCAGAATTTTTCTGGTGTTCTTGCCCACATTTACCCACATTAGGAAATGTATTTTGCTTTTTACCATATTCCTGAAAAATAATAGGCAAGTCATTCTTGAGAATCCAATCACTGTGATATATTAAATGGTTTTTTACTTGTTGCACATTTCCTTTAAATGATCACTTCTTGTTTTCTGTATTTGATTTTTCATTTCACATGCTTTCTTAAAGCATGGACCCTTTGCACCAGTTTCTTATCTCTTTCCCATCCACTATCAATTAATCTTCCCCATATCTCTAGAATAAGAGATTTGTCTGAAGAAATGAACCAAGATTTCTACCACAGGTGAATGTTGAGAATATCCATAGCCAAATTTTTGTGGTCAACTTATATCTCTGCATGATTGTTTTATTTGTGGTATTGTCAAGATCAGTGGTTCTCAACCTTCTGACCCTTTAAATACAGTTCCTCATGTTGTGACCCAACCATAAAATTATTTTCATTGCTACTTCAAACTGTAATGATGCTACTGTTATGAATCGTAATGTAAATATCTGATATGCAGGATGGTCTTAGGCGACCCCTGTGAAAGGGTTGTTCGACCGCCAAAGGGGTTGCGACCCACAGGTTGAGAACTGCTGGTCAAGATGCTTGAAATTACCAAGTGAGAGCTGCCACTATATTTCATGTAAATTAAACAATGGGTAAGAAAGGACCAAAGAGATGTTGTTTTTGTTACCTCACCTCACAAGGATATTTTCCCATTGATTTTTAGAGAGAGTGGAAGGGAGGAAGAGATACAGAGAGAGAGAAACATGGATGTGTCATCAATTGGTTGCCTCCTGCATGTGCCCCAACCAGAGCCAGGAATTGAGTCTGCAACCAAAGTAGTGCCCTTGATGGGAATCGAACCTGTGACCCTTCAGTTGCGGGCCCATGGTCTATTACTGAGCCAAACCAGCTAGGGCAAGGGGTATGTGTGTGTGTGTATGTGTTTGTGTTTTTTTGTGTGTGTTTTTTTGGAGGGGGAGTTGTCTAGAGCTAAATAAAGTGTGTGGTGATTTTCATGGCTGCTCAATTACCTTAGTCTTACTAAAATTGTGAAGCCAAGAGCTTTGCTGTGCTTTACTACAAATCCACATGTGGATTATCTCCCACAGGAGTTTGACTGTGCGAGCATAAGCTTGCCTTTATCCATTTTGTTTGCTAAAATCCAGTGTTATATCCTACTCCTTTAAAAGATTCATTTATACATTTTGTTTAATGAAGAAAAGATAATGACCATCTCAAAATGTTACTAGTTGTACTATCTTTAAGATTTCATTTCTTTGCCTTGTAATAACTGGCAATAACCACCAGCAATGTAATGACTTTTACTGTGGAGTTGGTGACTTTATTTTTTTCTAATAATGGAATTGGAGCAATAGAGAACCCTAGTATGGTTATAATAGGAGACTAATTTGGAAGTTAGAATTCTGAGGTCCTTTTTAAAATTCTGAAACACTTTTGGTGGATATCTGATAGATTATTTACCATTTGTCTAACTTTATCTTACTTAATTGTCCTGGTTCCCAGCAGAGTGGAATATCTTGTGGAAATTTTTGTTAAACATAAGATTAGTTTAATATAAAGTTACATTCTTTCATTTAGATAAGTAATTCACCATTCAGGATTTTTGCAGTTACCTTACATTATCCCTTGTTCCTCCTGCCTGATTAAGGATAATGTCTCTTCTATGGCATCTAAATTTAGCACCTCATTTTATGTGATTAAAAATAATTTATGCGTATTTGGCTTATTAAACACAAGTGAATTTGCTCTGCTTTGCAATTGGGAACTACTACCTGAGTGGAATTATGGTGCTGCATTCTATTAAGAACTTTAGTGTATGGGATTTAGGAAGATCTGACAAACAGGAACACAGAGTGTTCCCCTAGGGAGTTTCTATTTAATAAATTAACTATAAGCCAACATCCACAAATACATGAGTACACCACCGAGTCCAACAATTCCACTTACCGCATTAACCCACCTTCCTTTATCTTTCCTGATTCTTTAGTATTTTTATGTCTCTATTCAGTTGTAATTGTTTTGTAAAGGTGTTGTTTCCTCATCTTCTCTACCTCACAGCATTGTTATGTGAGTCAAGTGAGTTTTGAAACCTGTGAGCAACGATATAAACATTTGGTATTCATTTATCTATTAAAGAAGGAGTAAGATGTTAAGTACCATTTTCCCTAGTAATTACTTTTCTCATGTTGTACATAGAAATTTATTTGGAGTAGTAACATTATGTCCAATATGCAATGATATCACTGTAAAAGCAAAACACTGCTAGTTAATAATTCAAGAATTTGGGTATGATGATGATTGTGCATTTATGGTTTATAATCAGAGTGATGTACAACAATTAGAATAAAATATCACAGTAGCATTACTTTGTGATCTACAATTGCCCAAAACCTAGAAATTCTCAAATACTAGTAGAAATTTTACAGATATAAATACCACTTGTTGTCTTACTGAGTGGTACTAAAGAGTACACATAACTTTAGTTATCTTAGTTATGTTTTTAAAAACATAATAATTGAAAAAATAAAGATTCAGCTGGTGAAATCCCATGCTTCTGTTGTACAGTTGTAGAACGACTATGGCTGTAAAGTAAGTTAAAAATTAATAGCAAAATAAAGAGCACTGCAATGTTTACCATGTTGTACAGCTATGACATGGATTTTACATTACCTTTGTGTTAGAAAATTTGCCCAGTTTTCCACCTCTTGCTGCTATATAAGCACAAAAGGAAATGTAATGGAACAAGATATATTCATTCAACAGATAATTACAGGTGCCTTCTAAAATCCAAACACTGTTTTAAGTGCTAGCAATAACAGCAGTGAGCAAAACAAAATCCCTGTTCTCATGGAGCTAACATTTTAGTTGAGGAAGGCAAATAAACAAATAATGTATTATATGGCTGGTGGTGATGAGCGATATGAAGAAAAATAAAGTAAGGTATAAGGATAAAGAGGGTATTTTAGAAAAATTTGGTCTGAGAAGGCCTATTAGGTGATATATGAGCAGAGAGCAGAGGGACTAGAGTATATGAGCCAAGCAGATATTTGGGAGCAGAGTGAATATATATATATAATTTTTTCTAGGAATTTTGCTGTGAAGGAAAGCTGAGAAATGGATGGTAGCTAGCTACTGTGCTAGATTTTGAGTATACATTGTTGAATAAAACAGAAAGGGTTCCTACCCTCACACAGTTTATAATCTGGTGGGACAGACAGATAATAAACAAGTAAGCAAACTATATAATTACTAAGGTAGTCAATAATATCAGCCTGGTTTCGGTAGCTTCTAAATAGTCACGAATAAGGGGTATTTGAAACCCCCAAAGCAATTTTCCAAGGCCAGTTCTGGTGTAAAGTATGCTGATAAGATGTCCTGTTAAATGATACAAAGATTTCCTAAAAATAGTGGTTAATAACAATAGGTGGTATTCTGCTGGCAGAATTCCAGTGTGACATCTGTGGTGCAATTTGCCAAAAACCAGTTTGGATTGTTTTTGAATTAAATCAGCCATCTATGAGCACTAGCAGTATCTGGGATGGGATGGGAAAAGCATTCTAAGTGGGAGGAATAATATGATAGTACAAAAGCCAAAAATGGCAGTTGTTGGGGACTTAGCAGTTAGTCCATATTCAGTTACTTGTGATTGAAAATATGAGAATCAAGAGATAGTGCCCTTAGCAATTAGAAAATGTTAAAGAGCAATGACCTCATCTGTGGAAGATGGAGACCTGAGATAGAGAATTGAAGGGACCTGAGAATTAAACCGTTGTTATTTTTGTTCTAGAGCTCTTTCCACTCCAGCCTAGGTGGTCTTATTTTTCTCCCTTACTCCAGTAAAAATAAGTGAATTTTTAAAACAAAGAAGGGATAATCACATTTGTTGATTTTTATCACTATAATTGTTGTCCTCTTGTTTAAAACTAACCAAAATAATGGTCAGCTTTAGTTTTTCTAAATAATGTTTTTAAAGTACTGTACTGTATATGAATTTATTCATTTGTGGCCACACTTGCTTATTGCTTTGCAGCTAGGAATTTAAATTCTGTTATTTTCTTTAGTTTTCTGTGGGGCTACTCTTTTTGTACATCATACATGAAATCTTAAAATGTAAGAAGGTGCTATAAATAAAAATGGTAACAGTTCTCATAGTTCCCTATGTTTTAATCTTTAGAATTGTAACTAAGTTTGATTGATAATTCATGCATTCTTTCCTCCCCCCCCCCATGCTATTATAATCTGCCATTTTGGGTATCAGTTACTTCACTAAAATATTTTTGTAAATCTTTTAATGAGTAAAGATTTCAATTAGGGAAGGAAATGAGTGCTTACATATTTCCAGTTTTCAAGTAAATGCATTTTAAAAATTCAGGGAGAGGGAAAACAGAACAAAAGAGGAATTACTATTAACTGTTTTTTAATAATCTTTAAGTTGGTAGCTTTCAGAATACCACTGTGGTTGTTAGATTATTTTAAAATAAGCATGCATAATACTGTTTTAAGGACTTAGATCTGGTAGCAAAAGCAGTAAAATCGGGAAAACCCACACCTCTACTGAGAACACTATGTTTTCCTATTTGAATGTATTTCCTACTAAGTGTTTTGACAGTTTACTAGTTTGTTCATTAACACTTAATGAAATTGAAATTATAAAAAATTCAGTAAAGGTGTACTTGTTTGACTTTGTGAATATAGCAATTAATGACAGAATCTACTATAAAGTTTCATTTTTATGGTCAAAATTTATAATTCAACATTTTACTTAGAATGGAAATAAATCTTGTTTGTAATTAGGAAGTTCATTTAAATGATTCCTGTAGCTAGAGCAGTATTGCCTTACACATTGCCCTCAGTCTAGTTTACAAGTAGAAAGAGCCACTTGTCAAACTAGCAAATTGATAATGAGTACCATCTTCAAGCTGTGGCTGTTTTAATGGCCTCCCCTCCAACACTCCACCATTGGTCCTACCTGTGCATCATTATAATTAATCTAACACAAAAAAGAAATGTTTATCAAATTTGCAGGTGTCTGAAAATTGAAAGGGAAAATTACTACCATAGATCAGTTTTGTCAACACTGGCTGCATGTTAGATTCAACTGAGAAACTTTTAAACAAACTAAATGACATAAGTATTTATGGGTAAAATGATATTGATATGATGTCTAGTATTTACTTTAAATGGGGCAAATGACAGAAGACTGACAAAGTGATGATAATTATTAAAGTTAGGTGATGGGCACATAGAGGTTGCAGTATATTCTCTCTACTTTTTATATGAATGAAAATTTTATAATACAACATTAAGGGAAAAATAGAATACCCAATCCCTACCCCAGATGAATTAAATTAGAAACTCTGGGCTTCCGTAGCTTGAAAACTTGAGCTTGAGTAGTTTCAAAAACTTCTCCAAATTATTTATATTTGCAGTTTAAAATGAGACTCCAAATTTGGAGTCCAGAAAATAAAATCAAGATTCAGAAAGATCTTGGCAAATTAGAATGCTCAGCTGAAATCAATGAGATAAAATTTAACATGGGTAAATGTGCACTGCTTTTAGGTTTTTTTTAAAGAAAATCAACTGTATAGGACAGAATACCTAGGTTGGTGCTTATATTTGTGAAAAAGATCAAAGTTGCTTAGTTTATCATAAGCTTAGTATGATAATATGATGTAGTAGCTAAAAAAAGCTAGTATGATATTAGATTTTATTAATACAGCCACCAAGCCCCAATATAAAAAAAAAAAAACACTGCAATTTTTCAGATCACATCTGGTATTCAGGTTTGAATGACACATTTTATAAGAGACCTTGACAAATATATTAAGAGAATAGTAGAAGAAATAATAAGAGGCCCAGACAATCTCACAAAACAGTTGAAAGAACTAGGTATATTTTAACCTAGGAGAAGAAAAGAATAAGCAAGAGGAGACAAGTCAGCTATGATCATATTTGAAGACCCATCATGTTTAATAGAGTATAATATATTTTGTGTCGTCCCCCAAATTGCAAAGTAACCTTTTATTTATCCCAATAATGACCTTCCTTTTTAAAAAAATACATTTTTATTGATTTCAGAAAGGAAGGGAGAGGGAGAGAAAGATAGAAACATCAATGTTGAAAGAATTATTGATCAGCTGCCTCCTGCATGCCCCACACTGGGGATTGAACCCACAACCCAGGCATATGCCCTGACCAGGAATTGAATCATGATTTCCTGGTTTGTAGGTCAATGCTCAACCACTGAGCCAGGCTGGCAGAGTGCCCTTCCTTTTTTAAAAAAAATATTTTTATTGATTTCAGAGAGGAAAGGAGAGGGAGAGAGAGAAACATCAATGATGAGAGGGAATCATGCCCCCTACTGGGGATTGAGCCTGCAAGCTGGACATATGCCCTTAACTGGAATCGAACCCAGGACCCTTCGGTCCACAGGCTGATGCTCTATCCACTGAACCAAACCAGCTAGGGCCATCCTTCCTTTTTTAGGTGTGTAAGAAGTAGCTTTATTTTTCTATCTTAAAGATTAAAAAATGTTTATTGTAAAAATTTCAGAAAATATGTTTAAGTATAAAAAAGGAAAATAATAATTACCCATTATCCCACTACCCAGTTATAACCACTATAACCTAATTTGTGGGGCTCAGTACAAAAGGAACAAGCAGGACTCTTTGTTTAAAAATTAAGAATTTCAAGATGGTGACAATCGAGCATTTAACCAGGCAAGGGGCCCTTCTGAGCATAGGGCCCTATGGATAGATCACCAAGCCCCTGAAGCCAGCCCTGACTATACCATGTAGAGATTATATATATATATATATATATATATATATATATATATATCCTTTCATATTTTAGAAAGGCTTTCCAATTAATGAAATGCAATAGGCTGCCTTAAGAGAAATAAACTCTGGGGTTATAAAGGACAATGCTAGGCTTTCTATCAGGGATCCTATAGTGTAGATGAATGTGCTGGAGGTTGGCCTACAAGACCTGTTAGGATATTTTTCATCTGTAAAGTCAGTGGTGCTGTATCTCCAGCCAAAAAGAATTGGTTTGAGCCCTGGCTGGGTGCTCAGTTGGTTAGAGCATCATCCCAACAAGCCAAAGTTGGGGGTTGATTCCTGGTCAGGGCACATACAAGAATCAACCAATGAATACATTAATAAGTGGAACAACAGATCTCTCTCTCTCTCTCTCTCTCTCTCTCTCTCTCTCTCTCTCTCTCCCCTCAAGTCAATAAATTAAAAATAAAACACAACTTGGCCAGCCTGGACTTTGGGAGGAAGACATTCAGAGACAGTGATCGGTGCTGTGGCGGGGGTGGGGGTGGGGTGGGGGGTGGGGGTGCCTTTATGCTCTTCGGGGCTCTCTAAACCTTGTCACCTGTACAGAAAGTGTCAGGCCTGGGCTGAGCATTGATGGACCCAGGCCTTTGGGGATGTTTTTCAGCCACCTCCATGAGGCACGTGTGGGCCCAGCCAGCGAGAGCTGACCATGTAGAAGACGAGGAGGCATCCTGGGGACCCTCATGTCCAAGGACAGTCGGGGGCACAAGGTCTACTTGTCTATTCCTCCTTTTTTAGGTCATTGATGTTCTAAACAAATGGCTCTTTGTACTCTTCTTCCAAGTTTTATGTGAGTTTGAAAGTGTTTCAAAATAAAACGTTAAATTAAAATAAATAAATAGATAAATCAAACAAAGAATGGGTTCATGAACAATAATCATCACCTGTAAATTGACTATTTTCTTAAATTATGGAACCTTGCTTCTTTTGTTAATTTGCTATGCCGTTTAATAAAAAAGTATTACACATCAATTATGGTGGTGAGCCCTAGCTGATTTGGCTCAGTGGATAGAGCGTCGGCTGTGGACTGAAGGGTCCCGGGATCGATTCTGGTCAAGGGCACATGCCCGGGTTGCGGGCTTGATCCCCAGTGTGTGTGTTGGGGGGAACATGCAGGAGGCAGCCAATCAATGATGCTCTCTCGTCATTGATATTTCTATCTCTCTCTCGTCCTTCCTCTTTGAAATCAATAAAAATATATTTTTTTAAAAAAATTATGGTGGTGAATTTCTTTAAAAAGTTTGGTTTTACTTGTATGGCAGGATGCTACTGAAACCCCAAAGAGCTTTACCAGGCTCTAGAACAGGGGTGGGCAAACTTTTTGACTCGAGGGCCACAATGGGTTCTTAAACTGGACCGGAGGGCCGGAACAAAAGCATGGATGGAGTGTTTGTGTGAACTAATATAAATTCAAAGTAAACATCATTACATAAAAGGGTGCGGTCTTTTTTTTTTTTTTTTTTAGTTTTATTCATTTCAAACTGGCAGGATCCAGCCCGCGGGCCGTAGTTTGCCCACGGCTGCTCTAGAACATTGGTACCTTACTCAGTTATAGATATTCAAATGATTATTTGAATCATGATATTTCTTATTATTTTTAAATCTGTTGTTTTTTTTCATGCCGCTGAGAGATAATATCTATTATCTTCCCAGTTTACTATGGCTAAAGGACTTCCCATGTGTAGGCTGATTCATGACCTTGGATGTTCAGGCTGTCAGATGATAAACCTCTATGTATGTGGAAAAGCAACCCAAAGTTGTCAACTTATTGCCTTGTACTTTTAAAACCCAGACATTGGCACATATTAATTCCTGAATGACTTGCTGAAACTTAATGATTTTAGCTTAATGAGCTGGAAGAGTTCCCCCAAGTGACTACAAATGTATTTTAGAACTAGCTTCCAAATTATCTGTTGCATAGTTTTATATGAACTGCCTGATTTAATGCACTTACAAAAACTTAGCAATTTCCTTTCTACACAGTGCAAGGTACTTATCTTGTAAACATTTCTGTTGTAGAACGAAATGAATGACCTTTCTTGCCAGTGATTTTGACCACTTTGTACACAGTCTCAAAACATTCTATGAGAGAAATAATTGTTATGATGTTACCCAGGAATGATTATCTGTGGCCTCTCCTTTCCTTTCTGCCCCCTCACACTCCCACTGTTATCTTTCAACTGAGTCAAACTTTTCTTTACCTCTTTGTTCTTTCTCCCATTTTTCTAATATTACTTTTTTCTAGTGTATATAAGTAAGAAAATTGAGTTTGAGCTAGTTTTATTGAAAGTGTGGTAAAGGTGAAATAAATTATTTTCCTTGCAAATTTGAAAATACTTTTCTGAAATCTTTTTTTTTTTAATTTAAATTCTTGGGAGGCAAATCTAGAAGCTCAAACAGGGCTGTGTTTAATAAATGGTTTTGTTTGAAATTATAATGCCTTTATTTTGACAGTTTTGTCAAGTGATTAGCAACCCTCTGCAGGTTGCTAATTGTTATTCTGCTTTTGTGACCTCAGTTTTTATTTTCTACCAATTTCTACATCTACGCTCCCCCACCTTTTCCTTTCAGTTGAGCCAAATTTCTCTTTATCTCTTTGTTCTATCTCCTACTATTCTAATTTACATCCCTCTAAGTTTATAACTTCCTACCTCACATCTGCCAGCCTATACATATTCTCATTCAAAGCTTGCTTGTATTCTTAACTCCTTTTAAGTGGGTAAAGATAGGAAAATAGCCAAAAGCCTGCTTTATAATTGATTTAATGTTTTTCTCAAAAATATGTAATCTAAATTAAAGATAAATGCTTCATAAAGCAAAACCAACACTCAACCAATCAAAATTTCCAAAAAGGAAAGTGGATTTATGTATTTCAGCCATCCCATTGATACAACTAAGTCAACAATTTAGCACCTATTTTGTCCAGAAATATGTTGAAAATTAAAGGTGCAAACCCAGAGGTAGAAGATGTGGTTATTATCCTCAGCAAACTAATAATCTAGATAAAGAGATAAAATTAATATACCTCAAGCACTTAACAAATAGTTGTAATAACTAGCCTAATTATCAGAATGATAGGTTGTGTTTTATAGACTTTAAGTGCTATAAGTAATCAGAGAAAAGGGAAGGCATTATTGCTTGGGGTTGCCAATGAAGATTTCATGGGGGAAGCGGGTCTTGAAGAAAATGTAGAATTTGGATTAGCTAGACTGGGCTAGAGACTTGCGTTAGCATTTCTAAGTAAAAGAGAATTGCTTAACAAAGACCCCAAGGGAGAAATTAGTTGGTTGTTTAAGAAAACTGAAACCTTTGTTCTAAGGAGGAGTAGGAAATATAATCAGGTCATTAAATTGAAACTAACTGATCAAAAACCTCGAATTCCAAATGAAAAATTAAGAATTGTTTTTAAAAAATCCTTTTACCTAAGCATTTTAATTAATCAAGGTTTTATCTTGTTTAAATAGCTAAGATTTTCTTATATTAGTATTAGCTAACATTGAGTGTTTTACTACATGGTAAGCATTGTTCTAAGTGTTTTATATGTAATAATAACTAATTTTATCTTTACAACAACACTTTGTGGTTGATTATATTTTAATCCCCTTATTTTGCAAATGGGTGTGTAGAAAAGGTTAGGTACAACTGGCTCAAGTTGACATAAGTAAGTGACAGAGCAGAGCCAGGACTCAAACCCAGGTAGTCTCTGGTACTGGTATCTACATTCTAACTTGTTATATATACAACCTGTTATATTTATTTGAAGTATATATATATACTGAAAATATATCTTGAGATCTGGACAATTGAACTTGACATTTTATTGAAAGATCATTTTCTCAAACACTACTCACATTGCAACACTAATTTCTTCATCCAGAATATATTTTTTCTTTATGAAAGGTCTCTATAAGGAAACTTTGGGCTAGAAATTTTAAAAAGTAAATCCATTGTTTTTTGTCATTTGAAGTACTATTGATTTCATCTCTTGTAAAATCCTTATTTCATCAGTTTCTTTATTCCAACAGGGCTTCTGGTTGGGACTCTTGATTCAGTCTTTGACTCTACTGCTAAAGTAGCTCCATTTCGTATTCTACACCAGACACCAGATTCTCAAGTTTACCTGTCAATTGCATGTGGTAAGTATGATTTTTAAAGCATATACATCAACTCAATAAGGACATGAATAAATTGAATAACTATATTTATATTTCCTAGTTTTTTTGATTTAGAAAGTGTTATATTTCTCAGATTCTACTTTGAGAGAATAGGAAGACATCTAATTGTTTATTTAAGAAAGATTACAGATTATTACAGTTTGTAAAACATTGATCAGACTCACTAGGGCATTCCAACATGGTGGCTGACAGGACCAGAGTGAGGGAGTGAGAGGGAGAGTGTGTGGTAGTGTGTGTGTGTGTGTGTGTGTGTGTGTGTGTGTGTGTGTGTGTGAAAGAGAGATAGTCCAATTGACTGCACAGAAGTCTCAGGGTAGGGGGCCAGTAGTTCAAGCTCTTATGGCCAAAGAGACCCTGCTACTGCCACAGCCACTCCCAGGGCGTGGCTCAGGTTCAGAGACCATGCAAACTATAGCAACATGAAAAAGGAAATAGAAACCATGAACCAGGACCAGATAGAAATGAAGAATAACATATCTGACATCAAGAACACGCTGGAAGGAATTAAAAGTAGATTGGATGAAGCAGAGGATCAAATCAGCAAATTGGAAGATGAGGTAGAAATAAATACTCAATTAGAGCAGCAAATAGAAAAAAAAATTAAAAAGCAGAAAGATAGATGTGAAATTGAACAACAACATGTGAATACCAGAAGGAGAAGAAGGTGAACAAGAACCAGAGAACCTGTTTAAAGAAATAATGATAGAAAATTTCCCCAACCTGGTGAAGGAAAATGTCACACAAGTTCAGGAGGCACAGAGTCCCAATCACCATGAACCCAAAGAGACCCACATCTAGACATATCATAATTAAAATGGCCAACATTAAAGACAAGGAATCTTAAAGGCAGCAAGAAAGAGACAGAAAATTACCTACAAAGGATTTCCCATTAGAATGTCAGCTGACATCTCAATAGAAACACTTCAAGCCAGAAGGGAGGGGCATGAAGTATTCAAAGTAGTGAAAAGCAAGGGCCTAAATCCAAGACTACTGTATCCAGCAAAACTCTCATTTAAAATTGAAGGTGAAATAGCTTTCCAGACCAAAAAAAAAAAAAAAAAAGGTTAAAGGAGTACATTACCACCAAACCAGTAATGCAAGAAATGTTAAAGGGACTGCTTGATGAAGAAGAGAGAGAGAATCATAGGCATAAAGAACATAAAAATGGCAATAAATAAATACCTATCAATAATAACCTTAAATGTTAATGGACTAAATGCTCCAGTCAAAATATATAGGGTAGCTGAATGGATAGGAAAGCACGATCCATATATATGCTGTCTACAAGAGACCTGCCTGAGAATGAAAATAAAGAATGGAATATATATATATATATAAAGGGAAAAAAAGCTAGGGTAGTAATACTCATATCAGACAAAATAGACTCCAAAACAAAGGCCATAGCAAGAGACAAAGAAGGCCTCTACATAACACCAAAGGGAATGATTCAACAAGAAAATATAACACTTGTAAACATGTATGGACCTAATATAGGAGCACCCAACTACATTAAAAACTCTTGATGGGCTTTAAGGGAGAGGTTGACAGCAATACAGTCATAGTAGGGGACTTTAACACTCCACTGATATCACTGGATAGATCTTCTGGACAAAAAAATCAACAAGGAAACAGAGGCATTAAGTGACACACTAGATCAGATAGATCTAACTGAAATTTACAGAAGATTTCACCATAAAGCAACAGAATATACATTCTTCTCAAGCACACATGGAACATTCTCAAAGATAGACCATATGTTAGGACATAAAACAAATTCAAATTCAAAAAGATTGATATCATACTGAGCATCTTCTTGGATCACAATGGCATGAAGTTAAAAATCAACTACAATAAAAATAACCTCAAAACACTCAAATACATGGATGCTAAATAGCACGTTACTAAACAATGAATGGGTTACCAATGAGATCAAAGAAGAAATTAAAAACTTTCTGGAAACAAATGAAAATGAACATAAAACCACACAAAACCTCTGGGACACGGTAAAAGCAATCCTGAGAGGAAAATTCATAGCATTATAGCAGTGGTTCTCAACCTTCCTAAGGCCGCGACCCTTTAATACAGTTCCTCATATTGTGGTGACCCCCAACTATAAAATTATTTTCGTTGCTACTTCATAACTGTAATTTTGTTACTGTAAACAATATGTAATTATATATGTGTTTTCTGATAGTCTTAGGCGACCCCTGTGAAAGGGTCGTTTGACCCCCAAAGGGGTCGCGTCCCACAGGTTGAGAACTGCTGCATTATAGGCCTACCTCAAGAAACAAGAAAAAGCACTAATAAGTTACCTAATCCTACAACTAAAGGAATTAAAGAGAGAAGAGCAAGAAAAGCCCAGAGGAAGTAGAAGGAAGGAAATAATAAACATCGGAGTGGAAATTAATGACATAGAGACTAAAATTCAGTACAAAAGATCAATGAATCTAAAAGCTGGTTCTTTGAAAAGATAAACAAGATTGAAGAACCCCTAGGCAGACTCATCAAGAAACAGAGAGAACCCAAATAAATAAAATCAGAAATGAAAGAGGCAATATAACAATGGGCACCACAGGAAAAAAAAGAATTGTACTAGTAAGTATATACTATGAACAAGTATATGCCAAAAAACTGGACAACCTGGAAAATGGACAAATTTCTAGAAACATTCAATCTTCGAAAACTCAATCAGGAAGAATTGGAAAACTTTAATAGGCCAATAACAGCAAATGAAATTAAAGAAGTAATTTAAAAACTTTCAGCAAACAAAAGTCCTGGACTGGATGGAATTACAGTATAGTTTTACCAAACATTCAAAGAACTAGTACCTATCCTCCTCAAACTATTTCAAAAAATTCAAGAGGAAGGAATACTTCCAAGCTCTTTTTACAAAGCCAGGATTATCCTAATTCCAAAAACAGATAAAGACACTGCAAAGAAAGAGAATTACAGGCCAATATCCCTGATTAACACAGATGCTTAAATCCTCAGCAAAATATTAGTAAAGTGGATCCAGCAATATATTAAAAAGATCATACATGCATGAACAAGTAGGATTTATTCCAGGGATGCATGGCTGATACAATAATTGCAAATTTATGAATATGGTGTACCACATAAACAAACTGAAAAACAAAAATCACATGGTCTTATCAGGAATGCAGAAACATCTTTCAATGAAATCCAGCACCCTTTTCTGATAAAAACTCTCAGTAAAGTGGGAATAGAGGGGTCATATCTCAACATAATAAAGTCCATATATGACATACCTACAACCAACATAGTACTCAATGCAAAAAAATCTAAAAGCGTTTCCCTTTAGAACAGGAACAAGACAATGATGTCCGCTTTCACCAATCTTATTCAACATAGTAAGTGGAAGTGCTTTGGAAGTCCTAGCTACAGCAATCAGACAACAAGAAGAGATAAAAGGCATCCACATTGGAAAGGAAAAAGTAAAACTGTGATTCACAGATGACATGATATTGTAAATAGAAAACCTTTAAGACACTACCAGGAAACTACTAGACTTAATAATAAATGAATTTGTCAAGGATCCAAATTCAACATCCAAAAATTGGTGACATTTTTATACACTAATAATGAACTCTCAGAAAAAGAAACCCCCCCCCCCAAAAAAAAACAATCCCTTTTATCATTGTAACAAAACAAATATAATATACCTAGGAATAAACTCAACCAAGGAAGGAAAAGATCTGTACTTGGGAAAACTATAGCACACTGAAAAATAGAAAGAGGGAAGATACAAACAAATGGAAACGTTTACCATATTCATGGATTGGATGAATTAACATCGTTAAAATGTCTATGCTACCTAAAGCAATCTATAGATTCAGTGCAAGCCCTATTAAATTACCAATGGCATACTTCACAGAACTAAAATTAATACTTCAAAAATTTATATGGAACCATAAAAGATCCCAAATAGCTGCAGCAATCTTGAGAAAGAAGAACGAAGTTGGAGGGATCACAGTACCAGATACCAAACTATACTACAAGGCCATTATAACCAAAACAGCCTGCTACTGGCACAAGAACAGACATATAGACCAATGCATCAGAATGGAGACCCCAAAAATTTATTCACATCATTACGGTCAATATTTGACAAAGGAGGCAAGAACATACAATGAAGTAAAGACAGTCTCTTAAATAAATTCTGTTGGGAAAACTGGGCAGACACATACAAGGAGATGAAACTTAGACCACTAACTTACACCATCCTATATAATAAAAGTCTAATATGCAAATCGACCAAACTGTGGAATGACTGGTCGCTATGACATGCACTGACCACCAGGGGGCAGACGCTTAATTTGGGAGCTGCCTCCTGGTGGTCAGCTGCCTCCCACAGTGGTCAGAGCGCCACTTAGCCAAAAGCTGGGCTCACAGCTGGCGAGTGCAGTGGTGGTGGGTAGAGCCTCTCCCGCCTCTGCGGCAGCACTAAGGATATCTGTCTGAATGCCGGCTTAGGCCCGCTTTCCAGGGGAGTGGGCCTAAGCCATCAGTCAGACATCTCCCGAGGGCTCCTGGACTGCAAGGGCACAGGCTGGGCTGTGGAGACCACCCCCCACCCCCATCCAGTGCATGAATTTCATGCACCAGGCCTCTAGTACAGAATAATAAGCTCAAAATGGCTAAAAGACTTAAATGTAAGGCATGAGACCATAAAAATCTTAGAAGAAAACGTAGGCAGTAAAATCTCAGACATCTCACGTAGCATAATTTTTGCCGATATATTTCCTAGGGCAAAAGTACAAAGGAAACAATAAACAAATGGGACTACATCAAAATAAAAATTTTCTGCACAGCAAGAGAAACCACTATCAAAATGAAAAGGGAAGCTACTGTATGGGAGAACATATTTGCCAACAATACATCTGATAAGAGGTTAAAATCCAAAATATATAAAGTACTCATACAACTCAATAAAAGGAAGAAAAACAATCTAATTAAAAAATGTGCAGAAGACCTGAATAGGCATTTCTCCAAAAGAGGACATACAAATGGCCAAGAGACATATGAAAAAATGTTCAAAGTCCCTAATCATCAGAGAAATGCACATTAAAATCACAATGTGGTATCACCTCCCACCTGTCAGAATAACTATCATGAAAAAAATCAACAAACAACAAGTGCTGGCAAGGATGTGGAGAAAAGGGAACACTAGTTCACTGCTGGTGGAAATTCAAATTGGTGCAGCCACTATGGAAAACAGTATGGAGTTTCCTCAGAAATTAAAAATGGAACTTCTGTTTGACCCAGTGATCCCAATTCTGGGAATATATCCTAAAAATCCTCAAATACCAATCATAAAGAATATATGCACCCCTTTATTTATAGAGGCATTATTTACAATAGCTAAGATTTGGAAACAGCCCAAGTGGCCATCAGTAGATGAATGGATAAAAACGCTGTGGGACATTTACACAATGGAATACTATGCAACTGTAAGAAAGAGGATCTCTTACCCTTTGAGACAGCATGGATGGACCTGAAGACTATTATGCTAAGTGAAATATGCCAATCTGAGAAAGACAAATACCACATGATCTCACTTATTTGTGGAATCTAATGAACAAAATGAATTGATCAACAAAATAAGGCCTGGAGCATTCAAGCATGGAACAGACTGATATGCCTCAGTGTGGGGATGGGAGATGCGAAGAGATAATCCAAAGAACTTATATACTTACTAGAGGCCTGATGTACAAAATTCATGCAAGAGTAGGCCTTCCTTCCCCCGGCTGCCAGCACCAACTTCTCTCTAGCACCCAGGACCCGGGCTTGCTTCACAGACCCGGCTTCATCCAGAAGATCGTCTGGAAGGTCATCTGGTCTAATTAACATATTACACTTTTATTATAGACTAGAAGCCCGGTGCACAAAAATTTGTGCACTCGGGGGGGAGGGGGGTCCCTCAGCCCGGCCTGTGCCCTCTCGCAGTATGGGACCCCTCGGGAGATAATGACCTGCTGGCTTAGGCCTGCTCCCGGGTGGCAGAGGGCAGGCCCAATCCCTAGGTGCAGCCCCTGGTCGGGCTCAGAGCAGGGCCGATTGGGGAGTTGGGGCGCCGCCCCCTGTCATGCACAGAGCAGAGCGGATCAGGAGGTTGCAATGCTACCCTCAGTCACGCTCAGGGTAGGGCCGATTGGGGGGTTGGGGCACCGTCCCCTGTCACACTCAAGGCAGGGTCGATGGGGAGGTTGCGGCGCCACCCCCTGTCACGCAGAGAGCAGGGTCAATCAGGGGGTTGGGGCACTGCCCCCTGTCACTCACAGAGCAGGGCCCATCAGGGGGGTTGGGGCTCTGTACCCTGTCATGCACAGAGCAGGACCCATCAGGGGATTGGGGCGCCACCCTCTATCACCCACAGAGCAGGGCTGATCAGGGGGTTGGGGCGCCGCCACTGTCACACTCAGGGCAGGGCCGATGGGGAGGCTATGGCTCTACCCCGTCACACACAGAGCAGGGCCCGTGGGGGGGTGGAGGGGTTGGGGCGCCTTCCCCTGTCACGAACAGAGCAGGGTGGATAGGGAGGTTGTGGCCCCGCCCCCTGTCACACACAGAGCCACAGGGCGATCAGGGGGTTTGGGCGCTGCCCCCGTCACGCTGATCCCGGTGCCGGGAGGCCTCGTGGCTCCGCTGATCCTGGTGCTGGGAGGCATATTACCCTTTTACTATATAGGGTAGAGGCCTGGTGCACGGGTGGGTGCCGGCTGGTTTGCCCTGAAGGGTGTCCTAGATCAGGGTGGGGGGTCCCTACTGGGGTGCCTGGCCAGCCTGGGTGAGGGGATGATGGCTGTTTGCAGCTGGTCACACACCCTTCAGGGTGGGGTTCCCCACTGGGGTGCCTGGCCAGTCTGGGTGAGGAGCTGAGGGCTGTTTTCAGGCTGGGGGTGACTGAAGCTCCCAACCGCTCCTTTTTTTCTTTTTCTTTTTTTATTCTGAGCCAGCTTTAGCTTTGAGGCTTGGCTCCAGCTCTTAGGACTCCACTGCTGAAAGTAGGTTTCTGGCCTTTGCTTACAATGTTGCGATCTTGCTGGCTGAAGGCCGGCGGACTAAAGCAGGTTTCTGGGGTTTTGTTTAGCTTCTATATTTGTTACATAGTTGCTTAGAGTTGCAGCTCAGAGGCCTTCAGTGGCAGGAGGGGAACGTTAGAGTCCTCCGTCACTGAAGCAAGCAAGCCTCATGTTACGTTCAAGCTGCCTGGCTGCCGGCCGCCATCTTGGCTGGCAGTTAGTTTGCATATCGTCCTGATTAGCCAATGGGAAGGGTAGCGGTCATACGCTAATTACCATGTTTCTCTTTTATTAGATAGGACTAGAGGCCCGGTGCACAAAAATTAGTGCACTCGCGGAGGAGGGGGGGGGTCCCTCAGCCCGGCCTGTGCCCTCTCACAGTCTGGGACCCCTCGAGAGATAACGACCTGCTGGCTTAGGCCTGCTCTCGGGTGGCAGAGGGCAGGCCCAATCCCTAGGTGCAGCCCCTGGTCGGGCTCAGAGCAGGGCCGATTGGGGAGTTGGGGCGCCTTCCCCTGTCATGCACAGAGCAGGGCCGATTGGGAGGTTGCGATGCCACCCTCAGTCACGCTCAGGGTAGGGCCGATTGGGGGGTTGGGGCACCGCCCCCGTCACACTCAAGGCAGGGTCGATGGTGAGGTTGCAGCGCCACCGCCTGTCATGCACAGAGCAGGGTCCATCAGGGGGGTTGGGGCTCCATACCCTGTCATGGACAGAGCAGGGCCAATCAGGGGGTTGGGGCGCTGCCCCCTGTCACGCACAGAGCAGGGCCCATCAGGGGGTTGAGGAGCTCCCCCCGTCACTCACAGAGTAGGGCTGATAGGAGAGTTGGGGCACCGCCCCCTGTCACGCACAGAGCAGGGCCCATCAGGGGGTTGAGGAGCTCCCCCCTGTCACTCACAGAGTAGGGCCGATAGGGGAGTTGGGGCACCGCCTCCTGTCACACTCAGGGCAGGGCGGATCAGGGGGTTGAGGCGCCGCCCTCTATCACCCACAGAGCTGGGCCGATCAGGGGGTTGGGGCGCCGCCACTGTCACACTCAGGGCAGGGCCGATGGGGAGGTTATGGCTCTACCCCATCACACACAGAGCAGGGCCCGTGGGGGGGCGGGGTTGGAGCGCTGCCTCTATCACCCACAGAGCAGGGCCAATTAGGGGGTGGGAGTGCCGCCACTCTCACACTCAGGGCAGGGCCGATGGGGAGGTTATGGCTCTACCCCATCACACAGAGAGCAGGGCCCCTGGCGGGGCGGGTTGGGGCGCCGCCCTCTATCACCCACAGAGCAGGGCCGATCAGGGGGTTGAGGCAGCGCACCCTGTCACACACAGAGCCGCAGGGCGATCAGGGGGTTGGGGGGCTCCCCCCTATCAGGCACAGAACCGGGCTAATCAGGGGGTTGGGGCTCCTTCCCCTGTCACAAACAAAGCAGGGCGGATATGGAGGTTGTGGCCCCGCCCCCTGTCACACACAGAGCTGCAGGGCGATCAGGGGGTTTGGGCGCTGCCCCGTGTCATGCTGATCCCGGTGCCGGGAGGCCTCTCGGCTCCGCTGATCCTGGTGCTGGAAAGCCTCGCGGCTCCGCTGATCCCAGTGCTGGGAGGCATATTACCCTTTTACTATATAGGATAGAGGCCTGGTTCATGGGTGGGGCTGGCTGGTTTGCCCTGAAGGGTGCCCTGGATCAGGGTGGGGGTCCCCACTGGGGTACCTGGCCAGTCTGGGTGAGGGGCTGAGGGCTGTTTTCAGGCCGACTGAAGCTCCCAACTGCTCCTTTTTTTTTTTATTTTTTACTTTTTTTTATTCTGGGCCAGCTTTAGCTCTGGCTCCAGCTCTGAGGCCTCTGCTGCTGAAAGAAGGTATCTGGTTTTTTTCGGTTCTATAATCGAAACAATGTATAACTCCAGCTCTGAGATCCCGGGCTCTCTGAAAGCAGGTTTCTGGGGTTTTGTTTAGCTTCTATATTTGTTACAATGTTTCTTAAACTGCAGGCTCAGAGGCTGGCAAGGCAGGCAGGGAACGTTGGAGTCCTCCGTCACTGAAGCAAACAAGCCTCATGTTAGTTTCAAGCTGCCTGACTGCCGGCCGCCATCTTGGCTGGCAGTTAATTTGCATATCTCGCTGATTAGACAATGGGAAGGGTAGCGGTCGTATGCCAATTACCATGTTTCTCTTTTTTTAGATAGGATAGGATATGCATAGCCCTTGGACATGGGCGATAGGATGGTGAAGACCTGGGGGATCGGTAGGGGCTGGGAGGAGCGGTGTAAGGGGGAAGAAAATGAAGATATCTAATACTATACTATCAATAATAAAAATATGTATATTTTAAAAATAAAACTATAACCCTTAATAGATTAAAAAAATACAGGAAGAAAATGTTAGAACTTTTATCTTGTACTTTAATTATTTTGTTTCTGTGTATGGTTTATAATGTATATAAAATATGAATGTCATAGGACATGTACTATAATAAACAAAAATATGTGTAAAAAATAAAAATAAAACATTGATCAGTTGAGGGACCTGAAACATGTGTTCCATTAGTGCTAATTTTGAATAGATTTTGGTCATTGCTACTGCTATATAACTCCTTTCTTCAACTTATTCCTCCTTATTCACCCAACTGTAAGGAAGGTAAGAACTTCCCCATAAAATACTGTTTCATCTGTAATAACTCAGATGAGGAGAATCAAGCCCAAAACTTCAAAGTCATTCCCTAAGAAAGGATAAGTCTGAAAAATTGAATCTTTTTTAATTGCACACCTACGTTCTCACAAAAGGAATCATATCCTTGAAGTACTTGAAATATGAAAGGATATCTCTCAGGTAATGCTACATATTAATTCTCCTGGAGCGGTTTAGATTCTTCCTAATAAAGCAACTCAAAATCTTAAAAAACACCATGACAGTATGTTACTTTTTTATGATGCTATTATAATGTTGCTCTAAATTAGAATCCCAGATTTTTAGCTTTTTGTATGCTGAAATACTGTCTTTTCTCTCTCTCTTTCTTTTCTCCATCTCTGTTATCAAGTAGATACACTTTTCAAAAAAAAAAATTCATGTGACTTTTGGATAGTTCATATGCATCAGCATATAGCTACAGCATACAATTAATTTTTAAAGATGTGTGGCTTGTGCAGCCAGCATGGCTCAGTGATTGAGCATTGACCTATGAGCCAGGAGGTCACAGTTTGATTCTTGGTCAGGGCACATACCTATGTTGGAGTTCAATCCCTGTGGGGGGGTGTGCAGGAGGCAACTGATCAATGATTCATCATTGATGTTTCTCTCTCTCCCTTCCTCTCTGAAATCAATAAAAAAAAATTTTAAAGAAAAGATTTGTGGCTTATTTTTTACATCTCCCTCTAAATTTCCTTTAGTGTAGGAGGTGAGCATTTTCTCCTGGATCTCTTAAATTGAACGTCATTTAAACTAAATGAAGAAGACACTACACCTGCTGATATTATGAGATGTCTGTAACCTCAACTCTAAACTTGGTTGGTCAAAATTATATAGAAAAAATGTCCTTTCATTGCACTGATGCAGAAATATAGTAGTTACCTACTAATGAAGCTTCCTTATAATTAAAGGACCAAAATAAAGGCCTTAAAATTTTCACATAAATTTTATTTGTGGTTCATTAAAGAAAGTTATTGCACTTGGTATGGTGACTTTAACAGCATGAATATGATTCTAACTGAATTGTAGGAAATAGGCAACTTTGCAGTTTCAATACATTTTTAAGTATCACTCTATATTATAAGATAAACTAGGAAGTCAAGGTATTTCTTTTGATTGAAATTTGTATAATCTACAATGCTTGGGAGATCTTAAAGATATGCAGAGATTGATATTGCAGTGTTCTTCAGGCCAAAGCAACCCAAATTTAATTTATTTAAGCTAACCTCCTAAAAGCCACCTAACCCTGATTCAGCAGGTACCATGGATTTAATCTTGCTACAGGGTTTCTAAACTCTTCCATGAAATTTTGACAGGCCTTTTAATTTAAGGGTGGCTCTGAGCAAAGGTTTCACACCTTCTGAAATAAGTTGAATTGCCACAGTTGAAATCTATATTCATACAGTGTGTTTAGGGTTGTCATGTGCATGCTGTTTTCAGTAACACAGATTATAGGCACAGTAGTATTATTTGAAGACCAAGAATTAAGTTATGTATATTTATATTCTGGTATTCTAGCTATTCTCTTAAAAGATACTGGTTATTGTAGGCACCAGTTACTGGCATCTTGTTTTTAGAATTTTATCTTTCCTCATGAATTATATTTACTTTTCTCCCCTTTCATTAAATATTTTGTTTTTATTTATAATGAAAACTAGAGGCCCAATGCATGAAATTCGTGCAAGAGTAGGCCTTCCTTCCCCCAGCTGCCAGCACCGGCTTCCCTCTGGCACCTGGGACCTGGGCTTCCCTTGCAGCCCCAGCTTCATCTGGAAGGATGTCTGGTCTAATTAGCATATTATGCTTTTATTATAGTGTTCATGCCCACATGTAGAGATGAAGTAGAGAATAAATTTAATACATTTATTTTTATGAATATCATTTTTGAAAAGAGCATATATAATTTTATTTTTTTTAACTAAGCTTGTAAATATTGAGCAGTTTTGTTGTGGAGTTTTTCTTGTGTCTTTTATTCTTTTCCATTATTAATCAGGAGCCAACAGAGAAGAAATAATGAAGCATTGGGATTGGTTGGAACAAAATATCATGAAGACTTTATCTGTGTTTGACTCAAGTGAAGATATTACTAATTTTGTACAAGGAAAGATAAGAGTAAGTGGCCTGGGTACAATTTGTAGATGAAATAACAAAAATCTTGACCCTCTTATTGAAGTATTAAAAGCTGCATAGAAGGTCAATGTTTTATTGGCACCTTTTAGGATTGGCAGAAGCACACATATGAATGTCAGAATCAGTGCTAAAGAAAAATTGCAAAGTCAGTGGTTAGTTTTTGGTGCCCTTGTGAGTGCTCTTAGGGATATTTTCATTTTAATATCTCTTGAGTTTGGAGTTAGAGTGAACACTTCACTCAATCAAAACAATATTTAGCATCTGTATTTCTGGTAGTTCTTTGTGAGGCATTAGAAAAAACCTAATGACAAAATTAAAGAAAATCTCATCTCTGTCCTAAGTATGTAATATGCATACATATACATATGATATATGTATCTGTGTAGATATACACAGTTGTATTCAATGAACTGTTTAAATATATGAAATAAATTTTTGTTGATAGGTAATGATTGATTTTCAGAAAATATTTTGTCTCCCTTAGGGATTAATTGCTGAAGAGGGAAAACATTCTTTTGCAAAAGAAGATGACCCTGAGAAATTTCGAGAAACTCTCTTGAAATTTGAAAAATGTTTTGGTTTGCCAGAGCAGGAGAAATTAGTGACGTATTACTCATGCAGTTATTGGAAAGGACGGGTTCCTTGTCAGGGCTGGCTCTATCTTAGCACCAACTTCCTGAGCTTCTATTCTTTTTTGTTGGGATCAGAAAGTAAGTGATTTCTATTGCTTACCATGACTTTGAACTTTCTGACTGACTTATCAACTCTGTAGTGGTATTAGATTGTATATAAAGTACTAGGATTGATATTAAGGGTAATTAAACTGTACATTAAAAGTTCAGTTGATCTAGCCCTGGCCGGTGTGGCTCAGTTGGTTGGAGCATTATCCAGTGCAACTGAAAGGTTTCTGGTTCGATTCCCAGTCAGGACACATTCCTATGTTGGGGGTTTAATCTCTGGTGAGGGTGTTTATGGGAGGCAACTGATCAATGATCTCTCTCTCTCTCTCTCTCTCTCTCTCTCTCTCTCTCTCTCTCCCCCGCCCCCATCACTTTCCCCTTCTCCCTCTTTCTTTCTCTCTCCCTCCCCCCCTCTCTCTAAATATAAAACAAGTTTACTACATCTAGAGAAAGAATTCTTTTAAGGCTGGTTATTTAACATAGGAACCATAAGAAATATGTATAAAATGTCTTGCATAATGCCTTTCATATTGTGGGAAGTGAATGAATATGAAATGATGGTGATCTAGCATATAACTCCTTTTCTTCAGTTGTTATAAACTACCTACTTTCCTCGATCTATGCTTTAATCCTTGTTTTAAACATACAATATAAATATAGTAGCCATAGTACCACTATGTAATTATGTAAAGTAACAGAATAATTTATATCTATTCCTAGACTCCCCAATTATTATGTTTATGGTTATGTTTTAAAATTATAACTAATGTTGGATTCAAAGATTTTAGTTGTTCATATCATTTTTCAAGTATGTTACTATTCTTTTGAAAGACCTGATTGATAAACATTAATCAACATTTACAAATTTAATCTGATCTACTTATAACTCTTATTTACAGTAAAACTCATTATCTCCTGGGATGCTGTCTCAAAACTTGAAAAGACTTCAAATGTCATACTGACAGAGAGTATTCATGTGTGTTCTCAAGGGGATAGCCACTACTTTTCCATGTTTTTGCATATTAACCAAACATACCTTCTTATGGAACAGCTAGCCAACTATGCTGTAAAGAGACTTTTTGATAAGGAAACATTTGATAATGACCCAATTCTTGATGATCCTCGACAAATCACCAAAAGGTATTCAAACCTTAATTAATACTTACTTTTTTAAAATATTGTTTGACCAAAGAATGGTAGCATGGATTAGCATTAAAAGTTAACCATTCTGTATTATGTGATGTGCTTTTTTGGGGGGGGTGGTAATTATTGATATTTATTTATATGCATTTCACAAATAGTGTTCTCTTCATGAAATTTAGTGCTAAGAAGCAATTGAAGTTAGGTTTGAAAATTATTTCTTGAGATCCCAGTAGGATTTGCCATGGAGTGCTTTTAAAAATGTAGAGATTTATATGTGCAAGGTTAATCTAACTCTAAATTTCTGTATGAGTAGTATAGTTTTAGGTCTGAAATTATTAAATGTATTTATTTTAAAATAATTTATAAAGAGCATTGTTTTTTGTTTTGTTGTTTTATGTTTTTAAATATTTTTTATTGATTTCAGAGAGGAAGGGAAAAGGAGAGAGAGATAGAAACATCAATGATGAGAGAGAATCATTGATCGGCTGCCTCCTGCACGCCCCACACAGGGGATCGAGCCCCCAACCCAGGTATGTGCCCTTGATCAGAATCCAACCTAGGACCCTTCAGTCCCCAGGCCGGCCTTCTATACACTGAGCCAAACTGGCTAGAGCAAGGGCATTGTTTTTTTATGAAGAGGCAAGTTTGTGGAGTCAGTGGAGAATATAGTGTTTAAAAGGAGAGTACAGGAACTCTTGGACAAGTCATAATCACTCAGGACCTCTGTATTTTCAGAGAGCACTTATAAGGAATGAGCAATATATTATGTGAAAGCAATTTATAAAATATAAAGTACTAGATAAATATTAATAATTAGTTTCTGCATCAGAAGTATATGTCTGAAAGCTGTTTGCCTCTATATGTATTTAGTTTGCTATCACATATTCTACAATTTGCTTCCCCTCCTTAAAATAATATATCATGGACTTCTTTTCATTGATATAAATAAACCTCATCCTTTTAAATAATAATGAAATAACCCATTGAATTACAATTTGAGTTAAAATTAATGTGGTTTTCCGTTCATATTTATAAAAATTATTTTTTTTCAATTAAATCTTTATTGTTCAGATTATTACATTAGTTACTCTTTTTTCCCACCATAACTCCCCTCCACCCAGTTTCCACCCCACCCTCCACCCTCACTCCCCACCCACTGTCCTCATCCATAGGTGCACGATTATTGTCCAATCTCTTCCCTCACCCCCACACCCCTTCCCCCCCCACAAGAATAGTCAGTCCATTCCCTTTCTATGTCCCTGATTCTATTACAATCACCAGTTCATACTGTTCATCAGATTATTTATTCACTTGATTTTTAGATTCACTTGTTGATAGATGTGTATTTGTTGTTCATAATTTGTATCTTTACCTTTTTCTTCTTCTTCCTCTTCTTAAAGGATACCTTTCAGCATTTCATATAATACTGGTTTGGTGGTGATGAACTCCTTTAGCTATTTTCTTATCTGTGAAGCTCTTTATCTGGCCTTCACTTCTGAATGATAGCTTTGCTGGATAAAGTAGTCTTGGTTGTAGGTTCTTGGTATTCATCACTTTGAATATTTCTTGCTACTCCCTTCTGGCCTGCAAAGTTTCTGTTGAGAAATCAGCTAACAGTCGTATGGGTACTCCCTTGTAGGTAACTGATTTTCTTTCTCTTGCTGCTTTTAGGATTCTCTCTTTGTCTTTTGCTCTTGGCATTTTAATTATGATGTGCCTTGGTGTGGTCCTCTTTGGATTCCTTTTGTTTGGGGTTCTCTGTGCTTCCTGGACTTGGAAGTCTATTTCTTTCACCAGGTAGGGGAAGTTTTCTGTCATTATTTCTTCAAATAGGTTTTTAATATCTTGCCCTCTCTCATCTTCTGGCACCCCTATAATTCGGATGTTGGTACGCTTGAAGCTGTCCCAGAGGCTCCTTACACTATCTTCGTATTTTTGGATTCTTTTTTTATTTTGCTTTTCCGGTTGGGTGTTTTTTGCTTCTTCGTATTTCAAATCTTTGACTTGATTCTTGCGACCCTCTAGTCTGCTGTTGGGAGTCTGTATAATATTCTTTATTTCAGTCAGTGTATGCTTAATTTCTAGTTGGTTCTTTATCACAACATCGAGGGTCTCATTAGATTTCTTGAGGATCTCACTGCATTTATCGGCGGTCTCACCAGTCTTTTCGAGGGCCTTATTAAATTTATCAGCAGCTTCTAGACAGTTCTTTAAAGACCTTAAAAGTGTGGTTTTGAACTCTATATCCAACAGTTTGCTTTCCTCTAATTCTGTTGTTTGTGTCCTGTTTCTTTGTCTCGGCATTTTTTATGCTTCACTGTGTCGATAGAGTGCCTTTCTGTGCTAAGTGTCCCAATCACCTGAGGTAGACACTCTTGGTGCACCCCCTTGTGGGCTTTGTGCACAGTCTTGTTGTAGTTAAGCCTTGATTGTTGTAGTTATCACTGTGAGGAATTGACCTCCAGGCCAATTGGCTGTGAGAATCAGCTGTGTCTGCAGTGGGAGAACTTCTGTGCTGGAGACACCCCTCTGGGGCTAGACTTGCTTCAATGGGGCTTTGGTGCTCACTGAGTCTGCCCCTGAGTGTGTCTTTTATGGTTCCACGGAGCTGAAAACTGGGATGGTCCCACTCTGACCTCTGGGTTTCCTGGCTCCTGGATCTCTAGGGAGGTGCTAATCTAGCCTTTGCCTGAGGCTATCCAGCAAAAGCCTCCCTGCAGGGCTTGGCGGGGCAGGTCCCACGGGATCAACAGGGTGGGGTTAGCAATTATGGCTGCTCTCAGTCTTGCCCTCAGAGGCTCTGCTTCTCAGTGTCCCAGTAATCACTGCAAGCCCCACGGAGAGAAAGCTGCCCTAGGGTTCTGAGTGATGCCAGACAGTCCCGCTTCTCCCGTATGAGTCTGGGCCCCTAGAGACTCGCCCAGAACTTTAGCTCAGAGCCTGAGACTCCCTCCCGATTGAAAACGACAACGGCACCCTCAGCCGCCAGCCCGCTCCGCATGCACTCCGCACCTTAGTATTTTACTTCAGCACTGTGCCTCCTCTGAGTCTCGGTATGCTTTTCTCTTTCCTTCTAGTTGTAGAATTTCCCCTCAGCCAGCTTTCCTGTGGTTCTGGATGATGTCCGTTCCGTCTTTTAGTTGTATTTTTGAAGTGGTTGTTCGAGGCAACAAACTCCAGTGTTTACCTATGCCGCCATCTTGGTTTCTCCTATCAAAATTATTTTGAAAGACATGAAGTATCTCATATTCAAATAGTATATGCTGGAATGATGAATTTAGTTTTAATTTTGTTGGCTCTGAGTTAGAACTTGCATAATTTACTTACTACTCCAGATGGCATAGCTGCTTAACTTGAGTGTTTAGTGCCACTAGAAAATTGTTCTATTTTAAGCAATTGTTTTTTATTTATATATGTATGTATAAGTTAACAACTAATCTGTATTTATTGACACCTATATGGTGCCTAATACTGTGCAAACAGTATTGTTTTATCTTGCTTCTAATTTGGACTTTTTAAAATATTAATATTATCTTTTATGTACTATTTATCTTTTATGCAAAATTTTAGTTTTAATATTACTTTTTATGCATTAACTTTCTCTCTAAATTTGGATGCCATAAATTTTCATTATTTTATTTTGTTTGAACTGGGTAACATGATTTTCTGATAACCAGATTATAACGATTACTGTCTACTGAGATTAGTTTTAGCCATAATCAATAATATGACAATATAGTAGTATAATAATAATCTTCCAGCAAATCACTCCTTAGCAGATGGTTTGAAGACCTATATTATCTCTAATTTTTGTGCATTCTAATCCACTAATTTAAAAAATTGGAAAAGAGAACAAACAAAATGAATCTGTTAGGAATCAGTAGTTTCTTCCATTTCATAATTTGTTGAAGAATATAGCATCTAGTGTTTAAACTTTCTGCTTTACATTGCATTTGTATTAATCAGTATAAACATGTGCACCCTTTAGAAGTCATTATTTTATTTAAGTCCCCCTTTTTTCTTTCCTACAGAGGTCTAGAAGATCGAGCCCACAGTGAGCAGTTTAATGCTTTTTTTAGGCTGCCCAAAGAAGAGACTTTGAAAGAAGTACATGAATGTTTTTTATGGGTGCCATTCAGCCACTTCAATGCTCATGGCAAAATGTGCATCTCAGAGAACTATATCTGCTTTGCTAGCCAGGATGGCAATCTATGCAGTGTAATCATTCCATTTCGAGAGGTAATGTAAGTTTGGTTGCGTACCAGTTTTTAGTTTGAAGATATTAACATTCAAAGAGGAAAATTTCCTTTAATTCTATAAAGTATTAAAAACTCATTATGCCACTTTATTTTAGTAATTTTTAGATAATAATTTTTAAGTCAGCATTATTCTTTAGGATAAGAATACTAAGAGCCTTATAGCTCTTGTTGAAAATGAAAAAAGTTACATAAAAATTTAGAAACAGGGTTAGGGTTTAGGATGACTCAAAATGGAACATGATTAGACAGACATATATGACATGAACACCAAAACTTAGATATTTGATATGCACAGTCAAAAAAGATAGAATTGATAGCTTTTGTGTAAGTCAAAAATAGTCAGCATTGCACCACTAAATTGTGTTGTCATTTTTAAAGACTACATGTTAGTTAAGACTTTCCCTTGAGAAGTTAAATAACTTGTACCTGTATCAGTGGTACAACTAGTACATAAAGTCTATTTCTTTTTTTTAGGATAATAAGAAATTTTATTATTTCCTTTTTAAATTTTTTTCAATTACAATTGACATTCAATATTATATTAGCTTTAGATGTACAGCATAGTGGTTAGATATTTACACCCCCCAATAAGTCTAGTACTCCCTGACAACATACATAGTTATTACAATACTAGTGATCCAGTGCACAGATTCATGCACATTGAAAGGAAATTAATTAGAAAGTGGCTGGTGGGGCGGGACTGGGCGAGATGGGCCAGACACATCCTGGAGCCAACCTCCTGCGGTCCCTACCTGGCATCTGCAGAGTGAGTGGGGTCCCTCTGGCAGGTGGGGTCCCTCGGCCTGGCCTGTGGGGATCTGGCTGAAACCAGTTCTCCGACATCCCCCGAGGGGTCCTGGAGTGCAAGAGGCCACTCTGAAAAGTTGCTGTAGTACAGGGTGTGGAACGCAAATGCAAGTGTGCAGTAAACCAGATTCAGGGCTGACAGTGCCCCAGCAACAACATAACCCACAGCCAAAGGTGGATTTGCATGGCCCCGCGAGGAATCAGGCTCCCTCCTCTCTGGTTTTGAGGTGCGTGACCTGAGAACCACTGCTGCCAAGTCACTGCTGCTCAGCAGCTCCTGCATTGAACATCTGCCCCCTGGTGGTCAGTACGCGTCATAGCGACCGGTCGGACGATCGGAAACTTAGCATATTAGCCTTTTATATATAGACTAGAGGCCCGTGCACAGAATTCGTGCATGGGAGGGGGTGTCCCTCAGCCTGGCCTGCACCCTCTCAAAATCTGGGACCCCCTCGAGGGATGTCTGACTGGCAGTCGGACATCCTTCTCAAAATCCGGGACCACTGGACTCTAACTACACGTCTGCCTGCCTGATCACCCCTAACTGCCTCTGCTTGCCTGATTGCCCCTCAGCACTCTGCCTGCCTGCCTGATTGCACCTAAGCACTCTGCCTGCCTGATAGCCCCTAACCACTCTGCTGCCTCCTTGATCACCCCTAACTGCTCACCTGCCTGCCTGATCACCCCTAACACCTCTGCCTGTCTGATTGCCCCTAACTGCATCTGCCTGCCTGATAGCCCCTAACCACTCTGCCTTCCTCTGTGATTGCCCCTAACCACTCTGCCTGCCTCCCTGATCGCCCCTAACTGCTCGTCCATCTGCCTGATTGTCCTAACCGCTCGCTGGGGGCTGCCGGCCAGGGTGAGGCACCATGGTCCATGGTCATTCTGGTCTCTGATCGTTCTGGTCATTCTGCCATTTTGGTCCTGGGCTTTTATTATGTAGGATTAATGACTATATTCCTTATGCTATACTTTACATCCCCATGATTATTTTGTAACTGCCAATTTGTACTTCTTAATCGCTTCACCAGCTCTCCAAACCTCTTCTCATCAGATAACCATTAATTTGTTCTCTGTATCCATGAGTTTCTTTCTTTTTTTTCAATTTGCTTTATTTTTCTGCTGAATTGAGTACTCGCTCCTAGTTAAGTTAGATTTTTTAAAAAATGTGTTCTAAACATTAGCACAGGGAGCAACACCTTACCAATAACCAAATAATAAAACAAACTAGATCCCAGTGGTTATGGCCACATCTAAGTTGTTGTGATGATCAGGAACTCTTTTATTTGTTTGCGTTAGTTTTTAGTTCTTGATTTTATCTCCAAATACGAAAGAGCTGAGAGGCTCCTGCTGCCCCAACAAAGAAATTAACAGCAAACTCCAGTTTTTTGGAATAATTACAAGTGAGTATCTTGACCAAATAAGCCCTGTAACCATCAAAACAACAGACTGAGCTGTACTGAGATTTTCTGCAGGTCAAGCCATGTCAGCCAATCCAGTACACACCACCCCCAATTCATAATTGGAGCCCAGAAAACTGTTCTTGGACTTGCCAGATGGTTGTACAGTGGCCTCAATTTCTCAGGCAGCATGAGCTCCACTTTATCGAGGACCCGGTGGTAGGTGGCCCTCAGGCCACGGACACTGGTGGCTGATATCTCTGTGGATGAGGGATCGTGGCCAGGCAGGCGGGTGGTCACATACTCATCCCTGGCTGACAATGAAGGGCAGCTTGTCACTTCCCCTGCCTCAGGGCCTCACGTCCTCCTCTCCCCTGGGGTGCCCACCCCACCGCTGTTCAGCCTGTCCCCCCTGCGAATCACCCTGGAGCTGGTCCAGGAGAAGACCGAGGAGACCTGTATCTATGAGTTTTTTCTTTTTTGTTTGTTCATTGATTTTATTTTTTAGATTCCACATATAAGTGAAATCATATGGTATTTGTCTTTTTCTGTCTGACTTATTTCACTTAACCTAATACCTGCTAAGTACATCATGCTGTCACAAATGGTAAGATTTTATTCTTCTTTATGGCTGACTAATATTCCATTGTATATAAGTACTATGACTTCTTTATCCAGTCGTCTATTGATGGACACTTAAGTTGTTTCCATATCTTGGCCATTGTAAATAATGTCACGTTGAATAGGGGATGCATATATTTTTTTGGATTTCTTGGGATAAATAACAAGATGGTGGAATGGTAGTTGTGTTTTTAATTTTTTGAGGAACATGCATACTGTTTTCCATAGTGGCAGCACAAATTTTCAATTTCACCAACAGTGGACAAGGATTCTTTTTTCTCCACATCCTCTCCAACACTTGTTTGTTGAATTTTTGATAATAGCTATTTAGGTAGGTGTGAGGTGAGATCTCATTGTGGTTTTTCAAAGTTTATTATTTAATAAGTCATACCAGGAACCTAAACTTTAGCCACAAAAGAGTTAGCTAAACACATTTTGCCTGGAAGTGTAAGCATCAAGGGAGAATGTGATTCATTTATAATATGTTTTTACTTCCCCCTCCCCCAGGTCTTAGCTATAGATAAGACACATGATTCCAGCAAATCTGTCATCATTAGCATCAAAGGAAAAACAGCTTTTCGCTTCAGTGAAGTTATAGACTTTGAACAACTGGTGGCAAAACTCAGGCTCAAGTGTGGGACAACTTTAAATCAATATCATGATATTAGCACAGAGGTAATTATATAGCAATCAAATAATTTTGAAAAAATGTTATGTGTTTTGTGTGGTCCATTATTTCAAATGTAATTCATAGTGACTTTCCTATTCATTCTTATATTTAATTTTTTAAAAGACTAATACCAAAGAAATTATATTCTCTAAGACCCATTATAAAGTAGAATTGAGAATTAGGAATGTATCCTTTTTAGGAACTCATAAACAATTTATTTTTCATTTTATTTAATATTTGTTAATCCTCACATGAGGATATTTTTTTCCCATTGATTTTTAGAGAGAGTGGAAGGGAGGGGGAGAGACAGAGAGAGAAACATGGATGTGAGAGAGACACTATCTATTGGTTGCAACCAGGACCTGGATCTAGCCCACAACCAAGGCATGTGCCCTTGACAAGAATCAAACCCATGACCCTTCAGTCTGCAGGCAGTGCTCTAACCACTGAACTACCGCCTAAGGCAAAAAAAATTTCTTATTTTTATTTATTTTTTAAATATATTTTTATTGATTTTAGAGAGGAAGGGAGAGGGAGATAGGAACATCATTGATGAGAAAGAATCATGGATTGACTGCCTCCTGCATGCCCCACACTGGGGATCGAGGCCACAACCTGGGCATGTGCCCTTGACCGGAATTGAACCTGGGACCCTTCAGTCCACAGGCCAACGCTCTATCCACTGAGCCAAACCCGGTAGGGCAACAATTTATTTTTTATTTATAGTTTACATTTAATAACTTAATTTATATTAGTTACAGGTGTACAGAATACTGGTTATGCAATCACATACTTTACAAAGTGTTCTCTCCAATATTTCAAGCATCCACCTGGCACCATGAATAGTTATTATAATATTATTGACTATATTCTCTATGCTGTACTTTACATTCCCATTATTATTATTATTACTGTTATAATTATTATTATTATTTTGTTGTTGATAATCCTCACCTGAGGATATTTTTTCCATTGATTTCTAGAGAGAGTGGAAGGGATGGGGAGAGACAGAGAGAGAGAGAAACATCAATATGAGAGACACATCAATTGGTTGCCTCCCACAATCACCCCGACCAACGCTAGGGATCAAGCTTGTAACTGAGGTATATGCCCTTGACTGAAATCGAACCTGTGATGTTCTAACCACTGAGCATCAGCTAGGGCCCTATGATTATTTTGTAACTACCAATTTTTACTTCTTTTTTAAAATACCTTTTTATTGATTTCAGAGAGAAAGGGAGAGGGAGAGAGAGATAGAAACATCAATGATGAGAAAGAATCATAGACTGGTTGCCTCCTGTACACCCTCCATTAGGGATAAGCCCACAACCCTAGGCATGTGCCCTGACCAGGAATCGAACCGTGACTTCCCGGTTCATAGGTGATGCTCAACCACTGAGCAACACTGGCTGGGCCCAATTTGTACCTCTTGATCTTTTCACCTGGCACTGTACATAGTTATTACAATATTATTGACTATATTCTTTATGCTGTATTTTATATCCCCATGATTATTTTGTAACTATCAATTTGTACTTCGTAATCTCTTCATCTTTTTCAGTTTTGTTTTCTCTTTCTTTAGATTTCACATATAAGTGAAATCATGTGGTATTTTTCTTTCCCTGAAGGACTTATTCCACTTAGCATAATACCCTCTAGGTCCATCGATGCTGTTGCAAATTGTAAGATTTCATTCATTTTTATGGCCAAGTAATATTCCATTGTGTGTGTGTATGTGTGTGTATATGTAAATTAAAAATAAAGAGAGATCCAAAATGGCAGTGGATTAGTTGGAAGCTACACTAACTACATTTTTTACATTTTTTAAAATTGATTTTTAGAGAAAATGGAAGAGAGAGATAGAGAAACATCCATTTGTTGCCTGGTGCACGAAATTTGTGCACTCTGTGGGGGGGGTCCCTCAGCCCGGCCTGCGCCCTCTCACAGTCTGGTAGCCCTCGTGGGGTGTCCAACTGATGGCTTAGGCTTGAGCCCGGCTTCTGGCTGAGCAGTGCTCCCCCTGTGGGAGCACACTGACCACCAGGGTGCTGCTTCTGTGTTGAGCGTCTGCTGCCTGGTGGTCAGTGTGTATCATTGTGACTGATTGTTCCACCATTCAGTCGATTTGCATATTAGCCTTTTATTATATAGGATATGCACCACAATTTTCTTATCCAGTCCTCTATTGATGACACTTGGGTCACTTCCATTTTTTGACTATTGTTAACAGTGCTGCAATGAGCATAGGGTTGCATATATACTTTACGTTTTTTATTTTCTGAGGTAACTCCATGCTGTTTTCCACAGTGGCTGCACCAATCTGAAATACCACCAACAGTGCATTAGGCTTCCCTTTTCTTCACATTATCACCAGAACTTGTGTGTTGATTTATTGATAATAGTGATTCTGACAGGTGGTATCTCATTGTGGTTTTAATTTGTATTTCTCTGATGATTAGTGGTGTTCAGCATCTTTTTATATGTTAAATGGCCATCTGTATATCTTCTTTGGAGAAATGTCTATTCAGTTCCTCTGTCCTTTGTTTTTTAATCCTCACCTGAAGATATATTCTTTATTGAAATGAGAGAGAGAGAGAGAGAGAGAGAGAGAGAGAGAGAGAGAGAGAGAGGCAGACACATCGATTGGCTGTCTCCCATATGCAGCCTGACCTGGGGTTGAACCAACAACCTAGGTATGTGCCCTGGCTGGGAATTGAATCTGCCACCTTTTGGTGTATGAGACATTGCTCCAACCAACAAGCCACCCAGCCAGGCCCATTTTTTAATTGGATTGTCTGTGTTTTTTGCTGTTGAGTTGTCTGAGTTCTTTATAAATTTTGGATATTAACCCCTTATCAGTTTTATCATTGACAAATACCTTTCCTCATTCAGTAGGTTGTATTTTTGTTTTGTTGATGAGTTCCTTTGTTATGCAAAAACTTTTTAGTTTGATGTAGTCCTATTTGTTCATAATTTTTCTTTGTTTCCATTGCAGAGGAGATACATTACAAAAAAAAATACTTCTAAGAGAAATGTCAGTGATTTTCCTGTCTTGTGTTTTCTCCTGGGAGTTTTATGGTTTTGAGTCTTAAATTAATCTATTTTGAGTTTATTCTTCTGTGTGGTGTAAGAGAGTGGTCTAGTTTCATTTTTTGCATGTATCTGTCCAACTTTCCTAACACTATTTATTTAATAGACTATCTTTACCCCATTGTATGTTTTTGCCCCCTTTGTCAAATATTGACTATAAAGGCATTTATTTCTGGGCTCTTTATTCTGTGCAATTGATCTATGTGTCTGTTTTTTGCCATTACCATGCTGGTTTGATTACTATGGTCTTGTAGTATAGTTTGATATTAGGTAACATGATACCTACAACTTTGCTCTTTCTCAAGGTCACTGTTGCTATAGAGCAGTGGTTCTCAATCTTCCTATTGCCGTGACCCTTTAATACAGTTCCTCATGTTGTGGTGACCCCCAACCATAAAATCATTTTCGTTGCTACTTCATAACTGTAATTTTGCTACTGTTATGAATCGTAATGTAAATATCTGATATGCAGGTTGTATTTTCATTGTTACAAATTAAACATAATTAAAGTATAGTGATTAATCACAAAAACAATATGTAATTATATATGTGTTTTCCGATGGTCTTAGGGGACCCCTATGAAAAGGTCGTTCAACCCCCAAAGGATCACGACCCACAGGTTTTGAACCGCTGCTATAGGGGGTCTTTTGTGGTTCCATATAAATTTGTTGGCATAGTTGTTTATAATGTTTTCTACTACTCTCTCTAAAAGATCAATAGAAAAATATCCTCGGGTGAGGATTAAAAAAAGTAGTTTTCTTACAGTCCTTTCTATTTCTTTGGTTTCAGTTCTTTCATTTTTTATATTATTTATTTGGATCCTTTGTCTTTTTTCTTGATGAGTCTTGTTAAAGGTTTGTCATTGTTTATCTTTTCAAACAACTAGATCTTGGTTTCATTGATCTTTTTTATTGTTTTTGTTTTTACTCCTTTTATTTCTGTTCTGAACTTTATTATTTTCTTTTTTCTTCCTCCTACTCACTTTAGGCTTTCTTTGTTGTTCTTTTCCTAATACCTTTAAGTGTAAAGTTAGAATGTTTATTTGACCTTTTTCTTCTTTCTTGAGATAGGCCTGTAATGCTATGATTTCCCCCCTAAGGACTGCTTTCCATGTATCCCACAGATTTTGGGTTGTGTGTTCTCATTTTCATTCGTTTCAAGGTATCTTTTGGTTTCTTCCTTGATCTCATTGCTAACTCATTCATTGTATAGTAACATGTTACTTAGCCTCCATATTTTTGTGTGTTTTTTCAGTTTTCGCCTTGTGATTGATTTCTAGTTTCAGAGCATTATGGTCAGGGAAGTTGCTTGATATGAGTGGCTGTAAATAAATTTTTTTCTGTTGGCCCTTTAAGAGGATGCCCTGGCAGACAGAGATCATGCTGCTTTTCATAGCAGGATGTTTTAAGTGAGCACCATTTCTGGTTCTGGTGCTCTAGGCTTGGGAACCTGTCTTGGGGTTTAGACCCCAAACTTTTCAGGGGGAACCCCCAACAATTGAGATATCCCCATAGGAGCCCAGCCAGCCCTCTCATGCCTCCATACTTCCTACCAGTTTCAATATGGCTACTTCTATAAGTCCTTGATTAATAAGGCTTCTCTCCAGCTAGTCTTCAGTTGGTTATTCAGGATGATTTTTGTATTATTTAGTTGTAATTCCAGTTTGGTCCTGGGAGGAGGTTAGTATAGCTTCCAACTAATCCACTGCCATCTTGGATCTCTCTGTATTTTTAATAAATAATCTTTTTTACATTTTTTTAAAATTGATTTTTAGAGAGAGTGGAAGAGAGAGATAGAGAAACATCCATTTGTTGTTCCACTTATTTATGCATTCATTGGTTGATTTTTGTATGTGCCCTGACTAGGAATCGAACCCTCAACTTTGGCATATCGGGATGATGTTATAAGCACCTGAGCTACCTGGCCAGGGCATCTTTTGCCCACTTTTTAACTGAATTCTTTATTTTTTTTAAGTCTCCTTTAGTTCTTTGAATCTATTTATAATAGCTGCTTTACATTTTTAGTTTACAAAATCCAAAAACTGGGCTCCTCAGGGACATTTTTAATGGTTTGCTTTTTTTGTTGTTGTTCATATTTCTTATTTTTATTTTTAAGCCTGGGTTGCTTGGATCAGCCACTGGGTCAGTATAAATTGGTGGTCAGCCAAGGATAGATCAGAAGATTTCTTTAAATGCCTTAAACCATTAAGTTTACCACCTTTTGCCAAGGGGATCTTTGTGTGAAGATATACCTCAAACTTTTGGCAGTTTATAAATCAGTCTTAGCTTTCATTTCTTACTTCCAAAGTCAGCCAGAGTTGAGTGACTGGGATCTTTTCTTCTGTCTCTTTCTTTTCTTGGGCAGGTTCATAGTCCTGCACATGCACGTATACATTTAGATCCCCAAGAATATGTTGGAACCTTTCAAAGTTCCTTATGGCCATCTAGTTCTCCAGGCCTTCCTTTTAAGTTTCTAGCCAGGCTTTTGTTTTCCACATACATAATTAGGTTTAGACAGTTGTGATGTAATTAGCATATTGCTACGTTTTTTTCCTAAAAAAGCTGAGGTCTGAATCAAATGAAATGATAACACCCTGGAAATGGAGATTTTCCAGGGAGGTGATACTTTGGTCAAAATCAGTGGTTCTCAACCTTCCTAATGCCGTGACCCTTCAATACAGTTCCTTATGTTGTGGTGACCCCCAACCATAGAATTATTTTCGTTGCTACTTCATAACTGTAATTTTGCTACTGTTATGAATCGTAATGTAAATATCTGATATGCTATATGTGTTTTCCGATGGTCGCGGCCCACAGGTTGAGAACTGCTGGTCAAAATACTGACTGTGTCCAAGGGATGGGAATTTTAGTGAAGCTCCAATGAAACATCCTTGGCTATGATGATGCTGGCTTTCATGGCTACCACACCTCTGAGCTTGAGAGGGTAACAGATAGGAATAGCCCCAAATTAAAATTTCACAGCCTGGAGTGCTCTTGTTGATATTCATTTGTTTTACTTCAATTGATGCTTTTCCATTCATTCTGTGGCTTTGGTTAATTTCCTATGTTCTGTGTGTTGTTTTTTTCCCCAATGTTTTGCGAGTATTTTATTGCTGTTGTAGGGGAGTGGTTTGGTTCACTTAGGTCCTGAGTTTTCTGTTACAGATAGTAATTTGTTGTGTCTCTAGTTTTGATAGAAAAACAATGTCTCCTGGTCTCCTTGAAATATTGCTTTTGAAATATTTATTATGCATATAAATTGTGGTTTATAAATGATAGATAAAACATCACTTTTTCTTTTTGCAAAAACTATTAAGCATACGTTTGGGACAATTACATTCTTTCTTTTTCAGGTTCCTATTAGTTCTCATTCTACAGATCCATCTGATAATATTGAGGTACAATCTTTGCCATGTCAAAGGGAATACAGTGAAACTGTGAACACCGAAGCTTTAATGACAGTATATCACCCTCAGAATATGGAGACTCTTAATTCCAAAATGGTACAGAAACAAAATATTTATTACTATGGACTGAAACACTTGATTAAAAATGAAAATCTTGGAACAGAACAGTGGTCGCCAGCCTTTTGGACCTCACAGACCACCAGTGGTCTGAGGACCACTGGTTGGTGACCGATACTCCAAAGGTTTCCTTAAACCAGCGGTCGCCAACCTTTCGGACCTCACGGACCACCAGTGGTCCACGGACCACTGGTTGGCGACCACTGGACTAGAAGGTACCGCAATTGAACACTCTTTTGGGGCTTGAAAAGGTTTTCCAGCAGGTACTTCTATGTAACTTGTTTGGTTCCATTACACAAAAGGACTGTTACCATGAATTAAGATAAAGGATAAAAGTTGAACATTGGGCTTTAATTGTACATATTTCTAATAATCAGTCCTAATCAAGGTTATTTGGGGAGAATGATGGTTCAAACCTTTACCTCCTAAAAGTATTGATATTGCCATTTTATATGAGTTTAGCTAAGCATTAAAATAGTAAATTAAATCTGTTATGCTCACATGGATTTAAAAGATTTTTGTGATGACAATAGACCAGTTTGGGGCCCATCTGAATACTGATTTTGAGTTTCTACAATCTTGATTTCCAAACGTATTATTTCATGATGATGAGAGCTATCAAGTTATTTGAAAGAAGTTAATGTCTCATTATGTTTAGTTGCTTAGATTTTTTGTTGTTGTTATAGTTGAAAGAAAAGATGAAGGAACAGTCATGGAACATCCTATTTTCAGAATGTGGGCGTGGTGTTACCATGTTTCGGACTAAAAAGACTCGAGATCTGGTTATAAGAGGGATTCCAGAGACCTTAAGAGGAGAGCTCTGGATGCTTTTTTCAGGTATTACATTTATTTATTTAGCAGACATTAATTATGCCCCTTCTAGGACTTATGCACCAAGCTACCTAAAAATAATTGCAAAGATGGCTAGGATAAAGTTATTCATCATGAATCCAGACTAATCACAGAAGGAATGTTAGTTTTGTGTACTTACTGATATATGAACACATCCATTGTCTAAGCAGATTATTTAATTAGGCAAGTTATAGCTAATTGGTCAGAGGGATCTCTATCTCTAGTGTCAAAGGAAAGTTAAGAGGAAAAACGGTTCATGAAAATGTTATTCTGTTGGATAAGATTGGTGTTGTACTCATGTTATAGATTCTAGGGTGAAGGTTTTTCTTTCATTTGTACTCAGATATCACTTGAGCATAAAGCTAAATTTAAAGGTATTCCAATTCTTCATGTATAGATGCAAGAAGTAGTTTAATTACGTTCCTCTTCTTTTGTGTGTTAATGTAATCATCTTTACAGGCGCTGTTAATGATATGGCTGCTCATCCTGGCTATTATGCTAAAGTGGTTGAACAGTCCTTAGGGACCTGCAATTTGGCTACTGAAGAAATTGAACGTGATTTACGTCGCTCCCTGCCTGAGCACCCAGCCTTTCAGAGTGACACTGGCATATCTGCTCTGAGGCGAGTACTCACTGCTTATGCATACAGGAATCCCAAAATTGGATACTGCCAGGTATGACTTTGTTATGAACCCAACTGTGTTAATGTTCCAAGTGATAAAAATCACATCAAATCCAACTCAAATAGTTTGAAAAGTACAGAGGTTGAGTTAATTAATAGTGCATATTATTAATCTAAGTAGAATGATAGTGATAATATTTAGGATTATTGACATTTTATTAATTTGTTTCTCTTTTATATTTAACCAATGTTTACTGAATCCCTGCTCTTTAAAAAATATAGTTTAGTGTCTGTGTTGGACAAAACGATCTGTAATTACAGCCAAGTACATTCCGTTCACAGGGCACACCCAGGGAATAAGAATAACATGCTATTATGACTAAGTTGTAAAACCTATGCACATCCCTTGCATTTTGGGCATCTTTATTAAAAGAAACAACAACAAAAACAAAACTGATTTTTGTTAATAATAATCATATAGTGAAATGTGTTTGTAATTTTGTCTCAGTTTAATTTGTTGTAAGGTGGGAGGGGGAATTGCTTGTTTCACCATTTCAGATCTGTGTTGTCTGAGAGTATTAACATTTTTTTTTTGAACTTAGAATAAAAGGGTTTTATTAATTATAAAGATGTCTTCCCTGCTTTTAAAACTTTCCCCTAAGTTGATTTCATTTCTCTTCTTTTTTTTTTATGTTAACCTCACATGACTTTATTACAATTATTTTTTAATTATTATTTTTCAATTACAGTATTAAATGAGGATTTTTAAAATGTATTTAATTGTTTTAAAAGCACCCATTTTAAGAGAATATAATGTGCAATGAAGAAACCAGTTTAGGCATTTGCTATAAACTGAATTATTCCAAAAGAATAATCTATAACAGCCCTGTAAATTCCTTTAAAATGCTAACTAACAGGACAGTTTGACCAATTTTTTTAAATATACTTCCTCTTATGTGTTCAATATAATATACATATACATATATATATATACACACACACATATATATACACATATATATATACACACACACACATATATATACATATATACATATATATATATATATATATATATATATATAGTTTAAGTGCCAAAGACTATATAAAGATGAATCAGATAAAAATCTTGCCCTTAAAAGTATATAGACTAGTAGGTATTAAAACATACTTGTTGGCAAATGAAAAAAAAAATGAGGAAGATTGTTAGAGAAATATAAAGTCCTGGCAGGATTTAAAATAGGGAAAATTATTTTCATCTAGAGCAGGGGTGGGGAACCTTTTCTTTGTTTGCCAAGGGCCATTTGGATATTTATGACATCATTCGAGGGCCATACAAAATTATCAACTTAAAAATTAGCCTGCTGCTTGGCTGGCTGGCTCAGTGGTTGAGTGTCAACCTATGAACCAGGAGGCCATGGTTCTATTCCTGGTCAGGGCACATGCCTGAGTTGCGAGCTAGATCCCCAGTAGGGGGTGTGCAAGAGGCAGCCGATCAATGATTCTCTCTTATCATTGATGTTTCTATCTCTCTCTCCCTCTCCCTTCCTCTCTGAAATCACTAAAAATATATTTTTAAAAATTAGCCTGCTATATGTGGTCAAATGTTTAACTCAGCCCTAATGCCTTGGCAGGGCCAAGCCAAATGATTTCGTGAGCCTTATATGGCCTGAGGGGCCAGATGTTCCCCACCCTGATCTAGAGGAATCAGAGAAGGTTTCATGGAACAGGTAGCATTTGTAGGTCTTGAAAATTATGAATTTTAGTTCTGTGGAGATGGAATGAAAGAACATAGCAGATGAAGGGATCAGTCTAAACAAGCACATATAAAGGTAAATGTGAAATGTATATAAGACCCTGTTCTGTTTAGTGAAAGTATGATGAATGAAGCAAAGTGACTGGAGAAAAATAATTACTAAGGTACCTTAGGATTGGTCAGGAGTTTGAATTTTATTTTGTAGGCAGTTGCATAATCATAGAAAAAAATCCTTTAGGAGCACACCGTATTTATTAGGATATGTTAGACAGTGACACAAGTAATTTCAAACAGGTAATATCTCTAAACATAAAAGTTTACTTAAAGGAATAAACAGAGATGAGTGGGTTTTTAAGTCAGTAGGCAGCTCTCCATGAGATTATTCAAGGACTTAAGCTAGTAGCAGGCTTGATAATCTTTAAAACATGGCTTCCAAGGTGTTCTTTTATTGCTATTACTACTCAGAGGAAAGAGGAGAGAGTATGGAGACAAAATTGTGGGAGATTCTATCTAGGCCTGGAAAGTGCATACCTCATTTCACCTACATTCTTTTTTTTTATTTTTTAATTATAGTTGACATACATTATTATATTAGTTTCAGGTGTGCACCCCGGTGATTAGACATTACATAACTTACTAAGTGATCATCCTTATAAATCTCACATTCATCTGTCACCATACATAGTTATTGGAATAGTATTGACTATATTCCCTATGCTGTACTTTACATCCCCACAACTATTCTGTGACAACCAATTTGTACTTATTTTTTTAAATTTAAATTCTTTATTGTTTAAAGTACTACATAAACCTGCTTTTCCCCCCATTGACCTCTCTCCATCCGCCTCCACCCACAAGCACATGCCCTCACTCCCCCGCCTCCCTGTCTGTGTCCATTGGTTATGCTCATATGCATGTCTACAAGTCCTTTGGTTGATCTCTTAACCCCCTCACCCCTGCCTTCCCTCATAGATTGGACAGGCTATTTGGCGCCTCTATGACTCTGGTTCTATTTTTGTTCATCAGATTATGTTGTTCATTATATTCCACAAATGAGTGAGACCATGTGATATTTATCTTTCTCTGACTGGCTTATTTTGCTTAGCATAATGCTCTCCAGTTCCATCCATGCTGTTGCAAATGGTAAGAATTCCTTCTTTTTTAGAGCAGCATAGTATTCCATTGTGTAGATGTACCACATTTTTCTCTCCACGCATCTGCTGATGGGCACTTAGGCTGTTTCCAAATCTTAGCTATTATGAATTGTGCTGCTATTAACATAGGAGTGCATATATCCTTTCTGACTGGTGTTTCTGTTTTCTTGGGATATATTGCTAGAAGTGGGATTACTGGGTCAAATGGAAGTTCCATTTTTTATTTTTTGAGAAAACGCCATACTGTTTTCCACAGTGGCTACACCTGTCTGCCTTCCCACCAGCAGTGCAAGAGGGGATCTTTTTCTCCGCATCCTCTCCAGCACTTGTTATATGTTGATTTGTTGATGATAGCCATTCTGACAGTTGAGAGATGGTACATCAATGTTGTTTTGATTTGCATCTCTTGGATGATTAGTGACTTTGAGCATGTTTTTATATGTCTCTTGGCCTTCTGTATGTTCTTTTTCGAAAAGTGTGTACATCCATTGACCATTTTTTGTTTGGGTTGTTTATCTTCCTTTTGTTAAGTTGTATGAGTTTCCTGTGAATACTGGAGATTAAACCCTTATTGGAGATAGCATTGACAAATATGTTCTCCCATTTAGTGGGCTTTCTTGTTTTGTTGATGGTTTCTTTTGCTGTGCAGAAGCTTTTTATTTTGATGTAGTCCCACTTGTTTATTTCCTCTTTAGTTTCCGTTGCCCTAGGAGCTGTATTGATATTGTTAAAGATATTGCTATGACAAATATCTGCTACTTTGCTGCCTATGGCTTCTTCTAAGATTTTTTAGGGTTTCCCGTCTTACGTTTAAGTCCTTTATCCATTTTGAGTTTATTTTTGTGTATGGTGTAAGTTGGTGGTCTAGCTTCATTTTTTTTTGCATGTATCTGTCCAATTTTCCCAACACCATTTATTAAAGAGACTGTTTTGACTCCATTGTATACTCTTGCCTCCTTTGTCAAATATTAATTGAGCATAATGGGTCGATTTTTGGATTCTCTGTTCTGTTCTATTGGTCTATATGTCTGTTCTTGTGCCAGTACCAGGCAGTTTTGAGAACAGTGACTTTGTAGTATAGCTTGATATCTGGTATTGAGATCCCACCTACTTTGTTCTTCTTTCTCAGGATTGCTGCAGCTATTTGGGATCTTATTTTTTTTATTCCAGGTGAATTTTAGAGAGTTTGTTCTAGGTCTTTGAAGTATGCCATTGGTATTTTAATGGGGAGTGCATTGAATCTATAGATTGCTTTTGGTAGTATGGACATTTTAATGATGTTGATTCTCCCAATCCATGAACACTTTATATTCTTCCATTTGTTTATGTCTTCCTCTATGTCTTTTTTCAGCGTCCTATAATTTTCTGAGTACAGGTCCTTTACCTCCTTGGTTAAATTTATTCCTAGGTATTTTAATTTTTTTGATGCAATGATAAATGGGATTTTTTTTTTTTTAGTTTCTCTTTCTGTGAGTTCATTATCGGTGTATAAAAAAGCCATAGATTTCTGGGTGTTAATTTTGTATCCTGCTACATTGCTGAATTCATTTAATTCTAGCAGTTTTTTGATGGAGTCTTTAGGGTTTTCTATATACAATATCATGTAATCTGCAAATAATGACAATTTTTCTTCTTCTTTCCCAATTTGAATGTCTTTTATTTCTTCTTCTTGTCTGATTGCTATGGCTAGCACTTCCAGTAGTATGTCAAATAGGAGTGGTGAGAGTGGGAATCCCTGTCTTGTTCCTGTTCTTAGGAGAAATGGTTTTAGTTTTTGCCCATTATGATGTTGGCTGTAAGTTTGTCATATGAAGCTGAGAATTTTTATTAAAAAAATGTGTTGGATTTTATCAAATGCCTTTTCTGCATGAATTGATATGATTATGTGATTTGTGTCTCTCAATTTGTTTGTGTGATGTATCACGTTTATTGATTTGCGGATATTGTACCAGTCTTGCATTCCTGGAATAAATCCCACTTGGTCATGGTGTATGATCTTTCTAATGTAATGCTGGATCTGGTTTGCTAGAATTTTGTTGAGGATTTTAGCATTTATGTTCATTAGGGATATTGGCCTGTAATTTTCTTTCTCAGTCGTGTCTTTATCTGGTTTGGGGATTAGCATAATGCTGGCTTCATAGAAAGAGCTTGGAAGTCTTCCTTCCTCTTGAATTTTTTGGAATAGTCTGAAAAGGATAGGTTTTAGTTCTTTGAATGTTTGGTAAAACTCCCCTGTGAAGCCATCTGGCCCCAGGCTTTTGTTTACTATAAGTTTTTTTATGACTACTTTAATTTCCACCTTAGTTATCGACCTGTTGAGATTTTTTTAGTCTTCTTGATTGAATTTTGGAAGGTCGTATTTTTCTAGGAATATGTCCATTTCCTCTAGGTTGTTTAGTTTGTTGGATTAGAGTTGTTCATAGTATTTTTTTATAATCATTTGTATTTCTGTGGGGTCTGTTGTTATTGCATCACTTTCATTTCTGATTTTGTTTATTTGGGTCCTTTCTCTTTGCTTCTTGGTGAGCGTTGCTAGAGGTTCATCTATCTTGTTTATCCTATCAAAGAACCAGCTCTTGGTTTCATTGATGTTTTGTATTTTTTTTGCGGGGGGGGGGGGGTGGGTCATTTCATTTATTTCTGCTCTGATCTTTATTATCTCCTTCCTTCTGCTCACTCTGGGCTTTTCCTGTTGCTCTCTTTATAATTCTTTAAGTTGTTGAGTTAGATCATTTATTACCAGTTTTTCTTGTGTGTTTTTTTAGGTAGGCCTGTAATGCTATGAACTTCCCTCTCACGACTGCTTTCACTGTGTCTCAGAGGTTTTGGAATGTTCTGTTTTCATTGTTATTCATTTCCAGGATATTTTTAATTTCTTCTTTGATCTCTTTGGTAACCCAATGATTGTTTAATAGTATACTATTCAGCCTCCAAGTGTTTGAATTATTTTGATTTTTTATTGTAGTTTATTTCTAATATTATGCCATTGTTATCTGAAAAAATGCTTGATATGATTTCAGTCTTCTTGAATTTGGAGAGACTTTGCCTGTGTCCCAATATGTGGTCTATCTTTGAAAATGTCCCATGTGCCCTTGAGAAGAATGTATATTCTGTAGCTTTGGGGTGAAATGTTCTGAAGATGTCAATTAAGTCCATCTAATCTAGTGAGCCATTTAGGATTGCTGATTATTTGCTGATTTTTTTGCCTAGAGGATTTATCCAGTGATATCAGTGGGGTATTAAAGTCGTGTACTATGATTGTATTGCTGTTGATCTCTCCCTTGATATCTTCTAGAAGTTTTCTTATGTATTTGGGTGCTCCCGTATAGGGTGCATATATGTTTACCAGCATTATATCCTCTTTTTGTATCAATCCCTTTAGTATTATGAAGTGGCCTTCCTTATCTCTTGTTATGGCCTTCACTTCGAGGTGTATTTTGTCAGATATAAGTATTGCTACGCCAGCTTTTTTTTAAAAAAAAATTTCCATTTGCCTGAAAGATATTTTTCCATCCCTTCACTCTAGGTCTGTGTGAGTCTCTTTTTATGAGGTGGGTCTCTTGTAGACAGCATATATATGGGTCATGTGTTTTTCTATCCATTTAGCCACTCGATGTCTTTTAATTGGAGCACTTAGGCCATTTACATTTAAAGTTATTATTGATAGGTACTTGTTTGCAGCCATTTTTATTTTTTGTGTCTGTGTTCCTTCTCCCCTCTATCCCCCTTTTTTTTTCTTCTTTTTACACTAGTCCCTTTAGCATTTCTTGCATTGCTGGCTTCGTAATGATACACTCCCTTAGGCTTTCTTTGCCTGTGAAGCTCCTGATTTCCCTCTCAATTTTCCATGATAGCTTCGCTGGATAGAGTATTCTTGGATTCAGCCCCTTGCTTTGCATCACTTTGTATACTTCCTTCCATTCCTTTCTGGCCTGATGTGTTTCTGTTGAGAAATAATTTGATAATCTATTGGGAGATCACTTGTAGGTAACTTTCTGTCTCTCTCTTGCAGCCTTTAAGATTCTCTCTTTGTCGTTAACATTTGCCATTGTAATTACAATGTGTCTTGGTGTGGATCTTTTGGGGTTCATCTTATTTGGGACTCAGTGCTTATATGACTTTTCTTCCCCAAATCAGGGAAGTTTTCTGACATTATTTCTTCAAATAGGTTTTCTAACCCTTGCTCCTTTTCTTGTCATTCTGGCACTCATTATATGTATGTTGCTTCATTTCATGTTGTCCCCAAGCTCTCTCAGGCTCTCCTCCTGTCTTTTGATTTTTTTTCTCTAGTTGCAGTTCAGATTGGGTGTGTTTTGCTTCCCTGTCTTCTAATTCGCTAATTTGGTCCTCCACTTCTCCTAGTCTACTGTTGAAAGCTTCCATAGTGTTTTTTATTATAGCTATATCACTCTTTATTTCCTCCTGATTCTTACATAGGTTAATAAGGGTCCTGTATGACCGTATTCTGAATTCGTTTTCTGACATATTGCATGCCTCCGTTGCATTTAGTTCTTTTTCTTTCTATTCCTTTTCTTTCTATCCTTCCTTTTCTTTCTTTGGGGGTTGTTCTTTTGTCTCCCCATTTTGCTTTCACTGAAGGATGTAAGTGTTGAGTTGCACGAGTCTTGTGGCTGCAGTGGTGGGCTTAGTGGCCGGTCGCGTGGTCGTGGGCAGGGGCAGCTGCTGCTCGTGAAGCTGCTGGTGTGGTCACAGTGTCCGGGGCTAAAGCATCTGGCTGGCACGAGGGGAGTACGCTCTGGAACTCACAGTAGCCTTCAGCTGGGCAAACTGGAGTCTCGGTGTCTGTGGGTTGGCAGCCGAGGCAGCAGGTCCCTGGCCAGAGTGGCTTTAGGATCTCAGGTGGTGTCTGAGTGCCCCCTGGGTGGACTTGAGGCTGGGCTCCCAGTCACAGCAGCTCTCCCCTTCAAGATGTCACTGCCTCTGCAGCAGAGCCAGTGTTCCAGGAGAAATAACAGCAATCACAGAGACTGCCAGGCTATGTGAGCCCAGTCCCCCAGCCTCCATAGGTCCTGTGAGATCTAGCTGCCCCTCAGTGACACACACACACACACACACACACACACACACACACACACCATGTCCACACACTCCCCTTTTGCTCCCTCACTCACTCACACTCTCTCCCTCACTGCCATCCTCCCAGCCACCATCTTGAAATTTCCCAATTTGAACTCCTTAATCCCTTCACTTTTTCCATCCATACTCCAAACCCCCTCCCATCTGGAAGCCATCAAAATGTTCTCTGTATCTATGAGTCTGTTTTTGTTCTGCTTGTTTGTATAATTTGTTTTTTCTATTCCAATGTTGATAGATATGTCTTTATTGCTGTTTGGTCATTCATATTTTTTTATCTTTTTTTTCTTAAAGAAGACCCTTTAATCCAGTGGTTCTCAACCTTCCTAATGCTGCAACCCTTTAATACAGTTCCTCATGTTGTGGTGACCCCCAACCATAAAATTATTTTTGTTGCTACTTAATAACTGTAATTTTGCTACTGTTATGAATCGTAATGTAAATATCTGATATACAGGATGTATTTAGGCGACCCCTGTGAAAGAGTCATTCGACCCCCAAAGAGGTTGCGACCCACAGGTTGAGAACCGCTGCTTTAATCTTTCATATAATTCTGGTTTGCTGGTGATGAACCCATTTAGTTTTTTCTTATCTAGGAAGCTCTTTGTCTGTCTTTCCATTCTAAATGATAGCATTGCTGGGTAGTGTAATCTTGGCTTTAAGCCCTTGCTTTTCATCACTTTGAAAATTTCATGCCAATCCCTTCTGGCCTGTAACATTTCTGTTGAGATATGAGCTGACATTTTTATGGGAGCTCCCTTGTAGGTAATAAACTGCTTTTCTCTTGCTGCTTTTAAGATTGTCTCTTTATCTTTAAACTTTTGTATTTTAATTATGATGTTTCTTAGTCTGGGCCTCTTTGGGTTCATCTTTGGGACTCTGTGCTTCCTGGACTTGTATGTATATTTCCTTCAATATAGGGATGTTTTCCGTCATTATTTTTTTCAAATAGGTTTTCAATTTTTTGCTCTCTTCTCTTTCTGGTACCTCCATGGTATGTAATTTGGTACTCTTGAAGTTGTCCCACAGGTTCCTTACACTATACTTATTTTTTTAAATTCTTTTTTCTTTTCGTTATTTTGATTGGGCATGTTTTGCTTCCTTATATTCCAAATCCCTGATTTGATTCTCAGTTTCATGTACCCTACTGTTAATTCCCTGTAAATTATTCTTTATTTCAGTTAGTGTATCCTTCATTTCTGACTGCTCCTTTTTTATGCTGCTGAAGTTCTTAGTTCATGGAGCATCCTTATAACCAGTGTTTTGAACTCTGTATCTGGTGGATTGCTTGTCTCTATTTTGTTTATTTCTTTTTCTGGAGTTTTGTTCTGTTCTTTCATTTAGGACATGTTTCTTTGTCTCCTCATTTTGGTAGCCTCCCTGTAGTTGTATCTTTGTATTAGGTAGAGGTGCTGTGTCTCCCAGGCTTGGCAGAGTGGTCTGATGTGGTAGGGGTTCTGCAGAGTCCAATGGCACAGCCACCCCAGTCACTCAAGCTGATTACTCAAGGCATACTCCCCATGGGCTGTATATACCCTCATGTTGTAGTTGAGCCATGATGGTTGTTGGCACGTCAGTGTGGGGGGGGGAGGGGAGGATTTACCTCTAGGCCAATTAGCTGTAAGGACTTGCTGCAACCACTGACTACCGACTACCTTAGAGGATCAGCTCTGCAGGGGCCCACTTCATAGAGTAGGGATTACTTCAGCTGGGCTCTAGTGGCCGCTGAGTTCACTCCTTGAGTGTGTCACTTGTGGAGGTGGTTGTGTGGTTCTTCAACATGGTCTGAAGCTGTTCAATGGGTGCCAGCTCTGGGGCCTCCAAGGAGGTACAGGCTGAGTTCAGCTGCTTCCTGTGTTCTGCCCGAGGCCACCCACATGAGCTACAAATCCATCAGCAGATGGTTGCCACTGTGCTAGGCTTAGAGGTGCCCAAGTGAGGCCAAGCTGCTAACCAAGGCCAGCTGCTACTAGTGCCAGTCCTGGGGCCATTTAGCAAGAGATACGGGGTAAAACAAGGCCAGATGCTTGCTTATTTGAGAGATTTTAGGCAAATCTGAAGCATGAGCCAAGACAGGCCAATTGTATGGAAAAACCACTAGAAACCCTTTGGGTGGGCTGGAAAGTTGGTTGGGGTAGGGTGGGGCATCAGGGTGGGGCAAACAGTGTGATCCAGGTTAATGGAGTCTCTGATATGGTTCTCTCTTTGTCTTTAAACTTTTATATTTTAATTATGATGTTTCTTGGTGTGGGCCTGCTGACTCTGTAGGGGTGGGGGCTCATCAAAGGAATAGTGGCCTCTGCAAGCACTTCTGTCTGAGAGAAAGCTGTGCCCCCTCCCCAGCTCTTGCCTTGATGTCGAACAATCCACTTCTTACTCGTATGTCTTGGATGCCTTTTTAAAAAATTATGTTTTTATTTATTAGAGAGAGAAAGGAAGGGCAAGGGAGAAAGATAGAAACATTGATGAGAAACATTGATCGGCTGCCTCCTGCACACCCCCTACTGGAGATCAAGCTTGCAACCCAGGCATGTGCCCTCACCAGGAATCGAACCAGAAATTGGTCAACACTGAACCACTGAGCCACACCAGCCAGGCTTGGATACTTTTTGAGTTGCTGCCCCAGTGCTGGAGCTCAAAGGGAGTGAGTCCAATTAAGTCTGTGCTCAAGAGGAACTAGCTGGGACTCAGCAGCCCCCCCTACCCCCCCATCTCCTGTCTCCCTCAGCCTCAATCTCCATTACTATTTTTGCAGCCAGAAGATATGGGGACTTCTCTTCTGGTGCTGGAACCTTGGGCTCAGGGTCTAGTGTGGGGATAGAACCCCTTGTACCTCAGGGGGCATCTCTGCAGCTGAGATATCCCTCCCAGTTTTTATCCAACACACATGGGTGTGGGGCCAGCCTGTTCCGTGTCTCCACCCCTCCACCAATCTCGATGTGTCTTCTTTTTTAATTCCCTAATTGTATGACCTCCATTCAGCCAGATTTCAGATGGTTCTGAATGATGGTTGTTCTGTAGTTTAGTTGTAATTTTGATGTCTCACCTACATTCTATTGGAGGATCTTGTCTCTTGGTCATACCTATTTACAAAGAAGTCTGCAGAATGTTGTGTTGCTGAGCACAGACACTATGGAAGAAGGGGGTATGGATTATGGTTGATAGCTAGCTCTCTCTGCCACAGATTCAATCATAATGGGTGGAATACCCATAAGGATTACATATCAATTCTATTTATTCATTGAAACTTAGCAATACAGAATTCTTTTGAGAAGTATTTAAATGAATGAATCATCTAAGTGACTATTTTTCATTTCTTTATGAATTTTAGGCAATGAACATTTTGACTTCAGTGTTGCTTCTGTATGCAAAAGAGGAAGAAGCATTTTGGCTTCTGGTTGCTGTATGTGAACGAATGTTGCCTGATTATTTTAATCGTCGAATCATTGGTAAAAAACAAAAACCACATGAAAAAAACACATATTTCTTTTCTAAACAATTTATATGCCTCTTGTCTATCCAATTATTAAATGGAAGAACAGATCAATTAGGTTTTAGAATATACAAAATGCAAGCAATATGAATATGTCACATTCATAGGCACGCTCAAGTAAAGAACTTTTTATACTGAATAATAATTGGGAAGATTGTTTACTACGTTGCTTTAAAAAAGTACCTAGTCTGTTTCTTAATAAAATAGAAATTTTAAGTTTACTCTCTCTGTATTTCTAAAACAATGATGATCTAAAGCATCAAGAGCTGCTGTATAATTTTTAATAGTTTCTTGATAAGAGGTTTTAGTCAGCTTAAAATCTCCACATTTATGTGAATTATATAGATATTTGAAAGGTTTGAAAGAAAGACCAAGTTCTTGGTTTCTTAATTGTATAATATTTTCTTCAGTAATCAAATATTTATAAATCTATGATTCCCCTGCCTTAAAACCATAGATGGTCTCTCCCTTGTACTCTCAGAAACCTTCAGAATCATGGCTAGATCATTGATTGCATGGTCTTTCATTTTAGTTATTTGTGTATTTATCTTAAGTTCTACTAGATATTAAGCTTATTGAAGTTGAGACCATTTCATTAATTTGTGTATTACAGGTTTTTGTGCATAGTAACAATTCAATAAATAATTGTTCAAATGAATTTGAACTGAGTTTCTCAAGTGTTTTTTGATGCAAGACACTCCATTAATAAAGAGATTTGTAAAATATAGAAAAGGCACTGACGAAGTTCCTAATTTAAGGAAGAAAAATGAGGTTTATCAGAATACTAATAGACGTGGGAAGTATTGGTAACAAATCCTTTTGAAAGGTATTCATTTTTAAACTTCTTTTTATGTTCTCCAGGTGCCTTGGTAGATCAGGCGGTCTTTGAAGAACTTATCAGGGATCACCTTCCCCAGCTAACAGAACACATGACCGATATGACATTCTTTTCTTCAGTTTCTCTCTCATGGTTTCTCACACTTTTTATTAGTGTACTACCTATTGAAAGTGCAGTGAATGTGGTGGACTGTTTCTTCTATGATGGAATAAAGGCCATTTTACAACTAGGATTGGCAATACTTGACTATAATTTAGACAAACTGCTGGCATGTAAAGATGATGCTGAAGCTGTGACAGCTTTAAACAGGTACTATAAGAACCATAACATTTAAATCTGGAGAGCCCCTTAGAGATTATGTTGTTTAATTCCTTTATAGGTGAGGAACCTAAGCCTAGAAACTTGAAGCAATTTGCCCAAAGTCACAAAACTAGTTGAATGAGAAAGCTACTCCTAAAATCCACTCCTCTGTTTCCACTTAGAATATAACAAAAGTAAATCACTTTGAAGTAAACCACTAATATTGTTGATTTATTATTCTGGATTTTCATAGTCCCAGTTTAAACTATAAGGTGTCACTGGGTAAAAGTAATTTGAAGGGGAATGGGTAGTTGATAATGTTAAATATCCACTGAGGAAAATTGTTCTGTTTTCTAAGTGGTAGACTGAGCTTTATTTTCCTATTGTCTTTTCTTTGAATGCTGTTTTGTGTTAAAACACTGTGGGGTGTGTGTATGTGTGTGTGTTTGCATATACACTAGGTATGTATATGTTAAATGAATGAATATTTCATTGGGTAACTGTTGTAATGGTGCACCAAATCCCATTATGTACCCATGAAATATAAATACCCCATTCTAACATTTAGAACTCACTATGTTAAGGCTTTGATGTACCTATTCTTAACTTATTTCTCCTTACATGCCTCTACATACCCTATATCCCATCCTTACTGGGCTATGTGGTATTTTCTGAGTACTCTCAGATTACGCTGAGCCTGTTTGTTTTCATCATGTTCTACTCCCCACCTCTGAAATAATTACTTCGCCATCCCATTCTCCATTCCCATGTCTTCCTAATTCCAAACCATCTTCAAATTTTACTTCTTCATAAAACTGTCCCTTGTCCTCTCAGTTGACATTAACCTCTGACTAACTATGGAGAATTTAGCTGTCATTTCTCTGTATTTTACTTCTACTAATTCTTGTATTACTATCACTTTTGGATAGGTTCTTTGACAGTATCACTAATAAGGATAGCCCATTGCCTTCAAGTGTTCAGCAGGGTTCAAATGTGAGTGATGAAAAAAGCAGTCATATTAGAGTGGATATTACAGATTTGATTAGAGAGTCAAATGAGGTAAGTTTCTAACATAAATATATAATTGCATAGCATATTTAAAATAATGGATACTATAGTTATGTCTCTAGTGGTATATTAAGAGTAAGGTAATACAAGTAAAGATATAATTTTAAAATACGACTTCACTTTAACAATGCATTCTGTGAACTGTTCCTAGGTTATGCAGCCTCCTCTCCTTCCATTTGCTTTTCATTAAATGAAACTATCACTTGCTTTCACAAATAATTACCACTTTTAAATATCTGTCACTGTATAAAAAGGAGAAAATTATTCTCTTCTTAGAGACTAAGAATTTTACTAATGTTCTTGTACTTATTCTTGGCACATAGTAGATGGAATTCTCTCCAGTGAATATGTAGAGAAAATGAAATGTGGAGGTGAAAATTTGCATAATCACTGAACAAGTTAAGAAAGTAGCTAGAAATAGAATGAAAGCCTCTGGGAATTGAATCTGATGAAATTCAGTTGTAAGAGAAGTGGATGTTTATTATGAATGAGTGTTTACCAAAATCATATTTCTTGCAGAAATATGGTAATATTCGTTGTGAAGATATACACAGCATGCGCTGTCGAAATAGGTTGTATGTAATACAGACTCTAGAGGAAACAACAAAGCAGAATGTGGTGAGTACCCACTACCCAATGGGGGATACCAGTTGGAGTGACAATTTTTTCTTCAATTTCCTTTTAAAAATTATTCTATGTAAAGAAAATGAGAGAAACTAAACTTTTAGGTAGATTCTTGCTACTGCTTAGCTTATAAATTTTTGAGAGGAAATAAGTTATTCTTTTGGGGGAATTGCTTTCTTTATTTTATTTAATCACAATTTACATTTAATATGATTTGTATTAGTTTTAGGTGTACAGCATAGTGGTTAGACAATCATACTTTACAAAATGTTTCCCCCAATATTTACAGTACCCATTCATAGTTATTACAGTATTGTTGACTATAGTCCCTATACTGTACTTTACATCCCCATGACTATTTTGTAACTACTAATCTGTACTTTTCAATCTCTTCACCTTTTTCACCCAGTTCATTATATTGGTTTCACTAACATGTTTTGTATTATTTGACCTTCAATAGTGAGTACTATGATATACGCATTTAAGCATAACATATTTGTGATGTGCTTTGTCAATAAGAACAGCTGACCTACATAGTAGTCAATGCCTCTAATCCTGGATACTAAGATAAAGGGAAAAATGTCTAAAGCAGTATTTTTTAAAAAATATATTTTTATTGATTTCAGAGAGGAAGGGAGAGGGAGAGAGAGATAGAAACATCAGTGATGAGAGAGTATCATTGATCAGCTGCCTCCTGCATGCCCCCTACTGGGGATCGAGCCTGCAATCCGGGCATGTGCCCTTGGCTGAAATCGAACCTGGGACCCTTCAGTCCGCAGGCCGACACTCTATCCACTGAGCCAAACCAGCCAGGGCTAAAACAGTATTTTTAAATACTCTCATTTTTAAGGATAGTTTAAAATTTATTTGACTTTGAAGAGCCTCATATATCTCTTTTTAAAATTATCTTTGTTGTTGAAAGTATTATAGATGTCTCCTCCTTTTTTCCCCCCATGGACCTCATTCTCCTCACTCCTGCCCCCTCCCCAGGCCTTCACCACACTATTGTCTATGTCCATGGTTTATGCATATATGCATATAAGTTCTTTGGTTTATCTCTTCCCGCCTCCCCACCCCCTTCCCTCTGAGATTAGTCAGTCTGTTGCATGCTTCCATGCCTCTGGATCTATTTTGTTTGTAAGTTTATTTTGTTCATTAGATTCCACATCTAAGTGAGATCATATGATACTTGTCTTTCTCTGACTGGCTTATTTGGCTTAGCATAATAATCTCTAGGTCCCTCCATGTTGTCTCAAAGGGTAATAGACCTTTCTTTTATATCAGCTATATAGTATTCCATTGTGTAAATGTACCACAGGTTTTTTATCTGTTCATCTACTGATGGGCACTTGAGCTATTTCCAGGTTTTAGGTATTGTAAATAACACAGCTATGAACATAGGGGTGCATATATTCTTTCTGATTGATGTTTCAGGCTTCTTAGGTTATATTTGTAGAAGTGGTATCACTGGGTCAAATGACAGTTCCATTTTTAATTTTTTGAGGAAACTCCACACTATTTTCCATACTGGTTGTACCAGTCTGCATTCCCACCAACAGTGTACTAGGGTTGCTTTTTCTCCACATCCTCCCCAGCACTTGTTTGTTGATTTCTTGATGATAAAAGCTTCTGCACAGCCAGAACTGGTTTGGCTCAGTGGATAGAGTGTCGGCCTGCAGACTCAAGGGTCCTGGGTTCGATTCCGGTCAGGGCATGTACCTTGGTTGTGGGCACAACCCCAGTGGGGGGCATGCAGGAGGCAGCTGATTGATGTTTCTCTCTCATTGATGTTTCTGGCTCGCTATCCCTCTCCCTTCCTCTCTGTAAAAAATCAATAAAATATTTTTTTTAAAAAAAAATGCGTTCAAAAGCTTCTGCACAGCAAAAGAAACCAGCATCAAAATGAAAAGGGGGACCACTCTATGGGAGAACATATCTGATAAGGGGTAATTTCAAAAATATATAAAGTACTTATACAACTCAACAAAAGAAAAACAAGCAATCCAATTAAAAAGTGGGCCTGGCCGGTGTGGCTCAGTGGTTGAGCATCAACCTATGAACCAAGAGGTCATGCTTCGATTCCTGGTCAGGGCACATGCCCAAGTTGTGGACTTGATCCCCAGTGTGGAGCGTGCAGAAGGCAGCTGATCAATGATTCTCTCTCATCATCTATGTTTCTATCTCTTCCTCTCCCTTTCTCTCTGAAATTAATAAAATATTTTTAAAGTTTTTAATATTCATTTTAATGATGCCTTTTTAAATGTCCTTAGTAAGTATTTATTGTTTTCATCAGATAGGTCTTAATTGTTTCTTGTTGGATTTATCTACTCCTTTGCTCTTGATGGTTTTGTTGCTAATATGAATGACATCTTTTTTCCTTTACATTTTCTAATTTGTTTATTGCTCTGTATGTAAAAGCTATGGGTTTGTTTATATTGCTTTATTAAGTGACCAAGTTACTGACTCATACTTTTGGACATATCAGAGTAGAATTCAACTGTTTTCTATGTACAACCTTTTTAAAGGGCAAACTAGGTGCATTTACCTTTGTTACTCCATTTAAAAGTTGGAAGGAAAGTATTTTACTCTGGCAGAGAGAGATTTCTAAATGGATTCAAAGAGAATTTCTATACTGGAGTGTTAAATTCTAAATTGCTTTTAATCTTTTTAAAGTTGCGTGTTGTATCACAAGATGTGAAATTGAGCCTTCATGAATTGGATGAACTTTATATCATCTTTAAGGTACTGTTCTTCTTTAAATCAAAAATAATATTCTTGTAATATATTTTTTACCACAACTACTCTTAAATATTTTTATCTTTATTTTAGTAGGCATGCTTACTTTAATGACTTTCCTTTTTTATTTGTTTTTAATAGAAAGAGCTGTTTTTTTCTTATTATTGGTGTTTGAGTTGTCCGGTATTGAAGCACCATGACCCCAGTTTGCCATATTTGGAACAGTATCAGATTGACTGCCAGCAGTTCCGAGTGTTATATCACTTGTTGAGTCCCTGGGCTTCTTCTGCAAACAGAGACTCACTAGCTTTATGGACATTCCGATTGTTGGATGAAAACTCTGACTGCCTTATCAACTTCAAAGAATTCTCTTCTGTAATTGGTAAGATAATGTTGAATAATTTTCTGTTTTCAAGCAAAAAGTAAAAGGACCCCAAAAATATTTGTACTACCTATTACTGCCAATTTAGTCAGATTTTTAAAACATACGTTTTTACTGATTTCAGAGAAGAAAGGAGAGGGAGAGAGAGAAACATCGATGATGAGAATCATTAATTGGCTGCCTTCTGCATGCCCCACACTGGGGATCAGGCCTGCAACCTGGGCATGTGCCCTGACCAAGAATCAAACCATGACCTCCTGGTTCATAGGTCGATGTTCAACCACTAAGCCACGCTAGCTGGGCTTTAGTCAGATTTTTATCAGCCGGAGTTACATTGTCTCCAGCTTTAGCAATGACTGGACTTTTTTCTGTGTTTGTTGCTAAGTCTGAGTATATCGGTCTTATTTTGCCCCTACCCTTCCAAAAAAGCAAATTGTTAGATATGGATGTTTTAACAGTTAACATGAAGAGAATGTCCTGATTTTCCTACACTCAAGCACGTGGGTACTTCAGGAGGACTTTCTCCCTCAGTAAAAATCCAACCACATAGCTAAGGAAAGTAGTAGAGAAACATCCAACAAACATGTACCTGGAGATAGGCCACAAGTTTTATCATTCCTTTCTTTTACAGCACTCCAGCATGCTTTCTTGTCAGGGATTATCCCTTGAAGAATTCTCTCCTCAAATGAGGAATTTGGGGGAAGGGAGATCAGCAGAAGAGCATTTTGTCACTTGATAAAGTGGATTTTGCTTACACACCAGAAGGAAAGGATCTAGCTGACTGGGTGTTTATTTAACTGTTAGCTTAAGCAATAGAAGGTTTCTGAATTTTAATTCTTGACTAATATCTGTATCTTAATTTATCTTATTGGTGGAATTGATTAAATGTCCTTTGGATATGTGACTATTTGCAATTAAATTTTATTGAACAGACATAATGTACAATGGAAGTTTTACTGAGAAGCTTAAACTACTTTTTAAGCTGCATATTCCTCCAGGTAAGAGTTTAACAGTCTTTAATGATGTTTAGGAGTTGACTCCCTTTTAACAAGTATAATTACAAATATAATTCCATTTTAACAAATAACAGTATTCAGTATATAAGGTTATTCCTTTATTGTGGCCCATGGATCATACTACCAGTACTTTGCTGATATGTAAATACAGTGAAATCTATGGAAGAGAATCTGTATAACTTATAGGTTCACAATTTCCCTCCTGTTTGTGGCCTATCAATTTAGTGATAGTTTGTCTATAAGAACTACCTATCATTTGAATATTGGTGTAAAGTTGAATTTTTATTGTTGTTGTCATTAGAGAGTAGAATTTAACTTTAAACAAACTGCCAAACTTGTAAAATAGTACAAATTATTCAGAAAAATGAGACCAGGGCAGTGATAGTGAACATTTGGAAAAGGAAATAAATTAAAGCTACCATTTATTGAGTAAACACTTGCTCTGTCAAGGCATTTATTTTACATGCATTCTTATATTTGATTCTCACAATATTCCTGAAAAGTGGTATTATACTTTCAATTTTGACAATAAGGAGACTAAGGGTCAGAAATATTAAATTACTTGCCAAAGATCACACGGCTGAGATTCAAATGGAGGTCTGACTCCAGAGCTCATGTTTCTGTCTATTCCACCATACTGCCTCCATGTGACCACACATTCCAGTTTACTTAAGTGTTTCCTACTAACCTTAAGAGGCTGACTTTTCCAGGCCTGATCCATATTTTGGAAAACAGTCTTAGGCTTTCAACTAAAGATAGTTGTTCACAAAAACAAATAGCACTGTCTAAAGCTACACTTGGGATCTCTTTTAGTCTTCCCAGGATAGCCAGAGACCATGCTTTTACCAAACCAAGAATCTAAAAGCCATCTTTAACTCTTTACACACTCAGATCACAAGCACAGCATTAAAAACAAAAGACAAAACACCAAATAGTTTAATTTTGAAGAACTTTCATTACTAAGTCAAGTTGCCATTAAAATTTCTAATATTATCATGTAATAAATATGCTTTTAGTAGGAGGATCAAAAATAGAAAGAACATTAAATATCTGTTAGAGTACTGAACTTCATGTTTTCCTTATTTTTGAAGATGTTTTTAAATAGTTGAGGTCACATTTTCAGAGATTTCCAAATGCTAGATTATCTTATTTCAACTTGTAATGGCTCTCAGAAAACTATAAAAAAGTAAGTAGGAGGAATAATAGAACTCAAAGTGATCAAGTATTTCCTGTTACTTGCTACACAATAGAGTAGTACGACTTCCACATTTCTTCGTATGTCTTTTACAGAAACCCTTTACTTAAATCTCTGCCCCCAGATTTAAGTTAAAGGACCTGTTTCTGTTCTTTATTGTTAGTAAATTTGATTTGGGTAATCTATTTTCAGCTTATACTGAAGTGAAATTAATGGACCCTTCAAAGGGAGATGAACTTTCCGAGGAAGAATTACTTTATTTCAGTCAGCTCCATGGTAAATATCTGTTCAAAAATGTATCTGTTTGATAATTACTCACTCAATAGAGATCTTCCTGGCTTGAATATTCTTTACCCAACTACCACTAGTAAAATTTGGGTAATTATACCTTATGATTCTTTTGTGCTACTTCAGTACTTAGCACAATGTTAAATGCATGTTAAGTACTCCATAAATATTTGACTGACTAAACTGCATTTTGGTTTTGATGCATGGAATTTCTTATTTACTGGAGAATTAGAAAGAAAATGCAGTTTGTTACCACTTATGTTGCAGAAATTTCTAAAATATATCAGATCATTTTCATGCCTATTTAAAAATACAATGAAGGCAATAGAATCTTTGATTTTGAAGGTCATAGCTATTCTTCAAACAGTAAATACTTATTATAAACTAGAGGCCTGATGCACAAAATTAATGCAGGGGTGGGGGAGATTCCTCAGCCCAGCCTGCGCCCTCTTGCAATCCGGGACTCCTTGCTCCTAACCACCCGCCTGCTCGCTACATACTACTTGGCTCGTCGCTCCTTACCGCCCACCTGCTTGCTCCTTACTGCTTGGCTTGCTGCTTGGCTTGCTCCTCCTTAGCGCTGCTGGGCGGAGGCAGGAGAGGCTCCCACCACTGCCACTGCGCTCACCAGCCGTGAACACGGCTTCTGGCTGAGCAGCACTCCTGCTGTGGGAGCGCATTGACCACCAGGGGGCAGCTCCTGTGTTGAGCGTCTGCCCTCTGGTGGTCAGTGCGTGTCATAATGACCAGTCGTTCTGGTTGTTCCACCATAATGGTCGCTGGGCTTTTATTATATAGATCATTGTAGGTTTAGGAGACAGGGATGAGTCTGTGTCCAAGACATAATTTGGAAGGTTTGTGAGCTTATTTTGTGTCCTTTGCTTGTTTTTCATAAATACGAATGTCTTATAGAGGAATATGTCTGATTAATGTATGTTTACTGCATGTTAGTATTTGAACATAAAATTTGAAGAGACCTAATAAATCATCTAGTCAGTCCCTTAATTACATAGATAAGGGTGCTGAGGTCCAGAAAGAAGTGCTGACTTCTGCAAGATTTCACAATGAGTCATTGCCACAATCAGGACTAATAGCTCAGTCTTCTTACTTCCAGTATGTTTTATTTCATAATAAAAGAAATATTTAATTTGAGTAAAGTAAAAAAGAAGAAAATACCAACCAGAAATAAATACTTAATATTTTTTATGCTTCCTCCTAGGTATTTTTTCGTATGGATCGCCCCCTAGTGTTCTTTTTACTGTAAAAGTTTTTTGAATACTTTCTCTTTTCTTTTTTTTAAAATCCTCTCCTGAGGACATGCTTAGAGAGAGGAGGAGAGAGAGAGAAAGAGAAAAAAATATTGATCAGTTGCATTCTATATGCTCCCCAACTGGGGATCAAACTCACAACCCAGGTATATGCCCTGACCAGGAATCAAACCTATAACCTTTTGGTGCATGGGACAATATTCAACCAACTGAGCCATTCCAGCTGGGCTTGAATACTTTGTCTTCTAATGATAGGAGGCCAGGCTAAAATTGGTTTGCTGAATTGAAGAAAATAATGTGTTTAAGAGTCTTAATATAAAATATTATTTTACAAAAGCTATTTGCTAAATAGTTTACACATTGAAATTGTCCTCTTTTCTTTTAGTTTCCAAGCATGCAAGTGGGAAGGAAGCAGAATCAGTAAAAATCAGCCCTGAAAAAGGTACTATGATCTAAGAATATAATTTTAGTTATTGGAGGTTTTTAAGCAAAGGGGAAAGGCAGATTCCACACTTTTTTTTATGTGACATTTTAATTTAACTTAATGTTTTTTATTTTTATTTTTCAATTATAGTTGATGTACAATATTATGTTAGTGTCAGGCATACAACCCAGTGGTTACATATTTATATAACTTATGAAGTGATCACCCCCTTAAATATAGTACCCATCTTATGCCATACATATTTTTTACAATATTATTGACTATATATCCTATGCTGTACTTGACATTCCCATGACTATTCTGTAACTACCAATTTGTATTTCTTTTTTTAAAATATATTTTATTGATTTTTTACAAAGAGGAAGGGAGAGAGATAGAGTTAGAAACATCGATGAGAGAGAAACATCAATCAGCTGCCTCCTGCACATCTACTGGGGATATGCCCGCAACCAAGGTACATGCCCTTGACCGGAATCGAACCGGGACCTTTCAGTCCATAGGCCGACGCTCTATCCACTGAGCCAAACAGGCCCAATTTGTATTTCTTAATCCCTTCACCTTTTTCACCCAGTCCCCCAATCCTCTAGCAATCATCAGTGTTTTCTCTGTGTCTGTTTCTATTTTATTTATTTTGCTCTTTAGATTCAACATATAAGTAAAATCATATGGTATTTATCTTTCTCTGACTTATTTCATTCAGCACAATACCCCCTAGGCCTATCCATGTTGCAGAGGACACGATTTCATTCTTCTTTATGGCTGAGTCATATTCCCTTGTATATATGTACTGCTTCTTTGTTATCCATTCATCTGTTGATGGATAATTAAATTGCTTTCCTATCTTAGCTATTGTAAATAATGCTGCAGTACACATAGGGATGAGTATGTCTTTTCAATTTAGTGATTTGTGTTTTTTTTTTATATAAATACCCAAAAGTGGAATTGCTTGCTTGGTCTTTCCTTGTGTCTTGTTACGGCCTTTGTTTTAATGTCCATTTTGCCTGGTATAAGTATTCCTACCCCAGCTTTTTTTTGTTTTGTTTTGTTTTTACATTTTCATGAAGTGCTTTTTTCCATCCCTTTACATTCGTGTGTATCTTTACATCTGAAGTGAGTCTCTTATGGACAGCATATGTAAGGGTCATTTTGTTATTTATTCAGCCATCCACATGTTTTTAGATTAAAGCATTTTTAATCCATTTGCATTTAAAGTAATTGTTGATATGTATTTGTTGCCAATTATTATTCATACTTTTATAACAGCTTTGCTGGACAGAATAGTCTTGGTCGTAGGTCCTTGTTTTTCATCACTTTGAATGTTTTGTGCCAGTCCCTTCTGGCATAAAATGTTTCTCTTGAGAAATCAGTGGACAGACTTACGGGAGCAACCTTGTAGGTAACTAACTGATTTTCTCTTGATGCTTTTAGGATTCTTTGTCTTTAACTTTTGCCATCTTAATTATATGTCTTGGTGTGGCCCTCTTTGTATTCATCTTATTTGGGACTTTCTGGGCTTCCTGCACTTGTATGTCTTTTTTCTTCACCAGGTTAGGGAAGTTTTCTGTCATTATTTCTTCAAATAGGTTCTACATTCCTTGCTCTCTCTTTTCTCCTTTTGATACCTCTATGATGCAAATGTTGTTATGCTTTGTGTTATCCCAGAGGTTTCTTAAACTATCCTAATATTTTTTAATTCCTTTTCTTTTTTTTTCAGTGCTCTGGTTAGGTGTTTAATGCTACCTTGTCTTCCCAAATCGCTGAATCAGTCCTCTACTTCATCTAGCCTGCTGTTGATTCCTTCTCATGTATTCTTTATTTGAAATATTGTATTCTTCATTTCTGACTGTTTTTAATGGTAATTATGTCCTTTTTTATGTTTACTGTCTCTTTTCGTTCTCCCCCACTTCATCCATTTTTGCATAAGTTCATTGGTCATCTTCATAACCATTTGTTTAATTCTTTATCTGGTATATTGGTTGCCTCCATTTTATTTAGTTACTAGAGGCCCGGTGCACAAAAATTTGTGCACTAGGGGGGGAGGGGGGCCCCTCAGCCCGGCCTGTGCCCTCTCGCAGTCTGGGACCCCTCGGGAGATAACGACCTGCTGGCTTAGGCCTGCTCCCGGGTGGCAGAGGGCAGGCCTAATCCCTAGGCGCAGCCCTGGTCGGGCTCAGAGCAGGGCCGATTGGGGAATTGGGGCGCCGCCCCCTGTCATGCGCAGAGCAGGGCGGATCAGGAGGTTACGATGCCACCCTCAGTCACGCTCAGGGTAGGGCTGATTTGGGGGTTGGGGCACCGCCCCCTGTCACACTCAAGGCAGGGTCGATGGGGAGGTTGCGGTGCCACCCCCTGTCACACACAAAGCAGGGCCGATCAGGAGGTTGGGGAGCTCCCCCCTGTCACGCACAGAGCAGGGCCCATCAGGGGGTTGGGGAGCTCCCCCCTGTCACTCACAGAGTAGGGCCCATAGGGAAGTTGGGGCACCGCCCCCTGTCACGCACAGAGCAGGGCCCATCAGGGGGGTTGGGGCTCTGTACCCTGTCACGCACAGAGCAGGGCCCATCAGGGGGTTGAGGAGCTCCCCCCTGTCACTCACAGAGTAGGGCCGATAGGAGAGTTGGGGCACCACCCCCTGTCACACACAGAGCAGGGCTGATCAGGGGGTTGGGGCGCCGCCACTGTCACACTCAGGGCAGGGCCGATGGGGAGGTTATGGCTCTACCCTGTCACACACAGAGCAGGGCTCGTGGGGGCGGGGGGGGGTTGGGGCGCCACCCTCTATCACCCACAGAGCAGGGCCGATCAGGGGGTTGGGGCGCCGCCACTCTCACACTCAGGGCAGGGCCGATGGGGAGGTTATGGCTCTACCCTGTCACACACAGAGCAGGGCCCGTGGGGGGAGGGGGTTGGGGTGCCACACCCTGTCACACAGCCATAGGGCGATCAGGGGGTTGGGGATCTCCCCCCTATCAGGCACAGAGCAGGGCCGATCAGGGGGTTGGGGCGCCTTCCCCTGTCAGGAACAGAGCAGGGCAGATAGGGAGGTTGTGGCCCCGCCCCCTGTCACACACAGAGCTGCAGGGCGATCAGGGGGTTTGGGCACTGCCCCCTGCCACGCTGATCCTGGTGCTGGGAGGCCTCGCGGCTCCGCTGATCCCGGTGCTGGGAGGCATATTAGCTTTTACTATATAGACTAGAAACCTGGTGCACGGGTGGGGGCCAGCTGGTTTGCCCTGAAGGGTGTCCTGGATCAGGGTGGGGGTCCCCACTGGGGTGCCTGGCCAGCCTGGATGAGGGGATGATGGCTGTTTGCAGCTGGCCACACACCCTTCAGGGTGGGGGTCCCCACTGGGGTGCCTGGCCAGTTTGGGTGAGGGGCTGAGAGCTGTTTTCAGGCTGGGACTGAAGCTCCCAACTGCTCCTTTTTTTCTTTTTTTATTCTGGGCCAGCTTTCGCCTGGCTCCAGCTCTTAGGCCTCCATTCCTGAATGCAGGTATCTGGTTTGTTTCGGTTCTATAATCAAAACTCTGTATCAACTCCAGCTCTGAGATCCCAGCTCGCTGAAAGCTGGTTTCTGGGGTTGTGTTTAGCTTCTATATTTGTTACTATGTTTCTTAAACTGCAGGCTCAGAGGCCGGCAAGGCAGGCGGGGAATGTTGGAGTCCTCCGTCACTGAAGCAAGCAAGCCTCATGTTCAGTTTAAGCTGCCTGGCTGCCGGCCGCCATCTTGGCTGGCAGTTAATTTGCATATCGCCCCTGATTAGCCAATGGGAAGGGTAGCGGTCGTACGCCAATTACCATGTTTCTCTTTTATTAGATAGGATTTTTCTGTGTATTTCTCTTGTTCTTTCATATGTGGCTTATTTCTTTGTCTCCTTATTTTTGCTGTCTCTCTGTAATTGTTTCTGTGTATTAGGTAGATCTTCTATGTCTCCCAGTCTTGGTATGGTGTCCTTATGTAATAGGTATCTTGAGGGGCTTAGTGGAGCTGTCTCCCTAATCACTTAAGCTAGGTGCTCCGGGAATGTCCCTTGTGTGGTTTATGTTAAGCCTCCTGTTGTAGTTGAGTCTTGATTTCTCTCGGTCCACCTGTGGGTCAGGTTGGCCTTTGGGCTGGCTGACTATGAAGATCAACTCCAACCAGAGTATATGATCTGCTGTTGTATGACCCCATGAAGTGGAATTCGACCCAGCAGAGTCTGGTGCCTGCCAAGATCTCCCTTTGGGTGTGCCAATTTTGGAGGTAGTTGAATTGTGCTCTGATATAGTCTTAATACTGCCACAGGATGTTTTGGTTCTGGGACTTCTCCTGAGGGAATCTGGTGCAGGTCAATGTCAGGCACTGCCTGTGCCCAGCCCTGGGCTACCTGTTTGGAACTACAGAGCGATCCACAGTTTTTGGCTGCCTCTGCTGGGCCTGAGTGCACATGGGAGGGGCCAAACTGTACACCAAACCTGGCTTCCACCAACACAAAGGTCATGGACAGATCAACAAAAGGTCCAAAGCACCCCAATTTCTACCTTTGCTTGCCAGCTTCCTGTTAAGCTCAGTCACTAAAAAAGCCTTTGGTGGCATACTACAATGCTAGTTGCATGAGGCATGTTCTCAGTGAGTCACCAGGTAGGAGGGACAAGTGGTGTTTACCAGGTTTATACAGATTCAAACTTAGTGCCAGTGCTGGGTCTGAGGCCACTCAGCAAATATCTCAGGGTACACCAAGGCCAGCTGCCTCCTAACAGCAGCCTGAAAACATTTGTGGTGGAGCAGGGTCTCAGGGAGTCATCAAGCGGAGGCCAGCCAGAGTTTATCAGGCCCAAACAGACCAAGATTTGACCCTGTGAAGGGAAGGTTGTGCAATGGTCAGGTATGCAAGGGAAAAATGATCCCCTTCCTAGAGCCACACAACTCAGTCTTTGATTCTGCTTTGACCTTTTAAAGAGCCCAAGCTTGGCAGGGCAGGGCCACTGGGGATAGGGGGAGTGAGGCTAGTGGATGGTCCATGGGGGAAGGGTGGTGCCAATTAGGCTCTGGAAAGTGAATGGCCTCTGCTCCAGAGACAAACAACTCACACCCTGGCACACCATAAGTCTGCCTGGACCTCAATATCTCGGGCCTAGGCAGCTGACTCTTCCATGGGGCAATAGGGAGTTCCCTCAGGCTGATGCCATAAAAAATGGAGTGCTCCACCCAAGAAAGATGGCATCTGTGGTGTGAGAGAATGATTCAGCACAGCGATCCTGATGGCACTCCCTTCAGCTCTCTCCAGAGCCACAGACCCCAGTTTAATCTCACACAATGTAGTCTGCTCCGCCCTCCCTACAATGGAGCCCAGGGTTAGTGGCTATAAACAAGATTTTGTGCACTGGCCCTTTAAGAGGGTGCCTGTGTCTAGTGGACTCTAGTCTCTCCCGGGTGGACAGAATTCCTGCTGATTTTCACAGCCTGATATTATGTGACTTCCTCTTCTAGGCTCTGGTGCTCTGGACTGAGGAGCCCCACATGGGATTGAGACCCCACACTCCTCAGGGGGAACCTTTGCAGCTGAGATATCCTCTGGATTTTCAGCCACCACCCATGGGTGCAGGGCCAGCCCTTTTCACATCCTTGTCCTTCCTACCAATCTCGATGTGGTTTCTTCCTTAATTCCTTGGTTATAAGACTTACATTCAGCTAGTGTTCTGTTGGTTATTCAGGATGATTTTTCTATGATTGACTTGTAATTCCAGTTTGGACTTGGGAGGAAGTGAGTGTAACTTCCACCTACTCCACCTCTGTCTTGCATCTTCGTACCATAATTTATTTTAATAACTAGTCCAATATTGATGGATATTTAGGTTGTAAATTCTGCTGTAATAGACATTTTATTCTTACATTTTAACATACTTTTCACATGTTTCTTTAGGATAGGACAAGTTCATATTGGTATGATAATACTAGGTCTCAAGTAATAAGCACATTTAATATTTTTATAATTAATAAAGTCAGATTAATATCTTAATTAAACTCTTCAACTGAATGAGTGAATAAGTTGTTTTGAAAAGAAAAAGAGCCACCATAGACCAATTAATATTTGCATATTAAGAACATCATATAGAAGGTATTTTAAACTTCATAGTATACATGAAAATATCTACATGACATTTACATCATCAAGCCAGCATGTACTGTATAATCTAAAATGCATCCTTCTCAATTTTGCTTCAAATATTCCCTAGTCCCCAACTTTCCCAAAGTAAAAGTTTTAGTTTAATGGAAATGGAGAAGTGTCCTGAGAACAGCTAGGTGAAATTAAAGTTTAATTCAGGTAATTTCCTGGATAAGAAAAAGGTAGACTCTTATAACTCAGTGAAATATCTTTTGATAATTATTTTTTGAGATTTGAGAAAATGAAGTAAGCTGTTTATTATGAAAATGGTTTTGTTCTCCTCATTCAGGCAAAGGAAAAGTTGATATTCAAGCATATCTTAGTCAATGGCAAGATGAACTTTTCAAAAAAGAAGAAAACATTAAGGATTTACCAAGAATGAAACAGGTATAGTGCTTTCAAAGAAAAAATTCTAGGTTTTTTATGATATTTTAATGAATGTGGGTATGTCCAACTCTAAAGTAGCTAATATGCTATTACAAAAATATTTAAATCATCTGTGTATTAACTCTGCTTCAAATGAGAACTGAAGAATGGGATCAAATTATTTTTTTAATTTCTTTATTGATTAAGGTATTACATATGTGTCCTTATCCCCCCATTACCTCCCTATCCCCCCCCACTCACGCCCTCACCCCCCTGTTGTCTGTGTCCATTGGTTAGGCTTATCTAGTGTTTCAGTGTAGTTTCTATGCTATGACATTTGTACCTATAGAAAAGATGGATATGTATAACATATTTCGGTGTTTTCTATTTCCATCTTTATTAGAAATTTTTATCTATTTGGTACACATTTTTAGTGCTTATAGATGACAAACCCAGTGCTAGGTACTATAAATAAGAAATTACTAAGATAAGTCGCACCCTGGTTCCTAATGATCTTGTATTTGAACCTGCTCAATGACTAGTATTGACACAATTCTAAATCCATCCTTTTCTTACAAAGTATTTAGTCAGTATATGCTATATGTTATTATATTTTTAATTAAAATCTGTTAATATAGATCCTTAATATTCCCAGAACTTTACTAAAATGAGAACCATCAAATAGCTTAGTATTTCTCAATGGACTTGGTAATTTGATAGTTGAACAAGTACTTTTAAAAAATGCATCAATGGGATGTATTCATTCTAAAATTCTTAGAAACAGTACTATAGTGTTAGGAAAAAAGAGAAGTGAACTTAAAAGTTTGGAATATATATATATATATATACATATATATGTATATATATATATGTATATATATATAATTTTGGGGGGTAAATATTTTTATTGATTTTTAGAGAGAGAGGGGAAGGGAGAGAAGCATCGACATGAGAGCTGAGAACAAAACATCAGTTGGCTGCCTCCTGCACATCCCCTACCAAGGAATCGAACCAGTAACCTTTTTGTGCATGGGATGAAATGATGTCCAACCGAGGCATACTGGGGGGAACAATATATTTTTATGAAGTACATCCTTTGTATTTGCTCTTTATTTACAGATAAACTTTTCTGGTAGGATTGACTTATAGGACTCTTGTGTTGGAATCTTTTTTTTTTTAATTGACATCTCTTTTAGGAATATCTATGATTATCTAGGGACAATTAATCAAACAAACCAGTTGATTTCTCCACTTGAGTCCCACCTCATCCTTTAAAGAGAAACATGTCCAAATGGGCTCCTTAGAGTTACCTTGTACTACTAGATAGGTCCCAAAATATTTTTCCCTAAATTTAAGTCATCCTAGTTGAGCTGCTCACTCTAGCCATTTGGGTATATCAAGGGCACCTCATCTTAATCCTTTTATTTAGATTTATTAATGAATGAATTATTTACATGTAGGGAAATATAAGACTTTGCCTAATTAAAAGTAATATATTGCTATTGGGCAACAAATGAGATGATTTAAATGGACTTTTTCTATTGTTGCTATCCATCTTTCTAGAACCAAGATTTATTTGTGGATTAATGATCAGTTCTTTTACTTCTTTGGTGAATGTTTTATGATACAAATTCGAAATAGGTGACTATTTACTTATATGTTCTCTTTATATTTGCTAAATCTAATATCAAATGCGGTATTTCTAACTTGTGTTTTCTAGTCACAATTTATTCAGTTTTCAAAGACCCTTTATAACTTATTTCATGGGGACCCTGAAGAAGAGTTGTTATATCAAGCCATTGCTGTTGTAACCAGCCTTTTGCTCAAAATGGAAGAAGTTGGAAGGACACTTCATAGCCCTACATCATCAGCCAAAGGATTCTCTGGTATAGTTTGTGCTTCTGGAGGACCCAGTGAGGGGAAAACAGAGAGCCCTTTGGAGAAAGATTCCTCCTTGCTCAGGGAAGAACCTCAGTGGTCATTTGCATTTGAACAGATTCTTGCTTCTTTGTTGAATGAACCAGCAGTGGTGAGGTTTTTTGAGAAACCCATAGATGTAAAAGCCAAACTAGAGCACGCAAAAACCTCTCAGTTAAGTTCTAGAAACAAGATGTAAATCTCTTAACAGGAATTGCCTAGCAGACAAATTTACTAAGATTCCTGTAGTTGTCAGCTTGATTCCTGGGAGTAAAGATCAGGGATTTATTATGTTACCAAAATGTTTGAAAAAGATATTTGGAAACACAATGAATCATTCCTTTGTGGTAGTCTCTGATTTTTATATTCTCCAATAAAAATGTAATTTTAAAAAATATTGTTTTTCAATTAAAGTTTACATTCAATATTATTTTGTATTAGTTTTAGGTGTATAGCATAGTGGTTAGACAATCATATACTTTACACAGTGATCCCCCTGATATTTCCAGTACCTTCCTAGTACCATATATAGTTATTATATCATCGACTGTATTTCCTATACTGTACTTTACATCCTGTGACTACTTTGTAACTACCAATTTGTACTTCTTAATACCTTCACCTTTACAAAATATGCAGTATCAGGGGAGTGTGTTAAATGATACCACCAGAGGGCACCAAAGTAAGACTTTTGGTAAAGAAATTACTAGTTTGTGCTGCTATTTCCATATGAATAACTGATAATTTTGAAAATGTGGTGTTAATGTTTGAGTATTAATGATGATGATATGTTATACTGATGAATGCTACTTTCCAAATTGGCACAGTCCTATTACAATGCTTTAGAAAACCAGGCTCTTAGATGTATAGCCTTAATTATAAGATTACCGTATGGGGGCTCATTTTCAAGTTATCTAACTGAAATGATGTTAACTTTTTAAAGTTAATCTAATCTTGTCTTCTAATAAATATTTTTAGTAACTTCCAAATTCTTCCTACCTGAGCAGTTCAGAAGCTGCTAACTCATACTTCTGTGTTATTGATAAAAATATATCAAGAACTCAAACTCTGGGTTAATATAAAGAAAAACAATATTGGATGTGGATCTAAGTGGATGAAGCCAGCTTTTTCAGAAGGGTTAAGAAAAAGTTCAATTTTAACTGTTTCTCATTAAACTGAGAAATTACTTGAAATTCTTCTGAGCACTGCTGTTTGTGGCATTTGTCTCAGAATAGCTTGTGACTGCTTTGATTCTAGCTTTAGGTTTTGGATTTTTACCAGTCACGTTTTAAGTTATATTAGATAGACTGTATTAGTCTGGCAAGTTCATAAAGTATACTAGTGTGTATGGCTGTGAAGATAATGTATAGAATTGCTGGTATTTACCTAAAAATTTTTTACTATATGATTTAGATGTAAATTTCTATATACTTTATGCTGCTTATGTATCAGTCATTACAGTGAAGGTCCATGTAAAAATAATGGGCTTCATTAGCACTTTAAAGAAAAAATAAGCAAACTACACTTCTGATAGGAGCAATGTATTAATCATTTGACTTAAGAATTGTGGGGAGAAATCATCCACTGAGTTTCTTTCTTCAAAAAAGACTTTGGTTTCAAGCCCTTTGACTTTTAGATCTGAAACAGTGAAAGAATAGACATCCTTTAGACTCGGGTGACCCAAGAGGTCTCCTTTTGTGAAAAAATTGGTATAGTCAGCCTTTGACTAGGACCCATTGTGAATAAGGTGTAACACAGATGGCTTTGTCACCATAGAATATATTATTTTCAGAAAGACTCAAGAATTTTTAAGTGAACCCTTTGAAAATTTCATAAATTGGACTTAACCAAACACTTAATACTTGATAGCAGTGTCTTTAAAATGATTTGGTCAACCTTGTCTTTTCAAGGAAATTACCATTTAAAGAGATAGTTGGTAAATAGTATCTATGCCTTTTCTCAGAAATGATTTGCTAAAACATCTCCACATTTTAGAATTTAGTTAATAGTTTATATGTAAACTATCACACATTTGCTATTATGTAATGATTGATACATTAAACTTTAGTAGCTATAAAAAGACACAGGCTCTATTCTATGCTTATATACAAAGGCACTATTGCACATATTTTGTTAAATATTTTGTCAATTGTATTTACAAAAAAAGATACTTTCTTAAGAGTAAATGCTATTAATATTTGATATTTTAAAGTCAGAATATTGAAGATTATAGCCTATATTAATTAACATTGAATACGTAAACAAATTTTTCAGTTGCAACAAGACTATACATGCAAGTTAAAAAGACAAACATTTTCTCAGTCTGTAGGAGAAATAAGCAAAATACATAGTTTTATAGTTGCTACCTTGCTGAACAAATGGGTTGTTCTTAATAATAAAAATCTTATGTAGCTATGTCAAACTGAACCAGAGCATTATACCTTATACATTACATTAAATATGTTATAAAGTGGCTTTTCTTGTCTTATAAAATAAATGTTATCAATCTATTCTAATAAACATGAAAAGTGGTTTACTTAATGATATTGCTATGTTATTTGTTACAATGTATTTTTATTAACACTAAATTCAGTTTTCACTTGAGGACTTCCTTCCTGTATTAGTTAAGGTTCAGTTGCAGAGAACAGAATTCACTCTTATTAGTTTAGCCAGGCAAAGATTTATTACCAGACATTAAGTGGCTTACATAATTATCAAGAGAACTGACTCTAAATTGAGCTTTGAAGAACAACTTCCAAAGCTATACCAGAGAACCAGGCCACCAAGGGAGTTGCTAGCTCTTCTATGATTAGGAAACTGCTACTTCCTACTGTCATGATGAAAAGCCAACACTACAGCTGCTACTCCAGAACCACACCACCTACTTTGATTTACACCAGCAAAATAGATGCCAAACCTTTCAGAACCCACCATCTAGTTATAGTTAACTAAATTGCAATAGAACAACCAAACATCTTCACAACCATGTGTACCAGAAGAAATGGCAGAAACATAGCCTTCACCTTCCTTCTGTCATTCAAGTCTCAATGTGTATGCATCTGATTGGCCTTGTTGCAAAGGAATCTGGGAAATGTCCTTTTAGCTTTTGTAATACAGGATGGCACACTACAAGGCTGGAATGAACATTGGATACTGTATTTGTTATCTATTGTTACGTAACAAATGACCCCCCCCCCCCACACACACACACACAAATTTGTTATCTTTCCATTTCAGTGGGTAAGGCTCTGCTTAGGATTTCACAAAACTGCAACCAAGTTGTTGGCCAAGCTGGTTCTCATATAGAGGCTCAACTGGAGAAGAATCCACTTCCAAGCTCACTCAGACTATTGGCAGAATCTATTTCCTTGTGGTTATCTGGAGGGCCCAGCTTTTTGCTGGTAGTCATCTGGAAGCCAACCTCAGTTCCCAGAGGTTTCATTCAGCTCCTAGCAGCTGCCCTCAGCCTCTTCAGGCTGCCCAAAGTTGTTTGCTATGTGGATTTTCCCAAAATGGCCACGTCATCAATCCAACAAGGAGTCTCTAGAGCAGCGGTTCTCAACCTGTGGGTCATGACCCCTTTGGGGGTCGAACGACCCTTTCACAGGGGTCGCCTAAGACCATCGGAAAGCACATATATAATTACATACTGTTTTTGTGATTAATCACTATGCTTTAATTATGTTCAATTTGTAACAATGAAAATACATCCTGCATATCAGATATTTACATTACGATTCATAACAGTAGCAAAATTACAGTTATGAAGTAGCAACGAAAATAATTTTATGGTTGGGGGTCACCACAACATGAGGAACTGTATTAAAAGGTCGCAGCATTAGGAAGGTTGAGAACCACTGCTCTAGAGCAAGTCCGCTAACAAGACAATGCCTTCTATAATGTAACATAACCCCACAGTGGTGACCTCTCATCCCCTTTGCCATATTTTTTTAGTTAAAGGCAAATCACAAGTCCCGCTCACTCTCAAGGGGAGAGAATTATACAATGGCATGAACATCAAGAGGCAGGGATCAGAGCTGCCAAACAGTATTTCAAATGGCTGTACCACTTAACACTCAAATCATTCATATAATTAATATGTTCTGGTAGCTCTGCATCCTCACCAACACATGGGATGGTCTGCCTTTTACATCTTAGCCATTCTGGTGGGTGTATAGTGGTGCTTGTGGTTTTAATTTGCATATCCCTGATTTTAAAAAAATAAACTATTGAGGTATAATTTTTTAAGATACTTTTATTGATTTCAGAGAGGGAGAGAGAGAGAGAAACATCAGTGATGATAGAGAATCATTGATTGGCTGCCTCCTGGACACCCCTTACTGGGGATCGAGCCTGCAACCTGGGCATGTGCCCTGACCAGGAATCAGACAGTGACCTCTTGATTCATAGGTCGACACTCAACCATTGAGCCATACCAGCCGGGCTTGTATAATCTACATACAAATTAATACTCGCTTAAAGTGTACATCTTGATGTGTTTGACAAATTTATATACCTGTGTAACCAACCACACCACAATCAGAGTACAGAAAATTTTTACCACCCTAGAAAGTTCCCTTGTTCCCCAATCAGGTCAACCACCCCTACCCCAGGCAATGCTTCTTCTGCTTTCTGTCATATAGTAAATTTATTTTTACTAGAGTTTCATAGAAATTGAGTCAACAGTAAGTTCTCTTTTATGTCTGTCCTTTCTTGTTCAGAATAATGTGTGTAAGATTTATCCATGCTGTCACCCATATCAGAAGTTTATTCTTTTTAGGAAGTATTTCATTAATATGAATCTACACAATTTGTATGTCCATTCACCTGTTCATTGTCATTTGAGTTGGATCTAGTTTTGTCTATTATGAATAACTAGAGACCCGGTGCATGAAAGTTCATGCACTTGGAAGGGGGGTCCCTCAGCTCAGCCTGCCCTCTCTCACACTCCGGGAGCCCTCAGGGGTAGGAGGTGATCAGGGAAAGGCGACGCTCCATCACACCTCAGCTGCTGCCACTGCCGGCAGCGCAAGCCTCAGGCAGCCCTGGTTACCTGATCCTCAGGTGGCCCTGGGCGGCTGGGCCGCCACCATCCGAGGCCTGCCTGCACCTCGGACCAGCCCTGGGCAGCTGGGGAGTTGAGGGGACTGTGGGACTCTAGAGGCGGAGCAGCCAAGCCCGCCTGGGGGCGGGCCCGTCTTTGCCACATGCCTGCCACCTCAGCGGTGCAGAGGGGACTGGGAGCCGCCATCTTTGAGAGCATGGCAGTCAATTAGCATATTCCCTCCTTATTGGCTGTGGGCACCGCCATCTTTGAGGGTGGGACAGTCAATTAGCATATTCCCTCCTTATTGGCTGTGGGTGCTGCCATCTTTGTGACAGCATGAGGTCAATTAGCATATTCCCTCTTTATTAGATAGGATGTTTCAAGGAACATTTATGTACAAATCTTTTTGTGAACATGTTTTCATTTCTCTAGGATAAATCCAGGAATGGGATCAATGGGACATATAAATATATTTTTCACCTCATAATACATATCCAAACTGTTTTCTAGATCAAGTATATAGTTTTGCATTCCCATCAGTAATATATGAGAGTTCCAATTGCTCCACATTCTTGCCAGCACTTGGCATTCTTAAATTTTGACCATTTTAGGGGGTGTGGTATTTCATATATTATAGTGTTTTCTTTTCTTGCAAAATAAGCCAGTCAGAGAAAGATAAATATCACATGATCTCACTCATTTGTGGAATATAATGAACAACATAAACTGATGAACAAAAACAGGTTCAGAGAAGCATCGATCAAACAGTCAAACCTCAGAGGGAAGATAGGGAAGGGTGGGGGTAAGGGGGAGAGATCAACCAAAGGACTTGTATGCATGCATATAAGCCTAACCCAGTGGTCGGCAAACTCATTAATCAACAGAGCCAAATATCAACAGTACAATGATTGAAATTTCTTTTGAGAGCCAAATTTTTAAACTTAAACTATATAGGTAGGTACATTGTTATTAACTTAATTAGGGTACTCCTAAGGCTTAGGAAGAGCCACACTCAAGGGGCCAAAGAGCTGCATGTGGCTTGCGAGCCACAGTTTGCCAACCATGGGCCTAACCATTGGACACAGACACCAGGGGGGTGAGGGCATGAGTGTGGGAGGGGGGGGATAAGGACACCTATATAATACCTTAATCAATAAAGAAAAGAAAAAAATGTGTTGGGGTGAAATTGGTTAAACATGAACATACAGGTTTCAGGTGTGGGTTCCTGTGTTATAAGAACTGTATATTGCACCATGTGCTCATCACCCAAAGTCAAATATTCTCCTTTCACCTTATATTAGGACATTCTTCTCCCACCATCTCCTTCCCTCTAGTAACCACCACACTGCTGTTTGTGTTTACAAGTTTCAGTTTTATATCCCACATGTGAGTGAAATCATATGGTTCTTAGCTTTTTCTGACTTATTTCACTTAGCATAATATTCTCAAGTTCCATACACATTGTTGCAAATGGCACTGTTTCATTCTTTCTTATGGCTGAGTAGTATTCCATTGTGTATATGTACCACATCTTCTTTATCCAGTCCTCTATCCCAGGATACTTTGGTTGTTTCCTGTCTCAGCCACTGTGAATAATGCTACAATGAACATAGGGGTGCATATATCTTTGCAAATACATGATTTTGAGGTTTTTGGGTTGCTGGGAGAGGGGTTGCTGGGTTGTATGGTAGCTCTATGCTCAGTTTTTTGAGGAATCGCCAGACTGCTTTCCATAGTGGTTGTACCAGTCTATATTCCCACCGGCTGTGGATGAGGGTTCCCTTTTTTTCCACAGCCTCTCCAACACTTGTTAGTGCTTATCTTATTGATAATGGCCACTCTAACAGGTGTAAGGTGGTATCTCATTGTAGTTTTGAATTGCATTTCCCTAATTGCCAGTGAGGTTTAACATCTTTTCATATATCTATTAGCTGTTTGTATGTCTTCTTGGGAGAGGTGTATTTTCAGGTCCTCTGCCAACGTTTTTATTGCGTTGTTTATTTGTTTGGTGTTGAATTTTATGAGTTCTTGATATAATTTAGAAATTAAACCTTTGTCGGAGCTACCGTTTGCAAATATCATTTCCCATCTCGCTGGCTGCCTCTTTGTTTTGTTAGTTTCTTTTGCTGTGCAGAAGCTTTTTAGTTTGATATAGTCCCATTCACTTATTTTTGCTTTACTTCCCTTGCCTTTGGGGAGAAGTTCATAAAATGTTCTCTATGATCAAAGTCCTAAAGTTTGGTACCTATTTTTTCTTCTATATAACATATTGTTTCTGGTCTTATATTTAGGTCTTTGATCCATTTTGAATTAATTTTTGTACATGGGGACAAACAATAATCCAGTTTCATTCATTTGCATGTGGCTTCCCAGTATTCCCAGCACCATTTATTGAAGAGACTATCTTTATTTCTGGCTCCTTTGTCAAAATTATCTGTGCATATATATGTGATTTTAAAGCTGGGTTCTCTATTCTGTTCCATTGATCTGTGTCTGTTTCTCTGCCAATACCATGCTGTTTTGATTATTGTAGCTCTGCAGTATAATTTGAAGTCAGGTAGCATGATACCTCCAGCTTTGTTCTTTTTTCTCAGGATTGCCTTGGCTATTCGGTGTCTTTTGTGGTTCCATACAAATCTGATGCTTTCTCATTCTATTTATCTAAAAAATGACATTAAGATTTTGATGGGGATTGCATTAAATCTGTATATTGCTTTGGGTAAAGTGGCCATTTTAACTATGTTGATTCTTCCAATCCATGAACACAGGATATTTTTCCATTTTTTGTTGTTTCTTTTTCAGTCTCTTTGAATAATGCTTTGTAACTTTCAGTGTATAGGTCTTTCACATTCTTTGTTAAGTTTATTCTTAGGTATTTTATTCTTTTGGTTGCAGTTGCAACAGGAAATGTGGTTTTTTAAAAATATTTCTTCTTCTGAAGGTAATAGATTTTTGCACATTGATTTTGTGCCCTTCAACTTGACTGTATTTGTTTATTGTTTCTAGTAGTTTTGTTTTTGGTTTTGTTTTTTTTTGGTGGAGTCTTTAGGGTTTTTGATATATAGGATCATGTCATTCACAAAAAGTGACAATTTGACTTCTTCCTTTCCTATTTGGATGCCTTTTCTTTCTCTTGCCTTATTGCTCTCACTAGGACTTCCAGCACTTGAATAAGAATGGTGAGAGTGGACATCCTTGTCTTGTTCCTAATTTTAGAGGAAAAGCTTTCAATTTTTCACCATTGAGTATGATATTGGCTGAGGGTTTATCATATATGGCCTTCATTAAGTTGAGGTACTTTCCTTTTATTTCTATTTTATTGAGCGTTTTAATCATAAATGGATGTTGTATCTTATCAAATGCTTTTTCTGCATCTGTTGACAAGATCATATGATTTTTATCCTTTCTTTTGTTAATGTGGTGTATTACATTGATTGATTTGCATATGCTGAACCATCCTTGTGCCCTTAGAATGAACCCTGCTTAATCATGATGTATTTTTTAATGTACTCTTGTTTTCGATTTGCTAGTATTTTGTTTAAGATTTTTGCATCTGTATTCATCAGATAATTGGTCTGTAGTTTGCTTTCTTTATGTTATCTTTGCTAGATTTTAGTATGATGGTTATATTGGCCTCATAGAATGTGTTAGGAAGTATTGCCTCTCCTTCAATTTTTGGAAGAGTTTGAGAAGGGTAGGTTTTAAATCTTTGAACATTTGGTAGAATTCACTGGTGAAGCCATCTGGACCTAGACTTTTCTTTTTGGGGAGTTTTTTGATGGTTGTTTCAATTTCCTCACTATTGATATGTGTATTTAAATTTTCCAATTCTTCATGATTTAGTCTAGGAAGGTTATATATTTCTAGGAACTTATTCATTTCTTCTGGGTTATTGAATTTGGTGGCATATAGTCTTTCATAATATGCTAGTATGATACTTTGTATATCTGTGATGTCTGTGGTGACTTCTTTCACTTCTGATTTTGTTTATATGGGTCTTTTCCCTGTTTTCCTTAGTGAGTCTAGCCAAGAGTTTGTCAATTTTATTAAATTTTCAAAGAACCAGCTCTTTGTTTTAATTTTTTGTATAATCTTTTTGTTCTCTATTTCATTCAATTCTGCTCTAATTTTTATTATTTCCTTTCTTCTACTGACTTTGGATTGCTTTAGTTTTTTTCTCAGTTCTTTCAGATGTGATGTTAGATCATTTACTTGGAATTTCTCTTGTTTCTTGAGATAGGCCTGTAATGATATAAACCTTCCTCGTAATTACTGCTTTCGCTGCATCCCAGAAGTTTCTATGTGTTGCATTGTCATTCTCATTTGTCTCTACATATCTTTTGATCTCATCTTTTATTTCTTCTTTTACCAAGTCATTTTTTTTTTAATCCTCACCCGAGGATATTTTTCCATTGATTTTTAGAGAGTGGAAGAGAGAGGGAAAGACAGAGAGAAATATCAATGTGAGAGAAACACATCAATCTGTTGCCTCCCGCACACGCCCCGACCAGGGCCTAGGCTGGGGAAAAGCCCACAACCAAAGTATGCACTCTTGATTGGAATCGAACCCAGGACCCTTCAGTCCACAGGCCGATGCTCTATGCCCTGAGCCAAACCTGCCAGGACGACCCAATCATTTTTTAGTATCATATTGTTTAACCCCCATATGTTTATGGTTTCTTCCTTTTTGAAGTTGCTCTCAAGGCATCATGGTCAGAGAATATGCTTGGTATAATTTCAATCTTCTTGAATTTGTTGATGCTAGTTTTGTGACCCAACATATGGTCTATTCTTGAGAATATTTCATGTGCGCTGGAGAAAAATGTATAATCTGATATTCTGGAATGAAAGGTTCAATAAATGTCAATTATGTCCAGTTGGTCTACTGTTTCATTTAAGGCCAATATTTCTTTATTGATTTTCTCTTTGGTTAATCTATCTAGAGCTGTCAATGGAGTATTAAGGTGCCCAACTATGATTGTGTTTTGCTGTCTTTCTCCCTTTAATTCTGTGAGTAGCTGTTTTATATATTTCAGTGCTCCCTGGTTGAGTGCATGTGTATTTAATAGTGTTATGTTTTCTTGATGTAGTGTCCATCTTTGTCCTTGTTATCTTGAAATCTATTTTGTCAGATATAAGTATGGTTGGTTACCCCTGCTTTTCAGTGGTTGTTATTTGCTTGGAGAATCATTTTCCACCCTTTTATGTTGTATCTACCTTTGTCTAATCTAGCTTTGTCTCTTGTAGGCAGCATGTAGTTGGGTTTTATTTTTTGATCCACTCTGCTACTCTGTGCCTCTTTTTAAAGAATATATTTTTATTTATTTCAGAGAGGAAGGGAAAGGGAGAGAGAGATAGAAACATCAATGATGAGAGAGAATCATTGACTGGCTGCCTCCTGCACGCTCCCTACTGGAGAGTGAGCCCGCAACCTGGGCAGGTGCCCTTGACCGGAATCAAACCTGAGACCCTTCAGTCCACAAGCAACATTCTATCCACTGAGCCAAACCGGCTAGGGCTACTCTGTGCCTCTTTATTGATGAATCAGACCAATAACATTTAGGGTAATCATTGCTGTATGAGGATTTCCTATAGCCATTTTATCTTTTGTTTTCTGGTAGCTCTATGCCGCCATTGGTTCTTTTCCTTTGTGTTTCTATCTGTTGTTTTTGTTTGGTGGTATTCCATACTTCTTTCCTGTTTCCTCTCTTTTAAGCTATGTGTCCTGGTTTGGGGATTTTTGTGTGTGGTTACCATTAGGTTTATTAAAAATAAACTTGCATGTATACTGTAGCTTTTTTTTCTTTTGAGTGCACCTGATCTTCATTCTCCTTTGCCAGTTCAGACCTTACTCCCTCCCCTTTTATGTTTTTGTTGTCACAAATTATCCCTGTTTATGCTATAAGTTTTGTGGTGATCTTACTCATAGTGTTGTGACCTCATGTTCTTTGTCTCAGGTAGAATAACTCCCTTGAGTTTTTCCTGCAATGGAAGTTTTCTGGTGATAAAATTCTTCAGCTTCTGTATGTCTGGCAACATCTTTATTTTTCCTTCATATTTAAAGGATAATTTTGCTGCGAATATTATTTGTAGATGGTAATTTCTCTCAGACATTTGGATATTTGATTCCACTCTCTTCTGGCTGAGAAGTCAAATGAAATTCTAATGGGTTTTCCTTTGTAGGTCACTTCCTTCTTCCCCCTGGCTGCTTTGAGATTTTTTTCCATCATTTTTGACAGCTTTAATACCAAGTGCCTGGAGATAGCCTCTTTGGATTGACATAACTAGGTGTTCTGTTTGCTTCTTGGATTCAAGCATCTAGTTCTTTCCATAGGTTTGGGAAGTTTTCATTCACTATTTGTTTCAATAGACTATCTGTTCCATGCTTCCTCTCTTCCTCCTCCTCCGGAATGCCTATAATTATAATATTGCTTTTTCTGATGGATTTAGATAGTTCTTGTAGTGCTCTTTCATATTTTTTTGTGCTCAGGTCTCTCTCTTCTTCCCTCTGTGTCATTTCTAGATTCCTGCCTTCTATATCACTAATTCTTTCCTCCATCTGGTTGGCTCTGTTTTCTATATTCAGTAGTTTACTCTTTATCTCCTTAACTGCATGCTTCATTTCCAGGATTTCTGATTGGTTTTTTAAAGTTTCAGTCTCTTGTAAAATACTCTTTTTGTTCATTGATTTGTTTTCTGAGTGTGTTCAATTGCCTGCCTGTATTTTCTCACATCTCATTGACTATTTTCAGAACTGCATTCTTCAAATCTGTCATTTATATAATGTATTTCCTTGTGTTCCAGCTTGCTTTCTCGAGTTTTTTTCACTTTCTTTCTGGTCATTCTCATTATTGTGACTATTCATGGTATTTGTTGTCCTCCTTTGCCTATCAGGGGTCCTCAAACTATGGCCCGCGGGCCACAAGCAAATACAAATATTGTATTTGTTCCCGTTTTGTTTTTTTACTTCAAAATAAGATATGTGCAGTGTGCATAGGAATTTGTTCATAGTTTTTTTTAAACTATAGTCCGGCCCTCCAACGGTCTGAGGGACAGTGAACTGGCCCCCTGTTTAAAAAGTTTGAGGACCCCTGGCCCTACATATTTATCTCTGAAGAGGTCTTTCTACTCTTTTCCAGTAGATGGCACTGAGTTGCAGGATTTTTTTACTTCTGTGATCTCCTGGTCTTAGTCCTCTGCAGCTTCCATAGACAGTACAGCCACACTGCTTGGGGGTGGGGTTTGTTTTGCCCTCACTGTATGGTGACCCCTGACCTCCATGGGCTGCCACCCCAAGCACCCCTCCTGGGGATCAGTCACAGAGGGAAACAGCAGTTCTATAGTAATAGCTTTTGGTTTACAGATAATATGCTCCTGGACCCAACTCCAAGGGCAATAGGAGGTGAGTTTTGGGAGTCCCAAGTTGTGTCAGGGCTCTGTGGTTCTGCTTCTTTGTCTGAGACACCGCTGCTTGCCCCTTAGTGGAGAGCCAGATGGCAGAACCCTATGCTCTGTCAGGAAACTGCTGACACATACACTGTTCATTCCCTCATTGCTCGCAATGCTGGAATACCCCCAGCTCCGCAGCTCTCTGTTCCTCCCTGCCGAAGGAAGTGCCTGTTACCACTGGCTTTCTCCCCTCTCCCTGCCAGCTGAGCTGCAATCTCCCAGCTGCAGGACTGTGTCTGTGAGCCATCTGCACTTTCCTTCCTTCTCTCTTTCTTGTCTCCCCATTTATTCCTGGTTGCTCACCTTTAGATGTTTCAGTGAGCAGGTCTCTCAGGTATGCGTCTGTGTTGAGCAGGGATTTCTTTGTTAAATTATAGTTGGTTAACTTGTTGAAATTTCAGGTGAAGATGCCAAGGGGATCTCTCATGCCCACATTCCTCTGACATCACTCCTTGTAGTTTTAATTTGTATTTCAATGATGACTAATGGACTCCAGTATCATTTAATTTGCATATGGGCCATTCTTACATATTCTTTTGTGAAGAGTGTTAGAATCTTTCACTGATTGTTTAAAAAAAATTCCAGTTTTATTGAGAAATAATTTACATATTCTACTGTATAAGTTTAAAGTGTACAGTACGGTGGTTTGATTTACATATATTGTGAAATGATTGGCACAATAGGTTTAGTTAACATCTCATATAGGTATAATAAAAAGGAAAGAAAAAATGTTTCTTTGAGATAAGAACTCTTAGGATCTATTCTCTTAACAACTTCCCTATATATCATATAGGTATAATAAAAAGGAAAGAAAAAATGTTTCTTTGTGATAAGAACTCTTAGGATCTATTCTCTTAACAACTTCCCTATATATCATATAGGTATAATAAAAAGGAAAGAAAAAATGTTTCTTTGTGATAAGAACTCTTAGGATCTATTCTCTTAACAACTTCCCTATGTATCATACGGCATTGTTAAATATAATCATCATGCTGTACATTACATCCCTAGTATTTATCTTACAACTGAATATTTGTACCTTCTGACCACTTTCCTTTGATTCCCTTTCCACCCCTCACCTCTGGTAACCACAAATGAGATCCTTTTCTATGAGTTTTGTTTAGATTCCACATATAAAGGAGATCATACAGTATTTGTCTATCTCTGACTTATTCCACAGTGTAAATTCTTCAAGGTCTATGCAAATGGTAGGATTTTTTCCTTTTTTATGGCTGAATAATATCCCTGTGTGTGTGCATGTGTGTGTGTGTGTGTGTGTGTGTGTGAGATCTCTTCTTCTTCTTCTTCTTCTTCTTCTTCTTCTTCTTCTTCTTCTTCTTCTTCTTCTTCTTCTTCTTCTTCTCCTTCTTCTCCTCCTCCTCCTCCTCCTCCTCCTCCTCCTCCTCCTCCTCCTCCTCCACTTTCTTCTTCTTCTTCTTCTTCTTCTTCTTCTTCTTCTTCTTCTTCTTCTTCTTCTTCTTCTTCTTCTTCGTTAATCCTCATTTTTCCATTGATTTTTAGAGAGAGTAGGAGAGAGGGAAAGACAGAGAGAAGCATCGATGTGAGAGAAACACATCTATTGGTTGCCTCCTGCATGTGCCCCAAAGAGCGCCCAGGCAGGGAGGCACCTAAAAACAAGGAACATGCTCTTGACTGGAATCGAACCCAGGACCCTTTGGTTTGCAGGCTGATGCTCTAGCCACTGAGCAAAACCAGCTAAGGATACAGCTTCTTTATCCATTCATCCATCAATGGACACTTAGGTTATTTCTATGAGTTGGCTATTGTGAATAATGTTGCTATGAACAAGAGGGTGCAAATATCTTTTTGAATTGATGTTTTTGTTTCCTTTGGATATAGTCTCAGAAATGGAATTGCTGGATCATACAGTAGTTCTACTAATAACTTTTTGAGGAACCTTTATACTGTTTTCCATAATAGTTGTAACAATTTACACTCCCACCAACGGTGCACAAGAGTTTCCTTTTTTCCACATCCACATCTTTTTGATGATGGTCATTCTAACAGGTGTGAGGTAATATCTCATTGTGGTTTTTTGCATTTCCCTAATGACTAGTGATGTTGAGCATCTTTTCATGTACCTGTTGGCATTTGTATGTCTTTGGAGAAATGTCCGTTCAGATCCTTTGCACATTTTTAAAATTACTATTTTTGGTATTGAGTTGTATCAAATCTCTACATATTTTGGATATTAACCCCTTATGAGACATATGGTTTTCAAATATTTTTCCCCATTCTTTAGATAGTCTTTTCACTTTGTTGATGGTTTCTTTTGCTGCACAGATGCCATACAAGACAGTGCCCATGAGCAAAAGCTTCCCTGAGGCTTTTGGTTTGGTGTAGTCCCACTTATTTATTTCTTATTTTGTTTCTTGTGCTTTAGGTGTGATTTCCAAGAAATCATAACCAAGGCCCATGTCAAGGAACTTTCTTCCTATGTTTTCCTCTAGAATCATCATGGTTTCATGTCTTATATTTAATTCTTTAATCCATTTTGAGTTCATTTTTGTAGGTGTTTTAAGATAAGGTCAAGTTTTATTCTTTTACATGTAAATATCCAATTTTATTTTACTGTCTATATCAGTTTGTCTTTTCTGGTCATTTCATATAAATTAATTCATATGCATTTGATGTTTGGCATTTGGTTATCAATGCTTTTGAGGTTCATTCATGTGGTAGCTAACTATCAGCATCTCCTTTTCATTGTTGAGTAGTATTCCATTGTATGGATATATCATAATCTGTATGTAAATTCAACAATTGGTGTATATCTGGATCGTTTCCACCTTTTGCCTATTACCAGTAATGCTAGTATTTGCAGTACAAGTTTTTGTGTGGTCATATGTTTTCATTTCTCTTAAGTATATACATACGAGTAGAATTGCTGGATCACATGGTATCTCTATGTTTAACATTTTGAGGAACAGCCAAGTTGTTTTACAAAGTGGCTGCACCATTTTACATTTCCACAAACAGTTTATGAGGGTTCCAGTTTATTCACATTCTTGCCAACACTTGTTATTGTCTGTCTTTTTTATTGTAGCTACCCTACTGGGTATGCAGTGGTATCCCATTGTGGTTTGGATTTGTATTTCCCTGAAGTCTAATTATGTTGACCATATTTCCATGTTCTTATTAGCTGTTATGGGGTGAGTTGTGTCCCCTCAAATTTCATGAGGTAGGGTCTTGTCCAACTGAGGCACAGAAGTCACCACAGGAGTGGGATCTGCATAGCTCTGTACCCTAAAGAGGTGGCTGAGCTTGCATCCACGAAGATCCTTTTTGGGCCCTCAAAACCCCTAATGGCCTTCTGTGGTATTTAGGTAGCCATCATTTTTTCATGTTGCTACATAAGACAGTGCCCATTAACAAAAGCTTCCCTGAGGCCTGGCAGAGTTGGGCCTGAAGACCCTGAGGCCAGCGAGTCTGATTCAGAGTGGCCACCACCATAACCATCAGATCATGAAGGTAGGTGTGGTTCACTGCAACTTCTGAGGCTGAGCCTGGCCAGTGACAGCTGTGAAGAGTGCTCTGAGATTGCAAGACAGGGGTTGCAGCCTGTCCCCTACCCCTCTCCCCAGTTCACCTGCCTCCACTTCTCACTGCCTATTCTTCATACTACATCTTTGAAATCCAGTGTGTATTTTATGCTTACAGAAAATCTCAGCCTGGACTAGTCACTTTTCAAGTACTCAATTGTCACTTGTGGACAGTGGCTACTATATTGGACAGCACAGCTCTATACTTTTATTTTTGTCTGATCTGTCATTTACAGAAAGAGGTATGATAGACTTGTCCTATCACTATAGATATATCGACTTTTATTTCTATGAAGTTTTGCTTTAAAAATTTTGAATCTAGGTTATTGTACACCTTAAAATTTTTATCTCGCCCTAAATGGGTTGGCTCAGTGGATAGATCATCGGCCTGCGGACGGAAGGGTCCCAGGTTCAATTCCGGTCAAGGGCATATACCTTGGTTGTGGGCACATCCCCAGTGGGAAATGTGCAGGAGGTAGCTGAATTGATGTTTCTCTCTCATCAATGTTTCTAACTCTCTATCCCTAACCCTTCCTCTCTGTAAAAAATCAATAAAATATATTTTTAAAAAATGTATCTCTTCCTGGTGGCTTGAATCTATTGTCATTATGAAATGATCCTTGTTATCTTTAGTTCATACTTCTTGCATGAACCCTTTAACATCAGTTATTCTCATGACTTGATTTTTATTGTTGCTGTATAATTTAATACTCTGTATATTGTTGACTTTACATGACATATTATTTATGAATGCAGTTAATATTTACTTTGATTTACCAATAGATTTACTATTTTTGTTCTTCATTACTTCTTGGATCTCTAAGCTGCCATCTTGGGTCATTGGTATTTAATGTTTCTGCTGGTAACATATTTTCTCAGTTGTTGTTTTTGAAAATATAGTTAGCTCACTTTTCTCGAAAATGTTTCTTATAACTTTAGATTTACATGCAGTTGTAAGAAATAATATACAAAGATCCCATATACTTTTTACCAAGTTACTCCCCAATCTTGCATATAGTACAGTATTACAACCAGGAAATTGTCATTAATTGAGTACACGGACTTGAGATGTCTCCAGTTTTAATATTTGTGAGTGTGTCTTGTTCAATGCAATTTTGTGTGTCTACCACCACATCCAAGATACATAGCAGTTCTATATCACAAGGCATTCCCGTGCTACCCTTTTACAGACATATCTACCTCCTCCCACCCACCCCAACTCCTGGAAACTACTAGTTTAATCTTTTTAGAATTTTTATTGTTTCAAACATTATGTATATGGAATCATGTGGTATGTGACCTCTGGGGATTGGCTTTTTTCATTCATCACAATTCCTTGGAGGTTAATCTAAGTTATCGTGTGTATATTTTATTGTTGACTAGTAGTTCATAGTGTGGATATGCCTCAGTTTGTTTAGCTATTCACCAATGGAAGTACATCTGAACTGTTTCCAGTTACTGGATATTATGAATAAAGCTGCTAAGAAACTCACAAGTTTTTGTGTAGATGTAAGTTTTCATTTGTCTGGGATAAATGACCAAGAATGCAATTGCTAGGTTGTATGGTATGTGTATGTTTGTTTTGTGAAAAACTGCTATACACGTTTCCCAGGGTGGATGTACCATTTTATACTCCAATATGTAAGTGATACAGCTTTTCTGCAACCTCTCTATAGTATTCGATGTTGTCACTATTTTTATTTTAGCCAATATGATAGACATGTCGTGGTATCTCATTGTGATTTTAATTTACATTTCCATGGAGATAAATGTTATGCCTGGCTTGAATTGTGTCCCCCCAACATTCGTATGCTGAAGTCCCAGCCCACTGTACCTCAGAATGTAACTGTATTTAGGGATAAGGTCTTAAAGTGCTAAGTACATTGGAATGAAACTCTTAGGGTGGGAACCCAATCCAATATGCCTGGTGTCCTTATGAGAAGAGAAAGACAGCAGGGGCACATGTGCATAGATGGATGACCATGTAAAGAAGTTTCAAGAGCAGCCATCAGCAAGCCGAGAGGGAGGCTTCAAAAGAAACCAACCCTGCTGGCACCTTGATGTTAGTCTTTCAGCTCCAGAAGTGTGGAAAAATAAAAGTTCTGTAGTTTTTGTCAAATATTTTGTTATGGCAGCCTAACAAACTAATATAGGTAATGATGTTGAACATCTTTTCATGTGCTTATTTACCATGTGTATATTATCTCCAGTGAAATGTCCATTCATGTACTAGTATTTTACCATTTTCTAATTGGACTTTTTTATTGTTGAGTTTTGAGATCTTTTAAATATTTTAAATATGAGTTTTTTTGTCAGTTATGTGATTTGCAAATATTCTCTCCTGTTATGCAGCTTGAGTTCTCATGTAATTCACCGGATTTTGATGAGGTTTAATTTATCAGAGGTTTTTTTTCCCCTTATAGTATGGTGATTTTGGAGTCAGGTCTAAGAACTATTTAACTGCTTATAGATCCCAAAGATGTACTGCTATGGTCTTCTATTAAACTTTTATAATTTCACTAGAGGTCCTGTGCATGAATTTGTGCACAGGTGGGGTCCCTCAGCCTGCCCAGCAATTGGGGCCGATCGGGGCCATCTAGCCCAATCCCGATCAGGGTCGATCGGGGTCGGCCAGCCAGGGGTAGGGACCACAGGAGGTTGGCCAACCAAGGGAGGGACCATGGGAGGTTGGCCGGCCATGGGAGGTTGGCTGTGGGAGCGCACTGACCACCAGGGGGCAGTTCCTGCATTGAGCATCTGCCCCCTGTGCGAGAGTCCACTACCAGCGAGGCTTTCGCGGGTTCAAAGGCTTGGAGGAAGAGCTGACACACAAATGATACACAAGATGAAATATTATTTTTAATACCAGGGGAAACCAGAGGAAAACTCAACCATAGCAGTCAAGTTCTCTCTCCTTGCTCCTATCCCAGCTGCTTTTATTTGCTAGAATACACAATTGCCTTTAGGAATGCAAACAGACATATCAGTGGTAATGTTTAGTAAACAGTAAGATTGTCAGGTCTTGGGGGAGTTTGCTTTAGGCCATTGAGTCAGCAGCAGGTAACAAAATGTAGATATTCACCCTGTGAATATCAAAAGGAGTCCTGGTCAGCCTTCTGCCAGACTCCTCGCATTTATATCAATTACTGTTGATCTTGGTCTCCAGCACCCCTGGTGGCCAGTGCGCATCATAGCAACTGGTCCAGCGGTTGCAATGGTCGCTTAGGCTTTTATATATATAGATGTTCATATTTTTCTGTTATCCATTTTGAGTTAATTTTTGTATAAGATGCAAGATTTAGGTCAAATTTTTTGTCCAATTGTTCTAGCACCATTTTCTGAAAAGACTCTCTCCATTGAATTGCTTTTGCACTTTGTCAAAAATCAATTGGACATATTTGTATGGGTGTGTTCATTTTCATTTTCAAAACATATTTTTACTGAATATCAAATTCTAGATTGCTTTTTTGGTTTTAATTTTTCCAGCAGTTTGACAATATAATCACATTGTCTTTTTTCTATTGTCATTTTTAGTGTTGCTTTTTTGAAGTTAACTATCTTTTATTTAATTTTTAATTGAATTTATTGGGGTGACTTTAATTAATAAAATTATATAGGTCTCAGGCATGCAATTCTGTAATACATCATCTGTATTGCGTGTTCACCACCCCAAGTCAAGTCTCCTTCAGTCACCATTTATCCCCCCTTTACAACCTCTTCTACCTCTTTCCCTCACCCCACCCCCCTTTCCCTCTGGTAATTTCTCTCTTTTTGATCATATTCTCTTCTATCTGGTTTCAGTGTGATGTGTCCAGCTACATGTAATATTCTTGGATTTACAAAAATGGATATAAGGAAGCCTTGCAAATATTTACATTTATAATCTTACCTTCTATGCAATAATAAGAGAAACCTTTCTACTAACTCCTCATGAGCCTATTTGTGGTTTTGTATATGTTTAAGGGGAAGGGTACACAAAAAGTGCATAATATATAAAAATTAGTATCATCACCCTTTCTTTTAAAAGTAAAAAGGAACTCTTTTACTATTAATTTTATTTTTATTCCCATGGCTCTGCCTTTATTTTACTTTGTTTCAGCAAACGTTTTGGTTAGTTGGAATTTCTGCTACCATTTTTAGTGTTGTTCTTGTGTTCTGAGGTAATGCTCTTATGGATTATTTGTAAATTTTCCACTCTTATAGAGAATTGTTTTAATTTCAGTATTTTTGGGGAATTTAAATAGGATGAATCCTTAAAGTGATTTCTGGGGGAGGAGGGATGCAGTTTCCTAACTGGCTGAGTAAATTCACAGTGACATAATATGTTCATTGTACTCAATATGCAGGCAGCCTAGCTTTGGAGACATAGCATGAATTGAAGATTTTGTAAACTATTGCCAATGACATCTACCAAAAATCACCAGTCCCAGCAATTCAAGCAAAGCTAATTCTCCCATATTCACATTTTTCTATATACAGAGCCTTGTGAGCAGCTTCCCATGTTGATTAGGAAATGGAGTATCCAGGAAAGGTGGGCAGGCAGAAAAATGAAAGTATTTCTAGAAGTAAAGCCATGAGTATTAGCATCTCTTGTAATTTACCTGAATGGCTTTTATGCCAGATCTCCAAGGGTTCCTCCCAGAATTTTCTGGGGCTTGTGCCTGCATTTGAAAGGCAGACTGTTATATTGATGTTCTTTTCACAGTGCTTATTAAAATTCCACAACACTCCCCTGGCCAGGTAGCTCAGCTTATTAGAGTGCCATTCTGATACACCAAGGTTGTGGGTTCAATCCCTGGTCAGGGCACATACAACAATCAACCAATGAGTGCATAAGTTAGTGGAACAACAAATTAATGTTTCTCTTTCCTTTCCTCTCTAAAGTAAATATTTTTTTTAAATTCCACAACACTGCTACCACCTCAGAAAATATTAAATAGCCATTAATAAATTTTAATTTTGCAAAGAATAGATTTTTATTTTAAATTTTTCTTACATATGGAAATTAATTGTCACAGTTTTCCAAAAATGTTTTGACAAGTTTCCATGCATCTGTTTGAGCAGGGGAAATTTTCACTGTTAACTGAAGGCAAAGCCCCTTCTCCTAGCCTAACAATTTTCCTGCATAGTCAGATCACTTCTGGGTGTCCATGAAAGAGCTACACACAACTAGAAGCTCTCAATATGGAATTTGAATTAAAAATAAATTTCCTCCCCAGGTTCTCAGTCGGTGGATGGTAAAGAAATTGAACAAGTACACCCTCTGCCCAGTGTAGGCATGGGCTGGAGCAAGACTGATTCTGGGCAAATCTTCCTACACGTTGTGGGTTCAAGGAGGAGTTTTCATGCTTGAATCCTACCATGCACCCTTCTCCTCAATACTTTATACTGAGAAAACTATGCACACAAGGACAAATTAGTAGAACAGCATGCATAGTGTCATTTATTAATAAAAGCTTGATTTGAGAATTCAGCATATGCTTGGTAACCCCCCCCCCCCTCTTTCTATCATTCTGTTTCAGAGTTCTCTGGTTTAAAAAAAAATAAATTTTAGGCCCTGATGGGGTAGCTCAGCTGGTTAGCATTGTCCTGATACGCCAAGGTTGCAGGTTTGTTTCTCTCCCTCTGTCTCTCTAAAAATCAATTAATAAAAAAGGACTGTAAAATGAAGCTTAAGTTATTCCTCCCTTCTGATTCTGAGAAGCTAAGGTCTTTAAAAAAAATTGGGCCTGACCTTATCATCCAGAGCTGGTGGAACCGATTACTGTGTATAGTCACAAGTGTGAATTGCTTTTCATTGTGATGACCCTGCTCACTGGTGATATGTAGCCTAAAAATTGATCTCAGACCAATCAGATTAGTAGCTCTGATTCAGGAAGATCTAAGAAAGGGATATATCAAGAGCCTGGAATTGCGTGAAGGTATTTTCTCTCCACCATCGACCAATACTGAAGCATGGAGAGAGGGTTAAAAATGTACTCCTTCCCTAGCCCAGCCGGTGTGGCTCAATGGTTGAGCATTGACCTATGAACCAAGAGGTCACAGTTCGATTCCTGGTCAGGGCATATTCCCAGTCAGGGCATATGCCAGGGTTTTGAGCTCGATCCCCATTGTGGGGCATGCAGGAGGCAGCCACTCAATAATGCTCTCTCATCATTGATGTTTCTATGTCTCCCTTTCCCTTCCTCTCTGAAATCAATAAAAATATTTTAAAAATTAAAAAAATGTTCCTCTCCCCTAATATTAGGGAGAGTATACTTGCTGTTCCACACATGTCTGTTGGGTGAAGTTGATTTCAATGCTGGCTCCCTCTCTTGGGTTGCCATGGTGATGAGAGAGTGAAGAGCAATTGACAGCAGAAAAAGAAATTTAGTGCTACCTGGAGATCCAATGTTCCAGGAGGAAGTAACAAGATTTTCCTCTCAGCAGAACCAAGCTTGCCAGGGCTTCAGTGCCACACAGGGACTAAGGAGGGAGTTTGGGGGCTAAATGATTTGTTATCTCAGCAGCCTTTATGCTGTTGCAAATGTTAGAATGAGAGGAGACCAGCCTCTGGTACTGACAGTCAAGCCTGCATTTTCTACTCCCAGAGTCATGTCAAGGGACACGGAGATTTTATCTTACTGCTTCCCTCAGTGCCTGCGAACAGTTGCTGCCATCAAGACCCATGCTGATGACACACACACATCAGCACCTCACAATCTGTACTGACTAAGGACAGAGTTGCCCTTTTGAGCACTTCAACATGAGATGAGTGGCTAAATCAAGCTGGCTGTGAGTACAGAACAGTGGCTAATTTCTCAGCAGTGCATGCAGCTTAGCTGGGGAGATCATGTTCATCTCTCCTCTAACCTGCCATCTAACATTTGATTTGATTTTTGGCATGTGCTGTAGATGTGACTATCTTGGGTTTCCAGTCCTGATAACTTGCTGCCATTTCTTTTAGAAGAATCTTTGTTTGATAGTTTACTGAGGATAAAACGTTGGCCACAGTAGAAGCAGGAGACTTGTCAGAGTGCAGTAATGTGGCCTCCAAACCATAAGCCAAGTCCTAGATTATAGATGATTCATGTTTAGCTAGACCTCAGGGCCCTGGACAATTACAAGTGTTAAAGAAAAGCACTAGACTCAATGCAAGATTCTGAGGCCCAGTCTTGACTCCTTCAGTGACTTGCTGTGTAACCTTGAGCAAGTTACTTCCCTTCCCATTATCTTCAATTTCCCTGTTGAATATATCATGGGGAATATAAAGAGATTCAAATGAGGTCATGGATATAAAGCTGCTCTAAACTGCAGAAAAAAATTAGCACCTAAGTAAAGCAAGTTTATTAATATTCACAGGATAGTGAAGGACAAAGATGCACAGTCCAAGATTCTTAAAAGTATATATGGAGAAAAGCAAGTGTCTTAGCCCAGGTCTTACTCATAAGCCTTAGGTGAGTGTGTGGACATTGCCTCCCTTGGGGTAAGACAGTGGGCTTGAGGACACCAGGGACCTAATAGAAGTAGATAGGGCGAGAGTCAAAGATGTAACTACTGAAATTATAGCATGTGTCCAAAAATAATGAGATGTGTATACACACACACACATATACACATATGTATCTCACACCCATATAATATGCCAAGTACTCTGCTAATTCGTGTGTGTGTGTGTGTCTGTAATCTCATTTAATCCTTATAACAATCCTGTGAAATTAGTATGACTATCATCCCTATATTATAGATGAAGAAACTGAGACTTAGAGATCAATTTGCTATCTTTTTCATGGTCACTTAGCTAGCAAGGAGGATAACCAGTATTTAAACCCAGGTCTAGTGTGACTCCAGGGCCTGTCCTCATAACCACCAGGCTGGCCATAGAATCCTCTGGATGGATGAACCTCCTGATCCCTTCTCTGGTGCCGTAGGTCCAGGCTCAGTCTAGAGCTCAGCCACTAGAGGTTGCTGCTGTTAATGGACACCAGTTGAATTGCTAGGGACTTGCAGCTGGCTCTTCTCTTCCAGATATGGAAGACCTTCAAGAACCCAGAGCCTGATTCCACCTTGTTCTTGGGCTCTTCCTCAACCCCCTTTAATTCATACTTGGCCCCAGGCCCTAAGGATTCTAGTGATGAAGATAGAAATGCCTTAGCATGGTAGTTTGTGTGCTTCTTTCACATAGGCCACAGGACACCAGGCAAGCTGCGGGCCCTTATAGGACTCTCAGGACTTCTTTGGGAAAATGAGTAGAAGGGTAGGAGGGACCCAGTAGTTAAAAGCCAGGACTCTACCTACACTGTGGGGCCTACCCCCAGCCTCCCCACTTCACCTCTCTGAGCCCATTTCCTATCTATAAACATAAGAACAGCACAATTCACCCTGCGTGGGGCTTTTGAATCTTATTTGGCATAAAACAGCTTAGTGTCTGGCTTACCGTGGGAGAGCTCAACAATTGGTAGTTCCTCACACGGGGCCCAGACTCTGCAGATGGGAAGCACCATGCTCAGCCAGGGCCCATTAGAAGCCGCAGGGTGGAACAGAAGTCCCTCCTGTGCCCCTCTCCTCTGGTAGCCCTGTGACTGTAGCCCAGGTTCTGTGAGAGCCTCCCACTGCCCTGCAGGAGAGCCCCAAACATCCCTCTCTTGGTGACACCTTTCAGTGACCCCTCAGCTTTTCCTGGTCCAGAATTCTTCCTAATCTCTGATTCGCTTCCTTACAGCCAGAACTGCAACATTTTCTCTCCTGCCCTCCAAGAGATTTACTCTTCTTTAAGCCCTGTAGATTCCACCTCCTGAAAGCACGGGGCTCTGGAATGAGTCAAACCTGAATGCTGTCCTGATTTTTATAATTGGTGTAACCTAGAGCAAATCCGGGCATCTCTCAAATCATGTCTCAGCCATTTATGCATTGTGTGAACTTAACCTCCCTGAACCTGTTTTCTCATCTATAAAATGAGGATAATACTAGTACTTAAGTCTCAGGACTGTTGTAAGGATCAATTGAGGGATACAGGTAGCCCTGGCCAGTGTGACTCAGTTGGAGCATGGTTCCATACACCAAAAGGTTGCGGGTTTGATTCCCAGTCAGGGTGGGTACAAAAAGCAATCAATCGACATTTCTCACATAAATATTTCTCTCTCCCTTTCTCTCTCTCTAAAAATCATCAATAAAGGGGGACATACGTAATACTTTCAACAATAAAGATTAAAAAATAAAAATACAGGGAGCAACAATAAAAAATGCACCATGTCTAAAAATAAAAAAAAATAAAAACATTAATAAAAAGTGAGGAATGCAGGTAAAGTGCCTCACACTTAGATGATGTTACAGATGATCAGCTCTGTGATTTTTGGAAACTTATTTTTTTAATAATTTTTTTATAAATATATTATTGATTTTTTACAGAGAGGAAGGGAGAGGGATAGAGAGTTAGAAACATCGATCAGCTGCCTCCTGAATGCCCCCTACTGTGGATGTGCCCACAACCAAGGTACATGCCCTTGACTGGAATTGAACCTGGGACCCTTCAGTCCACAGACCGATGCTCTATCCACTGAGCCAAACCGGTTAGGGCGCAAGTTTTTTTTTTTTTTTTTTTTTTTTGTTTTGTTTTTTTTTAAACAAACCCAAAACCCCGATCTCCCTAATTGTAGCTATATCTCAGGGCTGTTATTTTAAGTGAGTTAATCCATGTAAGGTTCCTAGCCATGCACCCAAATCTATTGTAAGAATTTGATAATTATCAGTTGTTATAACTCCTAACCACCATGTTGCCTAGCCTTCTCTGGACAGGAAAAGTCCCTTCATCCACCTCGGTGGATGTTATCACCTCCTACCCACCCACCCCTAACTTTGCCTGTGTGGTTATCCAGTGAGCAGTTTGTCCTCTATCTTCCCCAGTCCTCTGTTGTAAATTGGTAGCACAAGTTCACTGTTCTGTCCTGTCAGAGGCCTGGAGTTAGTTATTGTGTTTTGGGTTTATACTGTAGCTTGAAAGGCTTGTAGCAACCTCCATGCAACCACACAAACCCATGTACAAAAACCTTGCTAACTCTTATTTTTCTCATTCATAAATGGGCATAATAACTGTGCCTATCTTCTAGGATTGTTGTGATTATAGTACCATAGAAGATCCATGGCTGTAACATGAGTAGCAAATGCCTTGCAAAGAGTATTGTGGCCACTACTTACTAAGCCAGGTTTTTGTGTTTGGGTTCGTGTGCTTGCCTGGAGGTTGCCACAAGCCTTGGCAGCTGGGAGTAAACAAAAAACACAGTAACAAACAGGTCAAGAGAGTGAACTCAGGCCATCTATCAACCTTGTTTGGGAAGAAGATTGGCAAACATTTTACAGCACGGGCCTGGGGTGGAAGGGAGACAAACTGCCCACTAGACAACCACACAGGCACAATTAGGGACAGGAATGAAAGGTGGGGGTTGGTAACACCCACTGGAGTAGGTGGGGGGCCTTTTTCTGCCCAGAGACAAAGGAGAATAGGCGACATTTAACGAGTATGTGCAGTGTGTGTGTGTGTGTGTGTGTGTGTGTGTGTGTGTGTGTGTGTGTGTGATATGATAAGAGATTACAGAGCTGGTTGTGAGAGTGTTGAGAGCAGAGAACTGACCTTGACACCTGACCTTAGGGGAATGGGCCCATGGATAGAGACAGCATTGTGGCAGATATGGGATTTGAAACCAGGTGCTTCTGCCTCCAAAACCCATGCTCTTAACCATTATAATATTAATGCTTGGCACAGAGTAGGTACCCAATAAATATTTGTTTAATGAAAGAATTCATATTGCTGCCTCTTTCTGGAAAGATTTTTCCCTCCATCTCTAGCTGGGCCCAGCTCAAATCTAGCCTCATGTTCAACCGGTGTGTCCTCTCTGTTACTATGGGGTGCAGGAAACAGGAGGCATCCGTGCCGGGGTCTGAAGTATGGGACACTAGGATGGAGCTGGAGGAAAGACTCTGGGTTTTGCACAGATATTTTTCTTCTGACTTTGTACACTGGTTTTGAAGTTGTTATTAGGACTGAATATACCCAACACAAAGTAACTCACACTGGGCTCTGATTAGAACAGTAAATTCCAATTACTTAGCAACCATGTGTACAGAGGACTGGAGCAATTTTTGAGCTATGAAATGCTGGGAGCTTAGAACTCAAAACAAGGATTTTAAATGGAACACTGAACATGTTAAAGTACTAATCCCCAGTAGACTTCAGATCAATTTTATTTTAACCCTTGGAATAGTGGATTCCAAGTAGCCTTCCCACAATCCAGGAACCCCTGGCAGGTGCCTTACAGAATGGAATGGAGAGGCTTTGCTTATAAGAGAGAGGACACCATGGTGGGAATTCTATGGTTCCCCGCCCCCCTCCATTGTGGCTTCCTTGAGAACAGCTCCAGCTCTGTTTGGTTTGTATATGGAACTTCTACATTCAATTCAAAGGAAGGGTGTTCCTGCTAAAGCACAAAAAATAAGCTTTGAAACCTCTGTCCTAAGAAGACATATTTGGCCGTTGTTTTGTGTTTTCTTTTTTAATGAGGGACGAAAATTGCAAAGATGCTTTGACTGATAAACCATCAAATGGTGCCAGGGAGATCAGGTGGAGATGACTGACAAATCAGTCATTAGTTGAGTAAACCAGTCATTAGCTGACTTGAGCCTATAAAGCTCATTTCTGTTATAAAATTAATAAAACCACTACTGCAACTATGATTACTATGACTGCAACCACTTATTTAGTGCTTTTATTACGTGCTGAGGGCTGTGCTAAGTACTTTACATATATTATTTCATTGACTCATGCCAACCCTGAGAGGAAGTGCCATTATTTTCCCCATTTTACAGATGAGGAGACTGGACCTCAGCGTGGATAAGTAACTTGCCCAAGGTCATACAGCTAGCACATGGTAGATTCCACTTTACTTACAAGCACAAACAGAATCAACTAAAGCCATATAGCAGTCAAAGGTCAACTGCCTGGCAATAAAAAGGAACAAGGTTAAATTTTTACCAATAGATGGCACCACTGTATGAATTTGGTTGCCTACTCAAGGCTGAGTCCAATTCAAGGAAGTCCCAGCAGGGTTCAGAACTGAAGTAGCCTGTCACAAGTTGATGGAAGAGGGAAGAAAAGATGGCTAGTGTTTTATTCTTGAATCAGACTGCGTTACTCTGTCCTGTTTGTAGCTAAGCAAAGAAATGGGAAGCCAGCAAGGGAGAGGACAGAGGAATTTCTGTCAAGAACTGCTTTAAAAAGACCTTAGAATCTTTTTTCTTCAACATTTCCTGAGTGCCTGCTTTGTGCTAGGCAGTGTGCTGTGCAATGAAGTCACGTGGAGATATTAAACACAGCCTTATCTTACTGCATAAGAAGCGGGTGGATGCTATAGTAAAGGAGGCACTGAATGTAATGGGGACACCCAACCTAGACTCAGAGGTCTGGGAGGCTTCTCACTGGAGAGGTGTCTAAGCTAGTCTTATTGGTTGAATGGGAGTTTATCAGACAGATAAAAGTGGAAGAACATTCCTATCATAGACTTAAAGCTACAGACGTGAAAGAAAGCATGACACATTCAAGGACAGGCAGCATAGGTTTTACGTGTTGAGAGATGAGTCTGAAGAGATAGGCAAGTGAAGAATAAGAGATACAAACTTCCAGTTATAAAATACATCACAGGATATAGTGTACACCATGGGGGAAATAGTCGATGATATTGTGATACTTTTGTATGGTGTTAGATGGGTACTAAACTTATTGTGGTGATCACGTTGTAAGGTAGATAAATGTCAAATCACAATTTTGTACGCCTGAAACTAATATAGTACTGACTGTCAACTGCATTTTAATTTAAAATTTTTTTAAAGAGAGATAGGCAACAAATAATTGGACAGCTTGGAATATCAAGTTAAGGAATTGATTTGTGAATATATGAGTAGAGAGGCAATAGATTCTCAAGGGGATCTGTGATTTTTTTTAAAGGAAACATTTTCAACTATTGGTGAGACAATGAAGAGCCATAGTAGGCCTTTAAGCAGGGGTGCAGCATGATCTGATCTGGTGGCCACTGTGGAGGATGAATTGCAGAGGAACATGCTTGAGCATGAGAGCCTGAACTGTGGAAGTAAAATTGATAGGACTGAGTAGCCCCCTAAGCTCTCCTCCCCATATGCACACACCCATTTCCAAGGCTGAACTAAGGCTGCACCTCTCACCCTCCTACCCCAACTCATAGCTCTAATCCCAATTTTCAAGCTACATTTTGGGGGCCTTTTTGCCCCCTTTCCATTATGTCTTTGAAGTTTAATATAGCCTGATTTCACAAGTTGATATAGAGAGCCTGGCCTGTGCTGGGGCCTCTGGCCTTACACCCCCATCTGTAAACTGACCTTAGATAGAGCAAGAATTGGCCTTGAACTGGTCTCTGACCCTGTGCCCATGGCTTCACAACATGAACAGAGTTCGGTTAAGAAATCAGCAGTTACAGGAAAAAGGCAAACATCATCTAGTTTATTTTTCTCCTGATTCATCTCATGCCAACAGAGACCCCAGTTGATAGCAGCCAAAATGAGGGGAGGTCCCCAAAGCAAGCTGATTCTCTAGATGCCCTCCCTCTTGCTGCAAGGCCCATCAGAAAAGCATTTCAACTCTGCTTAAATGTGTTGGTATCCCTGGAGGAGAAGCCTGAAATGAATTTTTCCACAGGGAGACAGGACTATGTGGCCACCTGGAAGGCTGGGGAGTCAAAGAGCTCCAAAGAGTGACTGTTCCCCTCTACATGGGCATGCTTTGTTCTGATCTGCTTCCTGGGGGCTTCAGAAAGCAGATCTTCCTTCCCTTATAGCTACTTGTACCCTCCCACTGTCAACACAAAAGCAACAGTCAATGAGATGCCAGGGATCTGTACTCACAGTCCAGTTGGGTCCTCAAGTACCAACTTACCCTGGACCCAACTTTCAATCCAGAGAGCTGCGCCTGGAGATTCCTGGCTAATCGATGCCCTGGAGCCTTGCCAGGCATACAAAACCTTAATCAGACTCTGGCTCAGTTTGAACAGGTCAGGGATGGGGAAGGAGGATGACTTGTGACTCTGTGTGGTGCTGACCTTAGTATCCTCACACACCCTTCTGGCCCCTTTTTATTTGCCTCCTTTTTCTCTTACTCTTCTTAGTCTTCCTCCTCTTCTTCATCCTCCTCCTCCTCCTCTTCACTGTCTGAGTCTTCATACAGATTGATTGTTGCCTGGACAGGGAAGTTCTGTAGTAAAATCTCCCCATAACTGTACAGGTAGTCGAAGGAGCGGGATTTGGGCCAGAAGAGCCTGTGGACAGAGAAAACCATGGCCCTTACCTTAGACAGGTCTCATATGTACAGAGGGGTCAGTAGGACCACAGAGGAAGCCAGGCCCTAAACTCCTCGTCCTACCCACAATAATGGTGTGAGAGAGAAAGGAAGAAAGAGAGCTTTATAACAGAATTTTCTGAATTGTTACAAAATGGCTCCAGGCAGAAAGGTAACATATGGTGGGCCTATGACTGTGGGGATCTGCAAACCCAGCATCTATCAATTCTGACACTGATTTCACACTCACCTCACAAGGCCTCTACCCAAGAAGTATGTATATTTCTCCTGTATTCCCCATCTCCTACTAAGGTTCCTTCACTGATCTATCCATAAAGGCTCATTCTTAGGAATCATTGACAGTGCCTCCAGGGAAGGTAACCTTGACAAAGTCCCTAACCTCTCTGGGCTTCAGTTTTCTGGTTTATGAAATAGTGATCATAGCAGTGCCTCCCTCCTCCTGATACACAGGCTATTGTGAGGATTTAAAGAGCTAATGAACCTATGTAAAGTTATGAGCTTGGTGCCAGAAGCTTACCTGACGGGGTGATGGAACTTGGAGTCAGCTTTGATGACCTCAGCACTTGTTGCCCCACCAGTGGCCTGTTCAAAGCAAAAGCAAGCATGTGGCTCAAAGTACATGGCGAAATAACTGCCTCCTCTGTATCAGAGGTCAGAAACCTGCAGGTAAGATGATCTAGAAAGAGATCTTAGACATCTTTGGGGTCCAGCCCTGGCCCCTCCCCCACCAAAGGGGTCTGTCCTGGTTTTGGTTGAAAAGCTAGTGGAAAAGAGTCCTGGGGCTTGTTAACTTTCCTGTCCCTGTTCTAACACATGTTTGGAGCCTGTCCAGGGGACAGAGTTCTACCGGAGCAGCAAAGATTTGGGGGCAGAGGTGGGCGAAGAGCACTGGGGCTAGGTGCCAGGAGACCAGGATTCTGGCAGCAGTTCTACCATAGCCTAGCTTTGGGGCCTGCTCATACCCTCCCCTACTTTGGGCCTCAGTCTCTCTATCTTTAAATTGCAAAGAAACTTCAGGTCTGCCCTCCTAGAGCTGTTGTGAGAATCAAATATGAGCAAGGCTGCAAAGATGGTTTCCCAGATCTGCAGACCTGGACTGAGGCCAGGGGCTCTCTGGGAAGGGACCTGGTCAGTGTGAATGCAAGTGGCTACATGCAAACATGTGTAACAGGGGCTCAAACTTACCAAATGTACAAGTTTCCTCACCTGCCTTGGGAGATCATTTGTAGAGCACAGCCAGGGCCTCCAAAGACAAACCTCTCTAGGACATAGAGGAGAGATCTGTCAGTGGAGGAAGGAGACTGGAAACTAGACTCCCTGAGATAACAAAAAGGCCTCCAAAAACACTTGACTTGGATGCCATTTACCTCAGGAAGCCTTTCCTAAGGAACCTGAGCCCAGGTCAGGACAGAGCCCTTCCTCTCTGTTTCAACAATGCTATCATTACTCTTATCACAGTTTTGTAACTGTTTACTTGCCTTTGAGCTTCTTTAGGGCAGATTTATGTTTGATCATATCTGGATCCCCCAACACCTACCACAGTGCCTGGTACACAGTAGGCATTTCAGTAAATATTTGTTGAATTCCTTAAATATTTGGAGGAATGAATGAGGGTTGGGTGGAGAATATCTTACCCCCTACTTCCTGTTCCAAGAGGCAGAGGTCAGAGTCCTCCCACCTTCCTGGGATGGGAAAAGGGGCCAGAAATATTCCTGGGCCAACTGTTTCCCCACTAGACTTCCAGAAATAGGGGGGAAGCAAATGGATATCTTATAGTGTGGTCAGGAAATAGACACTCCCCCAAAGGCCTCTTGAAAGTTTGGCCCTCTTTCCTTCTATCTGCAGCCTAGGTCATGTTAAACCCAGGTTTCAGGGCATTCTCCTGTATGCCTCTCAGTTGACTGAGCAACTTTACCCATGGGGGCCTGGCTGCTCAGCTTTCAGCTTTGGCAATGCCCACTGTCCCCGAGGCCCCTCCTGTCACCCAGAGGGATTAGTGAGGTTAAAAGTCAGTTGAGATATTCCAGCCAAGATGTGGAAGGGATGGTTTCTGAGGGTTATGAGGCCCTTTTTTTTTTTCCTTCACAGAGCACAGAGCCACCTTGGACATCTCATTTTCCTTCCTTTCCCAGGAAACCCACTAAAGCCAAAGTTCAGGTTGCCAAAGGCCAAGTTCCACTTACCTTTTACTCCCATCTACTTCTTGTCCAGGGAAAGGAAGGGGTGATGGGCTTAACAAGCCAGGGAGTGCCAGGGGAGCCTGTGCTAGAGCTGGAGCTACACTTAGGGCCAGGGCTGGGACAGGGACAGCAGGAGCAGTGGGAGCAGAAGGGTCCATCCTTAGGGTGTCAAGACCAGGCAGACTATGAGGGCTTCTATTTCTCAGAACCTGCTGCACTCTTGGCCTTTCCTGGTTGACCCTTTATAAGACCTGCCTGGACTCATAAATTATTCAGGGAAGTACAGAGGTGGAGGACTTGAAGGGGGGGGGGGTTGGTGAAGATTTAAGAAAGGCACTCAAAGAGGGAGAACTGGGTTCCTGGGTGTGAAATCTCTCCCAGTTGAATAAACAGAGAGTCAGTGGGGGGTGAGAGGCTATCTTTACCTCCAAGTCAGAAAGAAAAACATAGAAGGGGCAAATCACACACCATTTGTGTGAATACCTCAGGCAGTAGCGAAGCCGGAGGGGGGAACGGTGGGAAGCTCATTAGTATCTGAAACCACAGAAAGTTGTCAGGCATGGAGGGCTGGACAGACAGGCCTTTAGCACAGCTCGTTCCCAACAAGAAGGACAGTTGACTTGGTTAAGGAGAGTGAGGAAGTCACCTGTTATTTCAGCTCAAACTCCAAATATATTTGCCAGGTGCACCTGATATAGGGTGGCTGCCACTAAGCATACCACCTGGATTAGGAAAAAAGGAGGTTCTGGGTGGAGCAGGTATAGTTGCCCTTGGGTTAAACCTCAAGTTTCCTCCCATGCCCTCCTCTTTACTGGTTAGCTCATTTGCAAAAGTGCCAGAATCCCCTTTGCAGCCTCAGCAGTAAGTGGTTCTGTAAAGGAATGCAAGCGGTATTGTCAGGGCTTCCAGGTCAGATTCCAAATTTTAGAGCTCAGGACCTAGGATGCTGGGAGAGGCAGAGTTTTGCCAGCTGCTAAGCTGCCGAAGGACTATCCCTGGTTCCATGGCTTTCACTTCCCTCACATGTGAGAGGAGGGTGTGAGCCCAGTGGTCCCAAAAGGCCCTGAAGCCTGAACACTCTGTGACGGGGGCTGGGTAAATGGGTACTGACCCCAGGCAAGCCCAGAGGCTCGAGCACAGTCCTTGGTCTTAGCCAATCTTCAGGGCTTTAGACAGAAAGCTTCCAGTTGCAACTACTGGCAGGCTCCTTGTGCTTGGAAGCCCAAAAATATTCTTCCTGACCTTAGTGTCCAGCACCATAATGGATTTAGCTTCCTGGATATTCATTACAGTTGGGTTTGTAATGGTGAAAAATTAGAAACAACCTCGAATGTCCAATAATAGGAACCTGGTTAGATTAATTAGAGTAAGTCCTTGCAACTGAATACTAAGCAGGCACTCACAATCATGTTCTAGGAAGTATAATTATCCACAGAGAAAGTGAAAAAAATCAGGTCTAAAATAGGATGAATAATATGACTGGAGGGCTCCTCTTTTCTCTCTTCACCTACCCCCCCCCCACCGCCACCTCACTTCAAATTCCAGCCCCACTGTGTCCTTTACAAAAAAGAAAAATTAGAAACAACCTAAATGTCTCATTTTAGAAAGCTGGTTAAATAAATCATTGAACAGTTATAAAATTTTGTATTAAAATTGGCTTGGTAGAAGATTGGGGAAAAGTCAATGTATTGAAGAGAGAAAAGAAGAAGCCTCTACAATATAAGTCAGAGCAGGATCCCATTTTGGTAAGGAAAAAGTGTAGAATATACAGAGTGCAGGAAAAAAATACTGGTTAAAAGAAAGAAGAATGTAACAATGGTTGGTTCTGGGAGTAAGATATGGTAAATCTTTACTTCCTTCTCTATGCTTTTCTGAAATTTCTGAAAAGTTCCATAAGACCTAATATTATTTGGGCAATAATAAGTAATGACATAAAAATAAAAAGAAAGAAATGCTTATCCACAGAAGAGAGAAAATTCTTGGAAAAATCGCAGCCATTTTCAAATATCTGAGGATTAGACTGCAATGGGGTTATACTTGTTCTGTGTGACTTCAAAGGACAGGGTGGAAGCTACAGGGAGACACATTTTTGGCTCAATCAAAGGAAAACTTTCTAACAGCCCAGCCACCACCTAACCCAACGGCCTGGCACTGTGCCGGCCCTTAACAAACAGAGATTTATTATATGCGGTGAAATGAGGTAAGCTCTCTGTCCCTGAACTGTTTAAGTGCAGACCAGATCCTGGATCCTGGAGAGGAAAATCTTTGGGGAAAAAATGAAGGCTTCTGGGGAGCCCAAGTTTCTATCAGTTTCTGAGGGTTATTGCTAAATTTACCTGCAGAAGATGAGAATTTGCTTAAACTGCATCACTGATTCAAATGAGGAAGGAGACTGAGAAAGGAAGCCAGATTGAAAAGATTGGGCTAGAAGGAGATGGCAAGTGAGGGTGTAAGGAATGGACCTAATGACATACCCTGGGAACTTTTTGATCTCTAGGTGGCCATGGTCTGAAAATAGGCAGGAGGGAAGAGGGAAAAGGAACACAGGTAAACATTACTCCTGATCCCAGAGCTCATTCCCAACCAGATATAGCCATGCCAGCTCCCACCTTGAACTTGTGTTCATTCAGCCATAATCTTTCACCATTGGGGCTGTCCAGACTCTTTACTCTCCTGAGCAGCTGGTCTCAGGATTCCCCCCACAACAGCACTCCACGTGCTTTCCTGGAGTCCCCATAGCCTTCAAGCCTGTTTCCATGGCTCTTTGTTCTCCCTACACAACTGCTCTGTCTTGCTACTTTCTAAGAATTTTCTCAGCCACATTCAGCTTGTGGAAGATAAAGCCACTGGCCTCTCTCATTGGCCTCTCCCCAGCCTAAAGGATTTAAGGCCTGCAAATGTTGCTGGGCATTAAGTGGGAGCCCCGCCCCTCTCTTACATGGAACAACCTCTCCTCCCACTTCCCTGAGAAAAGAGAGGCCTTCAAGCATTAATTACCTCAGTGCCCTGCCGCACCCCCCAAAAAATCGGCCTGCCTTTCCAACTTCCTTCCACTTCAGCCCTCCCTTCTCAGGGGACAAGGTGTCCCTCTTCCCTCTTGTTAAAGGCTAATCCCTTCCCCAAGGGCCTTGACCTCATCCACCCTCTTTCTTTGGACCCTTCCTTCAGACATTATGTCCCTTCTCTTCAGAAAAATAGTTCAGTTTCTTTATGCTAGCTCTTTCTCTTCTGATTATAAAAATACCCTTTACTGTTATCTCCCTTCCCTGCTCAGATATGTTCTCTTGCTTGCCTAACTTGCTCTCTTTCTCTCTCTGAATAACTTTCTCTCTCTCCCCCTCCCATCTCTCTTTTCTTTCCTTTTTCCTCAAATTTGGTGAAAGTAGAGCCTAAATTCTAAATTGCCACTTTTCCCAACTTTCCATTCACAGCTCAAACTACTGCAGTTTGGCCCCAGCCCCATCCTCCTAGTGAAAGGGCACTACCAAAGGTCACCAATGGCCTCCTAATTGCCAAATTCAATGATCTCTTTGAACTCTGGGTGGCAAAAGACACTATTGGCCAAGTCCTCATTTCTAAAAGTCTTCTTCCTCTCTTGGCTTCAATGATCACCCTCTCCTGGTTTTCCTCCTACTTCTGGAACCATTCCTCTCAATCTCTTTTGCTGACCTTTCTTCTGCCCATTCCTCAAATCTGTGGTTCTCAATTATAGTCCACAAATCAGGATGATACACAGTGATGTTTTCAATAGGTCACAGCAAAATGGGGAAAACATCAAATATATTTTTTCAATAATCTAAATGTATTCAATTATAAAGGACTGCACTTTATTTTAAGATTATGCCTTCTGACCGGCCAGTGTGACTCAGTGGTTTGAGCATTAACCCATGAACCAAAAGGTCAGAGTTTGATTCCTGGTCAGGATACATGCCTGGGTTGCGGGCTCGGGCAAGAGGCAGCTGATTTATGATGTTTCTCTCTCATTGATGTTTCTATCTTTCTATCTCTCTCCCTTCCACTCTCTCTAAAAATCAATAAAAACATATTTTTTAAAAATATTATGCTTACCCTATTTTTGGGGTGGCAAAATATTCTTTTTCAAAATAAAGGCAATGAGGGGTGTTACTTTATTTCTATTTCTTTAATGTAAAAATAAAATGTTTGTTTCTCTATGTCTGTCTCATTAACATGTATTGAATGAAAGATTGAGAATTATGTTTCCAGCCCAGCCAGTGTTTCTCAGTGGTTGAGCATCAACATATGAACCAGGAGGTCAGGGTTCAAATCCCGGTCAGGGCACACGCTGGGGTTGTGGTCTCGATCCCCGTGTGGGGGGGAAGGGGGGCAAGCAGGAGGCAGCCAATTAATAATTCTCTCTCATCATTGATGTTTCTATCTATCTCTCTGTCCCTCTCCTCCCTTCCTCTCTGAAATAAATAAGATATATATAAAAGAGAATTTTGTTTCCAACTTGAAATTCTCCCAATAGGTATCTCAAACTCACTCCAAAATGGAACTGTTTTTCTCCCCCACAAACCTCCTCTGTCCTTGCCTTGGTAACCAGCATATTGGCTCAATCATTCTAGCTAAAACCCTCAGGCACCAAGCCCTAATGTTTGTAGTGTTCACCATTTCTCACATCTGTCAACTTTGTGCTCCCCACTCTCCCAGTTGTTTCTTCAATTATAGCTTCATCTGTCCTCTCTCATGTGGATGTCTGAAACGGCTTCCAGATATGTTCCCCTGTCCTTGACTTGGTCTTTCCAATCCATCCTCACAGCCACCCCAGTGATCTTTCTAAAAACTAAGTAGGGTCCTCCTATACTTAAAATCTTCCAGTGAGTCCTAATTGCCTATAGAAAATGTCCAAACTCCTTTGTGTGACAATGGAAGCCTTTTGTTGTCTAAGCCCAGCTTGCCCCTCCAGTCTTTTGCCTCCAATGCCCTCCACACACCCTCCACTGCAGGTCCCCTTGACTTGACCTGCACTCTGATCTTTTCAGGGTTGAGGGCTTCTGAAGTTCTAAAGCCCACCTTTCACAGGGCTTATCACAGAATCAATTTAGTGGGTTGCAACTAGCATTTAACAAAACGAATGAACAGCAAATAGAAGAGTGAATCACATGTGGTAAGGGCACATATTGTTCTGTGAAACTTTTGTTTTAGTCATATATCTAGATCTAGATTTAAAGATACACAAATGCATGTACTAGGACATGCTGTAAAATATATTTCTACTGTGGGTTCCAGTTGCAAAATTTTATTGCCTTAGGGGGACTAGATGTTATTTTGTCATTCATTTAGTCAGTGCTGTTCATGTCACAGTCCTTGCTCTCAAAATGGGACTAGTTTCACGGTGAGTGTGGTTAGGAGAACAGGTAATGCCAGGGAGACCTCATGGAGGAGGGTCATTGAGCTGAGCTGGGCTTAAGCAGGCAATGAGAAGGGGAAATGTAATCCTGGCAGGGAGAACTGGCACAGAAGCAGGTAGTAAGAGGAGAGAACATTTGTTAAACATTTATGTACCAGGCACTGTTCTAAGCATTTTGCGTGGATTAATTTAAGTCTCACAAACAACTCTCTGAGGAAAACCCTATAACAAGCCTCATTTTATAGATGAGATTAAGGTACTTGCCCAAGGCCACAGAGCTAAAAGTGACAAGGCTGAGATTTGAACCCAGGTAGTCTCTGTGCTCTCAATCACTACACTACACTGCACTGCCACTGGGAGCCAGTGAAGAGAGGGGGCTGTCCAGGGAACAGTGAGAGCCTAGGCCAGCAGGAAACAGATGGAGAAGGCTTTAGAATGCCAGGTTGAAAGTCCCAGAACAGGTTCTCTTCTCACCTTGAGAAAGGGGGTCTTACTCTTTTCCTCCAGCTTCTACCTTTGGAATCAGAGGCCCTGTAGCTGGGGACAGGAGGATTAACAGGCCACTATAGAGGCCAGGTGGAGGCAAGAAGCAAGGCAGAATCTGCTCTGAAAAAGGAGGAAAGGGGAAGATTCTCTCCCCCACCCAAGCCTGTCCCAAAAACAAAAATAGCAAATGGTGCCGGGGACCTCTGCCCTCAAGTCCAAATGTCCCAAATGTGCCAAGTCTTGGACCCAGCCCTTTGGGTTCCTGGAATAGGGGGGTCTCCTCTGGAGAACAGTTTGTTGCTGGGTCAGCTCTCTGCCTGCACCCTCTTGACTCTTGGCCCACCATTTGAGCCAGGGCTGTGGTGCATGTGGTGCGGGATTCTTGGCAGGGCCCCTCGCAGCTCCCCATTTGCTCCTCATTTGGATGGTAGGGGCCTAGAAAAACAGAGCTCTGGGGAAGCAGGAAGAGTAGGAGGTAAGGTGCCTGGGAAGGTCACTCCTAGCCAGGCTCCTTCTCTGCCCCAATTTAATCCAGTCAGCCTCATCCCTGGCTCCTCTACCCAGTCTCTCCAGCTCCTCTGTCCTGACTCAGCCTCCTTTCTCAGACTGGCCTGAAGTCATGGGAAGACAGAGTGATGCAGAGTTTTCAGTACATTCTGTTCTCTTTTTATTTTATTTTTATTGTTTTTAAAAAAATTGATTTGAGAGAGAGAAGCAGAAAGGGGAATGCAGAGGGGGAAAGAGAGAGAGAGAGAGAGAAAGAGAGAGAGAGAGAGAGAGAGAGAGAGAGAGAGAGAGAGAGAGACAATGATGTGAGAGAGAAACATCGATTAGCTGCCTCCCATACACACCCTGACCCGATCAAACCCAAAACCTAGGTATGTGCCCTGATCGGGAATCAAACCTGCAACTTTTTGGTGTATGGGACGACGCTCCAACAAACTGAGCCATCCAACCAGGGCCATTCTCTTCCCTTTTTAGTATTGGCATCCTGCTGATCCTGCCTAAGTATTGATAACTAGTGGCAGCCATCTTCCTGGGAGGTAGATATTGACTAATAAGAATAATGACCACCACAACAGAAATAAGTAACATTAATTGAGTGCTTACAATGTGCCAGTCACTGTGCTAAGCACTTTCTTACTTTATTGTTTCATTCACTCTTAATGAAAATCCTAAGAAGTACTATTATTGCTCCCATTTAAAGATGAGCAGGAAACAGATTAAGTGACTTACTAAATAGCTAGTGAATAACAGATCTGGGATTGGAATTCCATGTTTTAATTCAACACTCTATGACAGTGGTTCTCAACCTTGGCTGCACATTAGAATCACCTGGGAATCTTTTTAAAATTCTGATTTCTGGTCCTCATCCTCCGGAAATTCTGTTTCTTTGTTATAGGGTGGGGCACAACATTAGTAACAAAGAAACAGAATTTCCCGAGGATGAGGCCCAGAAATCAGGATTTAAAAAAGATTCCTAGGTGATTCTAATGTGCAGCCAAGGTTGAGAACCACTGCTCTATGAGGTTTCAGAATACAGCTGTGTGGAGGGTATGGTCCATTTGGCAATTGCTCCAGGTGCCCCACGTAGGGGCCCATGTGCTGCTGTGGAGTGAGGCAGATTTTGAAATGGGTGAAGGGAAGTAGGTGACTGGTGCCACACTGAAGCAAATCTCTACCAGTCATCACCATTGCTCTGGTGCTGGGCCCCATCTGTCAATAGAAGCAGCTGGTATTTCTTTCAGTGCTTCCTTCTTTCATGACAGCTCTTGACTCAGCCCTCACAAGCCAGTGCTATAGAGTGGTTTAGCTACCACTCTACCTCAGGTCCTTATCATCATCACTCTACCTCAGGTCCTTATCATCGAATGTCTGTATTTCTGAAGTAGACCTTAAAGTAAAAAAGCTAGGTCTCTAGAAATAAAGTTTGATGTGTGTCCCAGCTTCAACATGTATCTGTGTGGCCTGGGGCAAATGATTTAACCTCTCATTTCTTAGTTTTCCCTTTTGTGAAATGAGATATTAATGGTCCATGCTTCGTGGGGTTGTAGTGAAGATTTAATGAAAGAGTTAGATGAAAGATTGTTCAACCTGACACATCTATAATAATAAAAGGGTAATATGCTAATTAGGCCAGACGTCATTCTGGACGTCCTTCTGCTCGTATCCGGGGCCAGAGCAAAGCCCGGGTCCCAGGTGCCAGAGGGAAGACGGTGCCAGCAGCCAGGGAAAGGAAGACCTACTCTTGCATGAATTTTGTGCATTGGGCTTCTAGTATTTAATATTCATTGTGGCTGTTATCATTATTATAATTATTCCTTTTTCCCACTTCATCATGGGTTATTCAGAGCAGAGGCTTTGGAAGGCAGGCCTGGGTTGGAATCCTTCTTGGGTAGTTTACCATACAGATGACCTTGGGTAAGTTACCCAATCTTTCTGAGCCTCATTTTTGGGGGAATAGAGTAATAGTACCCAACTCAAAGGGCTGAAGTGAAGATAAAATTATATATTGTAGGTAAATTGTTATTAGTTCTTTTTGTCCCACTGCTTTCAGGTGTTTTCTGTGCACATGGCCAGATTTGACTTCCTAAAACATAGCTTCCATCCTGCTCACACACCTGCATCGGCAAACTATGACTGACTAAATAAGACAGGCATTCACAATTTTCCCCATATTTTTACCTCCAATTCTACCTGGTGCTCTCTCTCTCACTTCCAGCAGGCTTGTCACTACACTGGCCTGCACACGATCATCTCCACCCCCTGCCCTGGTCTAGAATGCCTTCTCTCTCATAATTCAAATTCTACCTCTCTTTCCAAGGTCCTCCTTAAACCCACATTTACTCCAGGAAGCCTCCAAGATGTGCTAATATCTGCCTTCTTCTAGGGCCCTTTCTTTTTTAAAAAAATATATTTTTATTGATTTTAGAGAAGAATGAAGAGGAATAGAGAGATAGAAACATCTTTTAAAAAAACATATTTTTTTTTTTTTATTTCAGAGAGGAAAGGAGAGAGAGAGATAGAAATATCAGTGATGATGGGCTGCCTCCTGGGGATCAAGCCCACAACCGCCGGCATGTGCCCTGACCAGGAATCAGACTGTGACCTCCTGGTACATAGGTCAACACTCAACCACTGAGGCACACTGTTGGCTGGGCTTCCAGGGCCCTTTCATCAGTTCCCTTTTCAGATGTAAATCAAGCCTCTCTATTGAAGTGAATAGGAAGGGACTATGGTTTTATCATTCCTCTTTCCCATCAGCACCTGACATAGTAGGTGGTCATTCCATGTAAATAGAATGCCATTTGACACAAGGTAGTTGGTCCAAGAAGACTAACAAGATTCAGGTTGGCAGAGCCTTAGGACTTTAGGGTAGGGTGGAAAAAGTTCATGGGCCAGTGTGTAATTCTCTATTACTGTTTTGGACTTGCAGGATAGAGCATCCAAGATCCTAGGATCTCCCAGGATGGGAGAGTTTTGGAGAATGGTTTTTGATTTGGCTGGGATATCTCAGGAACAAAGCAAGTCAGAAGTAGGAAGGGGCCAGAAATCTCGAAATTCTCTTCTCCCCTCTATTCCCAGCTGCGTCCTCTATTGACAGGACATTTCTAAACATAATTAAATTTTCATTTTCACCTTTCCATATCCCTCCCGTTTCAGCCTCAGCCTAGACCAGCAGCCCTAAAAGTGTGGTCCAAAGACCACTGGGAACCTCTAAGAGTCATGCACTAGCCATTCAAAAATAGTTCAGTCAAAACTACTTTTATGATAATGCTAAAACATTATATGCCATTTTCACTGTGTTGGCTCTTGCACTGATGAAACAAAAGCAATAATGGGCAACAGTGCTGGCAACTTAGCATGGATCAAAGCAGCATGCCAAATTATAGTCATGCTTTTTTCTTTTCCTATTTTAAAATATATTTTTATTTATTTCAGGGAGGAAGGGAGAGGGACAGAGAGATAGAAACATCAATGATGAGAGAGAATCATTGATTGACTGCCTCCTGCATGCCCCACACTGGGGACTGAGCCATCAACCTGGGCATGTGTCCTGATGGGAATCAAACCCTACCTCCTGGTTCATAGGTCAATGCTCAACCACTGAGCTACACCAGTTGGGCTCATGTTATTTCTTCATGGGCAATGTGTTCCCAGTAGAAGAAATGTCAGATTTATTTAAGAATGTCCTGATGAAATAGTAAAGATTATTAATTTATTTAAAATCAACCCTTTGGCCCTAGCTAATTTGGCTCAGTGGATAAAGCATCAGTTTGTGGACTGAAGGGTCCTGGGTTTGATTCCAGTCAAGGGCACATGCCCAGGTTGCAGGCTCAATCCCCAGTAGGCAGCCAATCAATGATTCTCTCTCATCATTGATGTTTCTATCTCTCTCTCCCTCTCCCTTCCTCTCTGCAATCAATACAAATGTTTAAAAGCTCTAACTGGTTTGGCTCAGTGGATAGAGCATCGGCCTGCAGACTCAAGGGTCACAGGTTCGATTTCAGTCAAGGGCATGTACCTTGGTTGCGGGCACATACCCAGTGGGGAGTGTGCAGGAGGCAGCTGATCGATGTTTCTCTCTCATTGATGTTTCTAACTCTCTATCCCTATCCCTTCCTCTCTGTAAAAAATCAGTAAACTATACAAAAAAAATGTTTAAAAAAATAAGAAATAAGTAAAATCAAGCCTCTGAATACAGGTCTTTTAATAGTCTGTGTGATAAAATAGGAAGGATTGATAAAGCACTTCTACTGCATACCGAATTAAGATTTTTTGTCATGAGGATAAGTACTTGTGCAATTGAATTGCAAGCTAAGGCTGGCCATTGTTTTATGGAACACTTTGTTTTTAATTGAAAGAACAAATAACAGACAAACTATTGTTATTCAAACTTGAGTATTTGGTTAGCATTTTATTGAAAGTGAATAAAGTGATCCTGTTATCTCAAGGAAAATGACTGATAGTATTGGTTGTCAATGATAAAATTTAAAATTTCAAGGAAGAATATAGAAAACCTGCATCTGCCACTGTGAGCTTGAGAGTTTCTCAACACCCTAAATACCTTTCTGATAATAATAGTAATGATATTATTAGTGAATGTGGTTTTTTATATTGCATAATCATGAGATGAGTCAACAATTGGAAGATCTTTATAACTGGTTATGCCGATATTTTCCAAATGACTAATGCATGATGTTACAAAATCATGCACGGATAATAGATCCATTCAAAGTGCAATACAGACCAATGGATTTCAATGTCACAGAGTACAAAAGGTTCATTGATATGGTTTCAGATTCAACATTGCAAATAAACAGTAAGAAACTACCACTTCTGGAGCTTAGGTGTGGTACTGAAGAATATCTACAATGTATTAGTTTTCTATTGCTGCCATAAAAAAATATCACAAACTTAACAACTTTAACACAACACTCCTTTATTATTTCACAGTTCTGTAGGTCAGAAGTCCAGGTGAGTTAATTTGAGTTCTTTGCTTAGGGCTTCAAAAGGCTGAAGTCACATTTTTGGCTGGACTGGGATTTTATCTGGAGACTCTGGGGGGGAAAGTCTGCTTCCAAGGTCACTCAGAATGTTAAAAGAAACCCAGACCTTCAACTTGTATGTCTGAAGTCCCCATTGCCTTGCTGGTTGCCATCCAAAGGCCATTCTCTGCTCCTAGAGGCTGCCTGCCTACATTCTTTCTCATGTAGTCCCTCCCATTTTTGAACACTCAATGGCAAGTCAAGTACTTCTCACACTTTGAATCTCTCTGACTTCCTTTTCTGTCACTGGACAAAGACTCTGCTTTGAGAGGACTCACATAATTAGATTAGACCCACCTAGATCATTTCTCTTTGCCAAGTAACTAGCATAATCATGGGAATGATAAACATCATAAGCACAACTCTCAAAGGAGAGAGAATTTACATACAGGTCATGGTTTTTGTGAGTCATTTTTAGAATTCTGCCTTAAAAAAGCTATTAAAGCCCTAGCTGGTTTGGCTCAGTGTACAGACCGTTGGCCTGCAGACGCAAGGGTCCTGGGTTCAATTCCAGGAAAGGTAACATGCCTGGGTTGCAGGTTCAATCCCCAGTAGGGCGTGTGCAAGAGGCAGCCAATCAATGATTCTCTCTCATCAATGACTTTTCTATCTCTCTCCCTCTCCCTTCCTCTCTGAAAATCAATTAAATAACTATTAAATAACTCCATTCTTTAACCACACTTCTTTGTGAGGCTGAATTATTTTCATATACTTTAACCAAAATAATGTATTGTAACAGATTGAATGCAAGAGCAGATATCAGCCAGATATTAAAGAGATTTGCAAAAATGTGATACAATGCTACTTTTCTTGCTATTTTTTTTGTTGTGGAAATCATTATTTTTTTCATAAATACACTAATTATTTTAACATACAATGGCTTTTTCATTGTGATTTTAAATTTTAAAATTGTTTTAAAATTTATCAGTTTTTATTTCTAATATATTAAATATCAATCGATATAACCCATAAAAATTAAATCTCTTTGGAATATTCAATTACTTTACTTTTTAAAAATTTCTTTATTGATTAATTTATTACATATGTGTCCTTATCCCCACATTACCCCCCAACCCCCCCACTCATGCCCTCATCCCCCGGTTGTTTGTGTCCATTGGTTAGGCCTATATGCTTGCATATAAGTCCTTCAGTTGATCTCTTCCCCTTACCCCCACCCTCCCCTACCTTCCCTCTGAGGTTTGATGGTCTGATCAATGTTTCTCTGTCTCTGGATCTGTTTTTGTTCATCAGATTATGTTGTTCATTATATTCCACAAATGAGTGAGATCATGTGATATTTATCTTTCTCTGACTGGCTTATTTCACTTAGCATAATGCTCTCCAGTTCCATCCATGCTGTTGCAAATGGTAAGAATTCCTTCTTTTTTACCGCAGCATAGTATTCCATTGTGATGTACCACAGTTTTTTAATCCACTCATCTACTGATGGGCACTTAGGCTCTTTCCAAATCTTAGCTATGGTGAATTGTGTTGCTATGAACATAGGGGTGCATATATCCTTTCTGATTGGTGTTTCTAGTTTCTTGGGATATATTCCTAGATGTGGGATCACTGGGTCAAATGGCAGTTCCATTTTTAGTTTTTTGAGGAAACTCCATACTGTTCTCCACAGTGGCTATACCAGTCTGCATTCCCACCAGCAGTGCACGAGGGTTCCTTTTTCTCCACATCCTCACCAGCACTTGTAATTTGTTGATTTGCTGATGATAGACATTCTGACTGGTGTGAGATGGTACCACATTGTCATTTTGATTTGCATCTCTCAGATAATTACTTTAATTTTTAACTAATACTTTTTATTTATTTAAGTGTACATACATGTCATTTTAATATTCTGTGTAACAAAATGTGGAAGGGCACATAAAATTCATTCTTTTAGGTTTATAGTTCCATGAATTTGGAGAAATATATAGAGTTATACAACAACTGTTACAGTTCCAACAATCAGAATAATTCCCTGTGCCACACCACTGTACTTAACCCCTTCCCCCACCCGCAAACCCTGGCTACCACTATATTGTTTCCCATCTCTATAGTTTTGACATTTCAAGGATATCACATAAATGGAATCATACAGTAATTAGCCTTTTGAATCTGGCTCCACTCAGCATAATACATTTGAGCTTCATCCATGTAGTTGTCTATATAGTACATTCCTTTTTATTGCTGCATAGTATTACATTATACAGATGTGCCACAGTTTGTTTATCCATCCACTAGTTGAAGGACATTGGACTGTTTCCTAAATAATTTTTTCTCAGTAGATTACCCTTTTTATTCATTGAATACAAAATGAAAATGAGCAAACAAAGGAAAAAAATAAGCCCAAATGTTCTGCCATAGAAATATTTTGTTACCTGCAGGAAATTTTCACTGCTCTCTAGAATCTCAAACTTTTTTTAAAAGTTATTTATTTATTTAATTTTTGTTAATCCTCACCTGAGGATATTTTTCCATTTATTTTTATTTTTAATATGTTTTTATTACTTTCTGAGAGGAAGGGAGAGAGAGAGAAACATCAATGATGAAAGAGAATCATTGGTCAGCTGCCTCCTGTATACCTCCTACTGGGGATCGAGCCTGCTACCCAGGCATGTGCCCTGGCCAGGAATCAAACCAAGACCTGGTTTATGGGTCAATGCTCAACCACTGAGCAACACCAGCTGGGCTTTTCATTGATTTTTAGAGAAAGTAGAAGGCAGGGGGAGAGACACACAGAGAGAAACATCAATGTGAGAAAGACACATCGATTAGTGGCCTCCATATGCCAGCCTGCAACCAAGGTACGTGCTCTTGACTGGAATTGAACCCGGGACCCTTAAGTTCACAGACTGATTGCTCTATATACTGAGCCAAACCAGCTAGGGCTAGAATCTCAATCTTTTTACATTTGTACTTCTAAAAGAATTTTATCGCTAGTTGGAAGGCCACGACTTTAAAAAAAAATCTACAGATAAGAAATGCTACCATATTCTTGAGAACCTCTACTGTGAGCAAGTCACTTTGCCACCCATGAATATACTGCCTAGGGTGCCTTGTTTCTTTGTTAATTAAACTTTTGAACAATAATAGATACAGAGGCAGAGCTGCCTCAAACAGATTGTCAAACTGCAGCGGGAAGGCCGGGGAGGGTTGGGGGGCAGGAGGGAGGGGGGTAAGAGATCAACCAAAGGACTTGTATGCATGCATATAAGCATAACCAATGGACATAAGACACTGGGGGAAGGGGAGGCTAGGGGACTATCTAGGGCGGGGGAAAAATGGACACATATGTAATACCCTTTGTAATACTTTAAGCAATAAAAATAAATAAATAAATAAATAAATAAATAAATAAATAAATAAATAAATAGAATGTGGCCAGAACTGTGCAATGTGTGTGCTGGCCTAAGTGCATCTATTTGTACACATGATCATCAACTAATTCAATCTTCTCACAGGGAGTGACAGAATCCCAAGGGTCTGAATCCTAACAAGGTCACTTCTTAGCTGGACAAACTTGGACAAGTTACTTAACTTTTCCCTGTCTATTTCCTCACATCTAAATATTGTTTAAAGTGTAAAGTGGCCCTAAAACTACAAATTTTGAGAGATGATGGTAATGGAGGTATCATTTTTATATGAGAAATCATTACATGGATGAAAGAGCTATATTTTGGAGGTAGAATTGAAAGGATTTACACATCAGATGAGATGGGGTGTGGAGGGTAAGAGAAAGAAAAAATGAAATTAAGTCTAACTCGGAGGTTTCTGGCTTTAACAACTGGTTTTGGCAAATGGAAGATTGGTTTTAGTTCCAAGGTAACCAAGGACATAATTTTGGACATGTTGATTTTAAGATGTTTTTGATCTATCCAAATGGAGATGTCGGTATTATAGGGGCCTGAATTTCAAAGAAGTCTGGGCTGAAAATGATGATTTTGAAGTCATTAGAGTGTACAGGGTAGTTGAAACTATGAGAGATACATGAGACTTCCAAGAGTGGGAATGCAGAGTGAGAAAGGAAGAAGACCTAGGTCTGACTCCTGAGAACCACCTGTATTTAAGGATTTGGCAGAAGAGGAGGAGTCAATGAAGAATTAGCCGGAAAGACAGGAGAAACATGACAAGAGATTATATAACAGGAGCCAAGAGAAGAAAGCATTTCAAATAGGGCAAAGTTATCAAAGATATTGAATGCTGCAATAGAAGTCAAGGAAGTTAAGGACTGAAAAGTGGCCATTGGATTTGTGACATAGAGTCATTTTTAACCTTGATGAAAACTTCTGGGTTTTTGTGCAATAGCGGGATGGGATGTCACTAATCCTCTCTCTGCCTTAGAGCCTAACTCCTTTCCTCATAGCCCTCTCACTCCTGCCCCATTTGCCCCTAGAATCTTTTATTTTTCCTTCTAGACTCCTCTTTTCATAGCACCATTTACTCCTGCTCTCTTAAGACCTTGCTCTATAGTCTTCTCTTTGATGTTCTTCTTTAAAGACCCCTTTCCTACCTCTTTTGCTCTTTTCCTTAACCCATCTTTATCCAGACCCTCATTTTCCTTCTTTATTCTCTCACTGCTCACTACTCTTCTTAACTAAATACTGCTTTTCTTCTCTTCTTTCAGAACCCTCTCCATTCCCCCTAGGCTCTCTGGATCTCAGCAAGGGTCCCAGAAGATTACTAAGGAGCCTCCCAGGTTGAACACTGAGGAATCAGGCTTTGGCATGATTCCACCAGGATCTGGCAGTGCCGACCCATAGGAAACACAGCTTTAGAACTTAGTCCTTGAATGAATGCCAGTCTGGTAACCACATCCTGCCAACACAGTACCCTCATCCGCCTTGGCACCTGCCGTTAAGATTTTGCTTTTTCCTATTCTCTTTTTATTTATTTATTTTTATTATTATCATTTTTTGCCTTTTCCTATTCTCTTTTCATTTATTTATTTATTTATTTATTTATTTATTTATTTATTTTTTAAATATATTTTATTGATTTTTTACAGAGAGAAAGGGAGAGAGATAGAGAGTTAGAAACATCGATGAGAGAGAAACATCGATCAGCTGCCTCCTGCACATCTCCCACTGGAGATATGCCCGCAACCCAGGCACATGCCCTCGACCGGAATCGAACCCGGGACCCCTCAGTCCACAGGCCGACGCTCCATCCACTGAGCCAAACCGGTTTCGGCTATTTATTTTTATTATCATTTTTTGCCTTTTCCTATTCTCTTTTTATTTTTAGTTTTATTATTATCATTTTTTGCCTTTTCCTATTCTCTTTTCATTTATTTATTTTTATTATTATCATTTTTTGCCTTTTCCTATTCTCTTTTCATTTATTTATTTTTATTATTATCATTTTTTGCCTTTTCCTATTCTCTTTTCATTTATTTATTTTTATTATTATCATTTTTGCCTTTTCCTATTCTCTTTTTATTTATTTATTTTTATTATTATCATTTTTTGCCTTTTCCTATTCTCAATTGCACAGTCACAGTAAGGCCCCCCTTTTACATATTCTGTCTTGTACTCAACCAGCATTCCTTATTTGTCAAAATGTTTTCATGTTCATTAGCCCAGCCTTGGGAAGTCAGCTGGGTGAAGCCTAGAGAAAGAAGATATGAAGACTTGTCTCTGGTCACACAATCTGATTAGAGGATTAACCTACTATCATTCTTCCTTGCTTTCATGCTCCAAAATTCCAGGCCTAAGCTCAGGCATGGCTTACCCTTGAGCTTGTCCCAGCCTGCCAAGGGGTAGCACCCTACTGCCAGGGGTCAGTACCTCATTTGAACTTGCAAGATAGTTATGGGCCACTTTGAGAAGGACAATGATTTCTGATTTGCTTCACTAAATTCTCTCTAGACAATATATCTGACTGATTGCTTTGATATTACTTTAAAAAATGGGGTAGAGAATAATGATGAAGAGTCAAGCTCCAGAATTGGCCAAGTTTGGTGCCCAGGCCTTACTCTGCAGTGGTTCAGTGAGACAATATATAGAAAACCCTCAGCACAGTGCTTGACACCTAGAAAGTGTCAAATAAATAGTGGCCACTAGTCTTATCTTTTTTGCATAGGAATCCTTAGGAGGGAGTTAGTGTGATACACTGGAAAGTTCACTGAACCAGATATCTAGAGACTTAGATTGTAGGTCCAGCTATTACTGCTCAACTAGAGATGCTGGATAATGCATTCATTTCTGGCCAGGCACCCAAGCGGGGCCCCAACCCTGATCCAGATCACCCTTGAGGGCAAACCAGCTGGCCCCCACCCGTGCACCAGGCCTCTATCCTATATAGTAAAAGGGTAATATGCAAACTGACCCTAACAGCAGAAGGACTGGGAATGACTGGTCACTATGACACACACTGACCACCAGGGGGCAGACGCTCAATGCAGGAACTGCCCTCTGGTGGTCAGGGCGCTCTCACATGGGAGGAGCTCTGCTCAGCCAGAAGCCAGGCTGATGGATGCCAGTACAGCGGTGGTGGTGGGAGCCTCTCCTACCTCCTCAGCAGTGCTAAGGATGTCTGACTGCAGTTTAGGCCTGCTCCCCGCTGGCAAGTGAACATCCCCCGAGGGCTGCCGGGCTGCCAGAGGGATGCCTGATTGCCATCTTAGGCCGAATCCCCCGGGGAATGGGCCTAAGCCAGCAGGTGGTCATTCCCTGAGGGGTCCCAGACTGCGAGAGGGCACAGGCTGGGCTGAGGGACCTCCCCTCCCCCCTGAGTGCACAAATTTTTGTGCACTGGGCTTCTAGTCTATATAATAAAAGCCTAAGAGACCTTTATGGCAGAATGACTGGAACAACCAGGCGCAGTGATGGGCACTGACCACCAGGGGCCAGATACTCAATGTAGAAGCTTCCCCCTGGTGGTCAGTGCACTCCCACAGGGGGAGCGCCACTCAGCCAGAAGCCGGGCTCACAGCTGGCAAGCTCAGTGGTGGTGGCAGGAGCCTTTCCTGCTTCTGCAGCAGCACTAAGAAGCAGCGAGCCAAGCAGTAAGGAGCAAGCAGGCAGGTGGGCGGTAAGGAGCGAGGGGTCCTGGACTGCAAGAGGGCACAGGCTGGGCTAAGGACCCCCCCACCATGCATGAATTTTGTCCACCGGGCCTCTAGTATCCTATATAATAAAAGGCTAAAATGCAAATAGACTGAACAGCAGAACAACTGAACAACCCATTGCTATGATGTGCGCTGACCACCAGGGGGCACGTGCAGAACATGGCTGGCTGTAGGCAGCAGGTGGCAGAGAGCAGAACATGGCGGGCATCAGCTGCAGTGGTGGGATGGTGGAGCAGGTGAGTGGGGGCGCCAGACCAAGGCGAGGTGCCAGTTGCTGTCATCAGGATGAGCCTCTGGTGGTTACTGAAAATTCTTAGCTCCCACATGTCGCAGTCCTGCCCAGCACTCGCACCTGCTGCCGGTGCTGGCCCTGCTCACACCTGTTGCTAGCTCCAGAGCTGCTGCTTGCACCCGCTGCCGGTGCCGGTCCAAATCGCTCAGTGCCATCAGTGGGTATGAGCAGTGGCTGCTGGCTCTGATTGCCCCTGAGGGCTCCACCACCTCCCCCTACTCCTGAGGGGTGATTGGAGCAGCAGCTGCTGCTCGCACCTGCTGCTGGCGCTGGCCCAAATTGCTCTGCACTTCCAGTGTGTGAGAGCGGCAGCAGTGGGAGCAGGGCTGTCGGCAGATGGGACAGGGTGCTGTGGCGGGAGGGGCTGGGCTGGGGCGTAGAGCAATGATGGCGAACCTATGACATGCGTGTCAGAGGTGACATGCGAACTCATTTTTTTGGTTGATTTTTCTTTGTTAAATGGCATTTAAATATATAAAATAAATATCAAAAATATAAATCTTTGTTTTACTATGGTTGAAAATATCAAAAAATTTCTATATATGACATGGCACCAGAGTTAAGTTAGGGTTTTTCAAAATGCTGACATGCTGAGCTCAAAAGGTCCGCCATCACTGGCATAGAGGATGGGCTGCGACCTGACCCTGTGCCCACCGTAGCCTCTCGGTCCACAGTTCCTTTCAAGGTGCACGAATTCATGCACCAGGCCCCTAGTATCTATATAATTGAATGCAATGCAGCCATAAGAGAGTGATCCAGACCTATTTTTTAAAATATATTTTTATTGATTTTAGAGAGAGGAAGAAAGGGTTCATGCTTTATTTTCTGAATTCCTTGCAATAGCATCTACTATTTGTTTGATCAGAAAACAAACAAACAAACAAACAAATCCAGAAAAAAGTTTTTTTTTTTCTCATTTGGAGAAGAAACCCAATCTCTGCACTCCACTCCACAGACCTTGTGGGAGACTGAAGTGATATAGAGTATGGTATTCTTGTGTGTAGTATAAAGGGGAGGCCCATGGTTATCATAGCCACCTCCTTCCCACCTTGTAAGGATCTGTTCTTTGAACCTACCTGCAGTATTCATGTTTGCCCTTCTACGTTGGGGTCAACCTTAAGAATGGAGTAGGGATGGGGGCTTGCAGGAGAACAAATTGCATGGAAGAGTTTGTGAGGCTATAGACAGCACAGGGTTGCTTGGGCACTAGCCTACCGTGCTGTGTCATGAGGCTTACTTCCTGCTGGGCTGTAAGGCCCCTAGCCAGGAACACCTAATGGGCATAAGGGAACACTCTCCTTTCCCTACTCCCAAAGCTGAAATGTTCTGAATTCCTCCTTGAGTCAAACTGCTCTCCCCCAAAGCCTCTCCTGTGCTCATGGAGGTCACCACACAAAAGCTCAGCTGGAGTTTTTGACAGGAAAAACACAAAACTCACCAAACTTCTTTTTAAGCACCTCAATCTTCCACAGCCTCCAGGGGTTTAATTCTGATCTGAAATAAGTCTCTGACCCAATGCTAAGATTTGCAAATGGATTTTGCAAAGCTGCTGCTAACAATTAGAAATCCTTTATCACCTCAGCCTGGGGCCCCTTGTACCTTGCTCTCCTCCCTCAGGATCCCTTCAGGATCTTCTCCAGGGTCATACATCTCCTCCAAGGCTCTGCAAAAGGAATACTTCGTAAGTGTCTCAATTTCAATTTATTTGCTGCCTTTTAAGCTCACTTAGGTGGTCTCTTCCTTCCTAGTTGCTCTCAATTTGGCTCATAGTGCTGTCTGGCTGGGCCACCTTGGGTTTCTGAGGGAAGGGCAAGGGAGAGAAAATTCCATAGTACATGGGTTAGCAGTGTTTGTTTCCTCAAGGGTACCACAAAGTTACCTATCTTTGAACCTATAGGGCTACAGGAAACACTCTGAAAATCAATAAGTTCTGAATAGAGCTTTTGAGAACAAAAGGACTGAGAGAGAAGGATGGAAGGAAAGAAGCTACAGTTTACACCTCTATCTAACAATCAGGTTGGTTAAGGAAGATTGGAAAGGGTGCTCCCTCACAGCCAGGACCAGTGCCTTCCTCAGCATGAAAGTTCAGGGAGTCAGCAGAAAGTAGAATTTGAGTGAAGTAATAAGGCCTCCCCTTCAAGTCCTTAAATAACTTTCCCCCACTGGTCTGCAAGTCTTTAATTAGAAATTCCTTTTTTGAAGGAAATCTAGACATTTGGGACGGCACGGATGGACCTTGGGGCATTATGCCAAGTAAAATAAGCCAGACAGAGACAAACACTGTATGATTTCACTTATATGTAAAATCTAAAAATAAAATCTGAGATCATAGATACAGAGAATGAATTGGTGGTTGACAGAGGCAGGGGTGGGTGAAATGGGTGAAGATGGTCAAAAGGTACAAACTTCCAGTTAAAAGATAAATCCTGTGGATGTAATACAGCGATGGTGATTATAGTTGAAAATACCGTATTGTATATTTGAAAGTTGCCAAGATAGTGGATCTTAAAAGTTCACATCACAAGAAAAAAGAAAAAAAAATGTAACTATGTGATGGATAACTAAATTTACTGTGGTATTCATTTTGCAATATATACACATATTAAGTAATTATGTTGTACACTTAAAACTAATACAATGTAATATGTCAATTATATATCAATAAAAACAAAAGAAGTTCCTTCTGTAGATGGAGACATTATTCTCTTCAAGTATTCTCTTTGAAAATGCAGTTTCAAACAAAACATTAACAGCATTTTAGTTGCAGACATTGTAGGTGATATCCGTTCTCTAAATTCTGCCTTTCTGCATTTTCTAGCTTTCTAAAATGAGAGTGCTTACTTTGATGATTAGGAAAAAAAATAAACTTATTTTTTAAAGTATTTAGAAAATCTCTCAAACCAGTTGTAGTTCTCTGAACTGTCATCAATCAATTGATACAGAAGGAAAGGTGAACTGCTCCAAGGACAAACTTTCCAGAAAGTAGGGCTTCAAAGAAATGGCTTTGCCACTTACTAGGGCAGCTGAGGGTGAGATACCGAGAGGAGAGAAAGCGTCTCAGATTCCTCTGAGATCAAGGGATGGAGAAACCCACTTGTCCTGTTCCACTCAATCTTTTGAGGGTGCTCCCAAAGAAGGGGTACTATTCACAAAACTCTCAAGTAAGATATGCAGGGACTAGTGGAGCGAGTACCCAGGAAAGAAGTGGTTAATTCAGAAAATGCTGTCAATCTTGATACCCCTAATCCTCTCCTGCACTTCCAATCCCTCCCCTAAGGAAGATTAAGGTAAGGATCCTAAATGAAGCCTTCTTGCCCAGCCCTTGGGCCATGGAATATGTTGGTCCCATGCCCAGAGAGCAAATTCAGCTGGCAAGGTCTAGAGTTCTCTGTTACTCCGTAATAGCCAGGGCTTGACTTCTAGGAGGATCCCTCAGAGACAGGAGTTTCTTTTAGAGCTGCCTGCTTCTAATAACAGCTGTTCAGTCTTCTATATTTGTCAAAGTGGCTTTCTGTCCCCATTACCTTACTCAAATTCTTGGACATGAGCAAACTAGGGCCTGGAGAAGTTAGGGGACTTCCTGAACAGGTTCCAGGAAGAACCAAGACACATACATTTTGGTGTGACTTTGACACTACCCTTTAGGTCATCAATATGCTTAGAATACAATTAACCATTTGTTGAGGGCCTACTATCTGCCTTGACCATACTTAGAGTCAGTTGTCATTCCCATTTTACATATGAGGAAACTAAAGTGTAAAGAATTGAAGTGACTCTCCCAAGGCCACACAGATAGAGTGTGCAGAGGCAAAACCAAATCCTTGTCTGACTCCAAAGCCCAGGCTCTTTTCCTGCAACACCATACCACCTATCTTGAAAACAATTAGCCTCGGCTTTTTTCTTTTGATAAGAAAAGGCTAAAGCCAGTCCATACTAATAAGAATTTCCAAGGTCTTTTGATTCTCAGGCCAGGACTCTTTCTCTAAACCCTCTACTGCTCATCATACAAACAAAACCAGAATCTAGTCTGGGCCACCTCCCAATCACTTGCTATTTTGTCCACCACTGACTTCCTGACCATGGCTGAAAGCTGACCCACATTGGAACATTTTTTCCATTTGCATAAGCTTCAACAACTCGTTCTTCCTCCTGCCTAGCTTTGCTAAGTCAGACTTCCTAGAGATTTCAAATCTCAGTGATTTTTTTTGTTTGTTTTTGTTTGTTTGTTTGTTTTTACTCTGCCTCTCCCTCCCCCGTTCTACTTACTCCTACTGAGTCAAGATTGGGTCTGAGGAGAGGATATCTTCTTGGGTACACTGTGGAATTCCATGGGAAACTCAAGCTGGACACTTCGGTCACCATTCCAGAAAGGCTAAAGCAGGAACTGGGAGGCAGGAGGTCTTTCCCCGCCAAAATTTAAGGTAGCTCATCAACATTCAGTGAAATCCCAGATAAAGATGGGAAGTACAAAGGAAAAGTATTTAACACAGACTGGATAGAAAGAGGGGTCCAAGGAAGGTTTCAAGGAGAGGATGAATCCTGAAGGATGGCTAGCAATTAGTCAGGCAAATGGTGGATGGTAAAATAACATGCTTAAAGGTTTGGAGACAGAGAAAAAGGCAAATTCAGAGAAGTGCATGTGTTCAGGTATGGCTGGAGTGTGTATGTGTGTGTGTGTGTGTGTGTGTGTGTGTGTGTGTGTGGTTTGAAGCTGGGAAAAAAAGCAGGAGTCAGACAACTGGGACTTGCCTGGCATCTTGGGCTAGATTTTGAACTTCATCCTAAAAACAAATAAGAGATCCTGAAGTTTTATTAAGCATAGTAAAGAGGTGGGGTGGCACTTATGATTTCATTTCCATTTTATAAAGAACTGCCCAGCCAGTTTGGCATACTGGTTAGAGTGTTGACACTCAGAACAAAGGATCAAGGGTTCGATTCCCAGTCAAGGGCATGTACCTCCGTTGCAGGTACAATCCAGCCCCAGTCAGGGCATGAGCAAGAGGCAACAAATTGATGTGTCTTTCTCATTTGGATGTTTTTCTCTCTCTCTCCTCTCCCCTCTCTCTAAAAATCAATGGGAAAAATATCCTTACTCCTTGAGTGAGGATTTAAATTAAATAAATAAATAATTTAAAAAGGCACCATTTTAGAAAGATCCTTGACTACTGGATGGATCATTGATTACAAGGGCAGGGCAGAAGTGGAATTAAAGAGACCAATTTGAGGTGCCTATGAGATTACCAAATAGACAAGAGATAATAGTTACATCATTTAAACTAAAGTTTAGGCAATGGAGGTGGGAAAAATGGATTTATTCAGGATATATTTTGACAGTAGATCTGATAGGACTTCATAAATGACTATATGTAAAAAAAGAGGTGAGGAATCAATGTTGAGTTTGAGGTGCCATTAAAACATTCAGATGAGGTCATTCCAAATGCAGATGAATACACAAATCTTGAGTTCAGGAGAGAGATCTGTGCTAGAGGTCTAGACTTAGGAGTCATTAGCATAGAGGCAGAGTGGATGAGATCACCTATGGAAAATATGGAAAGGGGGATGGGTGGAGGTGGGAGAAGGCATAGAGGGGATAAATGGTGCTGGAAAAAAATAAAAATAAATAAAAACAAAAAAGTAAATTTTGAAAATCAGTCAATCCATGAACAATTCCTCCTTCAAAAGGAGGCCCAATAAAAACATGGACTATTGTGAATGGAAAAATATACAAAATAAAAAGTCTAGATTAAACCCTCAGTGGAATAATCAGATTTATAGAGGGAGCAGAAGAACTTTTAATAGAGACATAGGAGAATCATTTCGAGGGACAGGGAAAACTGGAATGGTGTTATAGAAAACAAGGGAGAAGACAGTTCTGTGAAGGAGAGGGACAAAGTGAAATGACAAGGATATGAAAATTGGATTTTGGGATAAGGAAATCATTGGTAATCTTAGTGAAAATATTTTCAGTAGAGGGTTAATGGCAGAAGCAAGACTGCAGAGGGTTGAGCAGTGAGTGGGAAAGGGAAGAAGTAGAGACATCAATATTAAATGGCTTGTTTAAGAATTTTGGCTGCAAAGAGAATGCTGCGGGATAGGGTAATAGCTGGAAAAGGAGAGGGAGGGTGGCTCAAAAAGAGTGATAAGTATTTGAAGTGGTCCCCTGGAGATGCTCACTAGGGAAATGTAGAAGAACTTCCAAGCAGCACTGAAGGCCCAGTGGGATGCAGTCAGGATCAGGAATTGTGCCCCATTTAGCAATAAGAAAGCCAATGCCTGGAAATTACTTGCACAGGGTCACAGCTGGAAAGTTGCCGGGAGCCGGTCCATGCTTGCTGTTTCAAGGGACCTGGCATATATGGCATACTGTTCTTAATATGTTTGCTCACCTTCTTGGCACTATGTGTTTTAACCAAGGTCTCTGAGAAAGGTTGTTTCCCCAGGTAGGGATTTTCCCCTGAAGTTAGGGAGGGAATAAAACCTCTTAACTAGTGCCAGGTGGGTAATTAATCACTTTAACTACGAACAATCATGCTTAAGCTACATAATCTTTACTCCCTGGAATGGAGATAAGAAACGCCCTAACCTTTGAAATAGAGATTGATAGGATTGAATCAACTGGTATAAATATAGATGTAATAAGACAGCAAGACACAGAACTTAGAATACAGAACTAAGAGAGACAGAACCTAGGCACAGAACCTACACAGAACGTTCTCTAGAGACAGAAGAACTTCGCTGGAGAGAACATGGCAAAAGATCCTGGACAGAAACTGGCCTCAGAACCTAGAGACAGAACCTAGCGAGAGAACATGGCAAAAGATCCTGGACTGACCTGACTACAGAAATTGGCAAGAGAACCTGACTAGAACCTGGTAACTGAACCTGGCTGGAGAACCTGGACAGAACCTGGGTGGAGAACCTAGCGAGAGAACATGGCTACAGAACCTGGCTGGAGATCCTAGACAGAACTTGGCTAGAGAACCTCGCTATGATGATCATCTGAATGCCCTCTCCATGTCATTCCTTCTTCGCTGACTCCGTCCACACCTTTGGGGACCCCTGGACCTGCTGGGGTTGGACCCCAGCATATGGCGCCCGAACAGGGACCCCTAGGTAAGCGCCCCGCACTCGGGACCGATCGGACTCCACCATAGGAAGAGGGTGGATAGTCTTCGCCGACTCCGTCCACACCTTTGGGAACCCCTGGAACAGGATTCCCCTAGGTAAGCCCTCCCCCCTCCTCCATTGAGAATCCCCACATTCGGGACGGATAGGACTCCACCAGGGTGCTGCAAACCCCCCTATAGAGGATAAGTAGGGTAAGAAGGTGGATAGTACAGAACTTAGATTGAGAAGATGTGCCATACTGAGTCCAAAGAAAGAAGACTCTGTATTGATCCTTAGATTGAGAAGATGTGCCATACTGAGTCCAAAGAAAGAAGACTCTGTATTGATCTTTAGATTAAGAAGATGTGCCATACTGAGTCTAAAGAAATAAGACTCTATATTGATCTTTTAACACATATGCTTGCTAGCAGAGGAATTAAGGTTACTCCCAGTCAGACAGAACGTTTTATACAAGAAATATGTCCATGCTTTTCTGAGGAAGGAAAGGTAAATGTAAAGGCATGGGAGAAGGTAGGCCCAAGGAGCCTTATCCTTAATCCCACTGCAGCCTTTCCACCCCGGGAAAGTGCAGGATTGGCAAGCTCTCCCTGGGGTGATAGATCAGGACTCAGGTAATAGCGGAAAGTGTCAATCCTACTCTTAAAATGGATACAAGAGAGCATTTCAGGTTTTTCTTTTTAATGCCTGCTTTTAAAAAATAAAATAGGGGGAATTTGCTGGGAGCCGGTCCATGCTTGCTGTTTCAAGGGACCTGGCATATATGGCATACTGTTCTTAATATGTTTGCTCACCTTCTTGGCACTATGTGTTTTAACCAAGGTCTCTGAGAAAGGTTGTTTCCCCAGGTAAGGATTTTCCCCTGAAGTTAGGGAGGGAATAAAACCTCTTAACTAAGTGCCAGGCGGGTAATTAATCACTTTAACTATGAACAATCATGCTTAAGCTACATAATCTTTACTCCCTGGAATGGAGATAAGAAACGCCCTAACCTTTGTAATAGAGATTAATAGGATTGAATCAACTGGTATAAATACAGATGTAACAAGACAGAACTTAGAACACAGAACTTAGAATACAGAACTCAGAACACAGAACGAAGAAGACAGAACTCAGAAGAAGGAACCTACACAGACAGAAGAACTTCGCTGGAGAGAACATGGCAAAAGATCCTGCACTGAACCTGACTACAGAAATTGGCAAGAGAACCTGACTAGAACCTGGTAACTGAACCTGGCTGGAGAACCTGGACAGAACCTGGCTGGAGAATCTAGCAAGGGAACATGGCTACAGAACCTGGCTGGAGAACCTAGCAAGGGAACATGGACACAGACCCTGGCAGGAGATCCTAACCAGAACTTCGCTGGAGATCCAGACCAGAACTTGGCTGGAGATCCTGGATGGAGATCCTGGCTAGCCTGCTGATCAACTGAACGCTGTCTCCATGTGCTTCCTTCTTCGCCGACTCCATCCTCACCTATTGGGAACCCCTGGACCCGCTGGGGTTGGACCCCGGCATCTGGCGCCCGAACAGGGACCCCTAGGTAAGCGCCCCGCACTCGGGACCGATAGGACTCCACCGTAGGAAGAGGGTGGATAGTCTTTGCCCCACAATCGGGACGGATCGGACTCCACCATAGGAAGAGGATGGATAGTCTTCGCCGACTCCGTCCACACCTTTGGGAACCCCAGGAACAGGATTCCCCTAGGTAAGCCCTCCCCCCCCCCCATTGAGAACCCCACACTCAGGACGGATAGGACTCCACCAGGGTGCTGCAAACCCCCCTACAGAGGATAAGTAGGGTAAGAAGGTGGATAGTACAGAACTTAGATTGAGAAGATGTGCCATACTGAGTCCAAAGAAAGAAGACTCTGTATTGACCTTACATTAAGAAGATGTGCCATACTGAGTCTAAAGAAAAAAGACTCCGTATTGATCTTTTAACACATATGCTTGCTAGCAGAGGAGTTAAGGTTACTCCCAGTCAGATGGAACATTTTATACAAGAAATACGTCCATGCTTTTCTGAGGAAGGAAAGGTGCCGGAAAGGTAAATGTAGAGGCATGGGAGAAGGTAGGCCCAAGGAGCCTTATCCTTAACCCCACTGCAGCCTTTCCACCCCGGGAAAGTGCAGGATTGGCAAGCTCTCCCTGGGGTGATAGATCAGGACTCAGGTAATAGCGGAAAGCGCCGATCCTACTCTTAAAATGGATACAAGAGAGCATTTCGGGTTTTTCTTTTTAATGCCTGCTTTTAAAAAATAAAATAGGGGGAATTTGCTGGGAGCCGGTCCATGCTTGCTGTTTCAAGGGACCTGGCATATATGGCATACTGTTCTTAATATGTTTGCTCACCTTCTTGGCACTATGTGTTTTAACCAAGGTCTCTGAGAAAGGTTGTTTCCCCAGGTAAGGATTTTCCCCTGAAGTTAGGGAGGGAATAAAACCTCTTAACTAAGTGCCAGGCGGGTAATTAATCACTTTAACTATGAACAATCATGCTTAAGCTACATAATCTTTACTCCCTGGAATGGAGATAAGAAACGCCCTAACCTTTGTAATAGAGATTAATAGGATTGAATCAACTGGTATAAATACAGATGTAACAAGACAGAACTTAGAACACAGAACTTAGAATACAGAACTCAGAACACAGAACGAAGAAGACAGAACTCAGAAGAAGGAACCTACACAGACAGAAGAACTTCGCTGGAGAGAACATGGCAAAAGATCCTGCACTGAACCTGACTACAGAAATTGGCAAGAGAACCTGACTAGAACCTGGTAACTGAACCTGGCTGGAGAACCTGGACAGAACCTGGCTGGAGAATCTAGCAAGGGAACATGGCTACAGAACCTGGCTGGAGAACCTAGCAAGGGAACATGGACACAGACCCTGGCAGGAGATCCTAACCAGAACTTCGCTGGAGATCCAGACCAGAACTTGGCTGGAGATCCTGGATGGAGATCCTGGCTAGCCTGCTGATCAACTGAACGCTGTCTCCATGTGCTTCCTTCTTCGCCGACTCCATCCTCACCTATTGGGAACCCCTGGACCCGCTGGGGTTGGACCCCGGCATCTGGCGCCCGAACAGGGACCCCTAGGTAAGCGCCCCGCACTCGGGACCGATAGGACTCCACCGTAGGAAGAGGGTGGATAGTCTTTGCCCCACAATCGGGACGGATCGGACTCCACCATAGGAAGAGGATGGATAGTCTTCGCCGACTCCGTCCACACCTTTGGGAACCCCAGGAACAGGATTCCCCTAGGTAAGCCCTCCCCCCCCCCATTGAGAACCCCACACTCAGGACGGATAGGACTCCACCAGGGTGCTGCAAACCCCCCTACAGAGGATAAGTAGGGTAAGAAGGTGGATAGTACAGAACTTAGATTGAGAAGATGTGCCATACTGAGTCCAAAGAAAGAAGACTCTGTATTGACCTTTACATTAAGAAGATGTGCCATACTGAGTCTAAAGAAAAAAGACTCCGTATTGATCTTTTAACACATATGCTTGCTAGCAGAGGAGTTAAGGTTACTCCCAGTCAGATGGAACATTTTATACAAGAAATACGTCCATGCTTTTCTGAGGAAGGAAAGGTGCCGGAAAGGTAAATGTAGAGGCATGGGAGAAGGTAGGCCCAAGGAGCCTTATCCTTAACCCCACTGCAGCCTTTCCACCCCGGGAAAGTGCAGGATTGGCAAGCTCTCCCTGGGGTGATAGATCAGGACTCAGGTAATAGCGGAAAGCGCCAATCCTACTCTTAAAATGGATACAAGAGAGCATTTCGGGTTTTTCTTTTTAATGCCTGCTTTTAAAAAATAAAATAGGGGGAATTTGCTGGGAGCCGGTCCATGCTTGCTGTTTCAAGGGACCTGGCATATATGGCATACTGTTCTTAATATGTTTGCTCACCTTCTTGGCACTATGTGTTTTAACCAAGGTCTCTGAGAAAGGTTGTTTCCCCAGGTAAGGATTTTCCCCTGAAGTTAGGGAGGGAATAAAACCTCTTAACTAAGTGCCAGGCGGGTAATTAATCACTTTAACTATGAACAATCATGCTTAAGCTACATAATCTTTACTCCCTGGAATGGAGATAAGAAACGCCCTAACCTTTGTAATAGAGATTAATAGGATTGAATCAACTGGTATAAATACAGATGTAATAAGACAGCAAGAGACAGAACTTAGAACACAGAACTTAGAATACAGAGCTTAGAACACAGAACTAAGAAGACAGAACCTACACAGAACCTACAGACAGAAGAACTTCGCTGGAGAGAACATGGCAAAAGATCCTGGACTGAACCTGACTACAGAAATTGGCAAGAGAACCTGACTAGAACCTGGTGACTGAACCTGGCTGGAGAACCTGGAGAACCTAGCAAGAGAACATGGACTCAGAACTTGGCTGGAGATCCTGAACCAGAACTTCGCTGGAGATCCAGACCAGAACTTGGCTGGAGATCCTGGCTAGAGATCCTGGCTAGGCTGCTGATCAACTGAACGCTGTCTCCGTGTCCTTCCTTCTTCGCCGACTCCGTCCACACCTTTGGGGACCCCTGGACCTGCTGGGGTTGGACTCCGGCAGAAAGTGACAGAGCTGAGATCCAAGCTAGATTTCCCTTCCTACCTCCTATCAAATGTTTATTGGTCCCTGCTCTCCACTGCTTTGCATCAACATTGGCATTGTCATATCCATCTTGGAGGAAGGAATACTATTGACTATCAACCATATGCCCAATACAGCAGAGGCACAACAGAAGTTTAATATATGATTTCCTCCCTCAAATTGTTTAGAGGTTGGTTGAGGAGATAAGATATTCAATAAATGCGTATACATATAAAATGGTGAAACTTTGTTTTTCTCTGTCTCTTTTTTTCTCTATCTCTCTCTTTGTCACCACTCTGGGTGTTCAAATGCACTGTGTAAGGCACTAGAGATACAGAAATGAATAAGATACGGTCCTTGACTTTAAATGGTTTACAGACTAGTGGGGAAGAATAAGGATTTCTATAGTTTCCTCGTCTGTACAACGGGGATTTGGGTACCACAAAGCATTATTGTGGTATTAAATGAGTTAACATTTGTGAAGTGCTTATAATGGTCACATAGGAAACACTATATAAGTGTTACTGTTCTTATTATTATTACTATGGTGGAGGTAAGTAAACACAAGATATTGCAAGAACATAGAGGAGGGGCACTTGAACCTGGCTAAAGTAAGAGATATCTGAGCTGAGTCCTAAAGCATGAGAAGGCACTGAACAGAGGGAGAAGAATGCCAGGCATTCTGCATAGAAGGAACAGTCAATGCTCAGGTTTGTAAGCAAAAGATAACACGATCTGATTAAGGAACTGAAAGTACTTTAGTTTAGTCAAAGCATAAAGTATGAGGAGGGAAACGACAAGAGATGAAGCTTGAGAGGTCATAGGATACAAACAAGTTTGGACTTTATTCTTTAGCTGGTGGGAGCCACTGGAATGTTTTATGTAGAGTAGTGACTTGATCAGATTAATATGTTGAAAGCTCACCTTAGCAACAGCATGGAGAATGAATTGGAGGAGGCAAGATTAGAAGTAAGACCAGTTAGGAAGTCATTATTATAGTCCAGAGGAAAAAGGATGAAGCAGCTCTGAACTAGGGAAGTAGCAGTGGGGATGGAGAGATGGGAGCTATGGATTTGAGGTATAGTCATGAGGTAGAATTGGTGAGACAGTAACCACGGAGAATGAGGGATAAATGTAAGAGAGGTATCAAGAATCACTCCCAGGATTTTGATCTGATAGAGATATCACTGTGTCATTCAGGAACCCAGGGAAGACCTGCTTGTGGAGGGGTGCAATGGGAGAAGTGACTACCATATTTTTCCATGTATAAGAAGCTATTTTTTTCTAAAATAGTTAGACTGAAAATCGAGGGGCATCTTATACATGGAAGTCAGCGGAGGAGGGAGCCATGTGGGTGCATAGCTGCCCATACCTTGTCAAACAGGTTTCCTCCAATCATGAGCCTTATTGTTACTGATGTCAGCTGATGCCATAATTGTAGGTGGAGGTGGAGAGTATGCAGATGCAACAGGGACCAGAGCATTCTGGACCCGCAAAGATGTCCAAAAATAAAATATATATATATATATAAATACTAATAAGCAATTGTCTTACTCTGCAAAATTCAAACTGTAATCAGCTATGCAAAAGAGCATGGAAACAGAGCTGCAGAGAGACAACTTGGACCTCCTCCCACTGAGTGCATGATCAGACAGTGGGGAAAACAGGGAGAACAACTCCTTAAGATGCCAAAAAAGAAGACCTTAAGAGGAAAACCAGCAAAATGTTTAAAATATTGATTTCTTAATTTTGGGTTGGAAAAGTGAGAGGCGTCTTATACATGGGGGCATCTTATACACAGAAAAGTACGATATTTCTCACTTAAGCACATTGAATTTGAGGTGCCTATGAGATTTTCAAGTGATTTTAAATAGGTAATTGCTTTGGCAGCCTTGAAGCTCAGGAGAAAGGTTTATGCTGGAAATACAGATCTGGGAATGCCAGTGGATGGGTGTGAGATTAATTCATGAGAGTGCATAGGTGTACTCAGGGATAGAGTGTTAATTGAGAAAAAGGATGGACTTTTGAGGAAAACTTGCATTTAAGAGATGGGTAAGGTAAGAGAAATTTTGAGGAATGCTAAAATGAAATAGCCAGATTATGCTGGGTTGGAAAGTTAATGGGTTGGAGGATCTTGTAGAAGATGGGAGGAAGGATGTGCCCTTTACCCTTAGTGTCTTGAACCTTGGCAAGATTAGGGGCTCCTTCAACACTGCAAAATCCTGGACAGCTCTGAGATTCCAAAGGATTGGCTTATATGTTTTCCCCTTACAAAGTTCTCTGTTTGGCTTCCCTTTCCTCTGTTCACCCTAACAGAGAGCCCAAGGAATTTCAGGGCTCCATCCAGGCCCTGGAACAACCTTTGCTCCAGAGTCCTCCCACATCATTTGAGAGGTCTAGGGGCTGATGTGGCCATCTATTAGGAAAGCAGATGGAAAATATCTGGTTGTATTATATATGCAGGCCTTAGGCTATCCTGTGGCGGGGGATTTGGGCAGGTCCTAGAGAACCTGAACTCTCAAAGTATAGACAAAAGACTTTGTTGCCTGCCCCAACCTGCCATGGAGTAGATTTTCACCACGGGCAGGATGACCCAGAGCTAAACCACTGCTTTCTAGGCCCTTGAAGATTCAAAAGGCCTCTAATAACTTGGAGTCCAAGGCTATATCTTAGGACCTGTTATTCCTGGTCCAGTCTCCTGGAGTTTGGCCTCAGTCTGCAATTGAGGGGCCCTGTGTCACTGTTGCTGGGCAATGTGTTAAACAGAAGGCCTTGGAGACAGAACCACGCCAGCCAACAGCCTAACGTGGAGTTAACACAGCCACCACAACTGCCACTGCCATCATCACCTTCTCGAAAGTGGCCACCTGTCTGGCCCCTAATTCTGTCTGGCTGCCAACCTAAGGCATGTGCCTACGCAGGAGGTGATGACATTTTGGCTCCACTTTCAGTTTTTTTTTTTTCCTTTCTCGTGTGTTATTTCTAAAGATAACAAAGTTCAAAAGGCACCCGGTATTTTCTGGTTTCTCATAAGCTTCTGGTCAATATTTAATCTGGTTTATGGATTTTTTTTAGGTCTTCTAGCTGCCTTCTTGAGCCTGATTGTGGCCACCCACAGACACTTGTAAGGAGAAGAGAAGTCAGCATAGCAGAGACTCTCTGAAATTAGGAAATAGAGGCTGGGATCCAAGGAGCAAGAGCTGCAGCCAGAACACAAGAAGGCAAGCCCTGAAGACACTTCTATTGAGAGGTCTGCCATGGCCTCTCTTGGCATCCAACTTATAGGCTATATCCTGGGCCTTCTGGGACTGTTAGGCACCCTGGTGGCCATGCTGCTCCCCAGCTGGCGAACAAGTTCTTATGTCGGTGCTAGCATTGTGACGGCAGTCGGCTTCTCCAAGGGCCTCTGGATGGAGTGTGCCACACACAGCACAGGCATCACCCAGTGTGACATCTACAGCACTCTTCTAGGCCTGCCCCCTGACATCCAGGCTGCCCAGGCCATGATGGTGACGTCCAGTGCAATCTCCTCGTTGGCCTGCATTATCTCTGTGGTGGGCATGAGATGCACAGTCTTCTGCCAGGATTCCCGAGCCAAGGACAGAGTGGCGATAGTGGGTGGAGTCTTCTTCATCCTTGGCGGCCTCCTGAGCTTCATCCCTGTTGCTTGGAATCTTCATGGGATTTTGCGGGACTTCTACTCCCCACTGGTGCCTGACAGCATGAAATTTGAAATCGGAGAGGCCCTTTACTTGGGCATTATTTCCTCCCTGTTCTCCCTGGTAGCTGGAGTCATCCTCTCCTTTTCCTGCTCACCCCAGGGAAATCGCCCCAACTACTATGATGCCTACCGGGCCCAGCCCCTCACCACTAGGAGCTCTCCAACATCTGGTCAACCGCCCAAAGTCAAGAATGAGTTTAACTCCTACAGCCTGACAGGGTATGTGTGAAGAACCAGGGGCTAGAGCTGGGGGTGGTGGTGGCTGGGTCTGTAAAAATCAGTGGACAGCCCCCCCACAGGGCCACAGGTGAGAGACATTGCTGCTGGATCATGTCAGAAGGTGGTGCTGAGGATAGACTGACTTTGGCCATGGGACCAAGAGAATGCAAAATGAATGCTGGTGTGACAGTGTCCGGGTTGAACTGTCAATATGCTTACCAAGCCAGTCTTTCGGTTTCCTTCATCTTAGTTCCCAACCCTACACCCTGAATCCCCCAACTCTCAACTCCAAATCCACCCCCTACTCTAGGCCAGACTCCACAGATCCAATCGGCCTTTTGGTTTACCTGGCAATCCATTCATAAACCCACTGATCATATCCCACGGACTGACCCTCTGGCTGAGGTTGACTCTCAGCTCATTGCTGGGGGTTGAGGAAAGAAAGAGTGGTGGCTTTTATGAAGATGGTTCAAATCCTCCTCCTCAAGCTTCCCTCCAAATAAACTGACTGGCCACTAATGGGTCCTGGAGAGTCCATCCCACTCTTGTTATGACTCTACAGAGTTCAGACTGATTTGTGCATGAACAGAAATAGAGCCATCACACTGTACAGAGGGAACAGAGAACAACTGGATGCAGGATGACAGGGAAGGAAGGTAGCTGAGGACCCAAAAGACCAGAGCTACTGCCCAGAGAAATTCCAGAATTCCCTCACACTTGTGGGTTAGGGATCTAGCCCACAGCTAGAGGAAAACAAGGAAAGAAGATATGACGTAAACTCCACTCCAGGCAGCAGCAGACTCTTACTCCATTGAGGAACTGCCTCAGAAGCTGCAGCTCCAACTTTCACTGAAGTTTCTGCCTCCCTCTGAGGCACCTGACCTGGCCTCCTGCTAAATAACAAGGCTAAGGGCCCCACACAATGGTTTCCTTAGAAATGGGAAACTAATTTTTCTAGAGCTGGCCCTTGACTGGAAGATGAGAGTGTGGGAGCTGTGGGGGACTGTGAAAGATATCTTTCCTTGACACCGGTGCCCAAGAAAGAATAAGAACTTTGATATCTAAGAAGTTAAGTGGACATGTGTGCTTCTCCAGTAGATGGGCCAGAGAGAGTCAGCCTCCCAGAGAGTCTTCAAACCTAATAGAAAATCAGCCCAAAGGCTGAGATCAGACCCTCAGGGGTCTAACCATAGAACACACTACAGAGACTGAAAGACCACAGCACAAGGTGGGCCTCATGCTGTCGTTCATATTGCCCCAGCATTCTTTACCAGATAGTCCTGAGCTTCCAGAATGCATCCAAGGGCTTCAGCGTAGAATAATCAGGCCCAAGGTGTTATGACCCTCATCTGAGTGATAGCTGAGCTGCTGCCTGGGATTTTAGGTGAGGTGAGAAAGTACAGAATAGTTCCCAAGCAGACAGTTTCAGCTCCAATACCTGAAAATGCTCCATTTCCCCGGGGGTAGGGGTGGAGGTGTGAGTCATAAACCAAAGGCATTTTTACTCACAACTTCTGAAGAACCCCAGCACACCTCCCCAAACCTCAGTGCCAGCAGAAAGGGCCCAGTCATTGTATCTAGCATGCCTTGCATGTTTTCCACTTCCTTGCTTATGTTGAAGCTGTTCTTCCAAACTGGAAAGCCCTATCCCTTTTGCCAAGTTTTCCTCATGCTTGAACAACTTGCTCAGCACCATCTCCTTCACTGAGCCTCTTTTGACCACTCCGTCCCTTTCTTCCCCTCCTTCAATGTACAATTCACTTCTTTGATGCTTATCATTCATAATTTTGATGCATAGTTATATTTTTATGTTTGTATATCTGATTTCACAAGTACATTGTAAACTTTTGGAGGGTAGGGGCCATATCTTAGACATCTATGTATCCTCCAGACTTACAAATAAAGACTATCTGTAAGAGTGCTTGGCAAATAGTAGATGATCAATAAACATTTGTTGATTGAATAACTGTTTTATTCTTTCAAAGTGGTCCATACAGGGCAGGTGTGATGGAGAGAATTGGGCTAAGGGGAGGGTAAGATGGAAACTGGCCTTTATTCCCTCTGGCTGGATAGAAAAATTCTAGACTTTTATGAAGATACTATGAAAGTAAAACCCCTCCTCCCCAGGAAAACTTTAAACTTTTCATCTTGCCCAGGGCTCCTCCTTTTCACAATAATTGTTTCATTTAAGTTATTTATTGCTATGTGTTTATTCTTTTCATTCTCTGAGTAACCATTGTGAGGAAAGTGAAATAGATCTGATAATCTCCATTTGCCAGATGGGGAAACTAAGGTCCACATAAGTAAAGAAATTTTCCTAGGGTTACACAGATGGTTTTAGTGCCCCCGTCTAATGACTCCCAAAATAGGACTCTGCTGATTCAATAATGTTCACAGCCAATAGGAAGAGCCTGATAGTGGTCCCCAAGCTGCCTGAGGAAAATAACTTATGGCCAGCAAGGTAACATTGGGAACACATAGGCTCTCCTGGTCTCCTCTGAGGGGGATCTGGGAGAGCAGGACAAATTCACTGAGTATACCAGCTGGCCAACCTGGGCTTGGCTAACTGTCCCATCAGAGGAAATGCCAAGCTTATATTTGAATAAGTCACAACATCTCAGTTCCAATTACCCTAACTCTGGAGGTATAGGATTTTGGGAGGCCAACAATTTGGCTTTGTTTCAACTTCTTTTGGAATTAACAAAGCCTAACTAATGAAGATGTTAACTATGGCAACACTGACCATATGGGGCCCTACAAGATTGAGCTTACCCAGCCCCTGGATCTAGTGGGCCTCAGTACACAGGAACCTGTTATAACGGGCACTACTATCATTACACTCCTGAAGTGAGCCTTCTTTGGTGCAGAGGCTAGGACTCCAGCATCCAAGCCCAGTTAGAAGGAATGGCAGCAGGCAGGAATAAAGGTGGAGAGAGAGGGCTTGATGAACAGAAGTTTAATAAGAAGTAATGTCTCTGGTCTGGAACCGGGAACCCAAGTACTCTCAACTGGGGCCACTGAAGGTTAGAAAATGGGTTGTCTTGCTGACTCTGCTATGCTGAATGGACACCAGTTTGGTATGGGCTCCAATGCCCCACCACCTGGCAACCAAAACACTTTCAGATCCATCAATTTATTACATGCTCTAAATAACCCAATGAAATGGATCTTCTGCAGGAAATAAAATGGAGGCTGAGAGAGGTAATTTCCCTAAAGTCATAGAGTGTCAGAGTCTGAACATAAGCTTGGAAACCCTTCCCACAGGGTCTGTGATTATGATAAGAATACCTGTTGCTCTTTAGATTCCTGCCCCTGTCTGCTACTGTAATCTAAGGGCCTTTGAGGAAAACAGGGCACAGACCTTCCCTTCATCTTAAGATAAGGCTGACCTGGAGGTTCTTCCCCCCCGCCCTTTTTTTTTTTTTAATAAGAATTTACTTGAGCTAAACTGATGACATATGCAGGGAACAAAATCTCAAGTGTTCTTCCTGCTCCTTTTAATTTGGGAAGATTCTATGGAAGGAGTTAGAAATTCATCCTCAACTAGGGAAAGCAGACAAGAGCCAACAAAGAGCAACTGGTTAAGCAAGAAAAGCCTTGATCTAACTAATTTCCTAGAAATCCCTTTGAGTCTGGGTCCATGTGGAATAGCTTTCAGTTAACCTCATTGCCTTCCACCATAAAGTAATTTAGATTAGCCATAGACCAAGGGGTTAGTGAAGGCTGTTGTGTTTATGCTTCAGACTCATGACTCTGACCCTTGCACAAGGAGAGATGTTTCTGCCCTCCCTCATTCCTCTGATAATATGGTGACTCATGCCACCCCCCTGGGGTCCTGGGGTCCCACTGCTACGTGATCACTAATGGGGGAGTGGAAGCTAAAACTGGCTTCTTGGTGGGAAGGCAATTTTCAACTTTCTGTGAGACCTTTACCCAGTCAGTTAAACAACCATTCAGCCAACTCTCTAGCCATCCAGCCCACACCAACTGCACTCCTAGTCTGTGTCAGGCAATGTCTGCTTTGAGGACCACAAAGGTGAATAAGGAAAGATAAGTCATGCACACCAAAGTATGGTTGAAGGCACAATATAGTCTGTCCTGTGAGAAGGGAAAATTGCCATAAATTGGGATGTCAGGGGCTAGTTTAAAAAGGTATGTAAGTCCCCTCAAGTCCCAATTAATATGAAAGGAGGCTCTGGCACTACTTGAGCTTCTGGGGGAAGAATGATGAAAAGAAACTGCTTCTCTAGCTGAAGGCCCATAGGAAATAGACAAATAGGGTGGAGTGCAGTGCTAAGGAAGAAACAGGGGGACACTACTCAGCTAACCCAGAACACCTTTTTTAAAAAGTTTTTTAAAATATATTTTATTGATTTTTTACAGAGAGGAAGGGAGAGGGATAGAGAGTTAGAAACATCGATCAGCTGCCTCCTGCACACTCCCTACTGGGTATGTGCCCGCAACCAAGGTACATGCCCTTGACCGGAATCGAACCTGGGACCCTTGAGTCTGCAGCCCAACGCTCTATCCACTGAGCCAAACCGGTTAGGGCGACCCAGAACACCTTTGAGTTTACCTCACAAGAACCCCAAACAGCTCTAATGCAGATAGTGACTCTGGGGCTCAGCCTCTTCTCCCTCAGTTCCTTCTCTTGAGAAGGTCTATGGTATTGCTGGGGGCAGCAGAGATAGTGACCACCCAAGTAACCTGAGACCTTTTGGCTCTGGACCAGAGGAGAAACACAGGTGTGGGAAAAGGGGCACAGTTGTAAAGGAAGGCAAATGAGGCCTTGCAGAGTCAACAGTTTCTTCTCATTCAGCCCAGGGCCATGGACAGGTCATTTTTTCATGCCTTCAGCTGCCCACTGGGACATAGAGGCCCCAGGCTGGGAAGTGCCTGTGCTCCTCCTCAGCTGGCTGAAGCCTGGCCTTCACCCAGCCTGGTCTCCTTTCCCAGGCGGCTCTTAACTTTGATGAGAAATTCTGTTATCTTAATAGGAGTTGGGGGGGAAGACTCAAACAGGAAGTCCAGCAAATTATCTCTCTCTTTTTCCCCGGAAGTGGTGGCTTGCTGCGTGCTATGAGGTGATCACTGATAAAATATTAACAGGCTATTATCAGGTACAGCAGCAATACAGAAGCTATAATCTGATCACCCCCCTCCACCTCACACAACCTACCAGTTTCCTGGAAATTGCAGCTCAAGAATTCCTCCTTAACTCTTGCCTACAGGTTTCTGCTCTGGGCCTAATTTCTCCACGACTTCACAAAGCAGAAAATCACTGTACAAAGGCAAATCATCAGGTCCTATTTTCCTGTCATCCGTGAATTCCCATGGCACCCTTACCACTTCACAAATCCCTTCCTTGGAGGGCTTTGAAGAACTTTCTCTTTGCAAACATAGCCTTGTGAAGACCACACTGAGAAAACTCACATGCCTTCAAACAGATATTAGAAAGTATAATGAGATATGGAATTAGATGCCAAATGAGTATAAGCATTGTGGCAGGCAATGATGCATTTCAGTGGTAACTTCTTTTCTCCAATAGCACTTTCTTTTTGTTTTCTTTTTAAAATATATTTTTATTGATTTTTTACAGAGAGGAAAGGAGAGGGATAGAGAGTTAGAAACATTGATGAGAGAGAAACATCGATCAGCTCCCTCTTGCATGCCCCCTACTGGGGATCAAGCTTGCAACCAAGGTACATATCCTCGACTGGAATCAACCTGGGACCTTTCAGTCCACGGTCCGACACTCTATCCACTGAGCCAAACTGGTCAGGGCTTCAATAGCACTTTCATAGTCTGTGATATTTGACAAAGTTCTGTTGGGTTACTCAGGAGAAAAACCAATCACACCAAAAGTATAAAGAGAAGATGTTCCTTGAAGTCTTTCACTTGAATTTATTTCTGAAATTACCCAATGGGATGCAAGCGAGTGGATCAGCATCTCCCACAAAGGATATCTGATGAAATTGTGAAGACCTTATCCCTTGGGTTAAAGACACTAAATGCCTTGGTTAAAAAACAAGCATTCTAATATATAAAAAGCCAGGGACCGTCACAACCAAAACAACTGGACAGATGACCAAATAGCAGGCTGCATGAGCGACAAGGCCGTCAGGGGGGTTAATGAGGGACGACCAAACGACTGAACAGCAGGCTGTGTGGGGGGGACCAGGCCATCGGGGGGGGGCGGCAGTTAGGGGTGACCAGGCTGGCGGGGGGAGGGGGGGCAGTAAGGGGCAATCAGTCAGGCAGGCAGGTGAGCAGTTAGGAGCCAGCTGTCCCAAATTGTGAGAGTGATATCCGACTGCTGGTTTAGGCCTGATGCTCAGGATTGGGCCTAAACTGGTAGTTGGACATCCCCTGAGGGGTCCCGGATTGGAGAGGGTGCAGGCTGGGCTGAGGGGACTGCCCCCTTGTGCATGAGTTTTGTGCACAGGGCCTCTAGTCCTATATAATAAAAATTGTCCCCTTGACTGGGAGTTCAACTTGGAGTTCAACCACTCACTAAGACGTGCACTGACTACCAGGGCGCAGCGTGGAACATGGCAGGCATTGCGATGTGGCACTGGCAGCAGGTGGCAATGGAGGTGCTGCCAGCCCTGATAGGCCCCAATGAGAGCAGGACCATGGCGGGATGGTGGAGCAGGTGAGCAGGCGGCACCAGGCCAAGGTAGGAGTGAGCAGGGACCTGATCGCCTCGCTGATTGCCCTGCAGACGGCAACCAGCAGTGGCAGTAGGAGGGTGGGGTCACCACCTGGCCCCCAGGTGATGAGGGAGCCAGGCAGAGTGCCCAGCTCTGACCAATCACCCTATTGACAGCAATCAGCGGCCAGCAGGCTCTGATCACCCGATTGGGGCCAGGCCCTTGGCTGGGATGGGGAATTGGGGGTGGGTGGCAGTGACCAACCTCCCATGGCACCCAGGCAGGGGGCTGTGACCTCTCACCAGCTACCTGTGGGTGGAGGTGATGGGGACGGAGATGCAGTGAGAATGGAGGGTGTCTGCCTGCCAAGCTTGCTCTGACTCCCCCTGCTACCCTCCCCTAGGATGCCAGGGCTCATGCACTGGGGAAGTCCCCATGCTCAGGTGCTGGATGCCCATGAGGACCCTGTCCTGCACCCAAATGGCCTCTTCTGGTTGAGCCAGGCCACAGCCACCAGGACCGCAGGAGCCGGTTGGGTCCCCATGGGTTCGCACAGGAGCTGGTTTGCAAGGCTGGCCAGGAGAGAGTGCGCTGCCTGCTTGGCTTCTGTGTGGCACCGCTGGGTGGCCCAGAGGCCCACGCTGCATCCCGGCCCCGCAGCATCCGGCCTGCGCTCACCGTATCTCCACATGGGGAATCTGGCACCGTGACTCAGGCAGAGCGGGTGTGCGAGGGCTAGGGGCCCATGTGCTGCCCGGGGCCCAGAGGTCAGCTGGGACCTGCCCTTCCATGCCAGACGCTCACACTTCAATCACTGGCCAGGCCTAGAGACCGCACCCGTGCATGAATTTTGTGCACCAGGCCTCTAGTATTTTATGGAAAGAGAAATTAATTTAGCCAAAGATTAGCCATTAACCCCAGAATTTGTACTAGTTTCTTGGTTTAGCCCTAAAAGGAGCCAGAACGAGAAGATGAGACCAATGAGTTTAAGATGTAGAACATTAATTCAGAGACAATGGATACTACAATTTGGGGGAGCAGGGACTTCTCTGAGTAACACATGTACCCTTCAACTAAATGATTCAACATCTTTAGGAATGGAAACAAAGTAAAAATCAAGAAATACACAGACAAGTTGAGAAAAGTGGTTCCATCTTCCTAGGTAATTTCAGAGGCAGCTCATGTGGTTAATTTTACTCATCTGTGTGTAATTATAAACCAGTATGTTCTCAAGTGTCATTCCCCAACTCAGCACTCTTGGGGTGGGGGTGGTGGGGAACAGTAGTGGTACAAAGGAGCCAGTGAGAACACCAGAAGGCAGAGGCCAACAAGTCCAAGACCTCCTGGAGTGTAAGAATAGGGTCTTGATGGTTGTTTTGATATCAGGAAAGCTGCCAAGTGACAGCCCTGAGTGAAAAACCCAGTCAAGAGGAAATGAATTTCTATGTTGTTTGGAGGGATATTCATTACATAAGTGAACAATTTCCTGATCATGAGGGAAGTTAAACATTGTGTGGGATTTTAGAACTTTCCTCCTTGGAAATTGTTATTAGTATAGGCTGGCTTTAGCATTTCTTATCAAAAGGAAGAAACTGACACTAATCATTTTCAAGATAGGCAGTATAGTGTGGCAGGAAAAGAAACTGGTCTCTGGCCAGGCTGCTATGGATCAGTGGTTGAGCATTGTCCCATGCTCCAGGAAGTCACTGGTTCGATTCCCAGTCAGGGCACATGTCTGGGTTATGGGTTTGATCCCCAGTAGGGGGAGTGCATGAGGCAACCAATCAGTGTTTACATATCATCAATGTTTCTATCTCTCCCTCTTCATTCTCCTCTCTAAAATAAATAAAAACATATTTTAAAAAAAGAAACGGGGATTTGAAGTCAAACAAGGATTTGGCTTTGCCTCTGCACCCTCTAGCTATGTGACTTTGGGAGAGTCCCTTCAATTCTTTACACTTTAGTTTCCTCGTGTGTAAAATGAGAATGACACTTGCTTCTCAGTGTGGTCACGGCAGATAGTAAGTCCTCAACAAATGGTTAACTGTATTCTAAGCTTATTGATGACCTAAAAGGTAGTGTCAAAGTCACACCAAAATGTGTGTGTCTTTGGAGAATGGGGGCAGATGACAAGGTATATTTTATAGCACAGATCTGAATCTACATAAGCACGGGGATATTCCTTCCCAGGCCAAAATTTCTCAATATTATTCCCAAAGTCTGAATACTTTGAAGACCTTAAATAGGCTTCTGTTCATCAGATTCCATTAACAGAAGCCAGGGGGAAAGCCGACTCCAGAAGTTGGAAAGGGATGGTCATGGCTCTTTGACCTTCATCCAGATCTGTGAAAATCTGAGGTGATAAAGAACCATGATCAATCAGGTCCCACTGTAGTAAACCCTCAATTTTGTGGACCTTGATTTAATGGACTTTGGGTTTAACAGACAAAATTTCCAGTCTATATGTCATATGTGAAAATTAACACCCTGTTAATTTTAAAATGCTTTTAACCAAGATTTGCTTATAATTAAGTTAACAGGCTATTTTTTTGTTGTTGTTATTATTTCACTGTTTTTTATTCTTGTTGTTGTTAATCCTCATCTGAGGATATTTTTCCATTGATTTCTAGAGAGAGTGGAAGGAGGGAGGGAGGGAGAGGGAGAAGAAGAGAGAGAAACATCAATGTGCAACATATTGATTGGCTGCCTCCAACACAAGCCTCCACCAGGCAAGGGATGGAACCTGCAACCATGGTACGTGCCCTTGACCGGGAATCAAACACAAGACCCTTCTGTGCATGGGCTGACACTCTAATCACTGAGAAACACCAGCCAGGGCTAATTTGCTGTTATTTTTTCCACTGTTATTTTTAACAAATTTTAGCGAATAGCCATATGCTGGAAAAAACACTGTAGAATTTAACTGACATAAGCATCCTATCTAATACAGAGGGACTATGGAAATTGACCACCACGCCATCACAAAGATGGTGGCACCCACAATGGAGGCGAAGTTTCTGTAACACAAGATGGCTGCACCCACAGCGGAGGCTGAGTTCCCTTAAAGAGCCTTAATGAGTAATCAGCTGGGACCTGAGGCTGTGCCCCCCCCCCACCCAGTGGGACTTGACGGGGGCCTCAGGCCGTGCCCCACACCCTGGCACCGGGCCAGGGGACCTGAAGCCGCCCCCCCCCCCACCCAGCAGGGCTTGATGGGGGACCTCAAGGTGAACTCCCCTCACCCTGGTGCTGGGCTGGGGTACCTCAGGCTGCTCCCCATGCCCTGGGCCGGGGGACTTCAGGCTGTGTCCCCTACACCAGCGCCAGGAGACCTGAGGCTGCGCCCCCAGCCGGCACTGGGCTGGGGAACCTGAGGCTGCACCCCCCTCCCAGCGGGGCTTGACGGGGTACCTGAGGCTGTGCCCCCACCAGTCAGGGCTTTACGGGGGCCTTGAGGCTGCGCCCCCCACCCGGTGGGGCTTGGTGGGGGACCTCAAGGAGCGCTTCCTGCCCTGGCCCAGGCTAGGGGACTTGAGGCTGTGCCCCCCACCCTGCAGAGCTTGATGGGGGCTCTGAGGCTGTGCCCCTCACCCGGCAGGGCTTGACAGGGGATCTGAGGCTGCACCCCCCACCTGGCACCAGGCCAGAGGACCTGAGGCTGCACCCCCTAACAGGCAGGGCATGACAAGCGTGGGGCCAGCTGGGTCTGGATCTCACCAAATGGGTCTGGGTCTTGTGCGATTTTGAGGCTCCATGGGTGTGCGGGGACTTGACTCTGGGTCCCGCAGCATGCCCCAGACTCTGACAGGAGGAAGATTTTCATATACATTTTACTAATTTTCTTTCATCTCTGACACTTCTATTATAAAGGGCAAATAGCAATATTAAAATATTTCCTCTAATTAATCTCCTTTTAATGTGCATGAATTTTGTGCACCAGGCCACTAGTTACATATATACAACTATAGTCTACATACTTAAATCCAAGAGTCACCACTCTTAAACAATGTTTGGGGAATGATTATCACATGATCACACCCCATTGCATGCTGGTTGTCTCATGGTGTGATTTCATGTAGCAATTTTAAAGCCTGCCTGCCAAAGTTTGCTAAGCTGCACCCCAGCCATGTGCATTTGTTTATTCGGGGTGACTGGTGAATATAATCATTTACTAGACCTCTTCAGTATAAACTTAAAATTATAGTAATACATATAGAAAACTTTTCTGTGAAAGAAAACTTTTCTTTGAAATTAAACTTTTCATACATACTTAATTTTAATTACACAAACATGTCTACATAAATAAAAACAGGTAAACTAAATAATTTGACAAATTTTAACATATGCATTCAGAAAACCTTTATTATATAATGGACTTTTAGCTTTAACTGACATCACTGTATCCAAATTAATCTCTTATAGCAAGGTTTTACTGTACTAGAAAAAAGCTTGGCCCAAGGGAACTGCAAACTTGGGTTAATTTCCCAAACTCAGGGACAACTGGAAAGATTTCAATAGCAACTTCCTGAATCATAGCCTAAAGGGTGTCCCAAAAGTCACGCAAGAAGTAATTTTGATAGAAAACACAGGTTTATAATTAAAAATTGTAATTTTTTATTGATTCATAAAGTATACAGTAAAGGGTTATGTATGGAAGAGCATATAGGGTAAATGGCCTCCACGGCTTTGCTGGCACATACGCACTCTTTTGCTGAAATTTTCCATGACTGTTTTGCATAAATGTGGCTGAATTTCGATGAGGCTCATTTTCATCTTGATGGCTTGGTTAATTGACAAAATTGTCGCATTTGGGGTTCAGAAAATCCACGAGTGATTATTGAGAAACAAATGCATCCACAACGTGTCACTGTTGGGTGCGGATTTTGGGCTGGAGGCATCATTGGACCATTCTTCTTCGAAAATGCTCAGGCAATAACAGTTAATGGTGCTTGCTATTGCGACATGATAATCCAGTTTTTTGTGCCTAAATTGCAAGATATGGATGTGGACGACATGTGGTTTCAACAAGACGGTGCCACATGCCATACAGCCCGAGAAACAATTCAATTACTGCATGAATCATTTCCTGGTTGTGTAATTTTCCGTTTTGGTGATCAGAATTGGCCACCCAGATCATGCGATTTAATGCCGTTGGACTTTTTTCTTTGGGGTTTTTTTGAAGTCTAAGGTTTATGCCAACAAGCCCATGACCACCCACACCTTGAAGGAGGAAATTGAGCTCTGTATCAACAAAATTCAGCCACATTTATGCAAAACGGTTACGGAAAATTTCAACAAAAGAGTGCGTATGTGCCAGCAAAGTCGTGGAGGCTAATTACCCAATATGCTATTCCATACATAACCCTATACTGTATACTTTATGAATCAATAAAAACATTACAATTTTTAATTATAAACCTGTTTTTTCTATCAAAATTACTTCTTGCGTGAATTTTGGGACACCTTTTATAAGTCTCCATTGTTGAGCAGATTTAGCATAGCTTTCCTCTTGCTGGCATTCCCAAACCCTTAGTCCATCCTGTCCCATGTACTTCAAAGTGAATTATATATTACTAGAGGACCGGTGCACGGATTCGTGCCCGGGTAGGGTCCCTAGGCTTGGCCAGTGATCAGGGTCAATTGGGGCCTTCTGGCTGCCAGTCGGGGCCTTCCTTTCCTGGCTGCTGGGGCCTTCCTTCATTTCACGCCGCCCCCTGGTGATCAGTGTACGTCATAGCAAGTGATTGAACTGGTCGAGCTCCTGAGGGGACAATTTGCATATTAGGCATATCTATATCTATATCTCTATCTCTATATTTATATCTATATCTATATCTATATCTATCTATATATATCCCTCACACCTTCTGGGGTGTTCCTTTATTTAGACACCCTCCAACTAGTCTTGTGACTTTGCTTATACTATTGCCCACACACCTTTACCTTTCCAATCCTTACAAGCTTCCATAGCCCAACTAGAAAATCAGGCCTTCTGGGAACACTTTCTGACCCTCTGCCTAAAGTCATTTTGCCTGCCCCTGAGGTCTCAATGAGCAGATGAATGAAATGTGTTTGGCACGTAGAAGGCACCCAAAACATTTGAACTGTTCTTATATATAAGTGGGTTTGGGATTTCTGGTGATTCACACAAAAGCTTTGGGCTTGGGTTTGCAGGCAAGTAACAAAACACATTTCTTCTGCAGATTTTATTTTCCATTAGAAAATGAATGCTATTCATATTTCACTTAATGAATAAGGTTTAATATACCCCAAATTATGTAAGTCAGGTTTTTTCAAATTATCTAATTTATTAACTAATCATGTGCTCTATTTTTGACTGATTTGAGACAGAGAGAGAGAGAGAGAGAGAGAGAGAGAGAGAGAGAGAGAGAGGAGAATATGAGGGAGAGAAACACTGATTTGTTGTTCCATTTATTTATGCATTCATTGGTTGCTTCTTGTATGTGTCCTGATCTGGGATCAAACCTGAAACCTTGGCATATCAGGAGGATGCTCTAATCAACTGAGCTACCCAGCCAGGGCATGCCCTAACTTTTGATTCAGAAAGTATGGTTCCTGAATGCCCTCTCTGTCTAAGATAAGTCCTGAGTTAGGAATGTCCTTGTCACCAAGCGTAAGTTATTCTTTTGGGGAAATTACATTTGACTTAACTTAAGCTCAGTCCCTGAAGCTTTTCTGACCATGCCTCCATACTTCACTCTTTTTTGTTATTGTTGTTAATCCTCACCCAAGGATATTTTTTCCATTGATTTTTAGAGAGAGAGGAAGGGAGAGGGAGAAACAGAAAGAGAGAAACATTGATGTGAGAGAGACACATTGATTGGTTGCTGCCCACACGTGCCCCGACTGGGCCAGGGATCGAGTTTACAACCTATATACATGCCCTTGACCAGAATCGAACCTGGGACTCTCCATTCCAAGGGCCATTTCCTAGATCCATAAAGTCTCTGATCTAGTCCTCTGCTAGTACTGATTTTTTCATCCTACAAGCATGTACTGCCTTCCTCACATGTGCCAGGAATTTATTTCCTTGAAGCTTGCTCTATCTGTTGTTTGCTTATGGATAAGTTCCTCTTCTCTTGAAAAAAAAAAAAAAAAGACAAAAAAAGACTGTCACTGCTCTTGGAAAAAGTGAACAAAAGACTCAGAAAAATTTTTCTCCTTTTACTTCTCACTCTCAAAATCTGGTTTCTATAGTCTTCTCCTGATTATATTCTGTAGTTATCAGTATTTCAAAATTACATTTTAGGAGCTTCCTGTTGATGATATTCAGAATGTCTGTGAAAACACCATATTCCCTTTCTCCTTTAATAGCCTTTCTAATTATTCAAATGGAAGATCAGCTAAAGAGAAACACTAGGCCACTCCAGCTCACACTGATTGTCCCCCATAACTTATGCCATTTATTGTCTCAGTCTTTCATTTTCAGAGTTTAATGTCCAGGATTGCTATCTACCTCACTCATACAGTATGTATCCAACCTCTTCTATGAATGAGTGCCGGGAGCCGGTCCATGCTTGCTGTTTCAAGGGACCTGGCATATATGGCATACTGTTCTTAATATGTTTGCTCACCTTCTTGGCACTATGTGTTTTAACCAAGGTCTCTGAGAAAGGTTGTTTCCCCAGGTAGGGTATTTCCCCTGAAGTTAGGGAGGGAATAAAACCTCTTAACTAGTGCCAGGTGGGTAATTAATCACTTTAACTACGAACAATCATGCTTAAGCTACATAATCTTTACTCCCTGGAATGGAGAAAGAAACGCCCTAACCTTTGTAATAGAGATTGATAGGATTGAATCAACTGGTATAAATACAGATGTAATAAGACAGTAAGACACAGAACTTAGAATACGGAACCAAGAGAGACAGAACCTAGGCACAGAACCTATACAGAACGTTCTCTAGAGACAGAAGAACTTCGCTGGAGAGAACATGGCAAAAGATCCTGGACAGAAACTGGCCTCAGAACCTAGAGACAGAACCTAGCGAGAGAACATGACAAAAAATCTTGGACTGAACCTGACTACAGAAACTGTCAACAGAACCTGACTAGAACCTAGTGACTGAACCTGGCTGGAGAACCTGGACAGAACCTGGCTGGAGAACCTAGCGAGGGAACTTGGCTACAGAACCTGGCTGGAGAACCTGGAGAACCTGGCTGGAGAACCTAGCAAGACAACATGGACACAGACCCTGGCAGGAGATCCTAAGCAGAACCTCTCTGGAGATCCAGACCAGAACTTGGCTGGAGATCCTGGCTAGAGATCCTGGCTAGGCTGCTGATCAACTGAACGCTGTCTCCATGTCATCTCTTCTTCGCCGACTCCGTCCACACCTTTGGGGACCCCTGGACCTGCTGGGGTTGGACCCCGGCAAATGAGGCACTATTTTAGGCTCTTGAGGGAGATGGAGATATGAACAAAACACAGTCCCCACCACTACAATTATTTATCGATTACCTACTATATACCAGGTAGTATGATAAGCTTAAGGATACAGTGATTGGCAAAAACGGGCATGACCCTTCCCCTCATAGAACTTATTAGTGAAAGAGGCATACAGAGGTCACATATGTTGTGTTCATCACCGTATATCATACAACATATAGTAGGTACCTAATAAATATTTGTTGAATGAGTCAAAGTAAACAGCCAAATATATAATTGCAAGTTGTGAAAAGTGCTATGAACTAAACACAATAGGAAATAGTGATAGAATAGGGTAGAGAAAAAAGGTTGCCAGGTAGACCTGAGAAAGTTGACACATAAAGACCTGAAGGATGAGGAATAGCTAGCATGCCAAGACTGAAGATATAAGCATTGTAGGAGAGGGAACAGTATGGATAAAGACTCTGAGGTTAAGTCAGAGCCTGACATGTTTCAGTAGTAAGACCACAGTGAGCAAGGGGAAAGTGAGATATGATGAGTAGCTGCAAGAGAAAAACTAGAAGTAGGCGGGGGTCTTGTAGTATATTATAATGAGTATGGATATTATTCTAAGTGCAATGAAAAAGCATTAAAGGACTTTAAGCAATGAGTCATGTGATTGGACTTGTGTTTTTTGTGTGTGTGTTTTTTTAAATCACTCTCGGTAGGACAATTGTGGGGACAAAAATGAAAGCAAAGACACCAGTTTGGAGTTGCAATTATCTATGGGAGATGATAGCAGTTTGGACTAAGGTAGCTGTGGTAAAAGTGACTGAAATCAAGCTAATACTTTGGAGTTAGAGTTGACACACTTTCTGACAGACTGGATGTGGAGGACTAGAGAAGAGGAAAGTTAGGGTGACTTCCAGGTTTCTAGCTTATGTGCTTGGGTGGGCGGAGGTGCCATTTTTCAAATGAGGAGAATTAAGGGAAGGAACAGTCCTGGGGAAGGGTGTGCCACTGTTTATTTTTAACATGTTTTATTTGACGTGCCTGTGAGACATGTAAATGTCAAGTAGGCAGTGAATATTTGAATCTGGATCTTTCTAATAGGGAATACAGGACAAGAAAGTTTGTGATGAGCCTTATAAGTGACACAAAACTTAACATGTTCAAAGAAAATGTCACATCTGGCTGGGTAATTAGAGGAATTTTCAGGGAAAAAAGTTGACATTTGAGCCAAAGGGAAGATGTAAGAGAAAACATTCCAGGCAAAGGGAATGGAATAGCAAAAATCTTAAGGCAGGTTCAGAAACATAAAAATAGTTCATTTTGGATGGAACATGGTTTGTTTGAAATGCTGTAAGATGAGTCTAGAGAGCATGGTTTAATCCAGATGCGAATTTGTATTACTTGATGGGCCACTGGGAGCACTAGCAAGTCTTTGAGCAGAGGCATAACCTGATGATACCATTACAAGCAATTTTGAGATAGTGAGTGCGGTGGATTTAAGGAGTGAGAACAAGAGGCAAGGGAGGCCAGTTAAGAATCTATTTCAATGATCAAGACGAGATAATAAGAACCTAACTGTTGACTGTGGAAGTGGAAATTTAAAGGGCAAATGTGAGAGACATTTGAAAGAATTATGATTATGTTAGCCTAACAAGATAGACAGGAGGAAGCATCCACCTTTTTCTTCTGAGTGTCTTTTTCCTCCACAGTTTCATAAGCTCTAGTAAGCCTGAGTGACATTTTTCAATCTCTCTACCGTGGCATTTAGCATTGGTTAAAGGGCTTTTATCTAGTATGATTTCATTCTAAAGAGGTAACAAAGAGGTAGCTCTGGTATTGTAGTAAATAGATTCACACAGTTAACTGTTGCTGGAAGAAGCAATATGGGGTTGGGCCCAGAAATGGGCTGAGAGTAAGCAATAGTAAAGATGAGTTAAAAATTTCCACCTTTTTAAAAAGCCCTATAGCCTCTCTCTTTTACACACACACACACACACACACACACACACACACACTAAACCTTCAATTATCTGAATTTTTTCCTATACCACCTTTTCATCCATGTTGTCCATATCTGTGCAAAGCCCCATGTTCTCACAGCTCCCATCTGAAGAACAAGTGTCATTGATGGAATGGCTGGATGTGCTCCCCCCGCACCCTTCTCTGAGTAACATTTAAATAACTGGGGCCCTCAACATCATAGTCCAAATGTCTGACATGAGAAATAATCATGTGGTAGGCTAGAGCTGCAGTGAGGTGAAAGTAAGGTGACAGGGATATTTTGAGCACTTATTCTAATGGTGACATTTGGCTCTGGCTTCCTCCTATTCCTTCCAGTCTCATTGGAATATCTATGATGGGCCTCTTTCAAAGGAGATAAAATAAGCTTGGGAGAATCTTCTGAAGTAATTCTGCAGAAGAGAAACAAAAAATATCCAAAACATTCCTCTGGACTAGTTAATCCTTTTGTGATTGCTTGATCCCACCTCCCTTTTATTATTTCTCCTTTATAGTTTTCACTGTTGCTATGCTTTTTATGTGTTCAATGTTCAACGTCTTTTGAAGAGTACCTTGAACTCTTTGGAGAGCATGTGCTATATAAATACAATAAAGCAAGGAATAAACAATATGTCTAGTTTTACAAGAGTAAGATTTACTATTTCTGATAATATGAGATCTACCCCTCACTCGGTACTAGCCTGAAGAGTAGGTACGTTGTGTATTCTGAGGAATATCAAATAAATCTTCCTGCCCTAAAATAGCTCCCCCACTACCTAAAATCCCAGATTAATGATACTTTTTTTTTTAATTTGGGCCTTGAAGATTTCTTTTCCAAGAATTCCTTATTAAAATGAAAACAACACAGAGGGAGGTGAGTAGATGGGTAATGATTTAACCTTAGTTCCCTTTACATTAACCCATCATTCCTACTAAACACATTTTTCACATTCCAACTTTTTCCATGCCTTTGTTCATGCTATTCTTCCAGAGGTAATGTGAAATACAACATAAATTATAAAATTAACTTACACTTTCACAAGTCTCTCATTTGATATCTAAATCCAAGCCTACTCATTATTTTTCAAAGGATTTATTTTTTTCCAATGCAAAAAGAATAACAGGTTTATTATAGAAAATTTGAAAAAGGCAGGAAGATAGCAAGAAGAAACAATTATCAATCATAGTTCTACCACCTAAAGAACAACAGTTGTTAAGTGTGGTCATGCTCATTCTTTAAACAAACCTTAGGTCCCATTTCTGATGTGACTCTTTCCTTAAACTTCCTCCTCCAGACCTTCCCTATAATGCTTGTACTACTCTCTTGTACCAGTCAGTTAACTTGGTGTGTGTCTTGTGTTTCCAATTGGATTGTTAGATCCTTGAAGACTGAATCCATGAGTTACACTTGATAATTTATCCCAAAACACCTAGTACATTGGACCCAATATTTGTTGACTGATTTAACCTAAATGAATACAGACCACTTCAGAAAGGATATAAAATAGGCCAAGTCATGAAAGTTAAAGCTTTCAGGTCACCTGGTTGATGACTACTGCTTTTCTGTTCCTGAAAGTCTTGAAAGCCTATTGAAATAGCCTTTTTCCTCACACCAAAGTGAATAAGCAGCAGACTGATTAAGAGTGAGGATTTACTCAAAGATTATCTAAATAAGGCATAAAGGCATGAGAAAGAAGTGGGGTAGGGAAGAAGGAAGGGAGAGAGGAGAGGAGAGGAGAGGAGAAAAGAGGAGAGGGGAGGAGAGTAAAGGAGAGGGGAGGGAAGTGGAGGAAAGAGGAAGGGAGGAGAGGGAAGGGAAAGGAAGGGAAGGGAAGGGAAGGGAAGAGAAGGGAAGGGAAGGGAAGGGAAGGGAAGGGAAGGGAAGGAGAAGGGAAGGAAGAGAAGAGAAGAGAAGAGAAGAGAAGAGAAGAGAAGAGAAGAGAAGAGAAGGAAGGAAGAGAAGAGAAGAGAAGAGAAAGAAGAGAAGAGAAGAGAAGAGAAGAGAAGAGAAGAGAAGAGAAGAGAAGAGAAGAGAAGAGGGAGATGAAAGAAAGATGAGAAAGGGGTAGATAGAGCATATAGTCTAGTGTTCAATCCAGTATGTGATTTGCCTCCAGCACCGTATACAGGATCCCATCCACTTGTTCTGAGTCAAACCCGATCTCACGAAGCTCCAAGTGAGGGAGGACAGAAGTAAGGAGATAGCTGACGTGGATACGCAGCCGCGTAAGCTTTGCCAAAGCCCTGTATGATGGAGTGAGGGGGCAGGAGAAGAGATGACATGAAGTCATTAGCCAACAGAACAAAATGAAGCTCCTTAAAAATGGGCCTACATTTCTCAACAATTATGTTTCCATTAGCTACAAAGAAAGAAGAAAGCACAATGCCACCAAGCACAGGGAGACTGGCTGCAGCTCTCTAAGAAGTAATTCCTCAGTCCTTGGTGGCCTATGAATTGATTCAGACTTCCTCCCTTATTTATGACCAGTAACTGGGGTCCTAAGGGATGCTTCCCATTAGCACTCACAAGCTGATAACTAAACCCTAGTAATTAACCTTTCTAGGTCATCTCCCTCTGGGGTCCGGTAGGAGACCTGAGCCTTCTGCAGCACTTCCAGGTGTGTCTCTGTCTCCTTCAGTTTCTCTTTTAGTTCTTGCTTTTCCTCTTTGGTTCTTTCCAGCTCAGCTTTCAGAATCTGGAATTCAGCTTGGCGATAACCCATGTGTTTCTTGCTCCAATACAAGCCTTCCGTTTCCTGGGTACTGTAGGTCACCAATTCATGTTGAACTTTCTTGAATTCAGAATGCCAGTGATTCCTCTCCTGTTCCAGCTCCTCCACCTGCAGTCCAAGAAACAGAAATTCAATGACTCCACATGCTATAAGAGTGGCAAAAATTGTCCCTAATATAGTCACTCAGTGATTCCTCTGTACATATTCCTCTACTTATGGACCTTTTCAATCCCAAAATATAGGAGGGAAGCCCATTAGGGTTAACCCAATCTGAAACACACCACAGAATAATTCAATGGCTTATTTTGTTTAAAGGCCTCAGAATATGAATTCATCAGAGCTCCAAACTCTCAGGTCCCTTGGTTTCAATTACAGTGGGGACTTGACTTACGAGTTTAATTCGTTCGGAGACCGAGCTCGTTAAGGAGCTTGTTAAGGAGCTCGTTAACTGAAATTACTCTATCAACTCAATGCAAAAAATCGGCTGAGAGACAGCTGGTATCTCAAAAAACTCGTTAGTCAGGACACTCGTAAGTCAAGGCCCCACTGTATCTTTTATTCCTAGTGGTAAGGTGCTGCCCTAACCTTTTTAAAAAAAAAAATACTTTACTGATTTTTTACAGAAAGGAAGGGAGAGAGATAGTTAGAAACATCGATGAGAGAGAAACATCGATCAGCTGCCTCCTGCACATCTCCTACTGGGGATGTGCCTGCAACCCAGGTACATGCCCTTGACCGGAATTGAACCTGGGACCTTTCAGTCCGCAGGCTGACGCTCTATTCACTGAGCCAAACCGGTTTCTGTGTGCTCTAACCTTTTGCTGGAACAAATTCCTTTCCGCTAGAACACGTTCCAATTTTTCTGTGGTTCTTTTCAGTTCTTCCAACTCTCTTTGGTTCTTCAACTTTGGTGTATTATGACCTCCACTTTCCTCATAGCCTTTTCCTTTCTCCCCAGCGGCTGCAGCAGGACTTGTAGCAGAAGCCACTGTAGGATAAGGCATTGGGTTCCAGGATTCAGCTGCTTTTCTTCTCTCGACAAGCTCCTCTCGGTTAAAAGGGATCAGTTGAATGGGAGCTCCTGAATCTCGAATGCCTTTTGCAACACCAACAACAGCTACAAAAGGTCCCTTGTTTACTTCTTCCTTGTTTATGTTTGTGCTACCTCTGTTAGATTCTTCTGCTACCAATCTTGGCATCTGATCTTCTAATTCTTCAGGGAGCAGGGATCCCTGATGTTCTTGGGCTCCTGAATACAGAACTGAAGCCTCCCTACTTTGACTGGTACTTTTGCTTGCATCTGGGTATTCTGGGGAAAGATATGGTGGTGTGCTTCTCTCAGAACTGGATTTATCATGGCTGTTCTCTCCTTCTGGGTAGGCAACAGCTGCCTCTACCCTCCTATAAGAGCCAGGCATGGAATAATCTAGAGGTGTTGTCATCTCATTCTGGAGCCTTCTTCGTTTCTCCACAGGTTCCTCACCTAGGATCCATTTGTACTTACTATAACAAGAAGAGGAAATTAAGCAGTCAAAATATAGGCTAAATATATTCTTATCTTATAGAGCCCCTCTTCAGATTTCCCATATTAAAACTGACTCTAGCTGTTAGCCACAGCTCATTTCAGGTTAGCAATACAAGTTTACCTCTAAACCCCTACCCCTTCACTTATGTAGATTGCTGAGATAGCAATTGGTCTTAAGAGAGAGATGAAATCAAAAGATATGAAGAGTCAGCATCTGGATATAACAGGACCAGGTTGACCTTGGTAAGAATTCTGAAAATAGGATTAAAACCAGCCTGACTTAGAAGTTTCAGAAATGCAAGACAAGGAAGGAAAACAACAAAAAAAATACACATGCAAAATCCTTTAATATGAGAATGGGCAAAAAAAAATAAAGAAAATAAAAAAGGCCATAAAAAGCTTAGGGAGTATGTGGAGGAGAACCGAGCCAGCTTGTTAATTTTAAAGGGTCACAAAAACCTTCCAGTATCAAAGACTTATGCACATTTTTTTATATTGCAATGAACACCATACAATTCCTTTAACAGCCAACTGGATTGTGGCTATTGCCCATTATTCACTTGTAAAAGTTAATTGAAACATAGGGCCCTGGTCATAAACAAAGAAATTGAAACAGCCAATTCAAGTCATTTTTTCCCTATTGCAAAAGAATCCCCTTGTTGGGGTAAACAGGCACTCCCAGGATGGTGACCTCAATCACCTTCCATTTCTGGCTGCTATATGCTCTAAAGGTTGAAGGAACAAACAACTGGCACCAATGAAATCCATAGACAATGTTATGTCATGCGGCAGGATGGGACCCCTATTTTTATCCTTATAACTCTTCTGCTGTCCCTGCAGAAAACCAGGAAATTTCAAGGTAAAGATCGACTTTCAAATTTTCAATGAGAGTCAAGTCATAGTATTTCAAGGCTGCTTGTATTTCTCTGCAATTTCTGAGAACATCTATAAGATATCTCAAGCCTTAGCTCTTGTAACATCCTGAATGTTCTTCAAAACTAGTGTTCACCAGAAATAAAACTGGTCTGCCATTTTAATAGATCTTCTTGTGTCAGTCTTAGTGGGAAAGCAAAGGGATTTAGGGGCTATGTAAAAATAAATGTATCCATCTTTAAATGTATTTTAGGGCCACTGCAGATTGTCCATTTAGCTATAGTACTGAGGACGATAGTGAAACAATCAGTTTGCAAGTACAAAAAAAGAGTAAATGATACTAGAAAACAAAGTTTTATGAAAGGCAATGAATGTCAAATTTTCTTCCTTCTCTTCATTTTCCAATTTCTTTTTTATTTTTTACCTTGAATAATCTTTGGCTGGTATTTTATTTAAGGAGAACAAAACTTCCAATTACAAAATATATGTCATTCTCTATTTAAACAATTTTAGGCAATGAAAATTTAGGCAATCCATATCTGTTCTATGGATTTCTTTCATTATAGGTATTTTCATTTAATTTAAAATAATCAAAGAACTAGTCATCTTGCCTTGTTTGTATTTTCATTTTCCAATTTCTTTTTTTAAATTTTTTATTGCCTAAAGTATTATAAAGAGTATTATATATGTCTCCTTTTCTTCATTTTCCAATTTCTAAGTATTCTGTCCTTAAATCTCTTCTATACCTACAAATTTTTCCTTTGGTAATTTCATACAGTCTTTTGGTTATAACCTCTGAACAGTAACTCCCAAGTCATTCCACAAGCCCTGATCTCCAGTACTGGATTTCCAAAGGCCTGTTACACATTTCCCCCCCGAAAGTCCTACTGATATCTCTCAGTATGTATAAAATTGATCTTTCATTTTTATCTAGCTCCCTTCTCTCACCTCCATATCACCCACTGCCAAATTAATCTTCCTAAGTAAGGTATTGCTCTAATTATGTCACTCCCATATTTGAAATCTTTAATCATTGCTCCCATGTCTAAGGCCAACTCAAATGCCACTTCTCAATTCCTAGAGCATGTCTAAGTCTAGCTCAAATGGTACTTTTGAATTACTATAGCACTTTAGCCCTCTCTTACATCTATCACTTTTTACCATGTATGTGCAAGTATGTGTGCATGTGTGTACGTATATATCACAGGTTCCCTACTAAAGTATGAGCTCCTTGACAGAAGGAAGCTTGAGTAACTGTGCTAGATGGGAATGAGGGAACAAAAACTTTGCATGTAAGAGCCAATAAAAAAGAAAGTATTGTTTGAAGGAGATAAAAATAAATGGATTTTACTTATTGGCTCTGTAAATACTTATTAGTTTTATAAGTAAAGGTTCTTCCCTCAAGGAATCAATTGTTATTCTAAACCTGTATTCACTCATTTAGTAAAGATTAATTTTGAGTTTACATACTAGGAATTCTTTTCCAACTACATAGTTCTTTTGCACTTTCTTTCTTCTTTTTGTCACCTTCCTCCAGTGCTTGTCTGCAAAGAAGCCAGCTGATATTTTGATAAGAGACTGCACTGAGGTAAGCGCTGCGCGACGGAGTGCTCGCGGGCAACTGCAGCCGTGCCTCCGAAGGGCTGGTGTTGGCTCAGGGCTCCAGGAGAGCGGCGCAGGTCACACACTGGGCCAGTGACTGGTCTTGGGCCTCCACATGCCACAGTGGCCCTCAGGAGGAATGGCAGTTGTGGGCAGCATGCTTGACCTGTTGCGGCAGCATGTGGTGATAGGGGCTGCCCCTGTGGTCCGCTGCCTGCACATATCTTCGCGTCGGGCTGACAGCAGCAGAGCTTCGCTCACTCGTGTGCACAGACAGGCCTATGCACGCCTCTACCCCATGCTCCTGGTCAAGCAGGATGGCTCCACCATTCACATCCGCTACCGGGAGCCCAGACGAATGCTGGCGATGCCTGTGGACCTGGATGCCCTGTCCCCAGAGGAGAGGCGGGCACGGTTCCGCAAATGTGAGGCCCAGCTCCGAGGGAAGGAGGAGGAGCAGCCAGAGCTCCTTGACAACTTTGACCTGGAGCGGTACAAGCAGTTTTGGACCAAGAAGTGATCATACCCACAAGCTGCCCTGGCTCAGGATGCTGTAGAAGGGGAGGGCATTCATCTTTAAATTGAGTGTCAGGATTTAAAAAAAAAAAAAAAAAGAGACTGCACTGAATCTGTAGCTCAATTTGGGAAATATTATCATGTTAACAGCATTAAATCTGATCTACAAATATGAAATGGCTTTTCATTTATTTAGGTCTTATTTAACCTCATTCAACAATATTTTGTAGTTTTCATTATACAAAGTTTTGCTTGCACTTTGTTAAATATATTCTTAAATATTTTATTTTTCAAACAACTATACATACAATTGTTTTCTTAATTTCTGTTGTTCTTTTCAAAGAGCCAACTTTTGGTTTCACTGATTTTCTCTATTGTTTTTCTATTCTCTATTTCATTTCCATTCTGATTTTATTTCCTTTTTTCTGCTTGATTTGGGTTTAACTTGCTCTGTGTAGTTTCTTAAGGTGGAAGTTTAAGTTATTAATTTGAGATCTTATTTCAATTTTAATATAACCCTGTATAATTTTCCCTCTGAGGGTAAGGGAGAGAGGGATAGAAATATCATCCCATAAGTGTTGAGATATTTTGTTTTCATTTTTATCTTCTCAAGATATTTTTAAATTCCTCTTGTGATCTACTCTTTTACTCATTTGCTATTTTGGAGTGTTATTTAATTTCTACATATTTGTGAATTTTCCAAATTTTCTTCTATTATTGATTTCTAATTTAATTCCATTATATTTGGAGAATATCCTTTTATGATATCAATCCTTTTAAATTTATTGAGGCTTGTTTTATGGTCTAACATATGCTCTATCCTAGATTATATTTCATGTGCACTTGAAAAGAATTTAAGTTGCACTGTTTGGGGGTGAAATGTTCTGTATATGACACCTTCATTTTCTTAAGATACTTTTTAAGATTCTTGGTTGACAGTTTTTCTTTCAGTACTTTGAATATGTCATCCCACTCCCTTCTGGTCTCCATCGTTTCTGATGAGAAGTCTGGTATTATTCTAGTAGGATTCTCTTGTACATGATGCGTACTTTTTTCTCTCTGCTTTCAAGATTTTCTCTTTGCCTTTGGCTTTCAATATTTTCACTATGATATGTCTGACTGTGAATATCTTTGTGAATTCTATTTTTAATTATTTGAGTTTTTTGGATGTGTAGGTTAAAAGATTTAAATAAAATTTGGGAGTTTTCAACCATTATTTCTTGAATATTTTCCTACTTCTCCTCTCGTCTCCTTTTTGTACTCCTATTTTGCATATATTGAAGCACTTAATGGTGTCCTACATTTCTGTGAGACTGTCCATTTTTTCATTTTTTTCTCTCTGTTCTTAGCATAATCTACAATTAATATATCTTCAAGTTTGCCGATTCTTCTGCCAAATTTCATGTGCTGTTGAGTCCTTTTAGTAAAATTTTCATGTTAGTTATTGTAATTTTCACCTCCAGAATTTCCATTGGGTTCTTTTTTTAAAAAAAAATGTTTTTATTGATTTCAGAGAGAGAGAGAGAGAATTATCAATCTGCTGCCTCCTTATGACCCCCACAGGGAATCAAGCCCACAACCCTGGCATGTGCCCTGACCAGAAATCTAACCATGACCTCCTGGTTCATTGGTCAACCCTCAACCACTGAGTCACACTGGGTTCGTCAAGAGCAGTTTCTATTGCCTGCTTCTTTTGTCCCTATGTACATGTCACACTTTCCTGTTCCTTTGCATGTTTCATAATTTTTTTGTTGATAACTGGATATTTTAGATAATATAGTATAGCAACTCTGGATACTAATCCTACCTCCCTGAATGGTTTATTTGTTTGTTTGGTTGTTTATTTAGTGACTTGGTTGAACTGACTCCATGAAATCTATTTCTCCTGCAGCATTCTGCTCAGATTTCTTCTTGATTTTTATCTTTTACCTGACAACCTTGGAGTCACCACTGGGTCAGCACAGTCCACTTATTGGTCAAAGGTTGTGCTTAAGCCCTGATAGCTAGTTAGATTTTCACTGGATGTATGTGTGGCCTAGCAACTGTTATCACAGTTAAAGAAATTTATGTTTTTACCCCACTTTCATCCAGGTAGTATAGTAGTTTGAATTTTCCCTATCCAATAATTACTGAGAAGGCACAGCCTTGAGCATGCACATAGTCTTCCAGATTACCGAGGGTATGTGTAATTTTACTTTTAGCTTGGCTTCCTAGGAGTTGCCCCTGGGTCAGAGTAGCTTATTGTTCAGCCAGTGGTTGGTTAGAGGTTGTGTGTAAGGCCCTAGTGCCATTGAGGCTCCTGCTCTTTGTTGTTTGATTGGTGTGAGGCTTGGGGACTGCTTATGTATACCTTATGTCCTGATCTGATTGTTTCTAAGAGTGTAGCCTTGTGCTTATACATAGTCTTCCTAACCCCTAGGATGACTGTGACCCCAAGATAGCTCTTCTTAACTACCTTTTTCCCTTGGTTCTCTCTGTTTCTAAACATCTAATTGTTCAACTCTTTTGCTTGTTGTAACTTGTATTGTGGAGCTATGAGTAGCCTCTCAATTGTTCTCCACCATAATTTCCTTTATTTTTTATAATGCCCTTAGGAATGGAATTCTCCATGATCTGTTATAGGTAATGTGCATTCTTGCAGGGAGAGCTGAGGAGTTCTTCATCTTTAAGGCCTGTCTCTCTCCCTAAGGAAAAGGCGGGAATAGGGAAAGTGGCCCACTTCTCCAAGAGTGAAACCTTTTTATATTAACAGGTGCTGGGATGGTTTTTTGTTTGTTCCTTCTAGCATAAACCCCTGTCCTACAAGCAAGCTGGGATAGGAGTAATAGCCCATGCCTTCCCTAGGTGAGTACTTTCACCATGAGTTGGGGCTGGATGGGGGAAGAGAAAGCTAGCTAGGAGAAGAGACCCAGTCTTTCTTGGGTCTGTCCAGAATAGAGCTTCTGCAAGACAGAACTGGGGGGGATGAGAAATGTCAGAGGCCTGACCCTCTCAAGTAAAACCATAGCGGTAGAGTAGGAGCCAGAGGAAGATAAAGACCCCAACTTCTTGACCACACCCACCTGTATTAGAGCTCCTAGAGTAATTTTAATAAAACATAGCTTGGAGGAGGATGGGAACAGGCTAAATGCCAAAGACTCTTGCTTTTCTTTCTTAGATTTAATAAATTTCCTGAATAAATGTTTCTCCATGATCTGTATGTCCCTAAGGCAATTTCCAGGAACTTAGAATGATTGTTTTGTTTTAGTAACTTCTTCCAGTTAAATGGTTATTTGTTGATGAATGTGCCCACTACACTCCTCATTTCTCCATTTTGGAAGTCTCTCTCAAAGAACCTATTTTAAAATGTGAATACTGGCCCCTGAATCAACTTATTCATTAGAAAAATTGTTCTTTTATTTCTATCTCATATTTGTTGTTTCAAATATTCCTTTAAACATACTAGAATGTCTCTCCTTTCCTTCCACTATTACAATATAATTTGGGTTTTTTTTGTTATCCTCTTAAACACAAAATAATTAGCTTTTGACATATAACTTACTCAAAGGCTTTCTAAATATATAAATAAAATACAGCCACCAATTCTCTTCTTTGTACATATGTTTATGACTACTTTAGACCTTATTTTGTACTACATGAAACCTAGAATGTATTGAGGATAACTACATATAAAACTTTGACTATCATAAGCTCTTTCATCTTTGACTCCATCATTGCCTTAGAATACTGTCTTTCATACAGTAAACACTCAAATATATGCAGAATGAGTGAACAGAAAGGGATGATTTACATTAAGAGAAATAAGCTATCTTTCCCTAAAAAGTTATGCCTGTTTCATATTGGCTGAATCTATTATCTATTGCAGGTGCTCCACTGCTCTTGTAAGATTTGTGAAACTCATAAAACTATTTCCAATGACACCTTGGGAGGCCTTAGTAGGTCAAATAACCTAGCCCACTAGGAATTTTAAAAACTTTCTTCTATAGAAAAGGCTTTATTTTATCTAGAGTTGGAGAATTGTACTCCATGGCCCAAGGATCCTTATCACCTTCAGGTTTTGATAATAACAAAGGATACCTTTGTAACTCTTGACTAAATTGATAATTCCATTAATATTGTTTTATTGGAAAACCTTGTATATTTCACTGAACTCTTGAGCACCATCATGTTCCCTTATAGAAAAGCAGACTCCTTCCAATCAACCTGAATCCCTCTATACATGTAGTTTGAAATGACATAATAATCATTTAGTGACCTTACATAAAACATATGACATCAGCAGCAACATCAATTATCACGTATTTCTTTCTCTTGAAAGAATATTACTCTCAAATTAAAACTACACATGAAGAATCAAAGTATTTTACCTGTCCTCTATAGCCAAAACATAACTCAACTCAACTCTGGGCACAACAGTTCCACAAGGACTTATACAAAAATATCAATAAAGACTGATAAAGTATGCCACCTAATGGATGAACTGACATACTGCACTCATAAAATACACACATAGGTTAGCATTTGTAATCTCCTTTAGGTTACTAAAAGTCACTACAGAGTAATGAAAGAAACACTGACAAAAAATGGAAATTGGTCAAATCAGGTAAAGTAGAGCCTTCAAGATCAATGACACCTTAATACTCCAGTAGCAATTCTAATACAAGATCATTTCAAGGAGACTGAGATAGAGAGTTAACAACGTACTTCAAAAACACACAACACTTTATTGTACAACCTTCCCAACCTACAATGGGAGCTAGAAAACTACAGATGGGAACAGAGAATTACCCTCAAGCCCCTGATACTGACTATATTTCTCACTCCCTTGCTATATAGTTCAATCTTAGAAACTACTCCTTCCATATTACTCAAATTCAATCATTAGTTAGTAAGTACTTCTAAATTTTTTCATACAAGTTCTCATTTAATTCCTTTAGAACAGTGGTTCTCAACCTTCTGGCCCTTTAAATACAGTTCCTCATGTTGTGACCCAACCATAAAATTATTTTCGTTGCTACTGCATAACTGTAATATTGCTACTGTTTTGAATCGTAATGTAAATATCTGATATGCAGGATGGTCTTAGGCGACCCCTGTGAAAGGGTCGTTTGACCGCCAAAGGGGTCGCGACCCACAGGTTGAGAACCACTGCTTTAGAATTTTATTAGTTTTGCTCCTAATAGCTTACTTCCTCTTGAGACTTTTTGTTCATGTTCAGGGGGGTCATGGGGTTCTTCCAATATCTACAGGGCTTAATTGTGGAAGAATCACTGAATAGGGGACTTGCACACATGTAGAGATGTTTGTCTAGATGAGAAGCTGAAAAGACTCACCTAAGAAGCAAGAAACAAGGAAAAATATCAGTAACATTGGGGGGGAAGGGGCGGGAAACAGGAGTCATTTTTACCATATCATGTATTCCATTGCATCTATCCTAAGTTAAGAAGATATCCAAAGTGAAGAGGGTAAGTGGAAAGTTCACATTACTGATGACTGTAGAAGTTTCTACTATTAGAGAACAATTCTACCTGCCCTATGGCTTGGCTCTACCAGAAGTGAGAAGAATAAGAGAGAGGAGAAAGCAAGTTTTAATCAGAGTCCTGAGTTCGTTTCATGGCATTATAGGGGCAGTCATAACTTTCAGTGCTTCAAATACTTCTGATATTTAAGAAAAGATGTGCTCCTTCCTGTTTTACAGACTAATAAAATAATATTGTTGATGAGCTAGAAGATGAACAAGTAAAGCCAAAAACTAAACTTATACTAATAATTTACTCTAGGAAACAATGAACTAGAAGGCTTACCTAATGGCACAAAATTCTAATGGTTATTTTTATATGTGACCAACATGTGCTAGGCCTATGGAGACCCACAGGACTTTAATATTCCTAAACTCAAGGAAAGAAACAATGCTTATCTATGTAATTTTAGCTTACATTTGTATAGCAGATAGTACTTTTCAAAGAGTTTGCATGTCTATTATTCCACAAACACAATTCCCAGTATAATATGAATATACAATACATAAAAGAGCATTTGTCAGATGATCACCTCAAAAAGCAAATAAAAAGGATAGACAGGTTTGACATAGCACTTGTAATGTTGAATAATTGGGGTACATGCAGCACACAATTCTATTAACCCAAAATAGTATTTATCCTTCTGAATCCATGCTACGCCTAAGGAAAAACATAAATATGATAATCATACCACCTTACATTACAAACCGTGAGGCTTACTATTGAAGAGAGACTATGTTTTTTACTCACCTGGAAAATTGGAAAACACTGGAATCCAGAGGCTTAAGTTGAAGAGGAGGTGTTTTGCTTCCTTCTCCAACAGATGGAAACCGGCTAGGGCTATCAATTTCTTCATATCCAATTGTTTGATTATTTAATTCATCCATGTCTTGAATAGTAGGGATCGTCAGTGGATTAGTGAATACCTAGCAAAGAAAAAAATGATGCATAAAAAATCCCAATTCCAAACAAAATACCAAAGGATGAGTCAATCCTTCTGATGCTAGGAAAGAACACTTAGCCAAATAAAAAGAAACTGTTTCCTACAACAGAACAAACAGCACGCAGTAATGTACACTAGAACACTGAACCCAGGCATGTTCACTTATAACCTAATCAGCTGGACGCCAACAGACCTCCCCAACTCACTTATTGGCTCCTTGAGTCATCCCACCCACAACATAAACCCAGGCCCCCTAGTCAGTGTCTAATTCTGTCTTTTGACCCAGTTTAAAGCTGGATTTTCACTCCTCTGAGATCTGTGATGAGGGTAGGGATGGAAGGGATAAGCATTGCAGCATGTGTCGGTGCTGGTTTTGGAGAAATGCATGCGAGACATTAACATGTATTCATAGTGCACACACACAGAGACATGCATCTGGGATCTGTGGCAGAGCCAGCTTATGAAAATAGTACGAATGATGAAGGTGAAGGAATATAAAGGGGAGGTAAACTGAATGAGGACAGGGCAGTCCCAGGAAATCTCCCAATCTCTACATCAGACTCTTAAGCAGGGCATGAAACTTGAATATTCATATAACTGGGTCTTAGTAAACTGTCAGAAGAAGAATTAGTATTAAATTGCCTCTATCCTCACCAGTCTGACCTACCCTGATTGAGTGGGTGAAAGGTGAATCTAACATGCGACTAGTAGATATCTCTGGGAAAGAGGGTCAAAAGGAAAATCATGCAGAAAGGCAAGATTGGGGGAGGGGAGATAGATGGGTGCTATGGTGGCTGTCAGAAAAGGAGTGTCCCTGAAAGGACGGCCAACCTTATTGCACCCTTCAGCGTCCGGAGCTGGGCAACCATGTCCGAGAGACAGTGCTCCTGAAAATTCAAAACAGCAGAGTCTTTATAAAGCCAGCCAGCCTGAAAGCAGGGATGGGAGAGGGGCACAAAGAATCACCCTTCTTCCCAAAAGGAAGGAGGAAGAATCACCCCTGAATCCTGGAAGAAAAGAGACTGAGGAAAACCAGACACTCTACAGGAGCAGCCTGTATGAGGATGGAACATAACCTGAAAATTCGGTGACACAGAAAGTGACCTTCACACTGTCCAGAATCAGTACTGAATTCAAATCTGGAAAATGAATGATTTGGCTCTTCTATTTTCGGTGATCTGAACATCAGTAACAGCAGATCAAAGCAAAATAAAAAGATCCAATGAAAAAAAGACCACCAGAAGAAATGGTTCATTATTTCTATGCAGCTTTCAAGACTGCTGCTTCCTTCAACCTATGTCCTCTGTTGGGGAAAATTTTGTTCAGAAAAGGAAGAGGGTGGACTGTCTCTCACCTGGTGGTCCTCATTTTCCAATGGCACCTTCTTCTTCTCAACAGTTTGATCTCTAGGAGAAGATAAAAGTGCTGTTTAGTTCACTCATGAAACTTCTCAGTCTAAAATGGATCACCAATTGTATATTTAGGTTTTAATGTTCCTTCCAAATTAGAAATAGGGTGGGCTTCATTGAGTTTCTAAGGATGCCTTCCTGAACTCTGCTACTGCAGGGAAATTTCAGATGCCCCATTGAAACAGAGAGAGGGGGAGGAAAGGGAGACTAAAGACAACCACTAGTTGAGAAACTCAGGAGACGATTAGAATGAATAAAAACTGGGAGAACAAAGAGGTGAGGAGGGAAATAATTAAACAATGAAAAGGGGGGGCAGGCATCCTTCTTTTCAAAATTCCCCTATTAGAAAGAGTCAGCCTCCTCTACTATATAATGCAGAATACTATCTTAGGTATACTCAACTGTTTCTTAGCTTTGCTCAAGTACAGGTCTTCATCCATGAGTTCTTGTTCCTCTGGAACAGAGCATCTCCTGCAGTATAGAGAAGAAATCATCTTTTGGAAACAAAATGTGTCCTTCGCTTTTACCCTTTACTGTCATCACAATTATAACAAGGCAGCTTAACAACCTTCCAACCTTATAAAGCTCAGATTCCACCCACATTGCAAAACCTGTGTGTAGGCTAATGTGTAGCAATTCTTATTTCAAGGCATACAATCATCTAATTATATTGGTACATATATCACCTTTCTCCCAATCCATTCAAAGTACTTGACAACTTCAAAATTCATATTATGGTGGACAGCACAAAACATAATCTCTATGCTTACACGGTGAAGCTCAAACACATAAGAGACTTGCTTGAAGTTCCATACAAAGAGAATGTTGCTGAAACCAGAACCTACGTCTGTTGCCTGTCATTTACTAAGAAATTCCCAAGATGCAATATAGAAGCATGAGAATTCCTAAACTAGGTGATGCCTGAAGAAGAAAATGAAAGGCTATGATAGAAAGCAACAACAAGGAACTAGGAGCTTACATCATAAAAAAAATAGAACAGAGACTAGCAAAGAGAAAAAAGGAAGATTCTATAAATGAAAAGATATACATATATTTGCTATATGTAAAGCACAAGGAAGAGAGTTTTAGAGGAGTAAAAACCTGAAGAAAGTACTAGAAAAAGTATTCAGTGGTCAAAAGTAATCCAAGAAACAAATAGAAATTAATAATAATTAGAAACTCTATGCTATATAAGGGGACAAAGTATCCTGGAAAGCTATTTCTCCTGGACTAAGTGTAAATCAATAGGAGATACAGGGTTAAAAAGTGAGACTTCTATGCACTCAGTCCCATATTCTATCATAATCTCAGTTACTCTCCATGAAGCTTAGGCACAGCTGGAGATTATGAAGAAATGCTTACTCATTACAGACCTAGACATCATTTATTTGATTTCCTCCATTTTAAACATTTTCTTCTAAAAGGCATACTGTTTCAGCCCTTTTTATTTTATTTTTATTTTTAGAGCACGTTTATTAAAGCTGGGACAGTGAAATAAGAAGCAACAACAGGAAAGAGCCTAGGCAGGTCTGCTTTGACTCACTGGAAAGTCAGAGAAAAGGGGACCTTGGAGACAGGTTCAGGGGTTAACCCAGAACAACCTGCCACTGCCCATTGCTCCTCTGGTTGCAAGTCTCATAGGGACCCTTAGAGTTTAGGAGATGCAAGCCTGAGAGGGAATAAAGGTGTAGATGTGCTCTTGGGAGGCATAGCGCCTAGTACTTTTTTTCTATCAGCATTTATCCTGAGGAGGGAAAAATTATATCATAGCCTAAAAGAAGCAAACTAAGTTATTATTATAAACACTAGAGGCCTGGTGCACAAAAATTTGTGCACTTGGGAGCGGGGGGTCCCTCAGCCCAGCCTGTGCCCTCTCGCAGTCTGGGACCCCTCGGGGGATGTCCACCTGCTGGCTTAGGCCCGCTCCCAGGGGGATCGGGCCTAAGCTGGCAGTCAGACATCCCTCTGGCAGCCTGGGAGCCCTCAGGTGATGTCCACTTGCCAGCAGGGAGCAGGCCTAAGCTGCAGTTGGACATCCTTAGTGCTGCTGAGGAGGCAGGAGAGGCTCCCGCCACCACTGCTGTGCTGGCAGCCATCAGCCTGGCTTGTGGCTGAGCAGAGCTCCCCCTGTGGGAGCGCACTGACCACCAGGGGGCAGCTTCTGCATTGAGCGTCTGCCCCCTGGTGGTCAGTGTGTGTCATAGTGACCAGTCATCCCCAGACATTCTGCTGTTAGGGTCAATTTGCATATTACCCTTTTATTATATAGGATACTAGAGGCCCGGTGCACTAAATTCGTTCATGGGGGCAGGAGGGTTCCCTCAGCCCAGCCTGCACCCTCTCCATTCTGGGACCCCTCAGGGGATGTCTGACTGCTGGTTTAAGGCCTGAGGATCGGGCCTAAACTGGCAGTTGGACATCCCTCTCACAATCCAGGACCGCTGGCTCCTAACTGCTCACCTGCCTGCCTGCCTGATCACCCCTAAACACCTCTGACTGCTGGCCTGGTTGCCCCCAACAGCCCCCCTCTGCTGGCCTGATTGCCCCTAACTGCCCCCCCCAGCCACCTGGTCACCCCCTTACTGCCCCCCTGCAGGCCTGGTCACCCCCAACTGCCTCTACTGCTGGCCTCATCGCCCCCAACTGTCCCCCCCTGCCAGCTTGGTCACTCCTCATGGCCCTCTTCTGCCAGCCTGGTCGCCCCTTACTGCCCCCCCCTTGCTGGCCTGGTTGCTGCCAACTGTGTCCCCTGCCAGCCTGGTCACCCCTCACTGTCCCCCTCTGCCAGCCTGGTCACCCCTCACTGTCCCCCCTGCTGGCCTGGTTGCCCCACACAGCCTGCTGTTCGGTCGTTTGGTCATCCCTCACTAACCCCCCTGCTGGCCTGGTCACCCCACACAGCCTGCTGCTCAGTCGTTTGGTCGTCCCTCACTAACCCCCCTGCCAGCCTGGTCGCCTCACACAGCTTGCTGCTGTCGTTTGGTCATCCCTCACTAACCCCCTGCTGGCCTGGTCACTTCGCTCAGCATGTTTTGTCATCCTTTCAGTCGTCCGTTCGGTTGTGATGGCCCCTGGCTCTTTATATATATAGATGTGACTACTGAATCAAATAAAAATATTTGTTAAATTGAAATTAATTGCCATGGAAATCCCAGACATTATCTAGATGTTAGATGCTACAAGGAACATACAGTGTATGAAAAAGACAAACATGTAAACAAATAGCACTGCATGTACAGTAGGTACTACAAGAGATTCAGGTATAGGAGGCATATGAAGAAAACCATCAACTTGAACCAAAATGTAAAGCCCTTGTTCTTGAATAGCTTACAGTCTCTTGAAGAGCCAAAGTATATATATATGAAAAATATCCAAAAAATACAAAATAAGTGAATAAATGTCAAGAATTAAATTTCATAGGAAGCCAAAGTAAAATCACTGAAAAAAAATGTCAACAGGAAAAGTATCACACAAAATACTTATGCATCCAAGACAAATATGATTTGGATAGGCAGATGGAATGCATAAAGTCATTGTAAGTAAGTGGAAAGATACTATCAAGTCATGGAGGAGGGAATAAGCATGGCATGTGTGGGGAATACTGAAGCCACAGACCTACCTAAAGCATAGGGTTTGTGTTAAGATACAGTGAAAAATAAGGCTGGATAGTTAAGGGGGGACCAGTTGGCACAGAGGCCAGAATACCAGGCTGAAGAATGTGGACTTGAGATAAAAAGTGTTTTAGAATACAGAGACAAATCAGGAGTTATCTCTGGCATAATATTGAGTCCCAAGCTTACCTGTACTTTGGATGGGAATTATAGTAACAAAACCATCTTGCAGGTAATGTAGAAGGATCAACCTTCCCAGGAAGCTTCCTCCATTTAAGACACTCATCACACTGTACCCACGTCTGGTCAGGAATCTTCCTAAATGAAGGAGAAGAGAAGTATGACTGTGTGTATCTTAGCTCTGTATTGTATCTTACATTAGAAAGGCACAACCTAAAAGTGAAACAACATAACTTTATATATGAAATGTGTTATAATTGTTATAGTCTAGTTGTCTAAAAAAATTAAAAAATTATATATATACTAGAGGCCCGGTGCACAAAAATTTGTGCACTCGGGGGGGGGGGGGGGGGGGGGGGTCCCTCAGCCTGGCCTGTGCCCTCTTTCAGTCTGGGACCCCTTGGGAGATAACGACTTGCTGGCTTAGGCCTGCTTCTGGGTGGCAGAGGGCAGGCCCAATCCCTAGGTGCAGCCCCTGGTCGGGCTCAGAGCAGGGCCGATTGGGGAGTTGGGGCACCGCCCCCTGTCATGCACAGAGCAGGGTGGATTGGGAGGTTGCGATGCCACCCTCAGTCACACTCAGGGTAGGGCCGATTGGGGGGTTGGGGCACCATCCCCTGTCACACTCAAGGCAGGGTCAATGGGGAGGTTGCGGCGCCACCCCGTCACGCACAGAGCAGGGCCAAACAGGGGGTTGGGGCACTGCCCCCTGTCACTCACAGAGCAGGGCCCATCAGGGGGGTTGGGGCTCTGTACCCTGTCACGCACAGAGCAGGGTCTATCAGGGGGTTGGGGAGCTCCCCCCTGTCACTCACAGAGTAGGGCCGATAGGGGAGTTGGAGCACCGCCCCCGTCACACACAGAGCAGGGCCGATCAGGGGGTTGGGGCGCCGCCACTGTCACACTCAGGGCAGGGCCGATGGGGAGGTTATGGCTCTACCCCGTCACACACAGAGCAGGGCCCTTTGTTGGGGGTGGGGGGGTTGGGGCGCCGCCCTCTATCACCCACAGAGCAGGGCCAATCAGGGGGTTGGGGAGCTCCCCCTGTCACTCACAGAGTAGGGCCGATAGGGGAGTTGGGGCACCGCCCCCTGTCACACACAGAGCAGGGCCGATCAGGGGGTTGGGGCGCCGCCACTGTCACACTCAGGGCAGGGCCGATGGGGAGGTTATGGCTCTACCCCGTCACACACAGAGCAGGGCCCGTGGGGTGGGGGGGTTGGGGCTCCGCACCCTGTCACACACAGAGCAGGGCTGATCAGGGGGTTGGGGAGCCTTCCCCTGTCACGAACAGAGCAGGGCGGATAGGGAGGTTGTGGCCCCACCCCGTCACACACAGAGCCGCAGGGTGATCGGGGGTTTGGGCGCTGCCCCGTCATGCTGATCCCGGTGCCAGGAGGCCTCGCAGCTCTGCTGATCCCGGTGCTGGGAGGCATATTACCCTTTTACTATATAGAATAGAGGCCTGGTGCATGGGTGGGGGCTGGCTGGTTTTCCCTGAAGGGTGTCCTGGATCAGGGTGGGGGTCCCCACTGGGGTGCCTGGCCAGCCTGGATGAGGGGATGATGGATGTTTGCAGCTGGCCACACACCTTCAGGGTGGGTGTCCCCACTGGGGTGCCTGGCCAGTCTGGGTGAGGGGCTGAGGGCTGTTTTCAGGCTGGCGGGTGACTGAAGCTCCCAACCGCTCCTTTTTTTCTTTTCTTTTTTTATTCTGGGCCAGCTTTAGCTCTGGCTCCAGCTCTGAGGCCTCTGCTGCTGAAAGCAGGTATCTGGTTTGTTTGGGCTCTATAATCTCGAAACACTGTATCAACTCCAGCTCTAAGATCCCGGCCGGGTGAAAGGTGGTTTCTGAGGTTTTGTTTAGCTTCTATATTTGTTACAATGTTTCAAACTGCAAGCTCAGAGGCCGGCAAGGCAGGCGTGGAATGTTGGAGTCCTCCGTCACTGAAGCAAGCAAGCCTCATGTTCAGTTTAAACTGCCTGGCTGCCGGCCGCCATCTTGGCTGGCAGTTAATTTGCATATCACCCTGATTAGCCAATGGGAAGGGTAGTGGTGGTACGCTAATTACCATGTTTCTCTTTTATTAGATAGGATATATCCCTAGCTGGTTTTGCTCAGTGGATAGAGCATCGGCCTGCGGACTGAAGGGTCCTGGTTTTGATTCCGGTCAATGGCACATGCCTGCACTGCAGGCTTGATCCCCAGTGAGGGGCTTGCAGGAGGCAGCCAGTCAATGATTCTCTCTCATCATTGATGTTCCTCTTTCTCTCCCCCTCTCCCTTCCTCGCTGAAATCAATAAAAATATATTTAAAAATAAATAAATGTTTCTCTTGGTAATTATAAAATATCAGCCTAAGAAGTTTATATCTTGAATGTCACAGAAAAAAATGATAGAACTATGCTAGATATGGATATGAAATATAGTAACAAATATTAACATGGTGAGCTACCATTATTTATGTAGGTCAAAATTATTTATCCTGGAATCTCTTGCTCTAAGCAAGCAAGAGGATAATTTTCATTCTAAAATTAATGAATAGGAAAACATTTTATATATTACAATAATACCAAGAAATAAAACCCAAAGAATAATTTTATTTGGCTTATCCAATTCTGTGACAAGTTTAAAATGGGGAAGGGAGTAGGGAAGCGAGTAACCAAAGAATTAATATGCAGTCCTAATCGGTTTGGCTCAGTGGATAGAGCATCAGCCTGCGAACTCAAGGGTCCCAGGTTCGATTCCAGTCAAGGGCATGTACCTTGGTTGCAGGAACATCCCCAGTGGGGGGTGTGCAGTAGGCAGCTGATCGATGTTTCTCTCTCATCGATGTTTCTAACTCTCTATCCCTCTCCCTTCCTCTCTGTAAAAAATCAATAAAATATATTTAAAAAAAATAAAAATAAAAATCATCATTCTCCCCTTTAAAAAAAAAAGAATTTATATGCATAGTCCATGGACACAGACAATAGTGTGGTGAAGGCCTGGTGTGGGGAGAAAGCCAGGTGGAGAGGGGCAAAGGTGAGTGGGAAATGGGGACATCTGTAATACCCTCAACAAGGGATCCTGCACCACTTTTCTCTGAAAGAATTCAGAGCCAAGATCCTTGAGGTGGGTGATGTGATAGGCAATTAGACAGACATGAGCAGAGTAAGGATGATGATCCAGGTAGAGAAGATCACCAGGGCAGAAAGCCCCAGCTGCCTAGCAAAGGACAATTGTAGGGTCAGATCTTGCCCCCAGGGTGGCCTTTCCTTCCCTAGCATATGCTGGTTGCTGGTCGTAAGGTCTGGACCCCCTGACCTTTCCTCCCTAGAGATAACATCTGGACCTCAGTTGCATTTCATCTCGAGGCCCAGAAAAGCAGCAAAATCAGACCAGTGACACCAAGGCTGATCTCAGGACCAGCTGCATTGAATAATGACCCCCTGTTCTGGCAATCAATCAGTGGAGACCTAGACCCTGAAAGGACATACCTGAAAAGCTGCTGAATATTCCATTAAGATCTTCCCCTGGGACCTCCCCTCAACTCTCCACCCTTAAACCCTTAGGACAGAGGACCCAGTGGGCCTTTCCTCCTGGGAGCATGCCCATGCCTTTCCCTTTTCATTTTCCTTTTCCTTTCCCTTCCCTTTCTCCCTTCCCCTTCCCGTCTCCCCTAGGTGCATTACCATCAGCTTCCTCACTCGCAAGCTCCAAGGGCCCTTCCTTTATCTCTGTAACATGTTTCCTAAACCCATTTCTTCTAGGAATTACTTTTTCTACCTCTATGATTTTATAAATAAACTAGAGGCCCAGTGCACAACTTTGTGCACCTTGAAAGGAACTGTGGGCTGCGAGGCTGTGGTGGGCACAGGGACGGGTTTCAGTCCATCCTCCGTACCCCCACCTGGCCCCTCCTGCTTTGGTCCCTGGTCCCCTGTCTAGTGGCAGACCCGCTCCTGCTGCCTCCACTCCCATGCACTGAAGGCACCGGACCCTCTTGCACCCACGAGTGATTGCGGTCAGTATCATCAGTAGGTGTGAGCTGCAGCTGCTGCCCTGATTGCCCCTCAGGAGCAGGGGAAGGTGGAGAAGCCCTCAGGGGCAATCAGGGCCAGCAGCCACCACTCGCACCCGCTGATGGCACCAAGTGATTGTGACTGGCGCTGGGAGAGAGCAGCAGGTGCAAGCAGCAGCTCCAGCGCCAGCTATGGGTGCGAGCGGGGCTGGTGCCGGCAGCAGGTGCGAGTGCCAGGTGAGATCGCAATGCGCAGGAGCAAAGAATTTTCAATAACCACCAGAGGCTTGCCCCAATGACAGTGACCAGCGCCCCGCCTTGGTCTGGCACCCCAGCTCACCTGCTCCACCATCCCGCCGCAGCCAACGCCCGCCATGTTCCACGTGCGCTCCCTGGTGGTCAGCACACGTCATAGGGACCAATTGTTCAGTTGTTCAGTTGTTCTGCTGTTTGGTCTATTTGCATATTTGCCTTTTATTATATAGGATGTTCTCTTATTTTAAAAAATGCATTTGTGGGAGTCACTGAAGAATCATCATCAAAACCTCTCCATTTCCCTATAAACTCCTTACTCCTATTTTTTTTCCTTTCAAAATTGGTCTTTGTTTATACTTTAATCAAAATTTTATTAGGTTGATATTCCCAAAGTTTATCTTAAAAAGTAATATAAATATAATCAAATTTTATAACTAGAAATGGTGCTCCAGTCTGACAATTGGGTTAAATTATTAAGATAAATTCTTCCAGAGTTCTACTCTTAATACACATACTCTCTCCCCTCCACCTTCCCACCCCCAGGAAGCATATCCAGTCACCTTCACCATAAAGTGAATCTGTTTCTCTGTGGAAGGAGGTGGTCCATATATAATAGAAATAGCACCTAAAGTATGAAAGGAGTGGGACCAGGAAGGCTGGAGAAAAGACACAAAAAGAGGGTAGAGGGGCACATAGGACCAATTTGAAAAACATGTAATTTAACCTAGGGAGGGTTTTGTGTTACATTTATATTGCTCTTATACTAGACTAGAGGCCCAGTGCACAGATTCATGCACATTGAAAGGAAATTAATTAGAAGAAATATTTTAGAGGCCGGGGAGGGACCATGGGAGGGCTTCAGGGCATGTTTGGCCTGTCTCGCCCAGTCCCGATCAGCCGGACCCCAGCAGCAAGCTAACCTACTGGTTGGAGCGTCTGCTCCCTGGTGGTCAGTGCACGTCATAGTGACTGATCGAATGGTGGAATGAACGGTTGGACACTTAGCATATGAGGCTTTTATTATATAGGATATTTCAATAGAGTGATGTGTTTTTTTATGTCTTAGTTCAATATTTTCCTTATCTTTGTAGATAGTGCTTTATTTCTAGTTATAATAATCAGCTCATTATTGAAAAACTGGAAATACAGAAAGATATCAACCGAAGGACTTGTATACATGTATATAAGCCATACCAATGGACATGGACAACAGGGGGATGGGAGCATGAGTGTGTGTGTGGGGGAGGTTGGGGGTTAATGGGAGGGATGAGGACACATTTGTAATACCTTAACTAATAAAAAAAAAAAAAAGAAAAAGAAAAAAAAAAAAAGAAAAGAAAATAAAAGACACTCATAATTCTACCACTCAAATACAATGTACTCTGTGTTTAAAGATCTGTTTAATTCATACAAATTTCTGGATATATAGCTTCCTATCTCCTAGCTCCAGGCTGCTTCAGCCTTGCAACTTCTAAACTCTGAGCTCAGGCCTGACCTCTGGTGTCTATATATTTCCATTCAGCTGCTGTTTTATTTAGAGCCAGAGCAGCAAAAAGCAGGTTCAGCAGTAGTGAGAGGGGAGAGGAAAGGTCATATTAGCTCTGTGTGTGTGTGTGTGTGTGTGTGTGTGTGTGTGTGTGTGTATTGTTTAACATATTACAAAAAGTAGTACATATGTCTCCTTGATTCCCCATTGACCTCCCTCCGGTCTCCTCTATCCCCCGGCACATGCCCTCACCCCCACCCCCACCCCAGTGTCTTGTGTCCATTGGTTATGCTTATATGCATGCATACAAGTCATGCACATGCACAGAAGAGTCTCTTGCAGAAGAATGTCAATATTACACTCTTGTAGACAAACATTAAAGACAGCAACTCCCTGCCTCAGGTTACATGCAGACCAGGGTAGATACTTCTATTCAGATAAACAGGAAAGGCTTTTCAGCTTGTGCTTATAATAAATAGGTAATTGGAGGGGCTATACCTTCTAATCCTCATTGCATCCTTCCAGAAGAGTGTCATGGGTAAGATATTGTGAGCTCATTTGTGCCTGGCTGGTCCCCATTCCTCCCTCCCCAGTGTTCAGTGTGTGAGCCATTACGGCGTGATGGTGTGATGACAATTTGCATATTAGCTCTTTATTATATAGGATACACTCCAGCAATATATGAACAACTGTCTCATTGCATTAATCATTGCTTATTTGAAAGACCAAAAATGGCATCTCATTTTAATTTTTATGTGTTTGAAAACCATGGAGGTTGGGCATGAGCAAGATATTTAGAATAAAATAGTGATATTTATATCACTAGCAATCAGGTTGTATTTGAAACAAAATTTTATATCATATATTTTCCTGATGATTTCCATTTTATAAAAAACACAGGGGGCTGCCTACTTCAAAATGAACTGTTAATACTCTAATCTTTGTCTTGATGGTGGTGTAACTGACTGTATATATGTTGTTACACATTCTAGTCTCTGTATTATGCTCCTTTCCTGGCCTACTGAGGTATTTCATCCTCATCCATAGTTCTTTTTTTCTCTGATATGCTGGGTTCTCTACTTCCATTGTCAAATTCCTTGGTACAGTTCCAACAATATTTACTAGGAATAAAAAGCAGGAAAGTTTACTAACATTTCTGAATATCTACTATATGCCAGGCACTGTGCTAAAAAATGTTATATCATCTAATGTATTATATTCAGAGAGGTAAAGTGACTTACTTACCCAAGCTCATCCAACTATTAAGAAGCAGATTCAGATTTTCAACCCTGGAGTATCTGATTTAAATGTCCATCATCTTCCACTATATCATAATGCCTATAGGATAAACTGAACATACTAAACTCTTCATATTTATGATCCAAACCACACAAGTGTTAAACCAGAATGAAGAGGTCTAGATAATGATAAAATTAGTATTGATGACTTCCCAGTTTTAGTGCATTAAACTTCCTTATGTGAAAAGCTTCCATCTTCTTCTTGTTCCTTCCATTTGCTCCCCCAATACTTTTATATTCTACTAGAGGTTCAGTGCATGAAATTTGTGCATGGGTAGGGTCCCTAGGCTTGGCCAGCGAACAGGGCCAATCAGGGCCTCCTGGCTTCCAGCTGGGGCCTCCCTTCCCTGGCTGCTGGCTGCTGGCCAGGGCCTTCCTTCATTCTGTGCTGCTGCCCCCTGGTGGTCAATGCACGTTATAGCATGCGATCGAACTCCCAAGGGGACACTTTGTATATCAGCCTTTTATATATATAGATATTTCTTACTCACGGTATTATCCTGGCTATAGCTGAGGTTTCAAAGTTCTCTTGGGAAGTCTTTTCCTTCCAATAAACATTGAGTTTCTGGGCAAGGGCATTTATTGTCAACCTGAAAGAAGAAGTATGTCAATGTTGAGAATTTGTTGAACAACTTTGTGACCATGAGATGCTCTCATTTAACAGAAGCCAATAATTTAGAATATTCAGCATAGGTTTGAATATCTACATTTACAGGAACTAGGATGGGAATCCAACACCTTGCAAATTACATGTCAAAATGACAGTCAGAATCCTGAATAGTTACATTGATTGAAATGGTAAAATGGTTATGTCCTAAAAAGTACTGTTCTCTAAAATTTCAGGGCTTTTAGAATCATGGGGAGTGGGGAGTTGATATTAGAAAAGTCAGAGGACTAAATTTCAGAGCTAGGACAAGCCAAATATGATTAAGTTATTTGATTGTCAAATGAGTACAGGTAAATAAGTCAGGTCCAAGCTGAAAGTCAGAGGAACAAAAACTGTACCCTATTACAAGTCAATCAAATATTAAATTTAAAATGTTCCTCTTTATGCAAATGCTGCTCAGAGCAGTTATAGTATCCATGGGCAACAAAATTCTCTTCAACCTTCTACTACGCAGCTGTTAGTGGAAGCTATACCCCAGTTCTGGCTATTGTTCTTTCTCTCTTCCCAAATTAACAACAGTAGACCCAGGGTCAAAATATGTAATGTGTCTAAGTCAAACCTGAAATTTTACTTTTAAAAAACTGCCGATTGCTAATGATTGATTCCTATTTAATTCTACAACCCAGGATTACAACTTCATGTACAACTGTACACACCTGCAATACTACAGAATTAGTATGTCTAAAATCTCTTGACTCCCTGGATGGTTTCCCAAGGTTTTTACAGACCTCTTTTCTCCTTAAGAGGAAATGTTCCTTACTTGCACCTTACTCATATTAAATTAGATTCTGAATACACAGAAAAGATTAAAGTAATCATACATGAGGTTCCTCCCCTAAACCTACCAATGTTCCTACCTCTGTTTATATCCTCCCCTAAAGTCACAGATGGAGAACTATTCCTTGTTTTCTCTTAAAATTCTACTTTAAATCTACTTTAAAAAGAATTAACTTAGGATTCTAGGAAAATGTTGAAGTAGAAGGCACCAAGAATCTTACTTCCCCACCTAGGCAACAATTACATTGGCAGAATCTATATGGTGCAACTATTTGGAACTGTTAGGTCTATTAAAAGCTTGCAACTTCCAAGGGAAGGCTTAGATGGTAAATTGGCAAATTTCAGCTCTTAGCACAGTAGTAGCTACACCCCCCACCCTAGCCCAGTGACAGGCAGCTGTGCACACATTCTAAGAGTAGATTGTAGGAGCCAGGACGGGCAAAAAATGACTCTGTCCTTCAAATATCAGGGAGCTGTGCTCTGATAGCTGTTTGCTGCTCCTGATCATAGGATCATGTAATCCCCATGGCAACCACAAAGAAAACAGCTATAAAATATGTACAAAAGAAAATGAGAAGATTTAAATGTTTCACTATGAAAACTTAACTGAACATAAAAGAAGACAATAATGCAGGAAATGAGGGTCACAAAATCTATAAAGCATAAAGAAAACAAATAGCAAAATGACAGAATTCCTTCCTTATCAGTACTTACTTTAAATGTAAATAGATTAAATTCTCCAATCAAAAGACAGAGATTGGTAGAATGAGTAAAAAAAAACAACCCAAAACAAAACACGATCCAGCCCTAGCCAATTTGGCTCAGTGGATAGAGCATCAGCCTGTGCACCAAAGGGTCCCGGTTCAATTTCTATCAGGGCATGTACCTTGGTTGCAGGCTCCTCCCTGTCCCCAGGCCCTGGTCAGGGATCATGCAGGAGGCAACCAATCGATGTGTTTCTCCCTGTCTTTCCTTCTCTCTTCCATTCTCTCTAAAAGTCAATGGAAAAATATCCTCAGGTGAGGATTAACAAAAACAAACAAAAAATAAGTAAGTAAAGGTGATTAAATGTCTAAAAAAAAAACATGATCCAAATATATGCTCTCTACATGAGACTAAATTTAGATAGAAAGACACAAGTAGGTAGAAAGTAAAAGGGTGAAAAAGGATATTCCATATAAATAGTAACCTAAAGAGAGCAAAGATGGCTATACCAATGCATAGTAGACAAAATAAAGTAGTCCCCTCTCCTCATCTGCAGTTTTGTTTTCTGCAGTTTTAGTTACCTGCAGTCAAATATGGTCCAAAAATATTAAATGAAAAATTTCAGAAATAAACAATTCTTAAGTTTTAAATTGTGCACTGTTCTGAGTAGTGGGATGAAATCTCACACTGGCCTGCTCCAGCCCACTAGAACACAAATCATCCCTTTTTAAACCATATTCATACCATATTCTATATAATAAAAGCCTAATATGCTAAGTGTCTGGTCATCCGTTCAACCAATCAAAACATAATATGCTAATGATATGCTAAGGCCACTCAACCGCTCACTATGACGTGCACTGACCACCAGAGGGCAGATGCTACAACTGGTGGGTTAGCTTGCTGCTGGGGTCCAGCCGATTGGGACAGAGTGAGATGGGCCGGACACAATCTGGAACCCTCCCATGGTCTCTCCCTGGCTGGCCAACCTCCCGCATCCCTCCCTGGCCCCAATAGTGCACCAGTGGGGTCACTCGGCCTGGCCTGTGCCCTTTTGCAATCCAGGACCCTTTGGGGAATGTTGGAGAGCTGGTTTCAGCCCAATCCTGCAGGCCAGGCTGAGAGACCCCACTGGTGCACGAATTTGTGTACTGGGCCTCTAGTGTAGAGTATAATAAGACTAGTGACCCATTGTGTGAGATTACGCGAGACCCGGGACCCCTCCCCCCACCCCCTGGGCCATGGGACCACCCCGAGTCCCGGAGTCCCGCCCCGCATGGCTGGCACGCTGCGGGATGGCCCCGAGTCCAGGAGTGCCACCCCGATGTCCCGCTTCCGGGCTACGCAGAGTGGGAACCAGGCCCCACCCCCGCAACGGCACGCAGGGCCACGGAAACCCCGGCAGAAGCAACGCAAAGTGGCCACTGGGACCCTCGCGCCCTCATGGGGCCACAAGAACCCTGGCGTAAGCCACGTGGAGCAGCCGCCAGTCCTGCCCCCACTGCCCCGCCTCCTGCTGCTGCAAGGAGGTGCCCCTCCTCCCGCCTCCTGCAGCTGTGAGGAGGCACCGTGCCTCCCACCTCCTGCTGCTGCAAGGAGGCGCCCTTCCTGCTGCCTCCCGCAGCTGTGAGGAGGTGCCCTGCCTCACTGGTGCAACCACAGGAACCCCAGCAGCAGGTACACTGAGCAGCTGGCCCTGCCCCCGCTGTGTGCGCCGCCATCTTGTGACGGCATTACAGAGTGAGGGTTAATTTTCAGATTACCTCTTTATTATATAGGATACCTTGAGAGCAATCACATCCACATAACTTTTATTATAATGTATTGTTATAATTGTTCTATTTTATTGTTGTTAATCTTTTTCTGTGCCTAATTTATAAATTAAACTTTATCATACTTATGTATGTATAGGAAAAAACATACTGTATATAGGGTTCACTACCATCCATGGTTTTAGGCATCCTTTGGGGGGGTCTCGGAATGTATCCCCTTTGGATAAGGAGAGCTACTCTAGACTATAAATCACGATTGCTAATATGTGGAAGCAACCAAATGCCCATTAATGGTTGAATGGAAAAGCAAAATGTAGTGTATATATACAATGGAATACTATTCAACCTTAAAAAGGGAAAGAATTCTGATACATGCTAAAACTTGGATGAAGCTTGAGGACATTATGCTCAATGAAATAAGCTAGTCACAAAAAGACAAACACTGTATGGTTTAACTTATGTGAAGTACTTATAGTAAAAAAAAAAGAAACAGAAAGTGGAGTGGTGGTTGCCAGGGGCTGGTGGGGTGCATGGGGAATTACTATTTAATGGGTATAGAGTTTCATTTTGTAAGATGAAAAGAGTTCTGGAGATGGATGGTGGTGATGGTTGCTTAACAATATAAATGTACTTAATACCAATGAACTGTACACTTAAGAAGTTAAATGGTCATTATGTGTATTTTGCCACAATAAAAACTATGAAAAAAAGGAAGTAGATATATGGTTGCCAGAAGATGAAGAGAAGGAGAAATGTGGAGTGACTGCTAAAGAACAAGGAATTTCTTTTGGGAGTTATGAAAATGTTTTGGAGTCAGTGATAATGTTTTCACAATTTTGTGAATATACTAAAAACCACTGAAATGTACACTTTAAATTGGGGACCTTAAGATATGTGAGTTATATCTCAATTAAAAATAAAAATAAAAATAAACATCTGTTCTCATGTACTCAGTTAAAATTTATTGAGATAAAATTTACATAGAGTAAAATTCATCTTTTTAAGTATACACTTCTATCAATTTTGACAATTGCATGCAGTCATGTAACCACCACTTCAATTAAGTTATTGTTCTTATTTATTTTGAAATCCTATTCCTTCTGACAAAAACTATGGCTTTACTGTTGATGTAAAAAAATTTAATTTTACCTGGCTGGGTGGTTCAGTTGGTTAGAGTATCGTCCCATACATCAAAAGGTTGAGGGTTCGATTCCCAGTCAGGGCACATACCTAGGCTGTGGGTTTGATCCCTGGTGGGGGTGCATATGGGAGGCAACCAGTTGACGTATCAATGTTTCTCTCTCACATTGATATTTTTCTCTCTCTCAAAAAAAAATCAATAAAAACATATTCTCGGGTGAGGATTAAAAATGTAATTTAAAATCCACGTATAAGTTCAAACCCACATTGTTCAAAATCCATACATAAGTGGATCTGTAAAGTTCAAACCTGCGTTGTTCAAGATTCAACTGTAATTTTGATTGCAGTTGGGAAATTGTATATCCCGAGGGCTGACTTAAGTTGTATGCAGGTTTTTAAAAAATATATTTTTATTGATTTCGGAGAGGAAGGAAGTGGGAGAGAGAGAGATAGAAACATCAGTGATGAGAGGGAATCATTGATCAGCTGCCTCCTGCACGCTCTCCACAATGGGGATCGGGCCTGCAACCCAGGCATGTGCCCTGACGGGGAATGGAACTCTGACCTCCTGGTTCATAGGTTGATGCTCAACCACTGAACCATGCCAGCTGGGCATGGTATGCAGGTTTTTTACTGCAGGGGGGATCTGGGCCTCTAACCTCTTCATTGTTCAAGTCAACTGTACTATATTCTTTTTCTTCTTTATTTTTTCCTGTACTATATTCTTAAGGTAGTGTTTCAATTCACTTCCCTATTCAAGCACACAATTAATTCTCATTGCCTAAGGCATCAACCAACTCTACCCAATGTCCCTCTAAGACAGAAGTTCTCAGACCTTCTCAGTTTATGGCACCCTTAGTGTCTCATGTTTTTCATGGCACCCTTAAGTCAAAAGAAATAAGTACCAGTTCCATTTATTAAATAGTTAGGTGTAAACAACTTAGCAAGTATTTATGAGTTAAAATTAAAAATCCATTTGAAAAAAAATAATACATATAAATTAAAAAAAATATTTCTAGTTCATTCTTTTTTTTTAAGCCACCAAAAATTTTGGTTGCCTCCCCCCCCCAAAAAAAAAAAATGGGAGAGAGAGAGATTCTAGTTTATTCTTAAATAACCACAATTATTTACTAAAGGGATATGTATGCCTACTGGTTACTATACTTCTCGAACCTTGGAATCAAATTGGACACAGCTTTCCTCATTTCTTAGTCAACACTGAGTTTTGTGTTTTACTTGCTTCGTATCACAGCAACCACTGTAAGCCCAGATACACAAAGATATGTTGTAATCAAAAGGTATGCAGCAGATTTTGGTACATGGAAGTGGGGGTGATACTATAAAAATACTTAAAAAGGTAAAAGTTACTTTAGAATTGGGCAGTGGGCAGAGGGTGGAAGAATTTGAGGAGCACAACAGAAATAGCCTAGATTGCCTTGAACAGACTGTCAGTACAAATATAGATGTTAAAAACCCCACTGGTGAGGGCTCTGAAGGAAGTGAGGAGTATGGTGGAGAAAAAAATAAATTCCCTTAGATAATACCAAAATTATTGTGAACAGACTGTTTGTTAGTAGAATTATGCATGTTACAGGTGTTGCTGGTAAAAGCTCAGAAGGAAATGAAAAACATGTTATTGGAAAACTTGAGGGAAGGTGATGTTTGTTTTACAGTGGCAGAAAGCTTAGCAGAATTGTGTCCTACAGTTATGTGGAAATCAGAACTTGTAAGTGATAGAACATTTAGCTGAGATTTCCAAGAAAAGTGTTGAAAGTGTGGCCTGGTGTTTTCTTGCTGCTTACATAAAATATGAGAGGAAAGAGATAAACTGATGGAAGAACTGTTCAACAAAAAGAAACAGGACTTAATGATTTTGGAAATTCTCAGCCTATCCAGATTATAAAAGTTGCTAAAATTTTGAGATTCACTGCCAGGAAAGAATGCTCTACAGAAAAAGTCAAGGTTGTGACTAGACAACCTTTTGTTAATATCTCAGAAAGATCAAAAGGTCAGAGTATTCAGTCACACAAAAAGCTCTTTGAAAAAAATTAAACACGTGACTCAGATCTCCATAGCCATCTCAGTAGAAGCTAAGAATCAAAATAGGATTATCTAGGAAAGACTTGTCAGGAACCTCTTGTCTGATGGAGTGAATATCCATGACATATATGTGAGATCCACAGGGTTCTTGAGAACGGTATACTACCACAAAACCTGCTAGATTTGACTGAAAGGGAGAAGAGAACATAAAATAAAAGAAGGCTGTTAAATCTCGAAAATTCTATAGTCAGGAAACAGGCTGATGAAACATCTCAGCTGTAAATATATGCTACCCTTCATGAAAAATGAAAGATAATGCTGAGCCATTAGGTCAGAAAGCAGAATCTTAAATCCAGGAGGTGGAGCTTCAAGCCCCCAAAGATTATTCCCAGGCCTTGAAATGTAATGGCTAGATTTTGAAATTGCTTGAAACCAGAGACTCCTTTTTTTTTTTTCACTTTTATCCGCATTTGAATGGAAATATCTATAATGGTATCCTATGCCTGTCCCACCGTTGTATTTTGTGAGCAAAATATGAAAATAAAATAGACATGCCTATAGATGGAGAAGAATTTTATCCCAAGATGCATCAGACTTAGAGAATCACCCATGGCTGATTTAGATGATGAGAATTTGGGATTTTGAGCTGATGAATTAAGATGAGAGTTTAGACTTTGAGTTGCTATAATAATTGAGAATGGGAATGTTGATATGGGGTGAGTGTATTTTGCATGTGAGATGTATATGGTTATTAGAGGGCCAGAGGGCGTAATGTAACAGGCAGAATAATGGACCTTCGAAGACATCTATGTCCTAATCCCTGATACCTATGCATATATTAGGTTACACAGAAAGGGAGAGTTAAGGTTGCTGACGAAATTAAGGTTATTCATCAGCTGACCTTAAAATAGAGAGATTATCTTGAATTATCCAATTAAAAGTGGAATTGTGTGGCAAAAGAGTCAGAATCAGAGATGTGATGATAGAAGCAAGGTCACTGGAGTGATATGATGGAAGAAGGACTCAATCTACCATTGCTGGCTTTGAAGATGGAGGAAGGGGGCCATGGGCCAAGGAATGCTGGCTGCCTCAAGAAGCTAAAAAGAGCAAGGAAATACATTCTCTCCTAAAGACTCCAGAGAGGAACGCTGCCTTGCCAACACCTTGATTTTAGCCCAATGAGATCCATGTTCTACTTCTGACCTACAGAACTCTGAAATAATTAGTTTTGTCCTAAGACACTAAGTTTGTGGTAATTTATTATGATAGTAATAGGAAACAATTTCTATTGTTTATAAACTGAAGTCAAGTATCACTGCATTTCCTTCAAAAATTTAAAATATCTTATGGTTTCCCTGTGAGCTCATTAGGTATATCTAGGCACATAGTTTGGAACTGTGGCTCTACAACAGGGCTCAGCAACCTACAGCCTGTGGGCCCAATCTAGGTCACTGCCTGTTTTTGTCTATGAGTGCTTTCATGCTACAGCAGAATTGAGTAGTTGTGACAGAGACTATATGGTACAAAGCCTAAAATGTTTACCTCCTGGCCCTTCACAGGAAAAGTTTGTCAACGCATGCTCTAGAACAGTGGTTCTCAACCTTCCTAATGCTGCGACCCTTTAATACAGTTCCTCATGTTGTGGTGACCCACAATTTCATTGTTACAAATTGAACATAATTAAAGCATAGTGATTAATCACAAGAACAATATGTAATCATGTATGTTTTCCGATGGTCGTAGGTGACCCCTGTGAAAGGGTCGTTTCACCCCCAAAGGGGTCACGACCCACAGGTTGAGAACCGCTGCTCTAGGATATGGCCCTACTCTATCCATCTGACTTTATTTTCCTCACTCTAGTTACATCCCTCTACTCCTACTCCCCATATTTTTACCATTCTGAGTTCATGTCACTACCTTAGCTCATGCTATAATTTCCATCCCAGAATTCCCTTCCCCCCTTTTCTAAATCCTGTCCTTCAAGGAAAATCTTAAGTGATACCTTCTACCAAATCTGTTCTCTCAAGGAATTTTCCCTATACCATACCACTTAGGTTTTGATTGCCCAAATAGCCATTAAGTTAATCTCTAAATTGTTTCATGTATGTGACAATCTGCTATTACAAATAGACTATAAGCTCCTCAAAGACAGAAACCATATCTTGAATTTCTCTAGAAAATTCCACAAAGCCTATCCACTGTACCATGCAATGGTGAGGTGCTCAGTTAGTATGTGTTGATTACACTTCTTAAGCTGAAATTTACTCTAAAAATGTAAGTTTTATGAAAAAATGCTCAAAGTCACTGATCATCAGAGAGACGCAAATTAAAATGACAATGAGGTATCACCTCACACCTGTCAGCATGGCTACCATCAACAAATCAACAAAAGACAAGTGTTGGCGAGGATGTGGGAAAAAGGGAACCCTAATACACTGCTGGTAGGAATGCAGACTGGTGCAGCCATTATAGAAAACAGTATGGAGTTTCCTCAAAAAAAAAATTAAATATGGAACTTCCGTTTGACTAAGTAATCCTACTTCTAGGAATATATCCTAAGAAACCCAAAACACCAATCAGAAAGAAAGTATACAACCCTGTGTTTATAGCAGCACAATTTACAATAGCTAAGACTGGAAACATCCCAAGTGCCCATCAGTAGACAAGTGGATAAAAAAGCTGTGGTACATTTATACCATGGAATACTATGCAGCAGTAAAAAAGAATATCTTACCCTTTGAAACAGCGTGGAGGGACCTGGAAAGTATCATGCTAAGTGAAATAAGTCAGTTAGAGAAACAAGTATCACACGATCTCACTCATATGTAGAATCTAATGAACAAAATAAACTGACAAATGGAGTGGATCCAGAGACCTGGAAGTATGGAACAGAGTGTGGAATCTCAGAGGGAAGGCAGGGGAGGTTGGGTGGGTGAGAGGCAATCAACCAAAGAACTTGTATGCATATATGCATAACCCATAGACACAGAAAATAGGGTGGTAAAGGCCTGAGGCAGGGGGTGGGGGCAGGCCGGAAGAGATCAAAGTAAGGAAAAAAAGGGGAGATTTTTAAATCAACAATACAGATTTTTTTAAAATGTTGTAAGTTTGAGCCCTGATAGTTGCAGATGAAATCTGATAACTATTAAAACTGATATTACAGATGACTTATTTTGAAAACATTCCAGCAGTATGGTGGCTGTTATCATTTTATCATTTGCAGCTTTGATATCTATAATACTCTTAGCATGAGTTTGTGGTAGCAGACAACCTTCTTTAATGCCCCTCTCTAATTCGATTTTTTAAACTGAACACCTTTTCCTTTTATATAAAATAAATTGAGTAAAAAAGGAAAATGATGCCAGATTTGGAACAAGAGTTATGCAAATTTTTATCTTCAAAAGCTATATGTAGGGTAATATACTAGTTTTCTATTTTTAATGAAATGTGTAGCAGATTATTAAGCAACTTAAACCAGAATTCCTATATGTTTACCTAAATAAACCTACAGGTGATGGAATATATCTGGATCCCCTGCAATCACCTCAAACTCATCATACTGAAACTAAACATCACAAACTAAGGATCAAATACCTCTAAAATTTAAGGGGTAGATGAGGGTTTGGAAAATATAAGGAAGGTGGTAAATAATTTTTTATATTTAACATTTATATTTCACAAATCATAACTATTTGCTTAATTACCAGAAAGTTACTATTCCATTTACTCAAGAGAAACACAATGACTTGGCTCTGAAACTGCTATCAAACTGATGTCATTTCTAAACTTTCACTCTTTAGGGTCAAGTCCTAGTCAAAGATCTCCATGATGAGCTAGACTCATATATAAAAGGCCATTTTTCTTAAAACTAAGGGCAGGTTGCCCTGACCGGTTTGGCTCAGCGGATAGAGCGTCGGCCTGCGGACTCAAGGGTCCCAGGTTCGATTCCGGTCAAGGGCATGTACCTTGGTTGCGGGCACATCCCCAGTGGGCAGTGTGCAGGAGGCAGCTGATCGATGTTTCTCTCTCATCGATGTTTCTAACTCTCTATCCCTCTCTCTTCCTCTCTGTAAAAAATCAATAAAATATATTTTTAAAAAAACTGAGGGCAGGTAGCTACTATAACCACTGAGTAGCCCTAGTGACCAAGAACCAATTGCCCTAAAATTAATATGGGTAGCCATCCAAAAACTTGTCTCTGTCAGACACTAATCCTAAAATTCTTACGGTTCCAGATAAATTAAGGTACAACATTTATGTAATTTTTTTACAGTTTTGGTACACACACAAAAAACGAAATTTGGGGTATTACTTTTCCTGCATTCTAAAAAAAATATTTCTACTGAGACATCAAGAAAAATGAAAATGTCCTCATACCTTATTTCTTCATACTCCCAGAACACCAGCTGCACTTGAACAAGATAAACTAACAAACAAAATAGAAACAGACTCATAGATACAAAAAGCAGACTGACAGCTGTCAGAAGGGAAGGGGGTTGTGGGGCTGGGATTAAGCAAACAACAATAACAACAACAACAACAAAAACACCATAACACACACAACAGTATGGTGATTACCAGAGAGAAAAGGGAGGTGGGGAAGGTAGAAGAGGGCATGGAGGGGTTAAATGGTGTTGGAAGGAGACTTGACTTTGAGTGGTGAACACAAAATGCAATACATAGATGATGTACTATAGAATTGTACACCTGAAACCTATATAATTTTATTAACCAACTAGAGGCCGGGTGCATGAATTTGTTCATGGGTGGGGTCCCTCTGGGTGGCCTGTAGGGATTGAGCCAAAACCTGCAGTCCAACGTGGCCTGCAGCTCCTGCCTGCCACCCCTGCTCATCCCGGCCTTATTGAGTTCGTGCCAAATCAGTCCTGATCCATCAGGAGAGGCTCATGCTGCCACAGCAGTGCTCACCAGTCATGAGCCCTGTGTCTGGCGCCCACCCAAGGGGTGTGGCCTGCGGGATCAGGCTGAAACCGGCTCTCTGAAATCCCCCAAGAGGTCCTGAATTGCAAGAGGGTGCAGGCCAGGCTGACGGACCCCACTGGTGCATGATCGAACAGGGGAGGGACCGTGGGAGGGCTCCAGGGCATGTCTGGCCCATCTTGCTCAGTCTTGATCGGTCAGACCCCAGCAGCAAGCTAACCTACTTGTTGGAGCATCTCTTCCCTGGTGGTCAGTGCACATCATAGCAAGCGGTTGAGCAGCCTTAGCATATCATTAGCTTATGCTTTGATTGGTTGTTCAGTTGTTCTGCCATTCAGTATATTTGCATATCACCCTTTTATTATACAGGATGTCACTTCAATAAATTCAATAAAAAGGAAAAAAGCTGCTGCTAACATGTATGCTAGAATCAAAGAAGATGTGGTATTAATACAGATGATGTATTTAAAAAGATAATTCCAAGGCTCTTTATTTCACTGGAAGTATTTTACTAAATTACCTCTGTGCTCTTTACATAATGTTTAAAGGTAAGGTTTATCTCAACTGAGCTCCATATATCATGTATCAGTAAGCTTTAATTTAAAAGTCAAATCATTTTGCCATGGACTGTTTGGCGCAGTGGATAGAGCATTGGCCTGCAGACTGAAAGGTCCTGGGTTTGATTCAGATCAAGGGCATGTACCTCAGTTGCAGGCTTGATCCCCGGCCCTGGTCAGGGCACATCCAGAAGGCAACCGATCAATGTGTCTCTCTCATCATTGATGTTTCTATCTCTCTTTACCCCTCCCTTCCTCTCTAAAAAGTCAAATTATCTTATTTTTCATCTTGGAAAAAAGGTTTGAAGGAATTATCAGTTAATTTACCTGCCTGATTTTTAGAGGTGCTTTTAGAGGTTTCATAGAACAGAATCATATCTGAAGAAACTATCAGAAACACTTTAGGTTGGGCACTCACCGGTACTCCTTGGTGTACTCAAAGTCTTGTTTGTTGTAGGCAGGTTTTAAGAAATTGCACTCAATGACTCCAATTACTCCCACACCTTCTCCATGAGTTGGCTTAGGAAAAAATATTAATTTCAACACTCACATTACTATTGACTGCCTGGAGGCATTTTCTTTTGATTCCAAACAATAGAAAGGTTATATAACCTTTATGGGCAAGGTAAGGCCAACAAGATCTACAGAAACACTCAAAATATATTCCAATAGACTGCAAACATTACATTGAAGTGCAACCTCTGGCAAATTCTAGGACAAGATTTTCAAACTATGATCTGTAGATATAGGATTTTCCAAGGATTAATAGCCATCTCTACTTCCCCACACTACCTCTGTTTTCATCTGTTTTATATTCTGAAATTGCCATAAGATTTCATTTGAACAAAAAATGACACTGCTAAAAAAAAAATCAAACTTATATACTACTGTTCTAGGGAACAGAAACCAAACTTCATCTGAAAAAAATTTAAGGACGCCATGTAATCATCACGCTCTATTAAAATAAATAGTTATCAATGACTAACATGAGTCAGACTTGCAGTGTTATTAATTACAAGTTGATACAAGATATTTTTGGATTAAAAATCTTTTTTTTTTCTTTAATGGAAGGAATTGAGTCAAGGTGTAGTTAGACAAGCCCACAAAAGATGATATAACAAAGAAAATCAACATAGGCTGAAAACGATCTATGCTGGGTCTAATAAAGTTTGTCCTACTGTGAAATATAAAGCAATTTGTCATTCTTTGTACTTTAGTAATCTTATCTGTAAAATAGAAATGAATGGAATACTTGTGGGTATTTCTACTTTAAATTGTCATTAAAACATTAAAGATGATGGTAATATTTGTATAGCTCGGTTTATAAAGTATTTTCACATAATTTATCCCAATTAAATCTCTCAACCTTGTAAGCTATAAGGTAGGCAGAGCAGGTAAAATTATTATTATGGTTCCCATTCTACAGGTAAGAAATTGAGCCTCAGATAAATTAAGCAATTAGGTTGCATAGCTTGTAAGTAGAAAAGCCAGGACTCAAATCCTGGCCATCAACCACTAAATGTTATGCATTTTCCACTATGCCTTATCATCTTCCTAAGAATATATAAAAAGCTACCTTCAACACTAATAGACTTATACACACGGCAGAGTTCTGGTATTCTCATTCTATTTCTTATTAACATTTACCTAGAAAATGTATTCAGCAAATTTTCCATGTTGATTAATATCTATGAGGAATGAGAAGTAGAATTTTTTTAACACAAGATGGCTCACTGGTAACACTGAATTCCAGAATAATATTTAATAAACATCATAAGATGGGAGTAAAAGCCATTAACAACTTAACCCCCTTTGCAAAGTTTAAATCCTCTTCCCACTTTTTTCAGTCTTCTGTGAAAAAAAAAACAAACAAACAAACAAAAAAAAAAACATTAATCACTCACCTTCACCTGGCATCCCACCTTCTCAAAGGGCTTTATGAGTCGGTTGTTGTGATACATCATTATTCCAAACTGGTTATTATTCTTGCAAGAGAACCCAAAAGTTATTTTCACCTGCTTATTCTGAGAAGAAAAGCATTAAGGAGACAAACACCAGGAACTTTGGCAGAAAAAAAGCTTGCATTCTATTACAGCAAAGAACATTGAATATAAATTGGTACATTTATAGAGGGCATTTTAGAAACCTGTAGTAGTAGCTTTACAAATATTCTTAACCTTTGACCAAGTAGTTCTCTTTCTAGGAATCCTACAGAAAAGTCAAGGAAGCCAATAAAGGTTTATGTTACGGAGATTTATCAATTAGTTATAATGGCAAAAAAAACAAACACCCATAACTAATTTAAATGTTTGACATTAAGAGAATGATTAGATAAATGTTGGTTTATCGACATGGTCTATTATGTAGCTTTAAAATTATGTCCTTGAAAAATATTTTGTAATATTAGGAAATGTTCAGAATATAATAACAAGCATTACCTAAAAATAGTTATGGCATTACCAAAATGCCATCAGTGATTTAAAAAATTATAAATAATCAAAATGCTTCTTAACCTTTGCTAGTTGTCTATTATCTGCTAGTTCTCCCAGGTTCTCATAAGAGTTGTAAATAGTACAACACAAATCTACACAATTAAAAGCAAGAATGTAAGTCCTGCTAATCATGTGAAACAATGACAACAAAAGCATGAAGAAACAAATAACTTTTAAACGTAAAGGATAATCCTGTTGTAACAGATATCATGGGACGAAGTTAACAAGCTTGGATAGATGAAATAAAGAGAACTAATTATATATAAAAATGAACAATGATGAGTTTTTAACAAGTCTGATTTGATTTAAAAAGAAAGGTAAGAGAGTGAAAAAATAAAGGGGAGAAAAAGTAACTGAGATTTTCATTAAAACAAATACTAATAAGAAATCTAAATATTTAAATTAGTTAAATAAAAATTTATTTTTGTTACTTATTATTTTTAATTTAAATTCTGTATTGTTTAAAGTATTACGTATGTCTCCTTTTCCCCCCATTGACCTATCCCCGCTCCCAGCCCCCAGCACATGCCCTTATTCCTTACTGTCTGTGTCCATTGGTTACGCTTATACTAGTATGCATGCATACAAGTCCTTCGGTTGATCTCTTACCTCCCCATCCCACCCTCCCCTACCTTCCCTCTGAGGTTTGGAAGTCTGTTCAATGCTTATATGTCCCTGGATCTATTTTTGTTCATCAGTTTATGTTGTTCATTATATTCCAGAAATCAGTAAGATCAGGTGACATTTATCTTTCTCCGAATGGCTTATTTCACTTAGCATAATGCTCTCCAGGTCCATCCATGCTGTTGCAAATGGTAAGAGTTCTTTCTTTTTTACAGCAGCATAGTATTCCATTGTGTAACTGTTTCAGTTTTTTAATCCACTCATCTGCTGATAGGCACTTAGGCTGTTTCCAAATCTTAGCTATTGTAAATTGTGCTGCTATGAACATAGGGGTCCATATATCCTTTTTGATTGGTGTTTCTAGTTTCTTGGGATATATTCCTAGAAGAGGAATTATTGGGTCAAATGAGAGTTCCATTTTTAATTTTTTGAGGAAACACCATACTGTTCTCCACAGTGGCTACACAGTTCTGCATTCCCATCAGCAGCACGCGAGGGTTCCTTTTTCTCCACATCCTCGCCAGCACTTGTCAGTTTGTTGATTTGTTGATAGCCATTCTAACAGGTGAGAGGTGGTACCTAATTGTCATTTTGATTTGCATCTCTCGGATGATTAGTGACTCTTAGCATGTTTTCATATGTCTCTTAGCCTTCTGTATCTCCACTTTCAAAAGTGTCTATTTAGATCCTTTGCCCATTTTTTTGATTGGCTTGTTTATCTTCCTTTTGTTAAGTTGTATGAATTCCCTATAAATTCTGGAGATTAAACCCTTATCGGTTATAACATTGGCAAATATGTTCTCCCATGCAGTGGGCTTTCTTGTTGTTTTGTTAATGGTTTCTTTTGCTGTGCAGAAGCTTTTTATTTTGTTGTAGTCCCATTTGTTTATTTTCTCCTTAGTTTCCATTGTCCTAGGAGCTGTATTGGTAAAGATATTGCTAGGATATATGTCAGGTATTTTGCTGCCTAAGAATTCTTCTAATATTTTTATGGTTTACCATCTGATGTTTAAGTCCTTTATCCATTTTGAGTTTATATTTGTGTATGGTGTAAGTTGGTGGTCTAGTTTCATTTTTTGGCATGTATCTGTCCAATTTTCATAACACAATTTATTAAAGAGACTGTCTTCATTCCATTGTATGGAGGGATCATAATATATGCCTTCTTTTTTTAATATATATATTTATTGATCTCAGAGAGGAAAGAGAGAGATAGAAACATTAATGATGAGAGAGAATCACTGATTGGCTACCTCCTGCACATATCTGATATGCAGGATGTATTTTCATCCCCTAATTGGGATTGAGCCACAACCCAGGCATGTGCCCTTGACTGGAATCGAACTCATGACCCTTCAGTCCACAGGCCAATGCTCTAGCCCCTGAGCCAAACCAGCTAGGGCTGCTCTTGCCTTCTTTGTCAAATATTAATTGAGCATAATGGCTTGGATGAATTTCTGGGTTCTCTGTTCTGTTCCATTGGTCTATATGTCTGTTCCTGTGTCAGTACCAGGCAGTTTTGAGAACAGTGGCTTTGTAATTTAGCTTGATATCTGGTATTATGATCCCTCCAACTTTGTTCTTCTTTCACAGGATTGCTGCAGCTATTTGGGTCATTTTTTATTCCATATGAGTTTTTGAGAGTTTGTTCTAGGTCTGTGAAATGTGCCATTAGAATTTTAATGGGGATTGCCTTGAATGTATAGATTACTTTGGGTCGTATGGACATTTTAATAATGTTGAGTCTACCAATCCATGAACACAATATATCCTTTCACTTGTTTATGTTTTCCTTTATTTCTTTTTTCAACATCCTATAATTTTCCGAGTACAGGTCTTTTACCTCCTTAGTTAAGTTTATTCCTAGGTATCTCAATTTTTTTTGCAATAATAAATGAGATGTTTTTACTAGTTTCTCTTTCTGTGAGCTCATTATTGGTGTATAAAAAAAAAAGCCATAGATTTCTGGGTGTTAATTTTGTGTCCTGCTACATTTCCAAATTCATTTATTAAGTCTAGTAGTTTTTTGATGGATTCTTTAGGGTTTTCTATGTACAACACCATGTCATCTGGGAATAATGGCAGTTTTACCTCTTCTTTTCCAATTTGGATGCTTTTTATTTCTTCTTGTCTGATCGCTATGGCTAGCACTTCCAGTACTATGTCGAACAAGAGTGGTGAAAGTAGGTATCCTTGTCTTATTCCTGTTCTTAGGGGAAATGGTTTTAGTTTTTGCCCATTGAGTATGATGTTGGCTGTAGGTTTGTCATTTAAGGTTTTTATTATTTTGAGGTATCATACCTCTATTCCCACTTTGCTGAGAATTTTTATTAAGAAAGGCTGTTGGATTTTGTCAAATTCTTTGTCTGCATCAATTGATATGATTATGTGATTTTTGTCTCTCTTTATGTGATGTATCACGTTTATTGAGTTGCGGATATTGTAACATCCTTGCATCCCCAGAATAAATCCCACTTGGTCATGGTGTAAGATATTTCTAGTGTAATGCTGGATCCAATTTGCTAGAATTTTGTTGAGGATTTTAGCATCTATGTTCATCAGGGATATTGGCCTCTAGTTCTCTTTCTTTGTAGGGTCTTTATCTGGTTTGGGGATTAGGGTAATGCTGGCTTCAAAGAAAGAGCTTGGTGTTCCTTCCTCTTGAATTTTTTGAAATAGTCTGAGGAGGGTAGGTTTTAGTTCTTTGAATGTTTGTTAAAACTCCCCGGTGAAGCCATCGGTCCAGGGCTTTTGTTTGCTAGAAGTTTTTTTTTTCTTTCTTTAATTACTGCTGCAATTTCATTGGTAGTTATCAGCCTATTCAGATTTTTTATTCTTCCTGATTGAGTTCTGAAAGCTTGTATTTTTCTAGGAATATGTCCATTTTGTCAAGGATGCCCAGTTTGTTGGAGTAGAGTTGTTTGTAGTAATTTTTTGAAATCCTTTGTATGTCCATGGGGTTAGTTGTTACTTCACCTCTTTCATTTCTGATTTTGTTTATTTGGGTCTTCTCTCATTGTTTCTTGGTGAGCCTGGCTAGAGGTTCATCAGTCTTGTTTATCCTTTCAAAGAACCAGCTCTTGGTTTCATTTATCTTTTTTTTTTTTTTGGTCTCTATGTCATTTATTTCTGCTCTGATCTTTGTTATGTACTTCCTTCCACTTACTCTGGGCTTTTCTTGTTGCTCTCTTTCTAATTCTTTAAGTTGTAGGGTTAGATAATTTATTACCAGCTTTTCTTGTTGTTTTTTTGTGTTTTTTTTTTTTGAGGTAGCCTGTAGAGCAGTGGTTCTCAACCTTCCTAATGCCATGACCCTTTAATACAGTTCCTCATGTTGTGGTGACCCCCAACCATAAAATTATTTTCGTTGCTACTTCATAACTGTAATTTTGCTACTGTTATCAATCATAATGTAAATATCTGATATGCAGGATGTGTTTTCATTGTTACAAACTGAACATAATTAAAGCACAGTGATTAATCACAAAAACAATATGTAATTATATATGTGTTTTCTGATGGTCTTAGGCGTCCCCTGTGAAAGGGTCGTTTGACCCCCAAAGGGGTCACGACCCACAGGTTGAGAACCGCTGCTGTAGAGCTATGAACTTTCCTCTCAGGACTGCTTTCACTGTGTTCCATAGATTTGGAATGTTGTGTTTTCATTGTCATTTGTTTCCAGGATGTTTTTAATTTTTTCTTTGATCTCTTTGTTAACCCAATCATCCTATATAATAAAAGCCTAATATGCTAAGTGTCCAGTTGGCCATTCAACCAATCAAAGCATAATATGCTAATGATATGCTAAGGCTGCTCAACTGCTCTCAATGCAGGATCTGCCCTCTGGTGGTAAGTGCACTCCCACAGGGGGAGCGCTGCTCAACCAGAAGCCCTGAGCCAGGCTCACAGCTGGCAAGCCTGAGCCAGGCTCACGGTGGCGGGAGCCCCTTCTGCCTCCACGGCAGCACTAAGGATGTCCAACTGCTGGCTTAGGCCCACTCTCCATCAGACAGCCCCTGAGGGGTCCCAGACTGTGAGAGGGCACAGGCCGGGCTGAGGGACCATCCCCCCAGTACAGAAATTTCATGCACCAGGCCTCTAGTTAATGCTGGGGTTCTTGTCCCAGCATCAAGAAGGGTTCAGGAATCTGGAGAAGTCTGTGTGTAGATGTTAAATAAGAGTCCAGAGACTAACAAAGAGTCCAGAGATGAGATATAATTTTGTAAGGCATTTGGGGGACAGAGGAGCTTAGCTAAAGGAGCTAAGTTAAAGTCTGAAGTGTAAGGCCTTAGGTTCTCCTCGTCCCCAGGGCCCCATGCTTTTCATTAACACAATTTGTCCTGAGGCGAGGTGGAGACATGCACTTCAAAGGGTCAGGGTTTGGTAGAGTCCATTGTCAGAATGGGGGAATTAGCCTACGGCTATTCAGGTGTTTGGCTAGTAGGAGGCAATAACATGTAGATTAAGATGCCTTTTAGCTGTCTGGCAGCCAAGAAATCAATTTAATGTATCCTATTCAGGTTTGGGGAAATGCCTTCAGCCATTCCCAGATGCAGCCCTGCTGTCATGCTGGAATTGGTCTCCAGCATCTAGTTATTTAATAACATGCTATTTAGCCTCCAAGTGTTTTATTTTTTACTAGAGGCCCATTGCAGGAAGATTCCTGCAAGAATAGGGCTTCCTCGGGCCTATTCCTGCAAGAATAGGGCTTCCTGAGACCAGAGCAAAGCAGAGAAGGGTTCTCCGCTGCCTCGCTTCCTTCCTTTTCCACTGCCTTGCTTCCTCCCATGTTTTCCACTTCGCTCCTTCCTGTCTCTGCCACCTCACTCCCTCCCTTCCCCGTCGCCTCGGTTCCCTCCCTTCCCCACCACCTCAGCTCCCTCCCATGTCTGCTGCCTCAGCTCCCTCCCTTCCCCGCCACCTCGGCTCTCTCCCGTCTCCACGGTCTTGGCTCCCTCCCTTCCCCGCCACTTCGCTCCCTCCCGTGTCTGCTGCCTCAGCTCCACTCCAGTCTCTGCTACCTCCGATCCATTCCCTTCTCCGCCACTTGGCTCCCTTCTACAGTGCTTGGCTTCCTTCTACACTGTCTTCAGTCTTTCCTGGGCACCTGTGTATGCAAATTAACCGCCATCTTTGTTGGGTTAATTTGAATACTCTTCTGATTGGCTGGTGGGTGTAGCAAAGGTACAGTCAATTGGCATCTTTGTCTTTTATTAGTGTAGATTGTTTTTATTGTTGATTTCTAATTTTATGCCATTGTGATCTGAGAAGATGCTTGATATGATTTCAATCTTTTTGAACTTGTCGAGACTTAGCCTGTGTCCTCACATGTCGTATAGCTTTGAAAATGTCCCATGTGCACTTGAGAAGAATGTATATTCCATAGCTTTGAGGGGAAATGTTCTGAAGATGTCAATTAATTTCATCTGATCTAGTGAGTAGTTTAGGATTGCTGTTTATTTTTGGCTAGAAGATTTATTCAGTGATGTCAATAGGGTAAAGTCCCCTACTATGATTGTATTGCTGTTGCTCTTTCTCTTGATATCTTCAAGAAATTTTTTTAATGTATTTAGGTGCTCCTGCATTGGGTGCATACATGTTTACCAGAGTTATATCCTCTTGTTGTATTGATCCCTTTAGTATTATGAAGTGGCTTCCTTATCTCTTGTTATGGCCTTCACTTTGAGGTCTATTTTGTCAGATACAAGTATTGCTACCCCAGCTTTTTTTTTTTTTCATTTTCCTGAAAAATATTTTTCCATCCCTTCACTTTCAGTCTGCGTAAGTCCCTTGTTCTGAGGTGGGTCTCTTGAAAACAGAATATGTATGGGTCATGTTTTCTTATCCATTCAGCCATCCTATGTCTTCTGATTGGAGCATTTAATCCATTTACATTTAAGGTTATTATTTGTAAGTACTTGTTTGTAGCCATTTTTATTCTTTATGCCTGTATTCCTTCTTCCCTTTCTGTTTCTGCTTTTTACAACAGTATCTTTAGCATTTCTTGCATTGCTGGCTTGGTAGTAATAAAATCTCTTAACCTTTTTTTGTCTGCAAAATTGATTCCCCCTTCAATTTTGAATGATAGCCTTGGTGGATAGAGTATTCTTGGATTCAGTCCCTTGCTTTGCATCACTCTGTGTACTTCATTCCAGTCCCTCTGGCCTGATGTGTTTTTGTTGAGAAATCATTTGATAATCTAATGGGAGATCCCTTGTACGTAACTCTCTGTGTGTCTCTTGCAGCCCTTAAGATTCTCTCTTGCCCGGCTGGTGTGGCTCATCAGTTGAACACTGACCTATGAACCAGGAGGTCACAGGTTCGATTCCCAGTCAGGGCACATGCCTGGGTTGAGGGCTTAATCACCAGTACAGGGCATGCAGGAGGCAGCTGATCCATGGTTCTCTCTCATCATGGATGTTTCTATCTCTGTCCCTCTCCCTTCTTCTCTGAAATCAAGAAAAATATATTTTTAAAAAAGATTTTCTCTTTGTTGCTAACATTTGCCATTGTAATTATGGCATGTCTTGGTGTTGGTCTTTTGGGGTTCATCTTGTTTGGGACTCTCTGTGCTTGTGTGACTTTTTTCTTCCCCAAGTCCAAGATGTTCTCTGTCATTATTTCTTCAAACAGGTTTTCTAATCCTTGCTCCTCTTCTTTCCTTCTGGCACCTTTATTATACAGATGTTGCTTCGTTTCATGTTGTCCCAAAGCTCCCTTGAGCTCTCCTCCTGCTTTCTAATTTTTTTCTCCAATTGATGTTCAGATTGGGTGTGTTTTTCTACCCTGTCTTATTCAGTCCTCCACTTCTTCTAGTCTACTGTTGAAACCTCCCATTGTGTTTTTTTTATTGTAGCTATATCATTCTTCATTTCCCCTTGGTTCTTACATATGTTGTTGATTTTCTTATCCAGTCTGTTTAGGAACTTTATGAGCCTGACTCTGAATTCTTTCTCTGACATATTGCTTGCCTCCATTTTATTTAGTTCCTTCTCTTGTGATTCTGCCTTTCCTTTTCTTGGGGGATTGTTTCTTTGTCTCCCCATTTTTGTTGTTTCTTTCTGGCCCTGGGCACCCCGCTTGGGGTTTGAGAGGTTGAAGACCCTATCAGGGCAATGATCTGGAAATTGTTAGCCCAGAGGCTGGGTTTGCCTTGAGTCTCACACCTTTATTGTCTCTGCTCTGAGTTGTATCCCCTCCCACCATGGATCTGGTCCCTCTGTTGTCTGCTTCAGATGCTTGGAGTGGTGGGAGCATGTGCACAGTTCCTCTGGTATGCGACTTCCTGTGAGGACCCAGAGCCTTTTGGCATGCAATTCACCTGTGGTCCTGGCACCTGTGGCAGGATGGTACCCTAGTTCCCTCTGGCAGTGCACTTGCAGCACGATCCTGTGACCTCTGGCTGGGCACACCAAATTGCTCTGGGTCTCCTTGGCAGCACTCTCCTGTGGCCCAAGTGGGGCGCATGCTGAGTTGCTATGGGTATCCCTGGTGGGACTGTCCCCGGGGCTGGGGTGGAGCACTGTTGGTTGCTCTGAGTTGCACAGTCAAAGCTCTCCTGTGTCCCCGAGTGGGGTGTGTGCTGGGTCACTCCAGGTCGCCCAGGCAGCAAGTCTCTGGACTCAAGGTGGAGAGGGCGAGGGTGGCTCTAGGTCACACAGTCCGAGCTCTCCTGTGGTCCAGTTTGGGGTGTGCACTGGGTTACTCCGAGTCTCCCAGCAGCAGGTCCCAGGGCTCAGGGTGGAGTGGGTGGCAGGTGGCTCCAGGTCAGACTGGCACCATGGTTCTGGGGCCCTGGGTGGGGGCGGGGTACAGGGGTGCCCCTGGTTTGCACTCACTATGGGGTCCTGGAGCCAGATCCTGGGACACTAGGTCCTGGCAGGCTGGTGAAGAGGCCTGGTATGGGAGGTCATTCTGGAAGGCACTCACTGCAGACATCATGGAGCCTGCTGGGAGGTACTGTGCTACTCACTGCCAGGGTACGGTGGTGGTTCCACGTGGGTTATGGCTGGCAAGCACCATTCTCTAGGCATCCTCTGCCCTTCCTTATTGAAAACTGTCTCCTCAGCCGTGTTTAATTTGTTAATTCTGGGTGGATATTCTCCAATTTAGTTGCTTTTCTGGCCTGACCTCAGGAGAAGGTGTGAGACATTTCTGCCTATTCAGCCGCCATTTTGAAATCCTTTCTTACTATTTTTTAAAATGATATCAATATCCCCTTCTAAATAACAAGCTATTGAATAAACCCAAGTGACAAATGAGCCAGGTATGAGAGAACACAGTAATGTCTGGCTCAGAACATATAATGTTCTGGACTCCAGAAGCTCAAATAAAACCACAAGTAAGACCCTATACAAAGGCAAAAACAAAACAGGACAAAACTCACCCAAACAAACACACTAAAACTCTACACCAAAAAATTAACATTTTTAAGGCAAAGATTGTCAAATACTTTCTTTCTATGGTACACTTTTAAAATTCTAAATTATGAGAAGGGAGGACACTGGGATAAGAGGTTCTCCAAATTAGTATAAAGAGAGGACAAGAAGGGAAAAGAGGCCTGTAGTAACTGAGGAATGAGTAAATCAGCATCAGTGATCTTGTCTCTCAGTGACCTTGGGGGAAATGTTATTAGGAGTTTCATTTTATTCATGTCTATAGTGAATTTTATTTGAATCTTTTTTTGGTTGTTTTTTTAATACATTTTTTTTTTTAGAGAGGAAGGGAGAGGGAGAGAGAGATAAAAACATCAATGATGAGAAAGAATCATTGATCAGCTGCTCCTTTCACATGCCCCACTGGGGACTGAGCCTGAAACCTGGGCATGTGCCTTGACCAGGAATCGAATCGTGACCTCCTGTTTCATAGTTGGATGCTCAACCACTGAACCACGCCGGCCAGGCTCTATAGTGAATTTGTTTATCCCACATTCTATTAGAGAGGGTAACTAGTTTAATGAGAAGGACAGGTAAGAAGAGTTACAGTACAAATAGAATGCATAGGAGTCACCCTGATAAAAACCCATAAAAGACAGAAGTTAGTACAGAAAAGTGGCACATCTTTAAAAAGTAGCTAGGAAACAATTCTTTAGACTGACTCTGTTAAACTTATGACACTGATATCCTAGCCTACATATATGGATATAACTAATTTACCTATAGATGCTAACGGTGCTACCTCTGGCTGTGTTAAATTGTGTTTGTTCAGGGCTTAAAAAAAAAACTTCCCCAATATACAATGTACTTCAAAGAGAGAGAGAGAGAGAGAGAGAGAGAGAGAGAGAGAGAGAGAGAGAGAGAGAACAATCAGTTTAGAGTAACTACTATACAGATTTTTTAAAAGAAACAACAAAATTTATAATTTTTGGCCAGGGGAAGAAAGACAAAACAAGATAAATAACACCTTTGATAAAGTAAACAGAGTGTTTCTTCATCCAAAGGCTGTGCTTAGCTACTAGAAAATAAATTACAGGAGTAATTTTTCATAATTTCTTATGAGTTCTCAACCTTTCAAAGACTTTTTTTGCCCAAAAAGCCCTCAACAAAGTTAGACCTAATTCTTTCAAGTGTCTGAAATCCATTCCTAGTGCAGTGGGAGAGGGGTAGAACTGAAAATGAGAAACTATTTCTCTGAGTCGCTGCCATTATGAGAAGTAGAAGGAAATCCAAGTTAAAACTGTTAAAGATTTATCTCACCCCAGAAAATCAACCTAAATTCCCACTCTCCTAATTTCTATCTATATAAGTATGGACTTATCATGACAAAAGTTCATGTTATGAGTCTTAGCTGGGTTTGGTTCAGTGGATATAGTGTCGGCCTGTGGACTGAAGGGTCCCAGGTTTGATACCGGTCAAGGGCACATGCCTCGGTTGCACGCTCGATCCCCAGTAGGGGGTGTGCAGGAGGCAGCCAATCAATGATTCTCTCATCATTGATGTTTCTATCTCCCTCTCTCTTCCTCTTTGAAATCAATAAAAATATTTTTTAAAAGTTCATGCTGTCCAAAACATGAACAAGTTCTAGTCAATATTTTGCTTATTTTAATCAATGTTATAATAAAATCCCAATACAAACTAAATGGTGTGGATCTTAAAGCAGAGTATCAAACCTGGCTATCACTAGAATCAGCTTAGAATTAAAAAAAAAAATTATGATTTAAAAAAGAGATTTTAGAATCTACTTAATCAGAAGCTCCAACGTCTCAGGATTCTGTATTATAACATTTCCAGGTGGTTTCTAACAACAACAACAAAAAAAGGTGGATAGATTGGTAACTAAGAACAGAGTAGCCCTTGTCAGTTTTTCTCAATGGTTAGAATATTGTTCCTGAAACCAAAGGGTCTCAGGTTCGAATCCTGATCAAGGGCACGTACCTTGATTGCAGGCTCCATTCCCCAGGTCAGGCGCATGGGGGAAGCAACTAATCAATGTGAGATGTTTCTCTCTCTCTCCTCCCTCCTATCCACTCTCTCTAAAAAAAATCAATGGAAAAATATCTTCTGGTGAGAATTAAAAAAAGAAAGAAAGAAAAAGTGTATTGTAATAGGATTTGTACTATAACATATGTTTTTTAATTAGAAAGTAAAGTTTTTTTGTTTTTCTGTGCCAACTTTGAAATCTAATCCTGAAATGAAGAGATAAATTTCATGTAGTTGTAAGGATACTGTGAAGGTAGGTTTATATATATCATATGCTACATTGGCCAGGCTCTTGGCAATCATCTGGGTAGTCACCTTCTTTTGACGTAGAAAAATTTTCATTCTTGGCTTCATATACAGAATACCACAAAATGCCTATGGAACAGTGAAGGGAAAGTTATTATATTATATAGCCAATTCTACTAACATCCCCTTTAAACACTGCTAGCAACTGAGGTCTATTCTGGGCAAGGATTCTGTATTATAACATTTCCAGGTGGTTTCTAACAACAACAACAACAAAAAAAGGTGGATAGATTAGTAACTAAGAAACAGAGTAGCCCTTGTCAGTTTCCATACCATGTTATACTATGTCAACTACCATACTAAGGTGGTATTGAATCTATTCACTAATCTCTTTTGATGGAGCCAGTGAAAAGGAATCCTAACACCGGGCTAAAAGACTGTCATCTTTATATAACTAAAAAGTTATTGTTATATAGATTTTCATGTTATAGGAAATCTTACCTCTCATTGTTGAAGAAAAACCATTCTTACTCACCCGTAAAGAATACTCTGTTTCTGGCAGTTCAGAGGTAACACCACCAGTCTCTTTTTCTTCTGTGCCAAAGTCTGATACCAGGATGTCAAATTGATCTGTATCAAAGTCCAACTCAGACTTTCCATCTTTATTTCTGGGTAAAAGAGACAAGTACCAATCTAACAAAATCTGGTTCCAAAGGACAAAAATGCACTAGGAACCCAAGAGAAAAGAAACAATATGAGCCCAAACTCAGATACCTATTTCTTTCCCTGACTACCAGTACTGAACTATACATTACTCAGTTTGAAGACCACACAATATTTAGGTTATTTCTAGTCTGAACAAATCTAATATGCTTCATAGAGGTGGTAATGCCAAGTACAGAAGGAAAGAAAAAAAGAAAAGTGTGTATGTATGTGATCTGCTCAAGCAATTGGATATCAGTTATCCTCAAAGAAGGACCTTATAATAGATCCCAACCTTCTGGGTATTGTTGTGTAGGTCATACAACATCATTTTCCTAACTGAATAAATAGATGAATCAAAACCTACTTTTTCTAATTTTAGCAATTGTGTAAGGACTAAGGAGATAGAGATTTTAACAGATCTTATTTCTAAGGGAAAAAAGTTATTATTTGCTAGTTCTCTAGAATATCATTTATGGAATTATCTTTTAAATATAATAGTATTCATATTCCTTTCATAAGGATCTTTCTTTTTCTCATAATCATTTTGGGTCACTTAGCTGTGGTTCAGTCCAAGACTCTGAGTTATATCACTAACAACTGCCAGTGAAAAAAGCCAAGAACTATTTTTATTCGTGATGCGTTAGGGAGAAAACATATAAATCAGAACAAAACAGTAGTATTCCCAAATACTCTTAAATAGAGAGGGAGGGAAGGGAAGGGATGGGAAGGGAAGGTAGGTTGGTTGCATGACTGAACGAATAAAATTGAAAACGATTCCTGACCCTCAGAGCCACCTCAAAGCTTAGTGATACCTCCTTCATACTTCATTCAGGCTTTGCAAGCTCAGAGCTGCTGTGGTGAAAATGTAGCTCTTTCTTCAAGGCTGGGCAAGAGCCATTGTGGCATGTAGCTTTTATAAAGCCCATGTCATTATAATACTATATTCTGGATTTTCCCGGATAATCCTGATTCTTGCTACCCCATCCCACTCTAACACATACTCTGAGGAGGTTCCCTGTCCTTGCCCCTCACCATTCACCATCCAAGGAAAAGAGGTCTGGAGAAACATTTTTTGAAATTGGGTAATGCTGCATACTATATTGCTTTTATATAATGTTATATAATGCAATAACATTAGCCTATTGAAGCCTCTGAGAAGTCCTTCAATAAAACAGCATGGTAAACTTTAAGCCAGATTTTCCTAAAGTTATATGACCATGGAATCCTGTATTTACATGACACCTACTACTATATAGTTGAGAAACAATGTACAAATAATGTGTTTAAGTCACTGCAAATACCTCAGGAAAATGATCCTTTACAATATAAATTATATTATTTGACACTTTCCAAGTAGGACAAAAGAAAATCTAAATTGCCAGTGAGAAAAAGCTCTTTACTTTTTGTTCTTTTTAGTTGAAAGTACTCTATACAAACCAGCATAGCATTTGTTTGTTTGTTTGTTTGTTTTTTAATTTACTGATTGATTTTAAAGAGTGGGGGAGAATTGGAGAGAGGAAAACAACAATTTGCTGTTCCACTTATTAAGTTGATTGCTTCTTGTATGTGCCCTGACCGGGGATAGAACTTGAAACCTTAGTGTATGAGGACGATGCTCTAAGCAACTGAGCTACACGGCCAGGGCAAGCATGTTTTTATATAAGTTTAACCCAGCTAAGAAAGGAGGTGAAATACTTGAGTTAAGAAGAAAAATATACCTGATACCCTATTCTATTAAACATAAAAATAACACCTCTATTTTATAATAATTTTTTTTTAGTTTTTAGTGGACCCTTAACTGTATTCCATTTGATCTGACTAAATTTTAAAAAATGACATAATCTAGAGTATTTATAAACTGTCTTATTAGCTCTCAACACATAACCAGAAGCCAGCCTCATTATAGTTCAAATTTATCTGCTTCAAAGATTTTTCTACTGTGTCGGAGAAACCAAGATGGCGGCATAGGTAAACACCTAAAATTGCTGCCTCGCACAAACACTTCAAAATTACAACTAAAAGACAAAACAGACATCATCCAGATCCACAGGAAGGCTGGCTGAGTGGAAATTCAACAACTAGAAGGAAAGAGAAAAGCACACTGAGACTCAGAGGAGGTGCGGAAGTAAAGTGCAAAGGCACAGAGGCACACGTGGAAAGGGCTGGCAAATGAGGACACGGTTGACTTTTTCAATTGGGAGGGAGTCTCAAGCACCCGACCGCTCTGAACTCCAGTTCCAGGCGAGTCTCTGGGGACCCAGACTCATACGAGGAGAAACTGGACTGTCTGGCATTGGGTGGAACTCGAGGGTGGCTTTCTCTCACAGGTGCTTGCAGTGATTACTAAGGGACCCTGAGACCTGGGGCCTCTTAGGGCAGGGCTGAGGATCAGCCATAGCTGTTTGCTTCACCCTGTTGATTCCCTGAGACCCCGCCCCACCCAAGCTGTGTGCAGAGGCTTTTGCATATGAATGGCCTGGTCCTTTGCAATCTAAAATTACCTAACAAACTGCAGCTGGGTCAGAGATACACAGAACATCCAAAAGAGGGCCCAAGGCCCCACAGCAGCTTGCATTGCTTCACAGCTGGGCCTCATCTGGGCACCTCCAAACCCCAAACAAAGAAGAGGAATCTGCAGATCTCTCCATAGCTCCTGCTGGGTAGCCTCAAGCAGAGGCTAAATTAGCACCTCCTTAGAGATTCAAGAGCCAGTGTACCCAGTGGTCAGAGTGGGACCATCCAGATTACAACTCCTCAGATTCATAAGGGACACACTAAGGGGGGCAGACTGAGTGAGCACCAAAGCCCCACTGAAGCAAGTCTTGCCCCAGAAGGGTGTGTCCAGCACAGAAGTTCTCCCAGCATAGACACAGCTGATTCTCACAGACAATTGGCCTGGAGGTCAATTCCTCCCAGTGATACCTACAACAATCAAGGCTTAACTACAACAAGACTGTGCACAAAGCCCACAAAGGGGTGCACCAAGAGTGTCCACCTCAGGTAATTGGGGAGGCTGAGCCACTGGGCACTATGGGACACTTAGCACAGAAAGCCACTCTATCAACACAGGGAAGCAGCCAAAATGCGGAGACAAAGAAACAGGTCACAAATTACAGAAACGGAGGAAAGCAAACTACTGGATCTAGAGTTCAAAACCATGGTTATAGGGTTTTTCAAGAATTTTCTAGAAACCGCCGATAAATTTAGTGAGACCCTCAAGAAATCTAGTGAGACCCTCAAGGATATGAAAAAGGACCAACTGGAAATTAAGCATACACTGACTGAAATAAAGAATAATATACAGAGATCCAACAGCAGACTAGAGGATCGCAAGAATCAAGTCAAAGATTTGAAATACAAAGAAGCAAAAAACACCCAACCAGAAAAGCAAAAAGAAAAAAGAATCCAAAAATATGAAGATAGTGTAAGGAGCCTCTGGGACAACTTTAAGCGTACCAACATCAGAATTATGGGGGTGCCAGAAGAAGAGAGAGAGCAAGATATTGAAAACCTATTTGAAGAAATAATAACAGAAAACTTCCCCTACCTCAGCGGTTCTCAACCTGTGGGTCGTGACCCCTTTGGGGGCCGAGCGACACTTTCACAGGGGTTACCTAAGTCCATCGGAAAACACATATATAATTACATATTGTTTTTGTGATTAATCACTATGCTTTAATTATTTTCAATTTGTAACAATGAAAATACATCCTGCATATCAGATATTTACATTACGATTGATAACAGTAGCAAAATTACAGTTATGAAGTAGCAATGAAAATAATTTTATGGTTGGGGGTCACCACAACATGAGGAACTGTATTAAAGGGTTGTGGCATTAGGAAGATTGAGAACCACTGCCCTACCTGGTGAAAGAAATAGACTTACAAGTCCAGGAAGCACAGAGAGCCCCAAACAAAAGGAATCCAAAGAGGACCACACCAAGACACATCATAATTAAAATGCCAAGAGCAAAAGACAAAGAGAGAATCTTAAAAGCAGCAAGAGAAAAACAGTTAGTTACCTACAAGGGAGTACCCATACGATTGTCAGCTGATTTCTCAACAGAATCTATGCTGGCCAGAAGGGAGTGGCAAGAAATATTCAAAGTGATGAATACCAAGAACCTACAACCAAGATTACTTTACCCAGCAAAGCTATCATTCAGAATTGAAGGTCAGATAAAGAGCTTCACAGATAAGAAAAAGCTAAAGGAGTTCATCACCACCAAACCAGTATTAGATGAAATGCTGAAAGGTATCCTTTAAGAAGAGGAAGAAGAAGAAAAAGGTAAAGATAAAAATTATGAACAACAAATACATATCTATCAACAAGTGAATCTAAAAATCAAGTGAATAAAAAATCTGATGAACAGAAAAACTGGTGAATATAATAGAATCAGGGGCATAGAAAGGGACTGGACTGACATTTCTCTGGGGAAAGGGGTGTGGGGGGTGTGGGGAGAGACTGGACAAAAATCGCACACCTATGGATGAGGACACTGGTGGTGGGGGGGTAAGGGCAGAAGGTGTGGTGGGAACTGGGTGAAGGGGAGCTATGGGGGGAAAAAAGAGGAACAATTGTAATAATATGAACAATAAAGATTTAATTAAAAAAAAGATTTTTCTACTTCTAATTCAGCCCCTCTAAACCACTAATACAGAGGTCTTTATTTTTAAAGATTGTGTTGTGCTTTGTTACCCTTATGTCTCTTTTCCTTTTATTCCCTTTTTACTGAATTTATTGGGGTGACATTGGTTTACAAAATTATACAGGTTTCAGGTACACAATTCCACTTCACATCATCTGTACCCTGTATTGTGTGTTCACCACCTCAAGTCATGTCTTCATCCATCACCATTTGTCCCCCATATACTCTTCTCCAGTTCCACCCCCCTGCTGCAGTCACCACACTGTTGTCCATGTCCGTGAGATTTTTCTTTTTTTCTTTTTTGCTCAATCCCTCCAACCCCCAACCCAGTTTCCCAACCCCTCTTCCAACAGCTGTCAGCCTGCGCTCTATTTATGAATCTGTCTCTATTTTGCTTACTAGTTCATTTTGTTCATTAGATTCTACATATGAGTGAAATCATATGGTATTTATCTGATTGACTTATTTCACTTAGCATAATCTCCAGGTCTATCTATGCTGTTGCTAAGGTAAGATTTCCTTCTTTTAACAGCTGAGTAGTATTCCACTGTGTAAATGTACCATAGATGCTTTATCCACTCATCTACTGATGGACACTTAGGCTGCTTCCAAATGTTGGCTATTATAAACACGTTGCAATGAACATAGGGGTCACTTATTCTTTTGGATTAGTATTTTGGGTTTCTTCAGATAAATTCCCCAAAGTGGAATTGCTGCTTCATAAGGCATTTCCATTTTTAATGTTTCAAGGTAATTCCATACTGCTTTGCATTGTGGCTTCACCAACCTGCATTCCCACCAATAGTGCACAAAGGTTCCCTTTTCTCCACATCCTCCACAACACTTGTGGTTTGTTGATTTATTGATGATAATCATTCTGACAGGTGTGTGGTGATATCTCTTTGTAGTTTTAATTTGCATTTGTCGATGATTAGTGATTTTGAGCATCTTTTCATATGCCTATTGATCATCTGAATGTCCTCTTTGGAGAAGTGTCTATTCAGGTCCTGTGCACATTTTTTTTTTAATTTTTTATTTTTGAGACTGGGAAAGAAAAGATGAAGCCCTGTCCTGGAGAGGTCAAGCACAATCAAGAAGCAAAACAGTCATCAGGAGACAAATCCGAAATCTCTGTTCTGTAGGGAGACTACTGCTACCCCACAAATGAAGGAATACTAGTCCCTCTCAATGTTAATGGCGGAATTACACCCCAGCCTTGAGTTCGGCTAATAAAGAATTCAGAGCCAAGAACTCAAATACAAGCAAAAGTTTATTTAGAAAGTCACAGAGGTAGAAGTGAACCAGCTGGGGTGTATGACTTAGAAAACATGTTATAGAGGCAAAAGAGGGGCCCTTGGAGCTTAGGAGAAAGAAAGCAAAACTAACATGCCTGAGGGAAGAGGGGGAAAGGCATGCTCCAAAGAGTGTGTCTGGGGAAAGGAGAGGGAGAGCACATCCCATGCCCATTTTTAAATTGGATAGTTTATTCTTTTGGTGTCCAGTTTAATGAGTTCTTTATACATTTTGGGTATTAACTCCTTATCAGATGTATTCAGCAAGAATGTCTCCCATTCAGTGGGTTCTCTTTTCATTTTGTTGACAGTTTCCTTTGCTGTGCAAAACTTTTTAGTTTGATGTATTCCCATTTGTTTATTTTTTTTTGTATCCCTTGCCTGAGGAGATATATCAGAAGAAATATTGCTACAAGAAATGTCCAAGATTTTACTGCCTGTTTTTTTTTCCCCTAGGATTTTTATGGTTTCACGCCTTCATTTAAGTTTTTTTTTATCCATTTTGAGTTTATCCTTGTGTATGTTGTAAAAAAGGTGGTCTAGTTTCATATCTGTACAATTTTCCCAACACCATTTACTGAATAGACTGTCTTTATGTCATTGCATGTTTTGATTCCTTTGTCAAATATTAATTGACTATAAAGGCATGGGTTTATTTCTGGGCTATTCTATTCCCTTGACCTCTATATATGTTTTTATGCAAGTACCACTGTTTTTATTATTATGACCTTGTACTATAGTTTGATATCAGGTAGTACGATTCCTCCAAATTTGTTCTTCTTTCTCAAGATTGCTGTGGCTATTCAGGATCATATAAATTTTTGGAATATTTGTTCTAGATCTGTAATATATGTCATTGGTATTTTAATAAGAATTGCATTGAATCTAAAAATTGCTTTAGGTATTATGGACATTTCAATGATGTTAATTCTTCCAATCCATGAACACACTTATTTGTACCTTCTTTAATTTCTTTCTTCAGTGTCTTATACTTTTCCAGTACACGTCTTTTACACCCTTGCTTAAATTTATTTCTGGGTATTTTTATTCTTTTTGAAGTAATTGCGAGTGGGATTGTTTTCTTAGTTTCCCTGATAGTTCATTATTGGCGTACAAAAATGCAACTGATTTCTGGATATTTATTTTGTATCCTGCCATTTTACTGAATTCATTTATCAGTTCTAGCTTTTTTGGTGGAATCTTTAGAGTTCTCTATATTCACTATCATATCATCTGTAAATAATGACAATTTTACTTCTTCTTTTCCAACTTGGATACCTTTTATTTTTTCTTCTTGTCTGATTGCTGTGGCTAGGACTTCAAGGAGTATTTTGAATAAGGGTGGTGAAGGCAGACATCCTTGTCTTGTTCCCAATCTTAAGGAAAATGCTTGTTAATGTCTAGTTTTCACATTTTATTTTCAGTCAAATAAGTTAAATAACTATCATGTACCTATCTCAAAACAGTGACCATAAATATAAAATAGATATGTATAATGGATTCTAAATATTTTAGAATAACATTGAACTGTCTTGATTATTTGTGGCAATAGCTTCAGGATATGCATGTCTCTTCATTATCAAGCTCCACATTTTACTAAGAAGAACCACTATCTCTCACAGAGCTGTGGTTATACAAAAGTTAAGAAAAAGTATGCAATGAAATGCAAATATCTATCAAAATTTATCTACTCTGCTTCTCTAGAAATTTATTAAAATGTACTTCATCATACTACCTTTGCTTATTAAAATCTATCACCCTTGGTATACTATACCTGCGGATGTTCCAAATGAGAACACGAGTGCCTTTTTTGCCTGGGATGGCATCAAACTGGGACAGCAGGTCATTTTCACTGTTGAAAATTGAATAGTTCAAGATGGCTTCTAGGCTGGGCAAGGAATCCTCAGTAATAATCATTTTTTGTAAAACCAAATACAGTCAAAGAAAACTTAATATTTTAAGAAGATGCTATAATTAGGAAGATCTGCCTTTTGTGTTGTATGTTTAGACAAAATATAGACATAAAGCGGGTATCACTGCTACAGAAGAAAGGAAAAGGCAAAATGAATAAAGGTTGTAGAGACAAACATAAAAATCAGTTACCCCTGCAGAATATAGCTTCAAAAATATAATGTAAAGACTGTCCTATATTTACAAAACAGATCAAAGGCTGAATTTTCAGACCCTTTGGAAGCAATGAGCTCAAACTTCACTGCTTTACTCTTGGGTCAAGACGACCTGGTATCTAATAAAAATAACAGCTTGTCTAGGAATGGGGAAATGAGTGATTCTGCCATCAGATAAGCTGATGAATAGAAGGTTTCTAGGAGTATGATATAAATGTAGCTGCCCTTAGAAGAAAAATAAGAGAGAGGGGGCACTTTACCAAAGGAGTGGTGGTGTGGGAGAGATAGAGATCAAATCACATAACAGCGAAATATTCCATACAACAAAAACATTTCTAGGCTTCTGTCAATTGTCCAGTTATTTTTTAAAAAAAAACAAAAAACATTTAATAGGGGGAATTCAAGTTAAGTTTAGGACAGTTGAATTGATAGCTGGATTTGTTGTGAAGAAAGAGGTTTCTATCAAAATATCAGATTAGACTAATGTTTAACCAACATTTCCAGAAAGGATATTGTTTTGCTGGTTGAATGGAACAATTGGCACAATAACTGCCTGGGCCTGGACATATTCCAGGTAGGTCTGTGATAGGAGTCCAACAGTGAGAGTACCCCCATTCTTGGTGAAGACAAGAGCGTCCTTTCCTAGCCGCATGGAGCCTGACTTGAAACCATTACCAAAGACCCCGATGGGACACTGGCTCTTCTTTATTACTTTATCTGTAAAGCCAAAGCTGTAATTACACAAGAAAAAATAAATCAGAAAAAAGAAAGCAGAAAGATAAAAAGCATCCTACGATAGGTGACAAGCAGAATGTTTAGCTTACAAATGAATAACACTTGTAAAACGTCATTCCTTTTTTTCTGTTGATATTCTGGGCAAAACTATTAAGTTAAAAACATAGGAAATTACTATGGGGTAATGGGACTGATTTTACTGTGTGGTTTGTGTGTGCATAAATACTTCCAGTACATTAGTGTCCCATTCTATAAATGTAAAGGCGGCCTCTTTTTACTAGCAAAGATAGCTGGAGAAGTCCATGGGTCTCGAGAAAATGGCTCTGATTACTAATAGGAAGGTTAAGGTAGGGTAAAAAGCGTGGTTATCTCAGAGTACACTGTATAGAGGGTAGCAAAAGTACCAGATAGTGGCACTGGTCAGAGGTGCCAGACTAGGCATCCCCTAACCTGGTTACATCACCTTCTAGAAATCTGAAAGTCAAAGGTTATATATCTAAACAATTTCAACTCTCCAACCAAAAGATAACCCTTCCAATTCTTACCCTCTGCTTCATCTGCTGGGACAGTTTGTTGGAATGTGGCCAAGGGATAAAAATAGGTAGTTCTGCCTCTGAGTATCAGCAAACAGCTGCAGTATAAAGTCTCTCTTGTTCTATTAAGGGCATTTCACTGAGTCACCTCAACAATCTCTGTATCTCCTTATGATCAGCTTAATCTGGGAGTCAGATCTTTTCCCTTTTATACATTCTCCATTCAAACATGCAACAGAATAATAGAACCAAAAAAAAAAGATATGAAACCTAGAAAATGATTATTATTATCTTCCTCATATATCTTCCCTCACCACAAATAAAACTAATTTTAAGGATTATTTCTTTCCAGATTGACTAAGTTTATAGTGTTATACACTATCATTCATTCAATAAATATTTACTAAGTACCTATTATGTGCCATGCATTGTGCTAAATACTGGAGACAAAACTGTTAATAAAAAGATACAAGATTCTTGCCCTTGTGTTACAGTCTAAGGAAAGATTTCATATGTTACAGATTAGATGATTCTCCAATATCAATAAAATAGATACTCTATATGCTATGTCTGAGCAGCATGGCCTTGGTTCTTTTACTTTTGAGCAGGATTGAGTTGCCTGCCTTCCACTTCCTGAAGACTGTGGTTTGTGTTTTCCCTAAGAAGGAGTACCATCTTTTAATTTTCTTTTTCAAAGTGTTACGTCCTTCTAGAGTAGACAATTTACAAGAGCTTTGTGCACCTACAAATAAATATAACACAAGGAAAAGTAATTTCTAGGGCAGTAGTTTATTTGAAAATCCCAAAGACTATTGTGTTTCTGCTGTCTATGGGCCTTAGTATTCCAGGAAATAAACTTACAGAGGTTGGTAAGATTAGGGCATTCCTATTCTTCTAATGAAAAAAACTGGATATAAAAGATGCGGTTATTATGAGGAATAAATTATATACTATATGCACAATATATTATAAAACTAGGGGCCCAGTGCATGAATTCATGCACCTTGAAAGGAACTCTGGGCCTCAAGGCTGTGGTGGGCACAGGGGCGGGTCTCAGCCTATCCTCTGCGCCCCCGCCTGGTCCCTCCCACTGCTGTCCCTGGTCCCCTCTCTGCTAGCAGCCCTGCTCCTGCCGCCGTTGCTCCCATGCGCTAACACCCCGCTTGCACCTGCTGATGGCACATAGCGATTGGGACCAGTGCCAGCAGTGGGTGTGAGCAGAGGCTGCTACCCTGATCACCCCTCAGGAGCAGGGGGAGGTGGAGAAGCCCTCAAGGGCAATCAGTGCTGGCAGCCGCTGCTTGCACCTGCTTATGGTGCTGAGTGATCAGGACCGGCGCCAGGTGCCGGCAGCGGGTGCGCGCGGTGTCTCCAGTGTCAGCTGCAGGTGCCAGCAGGGCCGGTGCCAGCAGCAGGTGTAAGCGCTGGGTGGGACTGTGGCGTGCGGGAGCAAAGAATTTTCAGTAACCACCAGAGGCTCACCCTGATGACAGCAACTGGCGCCCCACCTTGTTCTGGCGCCCCCGCTCACCTGCTCCACCATCCTGCCGGTGGATGCCCGCCATGGTCTGCATGCGCCCCCTGGTGGTCAGCGCACATCATAGCGACCGGTTCTTCAGTTGTTCAGTTGTTCCACTGTTCGGTCTATTTGCATATTAGGGTTTTTTATATACAGATAATATTCAAACTTGAATTTTAAACTAACTCTAGAAGTCACTGAGAATTGTCGTGTGCTATCCTCTAGCTCCACTTCAGACCTAATATCATACATAAAACTCAAGGCTCTTCATAAGCAGTAACCTACCATGTGAAATGAACCTACATGGTTATCTGAACTTAAACTTTCTCTAATGCTACAAAAATTTCAGTTAGGTAGTCAAGAGAAAGTAGTGAAAACAAAATTCTATATTACTCTCTTAATTTCCTAGCCATTCCTGACCTTTCTGCCATCTATCATCTCTTCCCTTTTGTGAGTATAAACCCTGATTGTGTTACTTAGTTTGAGAAGACCAAATGGCTGTACAAGGTTGAGAAAGTAAGTAGTAGGGTAGGGCCAGAACAAGAAATGGAAAAGGTTATGAATAATGAGAAGAGAGAATCTGGAACTCTGGATATTGTTGTTATGTTCCACTTCATTCTTCCCATGTGTTCTTTTATTCCACTTAGGTATTCTATTTAACTGAAAATTGCAGAATGGATGCCAGATACCAATCAAATAACTACCTAATATAAAAGCCCTCACAATAAATAATAGAATTGTAGGAATGAATTTTGTATAGTTTGGTATAGCTCACTCATCTTCCACAGAGATAGCTTGGCTTAGATAGGTGGTTTCACTTCACTAAGTCCTGTTCTATCCTTTCATGTAAGAAACAACAGTGTTTACAGATCAAGGGGGCTTGGATACCAGCTCTTTGAGTGGAATTCAGGAAGATAGCAGCTTGCTCCTAACTTTATTAAAATGTCAATATTCTAAAATCTACAGAGGTGAATTTAAATTGGGACTCTGACCAATGAAACAAACCTTAGAAAATCCATGAACATACAAGGGTGGGCACTGCTGTTTCCTAGATACATTGTGATGTAATATGCAATATCAAAGAATGAAAGACTAAGCACATTGCCATTCTCTTGCTGTTGTTTTTAAAAATGACCTCTAGGAAATACACTTCTGAGCAGAGGTAGCAAGCAAATCCTTCAATCCATGGGTCTGTGGATGCTGTTTATTCTTGTCTTCTCAAAGAAGAGGTTTTCCACCTTGCTGAACAAGGCAGCCGAATATATAGACCAGCTGGTTCACACACTAATCGCAAAAGCTAAAGATAATTAATTATGGGCCTTAAACAAATTTAATGATAGGCTTTTCCTATTTTATTTGATTTTCATGGGATTCTGTATTTATGGAAAAACTGTTGCTGCAGTTACATAACTATTTTATTTGCCTGAAAATTGGAAGGTTACCATAAAGAGATGGAAAATGTGGATAGGATTATAAGAAACGTTATAGATCAAATAGAATTTCTGTAGGCTTAACAATTTTGCACATCTACCTCTATTATTTTTTCCAAATATAAAGGTAATATTCCCCCAACCCATATAAGAAAAATTAATATGCTTAATAATTTTCAAAGCTACCTCTAAAGTTCAATTATTTAAAAAAGAAATTGTGCTAAGTGAAATCCTTGGCTAGAAGTTAGGATTGGATTAAATGATCTCTTCTAAATAGATGGGACCTCCTAACAGATTGAAGTTTGTTTTAAGTTACGATCAGAAATAAAATCCAGCACGTACACCATACATAATCCAGGACTTTTAAAATTCTTTAAAATTAACTTTTAAATATGAGGAACAATTTCCCAGCTCAAAATGGTGGGAAATATATTTGACATGATAATGCCAGAAAAGGCTATGGTGAAAGAGGTTTCCACCTGTTTAGGTCTGTTTTGTTCCCCAAGAAAGAAATGAAATTTTAAATGAATATTACACATTCTTCATATTTCAACTCAAATGTCATTTCTTAAGGGTAGACATTTTTGTATTCCATAGATTAGTTCTCATAGAAACTACTTTTTTCATAGCAGTTATTACTAGGTGGGACAGCCTATTTAGTAGTATTGCTTCTAATCAATCCTTTTCTATATTTCTCTTTAACTGTCAGCCCCTTGAGAGCAAAGATCATGTCTGACTGGTTCACCACTTTGTCTCCAGTGACTTTCACATAGGTGTCCAGTATAAATTTGTTGAATGAATCTGGAACAAAAATTGTTGCAATTATTTAAAAAACCATCCCGGAGCTCCAGTGGCGCAATCGGTTAGCGCGCGGTACTTATAAAAAACCATCCTCCTTTTTCCTCCTGCTTTGTAACTATAAGCACCAATTTTCACTGACATAGTTTCCACAGACAAAATGGAAAGTGGTAAGATCTGCTGGGCCCACTATTTGACACCAACATCACTGGAATAAGGTGTGGTGGGAAGGAGTTGGTAAAAAGATAAGTGATTTATTTATTTAAGTATATTTTTATTGATTTCAGAGAGGAACAGAGAGGGAAAGAGAGATAGAAACATCAATGATGAGAGAGAATCATTAATTGGCTGCCTCCTGCATGTCCCCTACTGGGGACCGAGCCCGCAACATGTGCATGTGCCTGTGACCGGAATCAAACCGAGGACCCTTCAGTCTGCAGGCCGATGCTCTATCCACTGAGCCAAACCAGCTAGGGCAGAAGATAAGTGATTTAGAAAATAAACTAGTACATGCAGAATTAGATATATAAATATTTTTGTTCCATCCCATCTAAAAGTGTATTTATTTTAATAAAAAAATATTAACTTTAGCAGATAAAAGTGATGGCCAGCTCTATAACTTCACCAACATACTGAACACATTTTTATCTCACTTCTAGATGCTTTCCTCAAACAATCTTTTAATTATGAGGGTCTGAAACACAAGGTACTGCTGAGTAGTAAAACATAACCAAATTTATAATTAGTTATGCCCAAATTTCATTTCTTTTCTTTGATGGATCAACTGGATTTCCCTACAAATAGGGTTACAGAATTAGAATACCTTCAAAGAGAATTACAACAAAATTAATGTTTTTCAATTCTATAGTTTGAAGCCCTTTTCCCTCTATAGAATCCCTCCATTGTTACTCATGCTTCACATACTAGTTCAGGAAGCCAGATGGAGAATAATCAACCTCATCTGCTAAATAAAATGAAGAAAGAAGGAAGGAATTAAGAAAACACTCATCTTTCACTGAGTGATATGTGAAGATCATAAAGTACATTCTCAACCACAAACCTTTTCAAGTAATTAGCTGAACTGAGAGTGGCAATACATATCGGTATCACAAGCTTCAGCAGCTATAAAAGAATTTCCTGACTTTGAATTTCTACTGCAAAATCTTCAAAGATTATGTATATAAATGCCTTGTATTTATCTTTCATGGGGCTTGATTATACGCAGCTACATTCATAGTATTAATCCAAAGATCATCCCAATTCCAATACTTCTGATCTAAAAGTAATTTAGGTTAATATAAATTATAGAAGGTCCCAGACCAGTGATGGCCTCCACATTTTGCACTCGCTCTTCTCTTCACCTGAATTCTATCCCTTCATACCCTGTTCCTTTACCTTGTTAAACTTGACTACTCACACTTAGCTCTTAACTAATACTTCATCTATGGCACTTTTCCTGACCTCTTAGATCAGATTGTGTTCCCCTGCTGACTTGTCCCATGGCATCCTATACTTTCTTATCATTATACTTATCATTTTTATTATGATTATTAAAGGCCTGGTGCACAAGCACGACATTCGTGAACTGGGGGGGAGAGGGTCCCTCAGCCTAGCCTGCGCCCTCTCACAGTTCGGAACCCCTTGGGGCAGGTGGACATCCCCCAAGGGGTCCTTAGTGCTGCTGTGAAGGCATGAGAGGCTCCTGCCACTGCCGCTGCACTCTCCAGCCTTGAGCCTGGCTTCTGGCTGAGCTGCGCTCCCCCTGTGGGAGTACACTGACCACCAGGAGGCAACTCCTGCATTGAGCATCTGTACCTTGGTGGTCAGTGCGTATCATAGCATCCGGTCATTCTGCTGTTTGGTCCATTTGCATATTAGGGTCTTATTATATAGGATTGCTTAATTGTTTGAATTGCTAGTTAGACTGTATGTTCTGTGAAGGCAAAAACAGTATCTATTTCATAACCAGTGCCCTGGCACATAATAAATGCTCAATAAATATTTGTTAAATGAATAAAGGGAAAGTAAAATATTAAAGAAAATTATTAAGCCTTAACTATAGTTCATGAACACAAAACAAGAGACAAAGAATGAAACATTTTTACCTGAGCATTCGGTGTAATTTATGAGGCGTCATTCCACATCCATCATCAGTAAAGGTCAAACAAGATTTATTCTTGACCTCCTCAACATCTATAAAGACCGTCCTGGCAGATACATCTGGATCTACAGCATTATCTGTAAAAGGTAGAAATCTGTAATATTAGATCGCTTTTTCTAATATTCTAATAAAATCTCTAGTTCAGTGCCCCTAAGACATAGAACATGTTCTTTATTCCCTTCATGTGGATGTCCCAGAAGGTGAGCAGGAAGTAGTAATGGTAGTGCACATACTAGGTTATAGGAAACAATAGGTATGATAGCAGATGGAATTATAAGCTGATTTTTCTTTCATATAATGTCTGATCTGTGATCTGCTTTTCTTCCTTTAATCTTCAGAGTCTGTGGGAAAAATAAATCTTCTTATATAAAAAGCATTTTGCTCTGTTTCATCACATTACTTCTTGTCTTTTAGCCACTTTGCTGCTCACGAACACACATAGTAAAGGATGGTTGTAGAGAAGAACTAAATCACAATTTTGGTACTAATAGATGTGTATTGTACACATTACAGTTTATTGTGACAATCTTATTTTCTACTTTTTTACATAAATTCCTCTGCTAAAGAACACAGATATAATCATCACCCATGTTTATAGCCTAAGAGGCATTGAAAGAGTTAGATGTTAAAATCAAAACATTTAATTGCCTGCCTAGATCCCAGTGATAGAAACAAGCTTGCTTAGGGAGAAACAGTGATTCTGCTTAGATATTCTGTAATAGTCTTAAAGGTGAGGCTTCCCAATCCTCATTAAATAGAGAACATAGAATTAAAGTAGAAAAAATAAAGTTTCATAATTCCTCCTGAGTTAGGTCTTCATAACAGGTTAATTATTTAAAAGTCCAAAGACATCAAATATAGACACAATCTTACATCCGCATCATGTTCACAACACCAGGAGTTGCCTTTGTCTAGTGGCCACATCTTTTTTGCCAGAGAAGCCAGTTTACATAATTGTCAGTCACAGACACATGTGGTGCAACTAACTGTCTCAAAATTTACTGGCCCAAGTGGGAGGGCAGTTTGTGCAATCTGTTGGATAGGTTTCTTAAGCACTCCTGTCTCTACTAGCTCTTTAATCAAGACTGAGACCTTCCCTTCCACCATTTGCCTTTTCTCTGGCATCCTATACTGCTTTACTAATAGCACATGGCTGGGCTGAGAGATCCAGTCGGAGGCTGGCTGTATAGTGGTCCCACCATTTGAATACCACTATTCAAATTGTGACATTTCTCCACTGTGAACATCTCTTACAAGCAAGAGAAGTATTACACATATTAAAAATATTAATTTTTACAATACAGTTAACAGTATCAGTTATAACCACTTCGATGTGTGGAATGTCCATCAGATAAAACAAGACATTAATTTTAAGGGCCACAATGATGTTCCCAGAACCAGTGATAAAACTGTTACTGCCGAAACCGGTTTGGCTCAGTGGATAGAAAGTCGGCCTGCGGACTGAGAGGCCCCGGGTTCGATTCTGGTCAAGGGCATGTACCTGGGTTGCAGGCACATCCCCGGTGGGGGATGTGCAGGAGGCAGCTGATCGATGTTTCTCTCTCATCGATGTTTCTAACTCTCTCTGTCTCTCTCCCTTCCTCTCTGTGAAAAATCAATAAAAATATATATATTAAAAAAAAAAACTGTTACTGACTGTAACCTGAAAAAGTCATAACCAATAGTCCTAAATGGGTAGGTCTGATGGAGTCAATCTTTAAGGACTAGGTAAGCCCAAAACTCTGTGTCATGTTGCAGACCAATTGGGCCAACTTTTGACAGGAATTATGAGTTTGATATGCAAGAGTGGCTTTATCAGAAATACAAGTTTTACTTTGTAACAGAGGGAACTAATTTTTTTCTTTAACTGACAGAAGGATCCAGCATTTTGAAGCTGCCAACATTGTTTCAAGAAACTATTTGGCAAACAGGCCTTGAATTGTTTTAGGACCTATCAGTCACTCCTGCTGGCAGAAAGCCACGGCCATTAAGAATGATACCTTTAACTTGTCAACCAACAGGACATCATGTCTACTTTGAAAACTTTGCACATAGAGAACTTTTTTCTAACACTTCATAAGCAAACATTCACAGTTCAAAAATGTAACACATATCAATTCCAATTCTGTATTCATACAGCAGTGCATTCACTGTATCGGCTTGCAAGCCTCTCATAAAATCACTTTTACTTTTTCCCCCCTTAATGCAAATGTTGCCCAAACTTTAGTAGGTTCTCTTTTACAGGAACACACCAAAGAGTTCTAATAAGGCACTTCAGGAGTTACAAGGTAGTTGCCAGGAGCAGCTAGATATTTTATCTCCTTGGCTGAAAGCTGGTAGAGTGCAGGGGGGAGGGGGCATGCAAGAGCCCAGGATCAGCTGGAGCTGCAGGAAAGAAATCAGTGAGGCAGTCACAGCAGTAAATTCAGCTTTGCACTTACTTTTGGTTTTAAGTGGCCTTTCATTTAGCCTTAACAAATAAAATTAAAATAATAACAAGATCAGCCTTAACAAATGAACTTATAATAATAAACCACCAATATGGTGGCTGATTTCAATCCTATCTCTTGCTGCTTAACCTTCCAAAAGTGTATGCTGCCAGATGTACTTTTTCCCATGGCCCAACCCACCCAGTCTTATGAACAGGTAGGACAATGAGAGAATTTCTACTCCTCTGCCCTTACCCACTACTAGCAGATCCCGAGATGTCTTTATCCCTTAACCTGGCCCACACAATCACATGTACTACCAGATCCTAAGGAGTCTTATCTCTGCTAACCTGGTCAGTGCTACCCTTAGTGGGTAGCACTCTACCTCTGCTCACCTACCACCTAGTCAAGAGCATAAAACACCAGATTGCAGGCAACCTATTTCATCCCCTAACCTGGTCCATCTGATCCCTGATCTTCTAAAAAAAAAAAAAGCACTGTCATCAGAACCTGGAAGACAATGAGAAATTGTCCTATGACAACCTCCCTGGAGAGACAGGCTGGAGAGTGGGGATATGGCTTTTTTATTTAATTGAATGTATTTGGGTGACATTGGTTAATAAAATTACATATACTTAGGTTTACAATTCTATAATACATCATCTACATATTGTACTGTGTGTTCACCACCCCATGTCAAGACTTCTTTCACCTCCATTTATCCCTCCTGGGGAGATGCCTTTGAGGTAGTGCTTCATGAGTCTCCCAACCTCTCCTGTCCCAGAAGGATGGCCTATGTGGATTCCTGCAAGTTTACAGGTACCTACAGACATCCTGCAAGTATCTAAAACTATTCGTATCTAAAATTAAGGTCACCCTCTTCTGACACAAGCTATTCTTCTTCCTGTTTCACACACACACACACACACACACACACACACACACACACACACACAGTGTCAGCATTCAAATGACCACAAGTTTGATATTCGAGTCATTTTTATTCCCTCTCATCTGGATTATTGTGAAAACCTCCTCACCAGAGTTTTAAAGCCAAGTCTTTATACACTGCTGCAAGATTAACTTTCCTGAAGCACAGCTCTGATCCTGACATTGCCCTGCTCAGTAAACTTCAGACTAGCCTGGCTGGTGTAGCTCAGTGGTTGAGCATGGATCTATGAACCAGGAGATCATGGTTTGATTCCAAGTCAGGGCATATGCCCGGGTTGCTGTCTCAATCCCCAGTAGGGGCGTGCAGGAGGCAGCTTATCCATGATTCTCTCTCATTGATGTTTCTCTCTCTCTTTCCCTCTCTCTCTTTAAAGTCAATAAAAGCCATATTTAAAAACAAAAAACTTCAGACTAAAGTTTCAAGCCTCCCAATCACATCCTGGTCCCAGTGGGCCTTTTTTAAAAAATATATTTTTTTATTTATTATAGAGAGGAAGGAAGAGGGAGATGGAAACATCAATGATGAGAGAGAATCATTGGTTGGCTGCCTCTTGTACATACCCCCCACCAGGGATCTAGCCCACAACCCCAGGCATGTTCCCTTGACTGGAATCAAACCCAGGATTCTTTAGTCCACAGGCCAACGCTCTAGCTACTGAACCAAACCAGCTAGGACCCAGTGGGTCTTTTTAACTTCATTCTTTATTTGGTACTTGGAGTAAAAAAGACCTGTGTTTGAGTCCTGGATTTGCCACCTACTAGACATGTAACCTTGGAAAAGTCAATGAAATGCTCTGAGCCTCTGTATCCTTATCTGCAGGATGAGAATAATAATAATAATAATAATAATAATAATACCATTTAGAAGATGGCGGCTGGCAGGACAGAGGTGAGGGATAGGAAGTGAGTGAGTGAGGGGATGAAAGGAGAGTGTGTGGATGTGTGTGGTGTGCGTGTGAGTGAGTGAGGGACAGTTAAATCCGGCAGGAGCAGCAGAGGCTGGCAGACCAGGCTCTCTTGGACAGGGAAAGATTACCACTGTTGAAGGCACTCCCTGGACTGCGGGACTCAGGCACGGAACCCACGCCATCTTTAAGGGGAGAGTGGCCTCTTCTAGGAACTCATCAGCACCACCACCCAGACAGGCCTTGGACACTGCCCGTGACCCAGCAGCTACTCCAGCCAAAATCCTGCTGCCCCACCCACAGACCCGCAGACCCTGGGATCTCCACCTCCAAAGGTGCACAGCTCCTGCAGCAGTAAGTGCAACTTCCTCCCTCCCCAGCAGCAGAACTCCGGACTCCACATTCGCGCGTTTCCAACATTCACGCGTTTTCAGTGTGCAGACTTCCAGGGCACACTACTCCATAGGCAGCTCTTGGATGCCACTGTGAACCCCTGCTGGGTGTGATTTTGAACAGACAAGGGCGCACTGCCCGCAGTAGAAGTTCTAAATTCCCTCTTCCTGAATAACTGCCCACAGACAACCCAGCTGCCCATCTTTAGCGCCAGGGCCCCTCAGAGTGCCTCAGAGCTCTGCGCTGGCAAACTCACCACCATAGTCGCGCATTTCCAACAAGCAGGTACCCAGAGCCCATCTAGCCACAGGGCGCCCCTGGGAGCTGCTGTGAACCCCTGCTAGGTGCGATCTTGGACAAACAAGGACGCACTCCCCACCAGCAGTAGAAATTCTGAATTCACTCACCCTGGATACCTGCCCACAGAAGCCTCAATTATATGGCTTCAGTGCCAGGGCCCTTCAGATTGCTTCAGTACACCACACTGGCAAATACACCATTGGTGCCCCAGTGAGCCGCCACTGGGAGCACGTGCCTATCCACCACAGGTGCAGCAGCAAAAACTGAGTCTGCCCACCCCATAGCTATAGAACTCTGGACACTACAGTTGCACGCTCTTCCAGTGCCACTGTGAGTCCCTGCTGGGCATGCGCGACTTCAACCAAGGGCACAAGACAGCAAAAATTGGGACACCTCCCTCCACAGCTGCTGCTGACTTCTAGACACTGCAGTTGCGCATTTCCAGCTCACAGGCCTACATCAAGACAACCCAAATAGCTCAAGTAGGGAGCTATGCTAGATTACCAAGCCCAGGAGACCTGAGAGGTCACACCAGTAGCACCATACCCTAAAGAACCTGGGTAGCAAAGCAATTTGATCTACAATTAAAACATTACAGCAAAACATGGGAAGACAAAAAAGCAATCCCCAAGGAAAGAAAAACTTCACCAGAAAGGGAGTTAAATGAAACTAGGCTAGCAACATATCAGAGAAAGAATTCAGAGTAATGGTTATAAGGATGCTAAAACGGCTGGATGACAAATACACACAACTCAATGAGAATTATAAGGAGCTGAATGAGAATGTCACCAACATGAAAAGGAACCAAGAGGAGATGAAGAATGACATAGTTGCAATAAAGAACACAATGGAAGGCTTAAACAGTAGACTACAAGAGGCTGAGGACTGCATCAGCGAATTAGAAGACAAGGTAGGAAAAAACACACAAACACAGCAGCAACTGGAAAGAATATTTAAAAAGCAAGAGGAGAGCCTAAGGGAGCTTTGGAACAACACAAAATGAAACAATATTTGCATAATAGGGGTACCAGAAGGAGAGGAAGAGAAGCAAGGAACAGAAAACCTGTTTGAAGAAATAATGACAGAAAACTTCCCTGATATTGGCAAGAAAAAAACTATGCAAGTCCAAGAAGCACATAGAGTCCCAGACAAGATGAACCCCAAAAGACCAACACCTAGACACACCATAATTAAAAGGCAAACACCAACGACAAAGTAAGAATCATAAAGGCTGCCAGAGAGAGACAGAAAGTTACTTACAAGGGATCTCCTATTAGAATATCAACTGATTTTTCAACAGAAACACACCAGGCCAGAAGAGAATGAAATATACAAAATGATGCAAAGAAAGGGACTGAACCCAAGAATACTATACCCAGCAAGGCTATCATTCAAAATTGAAGGTGGAATCAGGATTTTCACAGACAAAAAAGGGCTAAGAGAGTTTATTATTACCAAGCCAGCAATGCAAGAAATGCTAAAGGGACTGCTGTAAAAAGAAGAAACAAAAAGGCAAGAAGAAACACAAACATTAAGACTAAAAATGACAACAAACAAGTACTTATCAATAATAACATTAAATGTAAATGGATTAAATGCACCAATCAAAAGATATAGGGTAGCTGAATGGATAAGAAAACATGACCCATATATTTGCTCTCTACAAGAGACCCACCTCAGAACAAAGGATTCACACAGACTGAGAGTGAAGGACTGGAAAAAAATTCTTCAGGCAAATGGAAATAACAAAAAAGCTGGGGTTGCAATACTTATATCTGATAAAATAGACCTCAAAGTAAAGGCCATAACAAGAGATAAGGAAGGCCACTACATAATGCTAAAGGGAGCAATTTAACAAGAAGATATAACTCTGGTAAACATATATGCACCCAATACAGGAGCACCCAAATACATAAAACAACTTCTGGAAGATATCAAGGGAGAGATCGATAGCAACACAGTTATAGTAGGGTACTTTAATACCTGACTGACACCACTGGATAAATCCTCTAAACAAAAAATCAGCAAAGAAACAGCAATCCTAAATGACTCACTAGATCAAATGGACTTAATTGACATCTTCAAAATATTTCACCCCAAAGCTACAGAATATACATTCTTCTCCAGTGCACATGGGACATTTTCAAAGATAGACCACATATTAGGACACGGGCAAAGATTCTTCAAATTCAAAAGGATAGAAATCATAACAACCATCTTCTCAGATCACAATGGCATAAAACTAGAAATCAACTACAATAAAACAATGAAAAAAAATTAAACACTTGGAGGCTAAATAGCATGCTATTAAACAATGATTGGGTTACCAAAGAGATCAAAGAAGAAATGAAAAGCATCCTGGAAACAAATGAGAATGAAAACACAACAATCCAAAATCTATGGGACACAATGAAAGCAGTCCTGAGGGGGAAATTCATAGCTCTAAAGGCCAACCTCAAAAAACAAGAAAAACTGGTAATAAATTATCTAACCTTACAAATTAAAGAATTAGAAAGAGAGCAACAAGAAAAGCCCACAGTATCCAGAAGGAAGGAAATAATAAAGATCAGAGCGGAGATAAACGACATAGAGACCAAAACAAAAACAAAAAACAAAAATCAATGAAATCAAGAGCTGGTTCTTTGAAAGGATAAAAAAAAAAAAAAATCAATGAAATCAAGAGCTGGTTCTTTGAAAGGATGAACCTCTTGCCAGGCTCACCAAGAAACAAAGAGAGAGGACCCAAATAAACAAAATCAGAAATGAAAGAGGTGAAGTAACAACTGATCCTACTGATATACAAAGGATTGTCAAAAAATACTACGAAAAACTCTACTCCAAAAAACTGGACAACCTCGACGAAATGGACACATTCCTAGAAAAATACAAGCTTCCAAAACTCAATCAGAAAGAATAAAAAAAATTGAATAGGCAGATAACTACTGATGAAATTGAAACAGTAATCAAAAAGCTTCCAGCAAACAAAAGCCCTGGACCAGATGACTTCAAAGGGGAGTTTTACCGAACATTCAGGAAGAACTAAAACCAATCCTTCTCAGACTACTACAAAAAATTCAAGAGGTAGGCACACTTCCAAGATCTTTCTATGAAGCCAGCATTACGCTAATCCCAAAACCAGATAAAGACACCACAAAGAAAGAGAGTTACAGGCCAATATCCCTGATGAACACAGATGCTAAAATCCTCAACAAGATTCTAGCAAACCGGATCCAGCATTACATTAGAAAAATGATACACCATGACCAAGTGGGATTTATTCTGGAGATGTAAGGCTGGTACAATATCCACAAATCAATAAACGTGATACATCACATAAACAAGTTGAGAGACAAAAATCACATAACCATACCAATAGATGCAGAAAAGGCATTTGACAAAGTCCAGCACCCTTTTCTGATAAAAACGCCCAGCAAAATGGGAATAGAAGAATCATACCTCAACATAATAAAAGCCATATATGACAAACCTACAGCCAACATCATACTCAATGGGCAAAAACTAAAACCATTTCCCTTAAGAACAGGAACAAGACAGGGATGCCCGCTTTCACCACTCCTGTTCAACATAGTACTAGAAGTACTAGCCATAGCAATCAGACAAGAAGAAGAAATAAAAGGCATCCAAATTGGAAAAGAAGAAGTAAAATTGTCATTATTCGCAGATGACATGATACTATACATACAAAACCCTAAATACTCCATCAAAAAATTATTAGGCTTAATAAATGAATTTGGCAAAGTAGCAGGATACAAAATTAATGCCAAGAAATCTATGGCATTTTTATACACCAATAGTGAACTTACAGAAAGAGAAATTACAAAAACAATCCCATTTACCAATGCACACAAAAAAATTAAGATACTTAGGAATAAACTTAACTAAAGAGGTAAAAGACCTGTACTCAGAAAACTACAAGACGTTGAAAAAAGAGATAGAGGAAGACATAAACAGATAGAAGAACATACCGTGTTCCTGGATTGGTAGAATCAACATCATTAAAATGTCCATACTACCCAAAGCAATCTATAAATTCAATGCACTCCCCATTAAAATACCAACAGCATATTTCACAGATCTAGAAAGAACTCTCCAAAAATTCATCTGGAATAAAAAAATAAATAAATAAAAAACAAAAAGCTGCAGTGATCCTGAGAAAGAAGAACAAAGAAGGAGGGAACTCAATACCAGATATCAAGATGTATTACAGAAGGCATTGGTAGTATAGCGGTGAGCATAGCTGCCTTCCAAGATGTATTGCAAAGCCACTGTTCTCAAAACTGCCTGGTACTGGCACAAGAACAGACATATAGACCAATGGAATAGAATAGAGAACTCAGAAATCAACCCAAACCACTATGCTCAATTAATATATGACAAAGGAGGCAAGAACATACAATGGAGTCAAGACAGTTTCTTCAATAAATGGTGCTGGGAAACTTGGTCAGACACATGCAAAAAAAAAAAAATGAAACTAGACCACCAACTTACACCATACACAAAAATAAACTCAAAATGCATAAAGGACTTAAATGTAAGACAGGAAACCATAAAAATATTAGAGGAATCCACAGGCAGCAAGATCTCAGATACATGCCAAAGCAATATCTTCACCGACACAGCTCCTAGGGCAATGAAACTAAAGGGAAAATAAACAAATGGGACTATATCAAAATAAAAAGCTTCTGCACAGCAAAAGAAACCATTAACAAAACAAGAAAACCCACTGCATGGGAGAACATATTTGCCAATGATATCTCCAGTAAGGCTATAATCTCCAACATTTACAGGGAACTCATGCAACTTAACAAAAGGAAGACAAACAACCCAATGAAAAAAATGGGCAATGGATCTAAATAGACACTTTTTGAAAGAAGACATAAGGAAGGCCAAGAGATATATGAAAACATGCTCAAAGTCACTAATCATCCTAGAGATGCACATCAAAATGACAATGAGGTATCATCTCACACCTGTCAGAATGGCTATCATCAACAAATCAACAAATGACAAATGCTGGTGAGGATGTGGAGAAAAGGAACCCTTGTGCACTGCTGGTGGGAATGCAGACTAGTGCAGCCACTGTGGAGAACAGTATGGAGTTTCCTCAAAAAACTAAAAATGGAACTCCCATTTGACCCAGTGATCTCACTTCTAGGAATATATCCCAAGAAACCAGAAACACCAATCAGAAAGGATATATGCACCCCTATGTTCATAGCAGCACAATTTACAATAGCTAAGATTTGGAATCAGCCTAAGTGCCCATCAGCAGATGAGTGGATTAAAAAACTTTGGCACATCCATGCAATGGAATACTATGCCGCAGTAGAAAGGAAGGAACTCCTACCATTTGCAACAGCATGGATGGAGCTGGAGAGCATTATGCTAAGTGAAATAAGTCAGTCAGAGAAAGATAAATATCACATGATCTCACTTATTTGTGGACTATAATGAACAACATAAACCGATTAACAAAAACAGATCTAGAGACAGAGAAGCATCGATTAGATGCTCAAACCTCAGAGAGAAGGTAGGGGAGGGTGGGGGTAAGGGGAGCGATCAACCAAAGGACTTGTATGCATGCATATAAGCATAAGCAATGGACGCAGACAACAGGGGATGAGGGTGAGGGCAAGACTGGGCGGATGAGGGGACAATGGGGGGATAAAGACACATTTGTAAAACCTTAATCAATAAAAAATTAAAATAATAATAATACCATTTATATCAAAAGATAAAGTTAAAAATATATTTGTGAAAGCTCTTTATAAACTCTCTAAGGACCTAGAGTTTTGACTATTTGTGAACTTCATGTTCTAATTAAACTCAGCTACTCAGTATTTTTCATGCCTTTGTTCAAGCAGTTGTTACTTTTGCCTGGAATGCCCTCCCCTCCCCACACCCATATCCACATGTCCCAATCCTTCAAATCTCAGCTCAAATGTCATGTCTACAAAGCTTCCCCTAACACTCCTCTTCCTGGTAAGCTGGAAGTCATCCCTCTCTCCTCTGAACTCCCACAGCACTTGATGTGTATATATTAACTGATATATCACTTTATTTTATTGGTATACAAAGCATAAAATTTCTGTACATATTTTATCTCTCTTACTAGAAGAGTGAATTTTTGTAGCCACATGGTGGCCTTGCCCACAGTGAGTACTCAATATATTTATTAAACGAATGATTCACTAGAAAATTAATGCACCAGCGGAGAAGAAAACTGTTGAAGGAAAACCTACAATGAAAGTTTTGGATTACCAGTTAACATTTTGCTCTCCCTTTTCCCTATTATTAATATGACCACAAAGAGTTGTGATTTGGATTTAAAATATGTGTTAGTTTTTATGAGTATTTTATTTGTATACATACATTTATGCCTGCATAAATACATGTGCATGTATGTATATAGATAAAATAGTCATAAAAACTGGTATTCATATGGGACAGCTTAGGCCAGGCTTAGGTTAAGTTAATGCTTAAGACAAAAACTGTATGTACACAGAATTACAAATCACCCATAAAGTTCAGTACACAGCAGATACATATGGTTTTACACAGTGTCACTGTGAGCTAGCTGAGCAAAAAACACATTTGTCTCCCATTCCTTACTAAGTAAATTGTTAGTTTTCCCTCTCTTTTTTTCTTTTACTAAGTTACATGCACATAGATCACATTACACTGTGCCAAGTTTCACTCAAGACATGGTGCAAGACTTTAAAAATATAGTCCCTGTTCTCTAGGATTCAAAATATGTCAATGTCACTTTTTTCTCTGCACCTTCTAATGGACAGTCATACATATCGTAAGCATTCTGTTTTATGGTCAAACTAATCATCAAAGTTCCCTGTCACCTTTCCAAATAACTCTCTTGCTGCCCACTGACTTCTTGTCCAAGACAATTCACACTGCATGGCCACAGCAATTGCTTAAGTAGGAATTGGGGCTCATTTGGGGAGCTCTGAAACATTTTCAAGATTTTTTGTGCTACCTTGTCTCATAAACATCTCTCCTCTCTTTAAGTTTTTGAAACATAATGTGCTCTGTATGCTGCTGCATTTTGTCCAGGAATGGTTTTCTTCTTTGCCTTCCACACAGTATTCAGCACAGTACTGCAAAAAGCTGGTGTACTTGGCTTCAAGGGATCAACTGAAAATGCTACAAAAGCAAACATCAGTGGAACAAGAGGTTAAGTGCTCAGTATTCATTCCAGCAGTGTGAGGGCGCTCTTGGACCACGGACCTAGCCCTCCGAAGTCGCAGGGAGCCAAATGCACTCGTGTCATCTCTTAAGAAATGTCCCATCATTCCCAGATTCTTTGGTCCCCAAAGTTAAAGAACTCCGTTTTCCAGACCTTTCCTCATGACCCTACTGGGTGCACTACGATGGCCTTATGCTAGCTTGGCGCCTTTCCTCTGTAGACAGTCCCTGTGAAGCCCAGCTGCCTTGGGGCCCCATCTCCCTTTGATTATTAACTAAGCTATCCTAAAGTGACTGGAACATCAGGAGCCAGAGAAAAAAATCACACAGGAGTCCTAACTCTTCGGAAACACCTTGTTTCCTCGGCTTTATTCGCGAAACACCGTCCCTGTCTAGAGAGCCGTCCTCCTGCTCCTCCGCCCGCGGAGCGGGGACCAGTCCCGACGCCCCCACCCCAGTCTCGGCCCGCCCCGCGCGCGGCTCCACACATTCCTCTCGCGGCCGCGGCACCACGTTGGCACCAGTGCCTTGGGCGATCGCGGCCAGGCCCGCCCTCGCCACTCACCTAGCAGCTCCGCGATGGCACTGAAGGGTCGCGTGTGGCTGCTGGAGTTGCTCTGTAGATAGCGGGGGCTCATCTGGAGGCGAGAGAAGGTCCCGTCCCGCGTGAGGCCTCGGCCCGCCGGGCCCTCCCCGCGCGCCCCCCGCAGCCCCGGGGCCCGCGCGCGCGTCCGCCCCCTCGGGTCCCCGACCTACCGTGCTCAGGCGGATCCCAAATGCCTGCGGGTTGCCGCCTGGCCGGGCCAACCCGCTGCCCGGCGCGCCAGGGCCCACGGGGGCCCCTCGGTACAGGAGCATTTTTTTGGCCGCCACGATACTTGGTTGCTGCTTCTAGACTACTCGCCCGGCCGTCCCAGGCTGGAGCTCACTCACTCGCACTCGCAGCTGGCGGCGGCCGTCCGGGCCGGCCCTCCCTCGCTCCCACCCGCAGCTGGCGGGGGCGGGGCGCGCTCCAGCCACCTGTCCCGGGCGGGAGGGGTGAGGCCGGCAGAGCTGAGCGGTGGCCCCGCCCTGTTAGCACCTCTCGCGACCCACCGACAGCCTGGGCGTCCTCCTGGCCGTACAGAAATATGGCGACCTCCTGACAGCCTCTCCTTGATCCCCGCCCCTAATTAATTCTTGGCGTTTGCCATAGGCCAGACCGCTGAGCGGGAAAGCGCGGGGGGCGGGGAGGGGCGGGTGCGTGGGGAGGGGCTGGAATGGGGCGAGGAAAGGGAGAGGGTGTAGGGATTTCTGGAACAGAGTCCCAGTTAGGCTGCATGACTAACGGGCAGGATAAGACAAGTTTTAGAAGTTCTGAAGACCACAGTTGTGCTATCTGGGGAGATAGCAGACTCGGGAGATGGGAACGCATTCTGACTACTCTGGTTCAAATGTCTCTGGCAGCACCCAGGACTTTCTAGAAGGCAATCGGCAAATCGTCTCCAAATCTTTGCAGGCCCGGGGGTAAGCTGTTTATAAAAGGAGAAATTGGAATGCACTTAAATACCCCAACATAGTGATTGGTTAAGTTACAGAGTGAATATTGATGTGGAAAATATTCATGAGGGAATGAAGAAAACAAGACGTTACAACATACTGTGTAATGTGATATCTTTTTATTTGAAGAACAAGTATTGGAAAAACAAGTATACATACATATGCATGGGTACACATGCACACACACACCCTGAGAAAAACATGAAATGATATATTCCAAGATGATCTCTCCATGTCTGGAATTCTTTTCCTTTTTTCTTGTTTGTACTTTCTAAATTTTATACTATTAAACATATACTGTTTAATTATACAATTTTTTTTTTTTTACTTTTTAAAACAATATAACATTCCCTAGTATGGATGATCATTATTTGATCATTCCTCTATGATAATTCAGGTTGTTTTCAACTTTTTTTTATAATACAAAAAGTGCTGCTTCAGACATCTCCAAGTACAGATTATTAATTTCTGGCACTGTTATTTCTACAAAATATCATATCTAATATCATGTTTACTCTTAATGAATATTTAATACTATACTGGGAGGCGATTTGCCCTCCCAGAAATGGTCAGAACTAGATGGTCCTAATCTGATCTAACCAGCCTCCCCCCCCCCTTTTTTTGCCAATGTTTTGAATAAAAAATCATGTCTCTGTATTGTTTTAATTTGCATTTCCCCAACTACCAGTAAAGCTGAATATCTTCTCAGATGTTTATTGTATATTTGTATTTCTTCTGTAAGTACCTGTTTATATCCTTTGAACATCATCTCCCCCTGCCTTAGGTCCTTTGCACTTGTTCTTTTTTATATCTTTAAAAATTTTAAAGACAGAAAAGTACAAAGAATGATATAGAAAATCCCCAAAAATTTATTACTGAGATTCAAATATTATCAGGACTTTACCCATACCTGCTTTATATATCCTTTTCTTTTTTATTTCTGTAAACATTTTAGAGCAAATCTCAAATATCATATCATTTTACTCTATATACTTTGGTGTCCTCTGAAAATATGCAATTTTCTTAGAAACATAACCACGTGGCCACTTTCACACTAAACAAAGTTCATACCAATTATTTGATGTCCTCTAATATCCAGTCCATATTCTGATTTCCTCAAGCATCTCAAAAAAATTTTTTTACATTTAGTATGTTTACATCATCATCCAAACAAGATGCACACATTGCACTTGGTTATGTCTGCAATCTACTTTAATCTAAACTAGTCTCTTTTTTTCATGCTATTGAGTTCTTGAAGAAACCAAGTTACTTGTACTATTGAATGCCTACACTCTAATTTCTCTGTTTGCATCTTTGTGTTGTCACTTTGCTTGCTCTTCTTGTTAGAGGAATAAGTGAAAATTAACTATAAATCATAAGTTGGCTCTGAAGGCTTTATTAGATTCCAATACAATTTTTTAAAAGCAGGAATGCTCAGAGGTGGTGCTGTATACTTCCTACTGCATCACATTAGGAGGTACATACTGTTCAACACTTGGTGGTGTTCAGATTGATCAGTCAATTCAGGTGGAGGTAATCTGAATGTTCCACCACAGGGTTACCTCGGAAATATTGTGGGTTCAGCTCCAGACAGCCTCAGTAAAATGAATATTTCCATAAATCAAGTCACATAAATCTATTGGTTTCCCAGTGTATATGAAAGTTATATTTACACTATACTGTAGTCTATTAAGTATGCAATAACATTATGTCCAAAACCACACGGTACATGCTTTAATTTAAAAATACTTTACTGCTAAAATATGCTAACCATCATCTGAGCCTTAATAATTGGTCATAATCTTTTTTTCAAAAAAATCTTTATTATTGAAAGTATTACATGTCCCTCCCTCTTTTCCCCCATTAACTCCTTCTAACCCCTCGCCCCCACCAATCCCAGGCCTTCAAATCATAATCTCTTTGCTGGTGAAGGGTCTTGCCTTAACGTTGATGGCTGCTAACTGACTAGGGTAGTAGTTCCTGAAGGTTGGACTGGCTGTGGCAATTTCTTTTTTTTTTTCTTCTTTTTTTTTCTTTAGCATTTTTTTTTTTATTGCTTAAAGTATTACAAAGGGTATTACATATGTGTCCATTTTATCCCCCCGCCCTAGACAGTCCCCTAGCCTCCCCTATCCCCCAATGTCTTATGTCCACTGGTTATGCTTATATGCATGCATACAAGTCCTTTAGTTGATCTCTTACCCCCCTACCTCCTGCCCCCCAACCCTCCCCGACCTTCCTGCTGCAGTTTGACAATCTGTTTGAGGCAGCTCTGCCTCTGTATCTATTATTGTTCAAAAGTTTATAATGGTCTCTATTATCCATGAATGAGTGAGATCATGTGGTATTTTTCCTTCATTGACTGGCTTATTTCACTTAGCATAATGCTCTCCAGTTCCATCCATGACGTTGCAAATGGTAAGAGTTCCTTCCTTTTTAGAGCAGCATAGTATTCCATCGTGTAGATGTACCACAGTTTTCTAATCCATTCATCTACTGATGGGCACTTAGGCTGTTTCCAGATCTTAGCTATGGTGAATTGTGCTGCTATGAACATAGGGGTGCATATATCCTTTCTGATTGGTGTTTCTGGTTTCTTGGGATATATTCCTAGAAGTGGGATCACAGGGTCAAATGGGAGTTCCATTTTCAGTTTTTTGAGGAAACTCCATACTGTCCTCCATAGTGGCTGCACCAGTCTGCATTCCCACCAGCAGTACACAAGTGTTCCTTGTTCTCCACATCCTCTCCAGCACTTGTCGTTTGTTGATTTGTTGATGATAGCCAGTCTGACAGGTGTGAGATGGTACCTCATTGTTGTTTTGATTTGCATCTCTCGGATGATTAGTGACTTTGAGCATGTTTTCATATGTCTCTTGGCTTTCTGAATGTCCTCTTTTGAAAGGTGTCTATTTAGGTCCTATGCCCATTTTTTGATTGGATTGTTTATCTTCCTTTTGTTAAGTTGTATGAGTTCCCTATAAATTTTGGAGATTAGGCCCTTATCAGATAGGACATTGGCAAATATGTTTTCCCACACAGTGGGTTTTCTCGTTGTTTTGTTGATGGTTTCTTTTGCTGTGCAGAAGCTTTTTATTTTGATGTAGTCCCATTTGTTCATTTTCTCTTTCGTTTCAAGTGCCCAAGGAGCTGTATCAGTGAAGAAATTGCTTCGGCATATGTCTGAGATTTTGTTGCCTTTGGATTCTTCTAGAATTTTTATGGTTTCCTGTCGTACATTTAAGTCCTTTATCCATTTTGAGTTTATTTTTGTGTATGGTGTAAGTTGGTGGTCTAGTTTCATTTTATTGCATATATCTGTCCAATTTTCCCAACACCATTTATTGAAGAGACTATCTTGGCTCCATTGTATGTTCTTGCCTCCTTTGTCAAATATTAATTGAGCATATTGGTTCGGGCCGATTTCTGGGCTCTCTATTCTATTCCATTGATCTATATGCCTATTCTTGTGCCAGTACCAGGCAGTTTTGAGAACAGTGGCTTTGTAATACAACTTGATATCTGGTATTGAGATCCCACCTACTTTGGTCTTTTTCAGGATTGCTGCAGCTATTCGGGGTCTTTTTTTATTCCAGATGAATTTTTGGAGAGTTCGTTCTAGATCTCTGAAGTATGCCGTTGGTATTTTAATGGGAAGTGCGTTGAATTTATAGATTGCTTTGGGTAGTATGGACATTTTAATGATGTTGATTCTACCAATCCATGAACATGGTATGTTCTTCCATCTGTTTATGTCTTCCTCTATATCTTTTTTCAACGTCCTGTAGTTTTCTGAGTAGAGGTCTTTTACCTCTTTAGTTAAGTTTATTCCTAGGTAGCTTAATTTTTTTGGTGCGATGGTAAACGGGATTGTTTTTATAATCTCTCTTTCTGAAAGTTCACTATTGGTGTATAGAAATGCCTTGGATTTCTTGGGGTTAATTTTGTATCCTGCTACATTGGCAAATTCATGTATTAAGTCCAGTAGCTTTTTGATGGAGTCTCTAGGGTTTTGAATGTATAATATCATGTCGTCTGCAAATAAGGACAGTTTTACTTCCTCTTTTCCAATTTGGATGCCTTTTATTTCTTCTTCTTGCCGAATTGCAATGGCTAACACTTCCAGTACTATGTTGAACAGGAGTGGTGAGAGGGGGCATCCCTGTCTTGTTCCTGTTCGTAGGGGAAATGGTGTTAGTTTTTGTCCATTGAGTATGATGTTGGCTGTGGGCCTGTCATATATGGCTTTTATTATGTTGAGGTATGATCCTTCTACTCCCACCTTGCTGAGAGCTTTTATCAAAAATGGGTGTTGAATTTTGTCAAATGCTTTTTCTGCATCAATTGATATGACCATGTGGTTTTTTTCTTTCAATTTGTTTATGTGATGTATCACGTTTATTGATTTGCGGATATTGTACCATCCTTGCATCCCTGGGATAAATCCTACTTGGTCATGGTGTATGATCTTTCTGATGTACTGCTGGATCCTATTTGCTAAGATTTTGTTGAGGATTTTGGCATCTATGTTCATGAGGGATATTGGCCTGTAATTCTCTTTCATTGTGTTGTCTTTACCTGGTTTTGGTATTAGGGTGATGCTGGCTTCATAGAATGAGCGTGGAAGTGTTCCTTCCTCTTGAATTTTTTGTAGTAGTCTGAGGAGGATAGGTTTTAGTTCTTCCTTGAATGTTTGGTAAAACTCCCCTGTGAAGCCGTCTGGTCCTGGGCCTTTGTTTGATGGAAGCTTTTTGATGACTGCTTCAATTTCTTCCATAGTTATTGGCCTGTTGAGATGTTTAGATTCTTCCTGATTGAGTTTTGGAATGTTGTATTTTTCTAGGAATTTGTCCATTTCCTCCAGGTTGTCTAGTTTGTTGGAGTAGAGCTGTCCATAGTATTTTTTAACAATCATTTGTATTTCTGTGGGGTCTGTTGTTATTTCGCCTCTATCGTTTCTGATTTTGTTTATTTGGGTACTCTCTCTTTGCTTCTTGGTGAGTCTGGCTAGAGGTTTGTCAATCTTGTTTATCCTTTCAAAGAACCAGCTCTTGGTTTCATTGATTTTCTGTATTGTTTTTTTGGTCTCTATGTCATTTATTTCTGCTCTAATCTTTATTATCTCCTTCCTTCTGCTCACTCTGGGGTTTTCTTGTTGCTCTCTTTCTAATTCTTTGAGTTGTAGAGTTAGATGATTTACTACCATTTTTTCTTATTTTTTGAGATAGGCCTGTAGAGCTATAAACTTCCCTCTCAGTACTGCTTTCATTGTGTCCCATAGGTTTTGGATTGTTGTGTTTTCATTGTCATTATTTTCCAGGATGTTTCGAATTTCTTCTTTGATTTCATTGGTAACCCAATCAATATTTAATAGCATGCTATTCAGCTTCCAGGTGTTTGAGTATTTTGGGTTGTTTTTATTGTAGTTTATTTCTAATATTATGCCATCGTGGTCTGCGAAGACGCTTTTTATGATTTCAATCCTCTTGAATTTGGGGATACTTTGCTTGTGACCCAATATATGGTCTATTTTTGAATATGTCTTATGAGCATTTGAGTAGAATGTATATTCCCTGGCTTTGGGGTGAAGTGTTCTGAAGATGTCTATTAAGTCCATCTGATCTAGTGAGTCATTTAGGATTGCTGTATCTTTGCTGATTGTTTGTCTAGAGGGCTTATCCAGTAATGTCAGTGGTGTATTAAAGTCCCCTACTATGATTGTATTGTTGTCAATCTCTCCTTTGATATCTTCCAGGAGTTTTTTTATGAATTTGGGTGCTCCTGCATTGGGTGCATATATGTTTACCAGGGTTATATCTTCTTGTTGTATTAATCCCTTTAGTATTATGAAGTGGCCTTCCTTATCTCTTGTTATGGCCTTCACTTGGAGGTCTATTTTGTCCGATATAAGTATTGCTACCCCAGCTTTCTTTTCCTTTCCATTTGCCTGAAAGCTATTTTTCCATCCTTTCACTTTCAGTCTGTGTGAGTCCCTTCTAATGAGGTGGGTTTCTTGTAGACAGCAGATGTATGGGTCATGTTTTTTTATCCATTCAGCCACTCGATGTCTTTTGTTTGGAGCATTTAGTCCGTTTACGTTTAAAGTTATTATTGAAAGGTATTTGTTTGTAGCCATTTCTGTTTTTGTGTGGCTGTTTTCTTTCTGAGCTTTTTATTTCTTATTTTTATACCAGTCCCTTTAGCATTCCTTGCATTGCTGGCTTGGTGGTGATAAACTCCCTTAGCCTTTTTTTGTCTGTGAAGCTTCTTATTTCCCCTTCAAGTTTGAATGATAGCCTTGCTGGATCGAGTATTCTTGGATTCAGTCCTTTGCTTTGCATCACTTTGTAAATTTCCGTCCATTCTTTTCTGGCCTGATGTGTTTCTGTTGAGAAATCATTTGACAATCTAATGGGAGATCCCTTGTATGTAACTTTCCGTCTCTCTCTTGCAGCCTGTAAGATTCTCTCTTTGTCCTGAATATTTGCCATGGTAATTATGATGTGTCTTGGTGTGGGTCTTTTCGGGTTCACCTTGTTTGGGACTCTCTGGGCTTGTGTGACTTTTTTCTTCCCCACCTCAGGGACGTTTTCTGATATTATTTCTTCTAATAGGTTTTCTAATCCTTGTTCATCCTTCTGTTGTTCTGGTACCCCTATTATCCGTATGTTGTTTCGTTTCATGTTGTCCCAAAGCTCCCTTAGGCTCTCCTCCTGTCTTTTCATTTTTTTCTCCAATTGCAGTACAATTTGGGTGTGTTTTGCTTCCTTGTCTTCTAATTCACTAATTCGGTCCTCTGCTTCACCCAGTTTACTGTTGATACTTTCAATGGAGTTTTTCATTGCAGCTATATCACTCTTCATTTCTTCTTGGGTCTTACTTAAGTTGTTGATTTTTTCATCTGTTTCTTCTAGCTTCTTCCATATGTTATCGATTTTTTCATCTGTTTCTTCTTGCTTCTTGCAGAGGTTGTCGATTTTTCCTCCATTCGGTTTATGCACTCTTGGACCCTTATTCTGAATTCTTTTTCTGTCATGTTGCATGCCTCTGTATTACTTAGCTGCTTTTCTGGAGAGTCCTCCTTCTCTTTCCTTTGGGGGTTTCTTTGTCTACCCATGTTTGATCTCACTGACATATCTAGACGTTGAGTCGTTCAGTGGCTGCTCCCTTGGTGGCAGTGACCCCTTGGTCTGTGGTTGCTCTTCGGGCGGTTGCGGTAGCAGCTGCTCTTCAGTTGGCAGCAGCTCCTCTGGTGGGTGCTGTTCACAGCTGTGGTGGCTCTTCTGACTGGTGGGTTGAGGTTTCACGTACAGCTGCTGTTCCTCAGCAGAGGGTGTGGTGCTCAGGAGGTTGCTGTTGCTTGGATCTGCTGCGTTGATTTAAAGGCACAAAATACAACACAACAAGGCACCACGTACCAGGCACTATACACAAATATATTCACGATATTAATAACCCCAAATAAAGGTGACCACCTGAATTAAGAGAATTAGGGGATAAGGAAGAAGGAAGAGAAAAAGATAAAAGAGGAAAAAGAAAAGAAAAGTAGGGACCAAAAAAAGGAGTGCAAAAATGAAATTGGGAAAAAGGAGGGGGGAAAATAAAAGCGAGAAAAGAAAAGAAAGAGCGAAAAGAGAGAATGAAGTGGAAGAGGGGAAGAGACTTTTTTATATGAGGAGAATACTCCTATAGAACAGCCATTAATCCTAACAAATTCCAGCAACAGCTCCCTGGAGATGAATGCAAACTAGAAACAACCAATAATATAACGATGAAAATAGAATGGAGAACACTAACCCCAAAATAAAATAAAGAGAAAATAAAATGGCACTTTAAAAAAAAATGGTAAAATGGTAGCAGTAATAATACTGGTTAAAAATAAGAAGGTAGTAATTAAAAGGGTAAAATCAGGTGATGGAAAAAAGAAGAAAAAAAAAGAAGAAAAGAAAAAAAAAAGAAAAAAAATGGTTTCTTAGTTAAAAGGTGGAAAAAGAAAAAAAATATTGCAGTAGTGAAGGTCCTTCGGTTCTTCTATTCCTCAGTGTGGCTCGCCTTAGACCTGCCAGGTATTCAGGAGAGTGTTGAGTTTCCCTGCGATACACTGTTCCTCTGTGTTGTAAACCACAGTCCTTATTTTAAAGCAAGCCGCATTTGTTTCCCAGACTGCCTTATTTTGTGTTTAGCAAAGAGTCAGTTTGTGGGTCAGCCTCTGGGTGGCAGTGTTCTGGGGTTGGCCTCTGAGGCTATAGAGCCTCTCTGTCCAGTGGAAGTTCACTGCCCAGAGCTGGCTGCGTAATATTTACCGGTGCTGTGTTTTTGCTGGGATTGAAAATCCCTCTATAGGCCAGACCCTGTTAACTCCCAGGGACTGATCAGGTTATTTTAATCCTTGATCTCCTACAGGGTGGAATCTGGGTGTGGCTGTGCTCCTTGCCTGGGGGCTGGGGGGAGGAGTCTCACTCTCCGGAGAGAATGGCTGCCCCAGTCCTGGGCTCAGGGGTATCTCAGCACTCAATTCGCTGCCACCTCTCCCGGCCCCCCTTCTCTCCTCAGTCTCTCCCCAGATTCCACTCCTCCGCACCCTCTCCCTCTCTTCAGCACAGGTGAGTGTCTGTATCCGAAATGTCCCATGAACAGGATTCAGTGAAAACAAACAAACAAACGCCGGCCGCGGAAATGGGGAAGGCTTGGTTTCTGTAAGCTTCTTCTCTTACCGGGACTGCATGGTCTGGTCAGCTCTTCAGGCTGCCCTCTTTAGGCTCAGTCCTCCGTGATCACAGAACCCAGCTCGCAATTCCCCTGGCGGCGCCAGGAATCCCGCGGTTCTCCTTTCCCCCGTCAGGGGCTGTGCCTGTCCCAAGGGACGTGGCTGTCTGCCACGCGGTCTCCCTCCGACTCTCTGGGCTCAGAGGTCTGGCAAACTTTCCTGCCCAAATCCCTGGTTTTTTTACCTTTCCAGGGGAGTTCTGCTCTTCCCGGCTGCAAACCGTCTCACCAGCTGAGCAATTTCGCCAATTCGGGGTGGATGTTACTAGTTTCAGCTGCTCACTCCATTTGCTCCGGGACACGACCTGGGACGCGTCTGCCTATACCGCCGCCATCTTTACCATCCCCATATCTCGGTCCTCAGGCAGCAGCAGGCTCTGCACAGGCAAGCTTGTGACTCATCTCGGCAATTTCTTAAAGTAAAACAATAATGAACTTTGCCTCATTAATTGACTTCCTTTCAGGAATGATTTCTCTGTAGCATTAGAGATACTCTTTGATAGCGTTCTACCCAGAGTAGAACTATTTTCAAATTTAGAGTCAGTCCTCTCAAACCCTGCCACTGCTTTGTCAACTAAGTTCATGTAATATTCTAAATCCTGTTCCCTTATTTCTACAATCTTCACAGAATCTTCACTAGGAGTAGATTCCATCTCAATAAACCACTGTCTTTGCTCTTCCATAAGAAGCAACTTGTCATCTGTTAAAAGTTTATTCTGAGGTTGCAGCAATTCAGACATATCTTCAGGCTCCACTTCTAATTCCAGCTCTCCTGTTATTTCTACCACATCTGTAGTTACTTCATCCACTGAAGTCTTGAACCCCTCAAAGTAATCTGTGAATTCCTGTTAATGTTGATTTCTTTCCCATGAATCATCACCATGTTTTTAATGGCATCTAGAATGATGACTCCTCTACAGAAGGTTTTCATTTCTTTGTCCAGATCCATCAGAGGAATAATAATCTATGGTAGCTATAACCTTATAAAATGTATTTCTTAAACAAACTTGAAAGTCGAATTTACTCCTTGATTCATGGGCTTCAGGATGGATGTTGTGTTAGCAGGCATGAAAACAACAATATTCTCATTGTACATCTCCATCAGAGCTCTTGGGTGATGAGGTGCATTGTCAATGAGCAGTAATATTTTGAAAGGCATCCTTTTTTCTGAACAGTAGGTCTTAGCAGTGAGCTTAAAATATTAAGTAAACCATGTTGTAAACCAGTGATGGCAAACCTTTTGAGCTCGGCATGTCAGCATTTTGAAAAACCCTAACTTAACTCTAGTGCCGTCTCACATATAGAAATTTTTTGATATTTTCAACCATAGTAAAACAAAGATTTATATTTTTAATATTTATTTTATATATTTAAATGCCATTTAACAAAGAAAAATCAACAAAAAAAATGAGTTCACGTGTCACCTCTGACACGCGTGTCATAGGTTCGCCATCACTGTTGTAAACAAACATGCTGTCATTCAGGCTTTGTTTTTCCATTTATAGAGGACAGACAGAGTAGATTTAGTGTCATTCTTAAGGGCCCTCGGAATTTTGAAATGGTAAATGAGCATTGGCTTCAACCTAAAGTCACCAGCTTCATTAGCCCCTAACAAAGTTTTAAAAGAGGCTGTCTTTTGAAACTTTGAAGCCAAGTATTGACCTCTCTTTAGTTAGGAAAGTCTTAGTTGGCATCTTCTTTCAATCTAAGTCTGTTTGGTCTACATTGGAAATCTGTTCCGTGCAGTCACCTTCATTAATTACCTTATCTAGATCTTCTAGATAATTTGCTGAAGCTTCTACATCAGCACTTGCTACTTCACCCTGCACTTTTATGTCATGGACAAGGCTTCTTTCCTTAAACTTCATGAACCAACACCTGCTACCTTCAAATTTCTGCAGCTTCCTCATCTTTCTTAGGCTTCATAGAATTAAAGAGACTTGGGGCTTTGCTCTGAATTGAGCTTTGGTTTAAAGGAATATCAGTAACTACAGGCCTGGTGCACGAATTAATGCACAGGTGGGGTCTGGCTGGCCTGCCCTGATCAGGGCTGACCGGGAGGGATGGCCGGGGGGAGGGGCCACAGGCAGTTGGCCAGCTGGCCCTGCCCCCTGGTCAAACTCCCAGTTGAACTCCTGATTGAACTCCGGGTTGAGGGAACAATTGTATATTAGCCTTTTAATATACAGGATAAATAAGGCTGTTTCACTTATCATTCATGTGTTCACAGGAATAGCACTTTTCATTTCCTTCAAGAAAATTTTCTTTGCATTCACAATTTGGCTACATGTTTGGTGCAGAGGCCTAGCTTTTGACCTATCTTGACTTTCAACATGCCTTCCTCACTAAGCTTAATCATGTCTGAGTTTTGATTTAGAGTAAGGGATGTGTAATTCTTTCCTTTACTTGAATACTTAGAGGCCACTGTAGGGTATTAATTGGCCTAATTTCAATATTGTTCTGTCTCAGGGAATAGTGAAGCTGTTGAAGAGAAAGAGAATAGACAGTTGGTGGTACAGTCAGAACACACACAACATTTCTCAATTAAGTTCTCCATTTTATAAGGGTGTGGTTTGTGGTGCCTTAGAAGTATTACAATAGTAACATTAAATATCACTGATCAAAGATCGCTATAACAAGTATAATTATAATTTAAAAGTTTGAAATATTGTGAGAATTACCAAAATATGACACAGATATTAAGTGAACAAATACTGTTGGAAAATGGCAGCAATAGACTTGCTTGAGGCAGGGTTGCCACAGTCTTCAAATTGTAAAAAAAAAAAAAAAAGCAATATTTGTAGTTAAAGTGAAGCACAATAAAACAAGGTGCACCTGCATAAAGTTCCCCATCAACCTTTTACTTTACGTTTTCATTAATTGATGGTCCTTGTCTGAAAAATATTTATTGGGATTGCAAATGATGATAGTCTAAATCCATAATTTCTTATCTTTCTTTTACTTTTATTTTATTTAATTTTTAAATCTTTATTGTTGAGAGTATTGCAGATGTCCCTGATTTTTCTCTTCATTACCCCCTAAACCCAGTTCCCACCCCACTCCAGGCCTTCACCACCCTATTGTTTGTGTCCATAGGTAATGCATATATGCATATGTCCTTTGGTTAATCTCTTCCAACACCTACTTCCTTCCTTCCCTCTGAGATTAATCTGTTTGTTCCATATTTCCATGCCTCTGGTTCTACTTTATTCATCAGTTTATTTTGTTCATTAGATTTCTTGTTTGCTTATTTTGATTTTTAGATTCAATTGCTGATAGCTATGTATTTGCCATTTATTGTTCATAATTTTCTTCTTCCTCTTCTTCTTCTCTTCCTCCCCCTCCTTCTCCTCCTCCTCTTCCTCTTTCTTTTTCTTCTCCTTCCTTCTTCTTTTTTCCTCTTCCTTGTCTTAAAGAATACCCTTCAACATTTCATGTAATACTGTTTTGGTGGTAATGAACTCCTTTAGCTTTTTCTTGTCTGTGCACAAGAAATGACAGCTTTGCTGGGTAGAGTAATCTTGGTTGTAGGTTCTTGCTTTTCATCACTTTGAATATTTCTTGCCACTCCCTTCTGGCCTGCAAAGTTTCTGTTGAAAAATCAGCTGATAGTCATATGGCATTCCCTTGTAGGTAAAGGCTTTTCTCTTGCTTTTAAGATTCTCTCTTTGTCTTTAGCCATTGGAATTTTAATTATGATGCGTCTTGGTGTGGGCCTCTTTGGATACCTCTTGTTTGGGACTTTCTGTGCTTCCTGGACTTGTAAGTCTATTTCTTTCACCAGGTAGGGAAAGTTTTCTGTCATTATTTCTTCAAAAATGGTTTCAATATCTTGCTCTCTCTCTCTTCTCCTTCTGGACCTCCCATAATGTGAACATTGGTACACTTGAAGTTGTCCCAGAAGCTCCTAATGCTATCTTCATATTTTTCTATTATTTTTTTCTTTTTGCTCTTCTAATTGGGTGTTTTTTGCTTCCTCATATTTCAAATCTTTTATTTGATTCTCAGAATCCTCTACTCTACTGCTGAATCCCTGTAAATTATTCTTTATTTTAGTTAGTATATGCTTAATTTCTGACTGGTCTTTTATTATGTATTTGTCATTCTCACTAAAATCCTTAGAAGTCTCACTAAGTTCCTTTAAGCTCTCATTAAGTCCCTTGAAGCTCTCATTGAGATCCTTGAGTAACCTTATAGCCATGGTTTTGAACTCTGTATCTAGTAGCTTGCTTGCTTCCACTTCTTTCATTTGTAACATGCTTGTCTCCGCATTTTGGCTGCTCCCCTGTGTTTGTTTCTATGTATTACGTAGAGCTGTTATGTCTCCTGGAATTGGTAGAGTGGCCTTGTGTAGTAGGTGTCCTATAGGGTCCAGTGGCTCAGCCTCCCCAGTCACCTGAGCTGGGCATTCTAGGTGTGCCCCTGTGAGGACTGTGTGCGCAGTCTTGTTGTAGTTGAGCCTTGATTGCTGTAGTTGGCATCACTGGGAGGAATTGACCATCAGTCCAATTGGCTGTGAGGACAAGCTGCAATGACAGTGGAAGAGCTGCTGTGCAAGAGACAACCCTATGGAGCAGGGGGGCTTTTGTGCTCACTGAGTCTGTCACTTGAGTGTGTTGCTCATGGATGTGTAGAGTTGTAATCTGGTGTAGTCTGAAGCTGTCCACTGGGTGCACTGGCTCTGGGGCCCCCAAGAGTTGCAAAGTCACCCATTGCCTGTGCCCTGCTGGAGGCCACCTGCCAGGAGCTACAGAGTGATCTGCAGATAGCTGCTACTTGTGTTGGGCTTAGAAGTGCCCAGAAGAGGCGAAGCTGTGAAACAAGGAAGGCTGCTGCTAGTGCCAGGCCTAGGGCCACTGATTGAGAGTAATGGGTCATACTGACAACAGCTGCTATTTGTTTCAGAGATTTTAGGAAAGCCTGAAACCTGAGCCAGGACAGGCCATTCATATGGAAAAGCTGCTGCAAACAGCTTGGGTGGAGCTGCAACTTGGATGGGGCAGGGTCACAGGGAATTACCAGGGCGGAGTGAACAGTGTGAGCCATGTTGATGGAGATTCAGATATGGCCCCTGCCAGTTAGCTCTGTGACAGGGGAGGTCTCAGCATAGGAACAATGACCTCTGCCAGCACTTTTCTCTGGGAGAAAGTTGCCCCTGAGTTCTTGCCCCAATGCCAGACAATCCAGTTCCTCCTGCTATGTCCCTGGATCCCCCCATGCCATGTACTAGTGCTGGAGCTCAGAGGGAGCGAGTCCAAGTAAGTCAATGTGCTGGCCCTTTAAAAGTAACTGCCTGGGACTCCAGCAGCCTCTGTGTCATTCAGCCAAAATCCCTGCTACTTTTAATAGCTCGAAGTTACAGGAACTTCTCTTCCCAGCACTGAAATCCTGTGATGAGGTGTCTGGTGCGGGGCTAGGACCCCTTGCTCCTCAGGGGAGGCTTCCAAAGCTTAGATATTCCTCCCAATTAAAAAAAAGAATGCCACACATGGATATTGGACCAGCCCACTCTGCACCTCTGCCCCTCCTACCAGTCTCAATGTGTTTTCTTCTTTACTTCTCTAGTTGTAGGACTTTCATTCAGCCAGATTTCAGGTGGTTCTGAATGATGGTTGTCCTGTACTTTAGTTGTAATTTGGATGTGGTTGTGGGAGGCAGCCAGTACCATGTTTAACTACACTGCCATCTTGTTTTTTCTCACCATCATTTATTGTAATTTATTAACTAGTTCCTTCTGTATAGAACTTAGCCTCATCAACCATGGCTATTTTATTACTATGAAATACAATTTATATAGGAATGATAGGATAAATGCTTAACTCTTTACTTTTAATTGAAAATTTTAAAAAAGTTGGTGCATGTAGTGAATATTATGATATGCCAGCCCATCTCCCATTTCAATAAAGAAGTTTTTGGTTGAGCTGCTGTGAGAACTGTAGCAAAGCTACCTCCACTCTTAGAACTTCAGGGATTGCTTCAGGTGCAAGGCATTGCCTCACGCAAGGTCACAAAGTTTCCTGGGGAAGCCCAATGCAGGGACTAGCAAAGAAAGGCCTTACTGTCTCAACCCAACTTAGGATAATTCGGAGTGGTCACTCCAGATCTCTCAGTGGGATTGTCAGAGGCTACTGTTGGACCTGCAATACAGCTTGAATCCCGCCCCCCCGACTATGTCTGTTTTCTTCTACAGGTGTTAATCTCAAAGACTCCTCTTAAAAAGCTTCCTGAACACTACATTCTGTATTATAGTCAGCTTTCTGGGGAACTCAAATTATGACACTTGAAACTGAGAGTTAGTCAAGAAATCCATCACTTAGATGGGATTTGGGAACTAGATCACTCACTGCACAATTGGCAGCAAGGACCATATCACAGAGGGTAGGTGGAGCATAGATAGCCCCCTGCCACAAAGTGGCAGTCCTATTCTTGTTAAGATGTTCACCAGGTGGTGAATTAAGATGATATACTGATAGAAGGGGACAGGGAACTGGTGTGATGTATCAAGTATTTGAGAAATATGGGGAAGAGATTAGCTATCAGCCTATATAATTTGGTGTTTATTGAACTCCAACGAAGATTAAACTCCTAATGGTGTTTGCTATGCCAAAACCAGGGTGCTTCCTGGAAAAGAAGAGGATGTTGATAAATGGTTTGGGGATATCTAGATTGATGCTACCAATCTCTTGATTACTCAGATTTCCCTGAATCTTCTGAGCCTGAAGAATTGTCTTGACTTCCTTGTTGATAGAACACCCCCATGCACACTTCTTGCTTGGAGACGATGCAGAGCTTAGTCCTTGTGTTGGGCTTTCCCAGGAAACATTGCAGCCTTGAGTGGGGCAATGCATCATCTGCATTATCCACAAGATAATATGTGTACTCACTTCCCCTCCTGGTGACTAGGCCCATAACGAGGGTTAAGGCACAGCATGAACATTCTAGGCCTGATAAGAGAGGAAAATTACTGTACCCCAAGGAGTTGCAAGACTGAGCCAGCATATATTGGCAGGAGCTTCAAGAATTCACTTGAAATTGGATTCTGAAACTGCTTGATCAAGGGAGCTGGACTATAAGCTTGGATAAAGGGGTGTTTATCAATGTGCGAACACTCTCCTGGAATATAAGATTTAACACCTTGGCAAGGACCACAAGAGATGGCGCAAACTCATTACTAGGATAGTTCCTAGTAGTATAGAGAAAGTGATGATGCATGCTAAGTGATGTGGAAATGCTTTGCTGTGGCAGTAGTGGAAAAAGGAATGAAAAGATTCCGAACTGAGCATACTAGAGTTGATATACTGACAAAACTGGAAAATTAAAAGAGAAAAGCACAGAATACAGTGGGGCCTTGACTTACGAGTTTAATTCGTTTAGACACCGAGCTCGTTAAGGAGCTCGTTAACTCAAATTACTCTATCAACTCAATGCAAAAAATCGGCCGAGAGACAGCTGGTATCTCAAAACTCGTTAGTTGGGACACTCGTAACTCAAGGCCCCACTGTACACCATTTACCAAGGATGAGAAACAAGCTGGTAAGAGGGACACCAGCACCACTAAGAAATATAACAGTGGCTCTCCTCTGTATGTTAGCTTGACAGGGGAAATGGCCATTACAGAACTAGGCTCATGATAGCAGTGGGGATTATAGGTTCTGAAAAAATAGAGATTCTATGGCTGAGTATAATCATCAAAAGTCAGGTGGGTGTTATTATCATAAGGAGTGATAAGCTTGGAGAAGAAGCTAGAGGAGCCAGAATTGCAATTATGGACATGGTAAATAGAACATGGCATTCCTAGGGGACAAATAGATGTGCAAGGAAAATAAATGTCCATTCTGGTGATGTTTTAACCAGAACTCTTATGTCTGAAATGAGCATTTACAGTCTTCCTAGCGGAGTGACCCATAGCCATTTCTTCCTCTTAGTACAGAACATTTTGAGAGCCTTGTTTGGCCTCTGTTCTGATTTGCCTCAAAACTTGGAACTTCTAAAACTGCCCATTTACAGCCTTCTTCTAAGGTGTGTGGTCTATGTCTCACACTTTGGGGAACTGGAATGCTTTACTCAGTATTGGCGTGTTTGCTACTTGAGGGACTTGGTGTATAAACAAAAGCTTTGTTTCACCCAAAGTATTTGGCCTCCTGATTGGAATCTAGGGTCAGAGGCCTCCTCTCTGCACCTCTCCAGCTCCCCAAGACAGAGAGGGAATCCTGAGGGAGCTGCTCAAAGTCTAGGGTTTGGCCTCCTTCAGGCCTTGCAGCCGCTGCGCACCAATAAACAAAAGCAGCAAATGACTGCATACACTTCCCATTGCTGTGGCTTCGCAGGGCTGTAAGAAGGCAACACAAGGTTCCCTATACTTCACCATCAAACAGGGCAGCAGCAGCTGGCATGTTGTGAGGGAGGACTCCAGGGAACAGAGTCTGTCAGTGGGCACAGCATGGATGCCAGTTGTGAAACCCTGGGTCTCACTGTAAGAGGAGTAGGGAGTTGCTTCAGTGTGTGTGTGTGTGTGTGTGTGTGTGTGTGTGTGTGTGTGTGTGTGTGTGTGTGGTGGGGCAGGGGTGTCTCTTAGACTCCCTAGGAATCCACTCTGTCTTGGAGCAGGCCAGCCTCCCTCTGATCCACGTCCTTGGGTCCCAAGCCTTGAGCCATCTGTATGATCTTCATTTCAGCTGGTCCAGGCTGAGCTCCTCTAGCCACTGTCCCAGGCAAATGGAGGAGCTGGGAGGAGCCACAGAGGCACCTGACATTTCCTCCTGTAACAGGGAGCTGGAATGCTTCAACACACTTAAACTTATTACCATGCAGGGCGCTCCCCAGGAGAGGAGGGGGTTTCTCCTAGCACCTTGTGATTCAGTCTCTAAGGCCACTTGTTCCACGTTCTCAGATGGATGTGACAGAGGTAGTGGGTCATAAGAAATGGGCTCCTGTCTCAATTGAATTGGCCTGTGACCTTAGGGAAGTGTCACAAGCCATGTTCCCAGGGAAACAGTGTGAGACAGAGCTAAGTGAACAGGAGGATTCTTGGGGAGCTCACCTAGGATCAACACCTGCTGTGGGGGAGGAGTAGAGAAGAAAGCAGGACTGGTCAGAGAAGGAAGTTTAACTGTGTTGCACCCACAACAAAGGCTCCCACAGGGAACTCTGGAGCCAGCGTGGCCCCTCAGAGTTGTCTTAAATTGTGGTGAAGGGACCAGGACTTTACATCCCTGCACTGACCAGTCCTCTGGGTTGGGTGCATAACCTCGGGCTTGGTGGCTTTCTTCAGCCAAAGGCCATTCCTGGCGAGGGACTCAGTACACTGTCCATCACCAATACTCCCTACAGATGGGAACCAGGGCTCCAGCACTAAAGGGGAGGGGGAGCTGGGCAGTGCCCCACAGCATCCTTTCAGCAAGCTTCTTGCCCTCTCCTGGCCCCAGTTTTCTCATCTTTCAGATGAGTGGTGAGGATGAGCTCTAGGATCCCTTCTAGCTTCCACCAGCCCACCCCTCTGCTCTTACTATCACCTCCCTTTCTCTTAGGCTACATCTAATCTGACCTCCCACCCCTTCTTAATGTTTTGTAGTGACTTCTCATTGACTCTGATAAAGTACAAATTCCTTAAGTGACTTACAGGGCCCTGCACAATGGAGCTCTGTCCTATCCCTTCAGCTTCCTTCCTCATTACTTACTCTCCATGACCAACATTTGGTTTCAACATGTTTTCCTTGAAAATACTCTCCCTCCTTTCCTCTGTTCTTTCAATAACGATGTGTCCTTTAGGCATTTATGAGCAGGGTATAATGGAAGGGGCTTCGGACCTAGATTTGGGATGAAATCCCAGGTTTACCTCTGATCAGTTTTGTTACCTTAATCAGGTCACTTAAGCTCCTGAGGTTCAGTTTCCTCATCTGAAAAAATGGCGATGTCTTTTAAGAAATCTGTGTATGGTTGTTGTGGGAAGCAAATAAGGAAACATATGTCAAGGATTTAGTGTGAGGCTTGATAGAGCTCAAATATTGGTTCTCTTCCCTCTTACCTTTGTTGAAATAACTGAACCTAAATACTATCTAATGATACATCCATTTAAGTAATATTTAGAATACATTAAGTGCTAAACATAATTTGGTACTTTTCTTACACACACACACATATATATATATATATATATATATATATATATATATATATATATATATATATATAATCAAGTCACTCAGAAATTTTAGACTAGTGCCAAATAAATTCCTAGTCTTTGTTCAGGCTGCTCCCTGGTCTGTGTCTCTCTCAGCAGCCAAGGCATCTCTGCCTCAGTCCTAAGAACTTAAGAACATAGAAGCGTTTTTATCCCCCTGACCAAGAGGCATCAGTCAACATCCCTGGGAACTTATTGGAAACACACATTCTCAGCCACCACCATCCCAGACCTGCTGACCAGAAGCTTTGGGGGTGGGCCCAGCAATCTGGAATACCAAGCATCCCTGCCCCAGATGACTCTGATGAAAACTCAGTTTGAGAACTACCTCTGCTCTATAGCACAGGACTATAGCACTTGGGCCACATGTCCTGGTGTTTATCGGTGCCTTCATTCCCTCTATGACCCAGAAAGATGGAGGCATGACAGCAGAGGTTTGGTGACTCCAGTAAACAGTGGGCCTTTGACAGGAGGTTCAGGGTGCATAAGTTGTCTCATTGGCCAAAGTAAGAGCCCCAGGAGTGGGTTGCTGGGCTCTGCCTAAGGCTTGTCTCATGAAGCCAGAACCTCCTCCAGGTCACATGGTACATTCCCTGCCTCTGGGCAAGTCCTCCCAGGACCAGATACTCCTGATCTTCAAGCCTACTCAGCACAGTCCCTAAAGCGGTGGTTTTCAAAGTGTGGCCCCCAGACCAATAGCATTGGAACCACATGTTAGGAATGAAAATTCTTAGGCCCCAACCCAGCCCTGTAGGTGATTTTGATTCCAGTTCAAGTTTGAGAACCACTGGCCTAGACTTTATGAACTATTTTAACTTAATTTATTTTCCCAGCCTCCTCATTCTCTGGCTACTTCTTCCTTACCATGGAGAAGATAAAAAGGAAGACAAAAAACATATTGATGGAGAAGATATATAAAGCCCTGTTCCTTAATTTGAAGGAACTCCTTTCTACTTTACTGTTTGGATTATCTGTTCCTACCTGCCATTTTGAATAGGACCCATGATTGGTCTAACTTGATTTATATTTGGTACTTATTTCTCCAATGGCTTGTTGTTACTGGTAAAAGCTTCACCACAGAAAAACAGAATGTTTGGAATATAATATGAATAAGCATTTGAGCAGAGATTTAGTTTCATTATAGCCATTGACATGGTACGTTCTACAGCTCTGATTTTACTTCCAGTTGTGAAGACTTGGGGAAGGCAAACATATTTCAGAAAATAAATACAGAAATAAAGGGCAGAGGTTGGGGAGATATACTTTTCAACTGGCAGCTCAATTATAGATCTAAATAGATCTAGAAAGCTAAATTAGCCAGGCAGCTTTACAGCAAGGGAAACGGGAATGCAAGAAGCATAATTAAGCTATGGAGACCTCACTGGGGAAGTAGGGAACTTGGAGACAGGAGATCTGGCTTAAGGCTGGATAGGAGACCAGGGGTGGGAGAGAGCTCTATGGGAGAAGCCCAGAGGGTATATCAGGGGCTTTGGCTTAAGGTCCAGGGTCACATGGACAAACAACTAAAGGACTTCCCAGCCAGAGTGATGGCTCCATAAAATGCTTGCTGGGAGAGGAGTCAGTGCTCACCCATGTACCTGCCAGTCTGAAGGAGATGGAAAAAAAACAAAGTGTTGAATAAGCCTCCTAGTCTCCTTCCCAGCACCTGAAACTGGCCTGCAATCAGCTCACTACTTTTACCCAACTTGTCTCCAGCTCAGTGCCAAGCATAAAAGGCATTCCTAGAGAAAATCATTCTCCCTTCTGGGCTTCATTGGCTAAATGGATTTCCTCCTTCTTTCTGTTCTTAGGGTCTTAATAGGGGCCTGAGTGGACCTGCCAGGGACTGACACCTTGGTCAGCACAGAGCATGTGTGCTCCATGATTTCCGTTTTCCCACTGTGCCTCTGGGCAGCCCTCCTCTTCCTGGTTGCTGCCTGACAAGAATCCCAGAGCATCTCAGGGCGGAAAAGAGGAAGCTCCAGCTATCTAGGGGGATGAGAAGTGGGGAACCTGTGGGTGGGGTGGTGAGCTCCAGACTAGGCAGGAGTGTTCTGTTAGCTCACCAAAAGCTGAATCTTCTGGGAGTGCTCTTAGTGCCAATTGGACACCAGGTCAGTCTTCAACTCTGCATTAAGGAGGTGTGTTCCCTGGGTACATGGGGTTCAGAGGGAAGAAGGCACCTATGCACAAAGTACTGGATGCATTGCTTGTTAGCTCACACAGGAGGGGCTAGATCAGGTGTGTATATTTGTTTGGGGGATGGGGCTACTTAAATAGCATGTTACATGGGTTATATGCATTGTCAAAGCCATCAAATTGTACTCTTAAAAATTGTTCATTTCATTATTTGAAAAATTTACCTAAAATAATAACTGTTAAGAAACATTGATTTCTAACAATATGCATGATGAATTATTTCAAGGGAAGCTCATGGTGTCTGCAACTTACTTTGAAATGCATTAAAACTTATGTGATGTGATACACAGATATAAGAATGGATAACCATGTGATAAAGCAAACATAATAAAATGTAAAATTTAGAACTAGTTGGTGTCTATATGAGTGTTAACTTTATCATTCTTCCAATTTTTTGTAAATTATAATTTTTTCTTAAAATGGAATAGTGGAAAAAATAATATTGTATTTGGCAGGGAAGTGTGGAAAGTAGAGTCATTCTCAATGATCTAAGTATGCAAGAGATTAGACACTGCATATCTATATTTAGGTCATTAATCTGACCCCTGGAAAAAAAAGCAGATAGATCTTGGTAAATGATAGAGCGTGGTCCAAACTTCTGCCACTATGCTATAGGTGGTATATTTGCTAGAGCATATTAACACAGCCTCAGGTATATGGAATGCTGCAATTAATTTGGTGAATATGTTCTTTTCTATATTATTCAGTAAAAGATGATCAGAAGACCTTCAGATCTATATGGGACAGACAACAATATACATTTGTAATTTTATTACCGGGCTATGTTAACTCTTACCCTCTGTTACAGTATAGTCTGGAGAGAACTTGATACCCCACAGGACATCACATTAATCCATTATATAAAAGAAATGTTAATCAGACTGGATAAGTAAAAAATGGCTTGCACATTGGTGGCCTTGGTGATATACAATCGCTTACAGCATGGGAGATAAACCCTATAATCATTCAGGGGCTTGGCACATCAATAAATTTCTTAAGTGTCTATTGGTTAGGGGCACACTGAGTAATCCCATCCAACATAAAAGACAAACTATTGCACTTGGCACCTCTCATCACGAAAAGGAAAGTGCAACTTCTGGTAGGCTTCTTCTGGTTCTACAGACAGTATATTCCTCACCTTGGAATACCGCTCTGACCCATATGCTACATGATGTGAAGACTGATACTTCAAGTGGAAGTCAAAGCAGGGAGCACTCTGCAGAAGATCTTTACTGCAGTGCAAGCAGCCCTGCTGTTTTGGCTATATGAACAGATTACTCTATGGTATTAACGGTAGTAATGATGGAAAAAGATGCTCTGTGGAAGTTTTTACAAATTCCATCGGATAATCATAATGAAGACCCCTGGAGTTTTGGAGCCAGGCCATGACATCTTCAGAAGAGAATTATATGTCTTTGAAAAACAACTCTGAGCATGCTACTTGGTCCTGGTATAAATGGAGCAAGCTGCTTGTGGGACACCAGGTGAGCATGTGGCCACAAGAGTTCATCATGAGCTGGGTTCTGTCAGGCCCACCAAATCTCAAGGGCACATTGGCATAACAATAAGCTTCCATAAGGAAGTGATACTTCAGCACAAGTAGGACCAGAGGACATAAGTAGCTATATGAGTGGGTTGCCCAGACTCCCATGTCATCCGCCACTATTTCACCAGCATCTCCTGCTATGCTTACACTATGGTATACTAGAGGCCCAGTGCACGAAATTTGTGCACTGGTAGGGTCCCTAGCGGCTGCCAGCTGCTGGCTGGGTACTCCCTCCCTTCCCCCAGCCACCTGCTGCCACTGCTGCCGCCAGCCAGGGCCTCCATCCTTTCCCCCAGCCAGCCCCTCCCCCTGGTCGAACTCCCAGATAAACTCCCGGTTGAAGTGACAATTTGCCTACTACACTTTTATTATATAGGATGGGAGCATCCAGCTGACAAGGGAGAAAAAGCCAGAGCTTGTTTCATCGGTGGATTGCCATGGTGCATGGTTGTGAGCTGAAAATGAATGACAGTCCTACTCATGATGACCTTGAAAGAAAGTGATGAGGGATAACTCTGAAGGGCCATTCTAATTGAGACTATCTTCGAGCCTACATCACAGCTTTCCTTCTCCCTCTGCTCACTGCTGTTTCTTTCCTCTCCCTTCCCTAGGTGGTGATCCAAAGGTTAATTAATTGACATGCTGCTTATTAACACTATCTCAAGAGTACATCTTACCAGAAAAGTGTCCCTCCTTTCTTTACTTCTTTACCTTTTTTATTTTCTAATTTCTCCATTTGTAAGACATCTTTGTATATTAGTAATATTATGCCTCTGTCATATGTGCTGCAGATATATTGTCCTAGTCTGTCCTTTGCCTTAACTTTGCTTATAGTGTCTTTTGCAAAACAAATAATTTGTTTTTTGTAATGGAATCTGCTCATCTTTCCCTACATTTACCAAAAGATAATGACTTTGGTGTATAGGTATTAACCAAAAAAGGGTAACCATGGTATATTGTTAAGAGATAAAAGCAAGTTGCAGAATAATATATAGAGCAGCATTTATCAAAGTTTTCTGATTTAAGACTCAGATTTAGGACTTTGAAAGTGCAGATTCAATAAGCTTAGTGTGGAGACAAAGAATATGTATTTTAAAACAAATACTCAAGGTGATTTTATGATCATATTCTTTTGGGTATAGAATATCACCCCATTTTTAAAAAGAAAATAAGGGAAGGAGAAAGTCTGTGGCGGGGGGGCACATGCCTGTACATACGATATGAACATAAAGAAAAGTGTGTAAGGATACATCAAATTAATATTGGCTTTTCCAAGTGAATGGAACCAGAAGGAATTAGGAGATTGTGTATTTCTTTATATACTTCTGTTATTCTTATTACAATGGGCATGAATCACTTTTGACATTTTAAGAAATCCCATAAATTTTAAAGCCATTTTCAAATCGACTTTTTCTTTTTCTTTTAAAGGAATAAGATGAAGAAGAAAGAGAAGCATTCAGAAGAGTTGTCGTAATTCTTGGCTAAACCTTCCCTGCAAGCTCCACCACAGCATCAGGAATTTCCCCTCTATCAGGGCAGCTAAACCAGCCAGTGGCGGATGTGGTTTACACCTAGGTGACCATGAAATAGTTAACAGAGTTTCTATGTTTTTTAAATTTTGGTTCACACCAAAAATAGTTTATACAGGTTGTGTAACAGCTGCTATTGCAATTATGTCTAATGGAAGGTTTTGATTCACACCAAAAACACTTACATGTGTTTTGAGTGGCTAAAACTTCTGGTTTCCTAGGAACTAACTATACAAGTCTCCCCTGGGGACTCTGAAATCATCCTTCTTACTTTTGCCTGGTTCACTGCCTTGGAAACATTCAAAACACATTGCTGATCTGCTTCTAGGCACTGGGATTTTGAGACTTACTTGTCCCTTTTATTTAGAAAAAACATTTTTCTGATTATACAAGTAATTACATGCTCACTGTAGGAAATTTGAAAAAGACAGAAAAGTATAAAAAGAAGCAGGAGAATCACTCATAACCCTACCACTCAGAGACAACAACCACTGTTAACCTTTTGGCATTATTAACTTCCAATTCTGTTTCCATGTACCTTTTACATAGTTGAGCTCATGCAGGGCATATAATTTCATATGCTGCTTTTATCATATTATATGATAAAACTAGGGGCCCGGTGCACAAAATTCGTGCACTGGGGGAGGGGTGTCCCTCAGCCCAGCCCGCTCCCTCTCACATACTGGGAGCCCTCAGGGGATGTCCTAGTGACGGCTTAGGCTTGCTCCCTGCTCCCCTTGGGGAGCGGGCCTAAGCCGCAGTCTGGCCTCCCTTTGCGGGAGGTGACTGGGCTGACCAGGGGAAGGCACCAGCCCCATCACTGCGCTGCTGCAGCTACTGCCAGTCACCGCAGCCAGCAAGGTTTTTTCATCAACATGGACTCCAGTCCCGTCACCATGAAAAAATGACAGCTTTCTTTAGGCATTTTCAAGATGTGTCTTTCATATAATAATAATTTCTTTATTATTTTTTTATCCTCACCTGAGGATATGTTTCCATTGATTTTTAGAGAATGTGGAAGAGAAAGGGAAAGAGAGAGAAACATCAAAGTGAGAGGAACACTTTGATTGGTTGCCTCCTGCATGAGCCCTGACTTGGGCCCTGGCCAGGGAGGAGCCTGCAACCTAGGTACATGCTCTTGGTCAGAATTGAACTCAGACTCTGCCATCGGCAGGCCAAGACATTATCCACTGAGCCAAAGTGGCTAGGGCAGGATATGACATTTCTTAGCCCTCCAGCAGCAGACCTTCGTTTTTTTCACCAGGAGTGTGGTGAAAAACCCTAGATCACCATTTTGGATTCTTATTACCCAAGTTACTAAGAATATTACCAGTGGCATACAGGGAGCTTAACCAATGAGCGGTCAGAAAAGGTGCTTCCTCTGTAGTTCACACCAATCGGCGGCTTGGCACCCCACCCACCCCCGCCCCAGGCTTGATGCCTCTGGCCCAGGCTTCAGGCCTGGGCAGGGGACCCCATCTCCTCCCAATCACCGGCTCTGCCCTTGCACAGGCCTGACACCTCGGCCAGAGGCATCGACCCCCATCACCCTTCAATCACCAGATGGGCCCCGCACCCAGGCCTGATGCCTTGGCCAGAGGCATCAGGCCTGGGCAGGGGACCCCCCAGACCCCTCTGATTGCCGGCTCTGCCCCCTGCCCAGGCCTGACGCCTCTGGCCCAGGAGTCAGACCTGGGCAGGGGACCCCCATCTTCCCCCGATCATTGGCTCCGCCCCCTGTCCAGGCCTGATGCCACTGGCCCAGGCATCAGGCCTGGGCAGGGGACCCCCATCTCTCTCTGATTGCCGGCTTGACCCCCTGCCCAGGCCTGATGCCTCCGCCAGAGGTGTCAGGCCTGGGCAGGGGACCCCCACCTCTCCCCTATCACCGGCTTCTGGGCAGCTTCTGGGGCCAGCCTGTAGCCCGGGATGGCAGCTTGCACTGGCGGTTGCACTGTCCTGCCCTGCCTTCAGTATGCAAATTAGCCGCCATCTTTGTTGGTGGTTAATTTGCATATCACACTGATTAGCCAATGGGAGGCATATTGAAGGTACAGTCAATTACCATGTTTGTCTATTATTAGATAGGATAAGCAATTTTCAACAAACCATGCTTTTTATAAGATTCAATTTATATACATGCACTCTGATATACTTTATTATTCCCCTTTTATTCAACGTTTAAGATGTTTCTATTGTTTTGTCATTTTTTTTTAAATATATTTTATTGATTTTTTATAGAGAGGAAGGGAGAGAGATAGAGAGTTAGAAACATCGATGAGCGAGAATAATCGATCAGCTGCCTACTGCACATCTCCTACTGGGGATATGCCCGCAACCCAGGTACATGCCCTTGACCGGAATCGAACCTAGGACCTTTCAGTCCGCAGGCTGACGCTCTATCCACTGAGCCAAACCGGTTTCGGCTGTTTTGTCATTTTAAATAACATTGAATCATGTTTCTTTAGAAATAAAACCATCTGAATTTGAAACCATTGCCCATTTCCAATGCTGATGATGGTGTTGCTTAATTCTGTACTCTAGTAAGGTACTTAGAACTTTTCACCTTGTATTCATCACAGTGAATTCCAGAATACCTTAAGCCTATCAACTAAGAGACCACTCTCCTAAAAATATGGTCAAGGAAATAAATGAAATCATACATCCAATGATAGAAAGGACCAATGGGTTAACCTAAAACCTAAATATACAGAAACTCGCAGAAAAGCAACAACAATGGTATCCTTTATATTCAGCCCAAGTTCCTATGTATCTATTTCTGTATTGTCCTTTGTTTTTATCTGAAGTGTTAGGTCAAAAACTTTTCCATTCTGTTTGTTTTGGCAGAACTTTTTCAAAGAGAGAAAGGCTAAAAGACTCCTTGTCCATTAGAACTGTGCATTTGCTAGCTGAGCTAATGCCATAAAAGAGGTTGTAGTAAAACAGGAATCATTTTTACAAAATCATGCTGGCAATTTAATTAGAGCTAAAGGCCTGTGAGATTTCAAAACACATATTTGTTGTTCTAATTTCACACACCTTCAAACCTTTCTCAAAAATAGGACCCTAGTTCCTTTAAAATACTCCAGAAAAAAAAGTGTGGCTGTGAAAAAAAAAAAAAAAAAAAAAAGACAAAACTAAGTCCATTGCAATCTATACTAATAAAAAGGTAATATGCAAATTGGTCAGGATGCCCTCACAGTAATGACAGAACAGCAGGCTGCATGGGGTGACAAGGCTGACAAGGGGGTTAGTGAGGGACAACCAAACGACTGAACAGCGGCTGTGTGGGGCAACTAGGCTGGCAGGGAGGGAAGTTGGGGGTGACCGTGTCAGCAGTGGGGTAGTGAAGGGCAACCCGGCCAGCTGGAGGGTGCAGTTGGGGGTGACCAGGCTGGCAGGGGAGGGTAGTTGGGAGGTACCAGGCCTGCAGGGGAGGGCAGTTGGGGGTGACCAGGCCAGCTGGGGAGGCAGTTGGAGGTGACCAGGCCAGCAGGGGGGTAGTGAGGGGTAACCAGGCTGGTGGGGGAGCAGTTGGGGGAGATCAGGACAGCAGGGAGCAGTGAGGGGTGACCAGGCCAGCGGCGGGGAGGGCAAGTGAGGGCAACCAGGCCAGCATGGGAGGGCAGTAAGGGGTGATCAGGCCAGCAGGAAAAGGCGATTAGGGGTGATCAAGCTGGCGAGGGGGGCAGTTAGGGGCAATCAGGCAGGCAGGCAGGCAGGTGAGCAGTTAGGAGCCAGCGGTTCTGGATTGTGAGAGGGTGCAGGCTGGGCTAAGGGGGACCACCTCCCCATGCAAGAATTTCGTGCACTGGGCCTCTAGTATTATTTATAATAGCTAAGATCTGGAAATAGCCTATGTCCGCATCAGTAGATGAATAGATAAAAAATTTGTGGTACATTTACACAATAGAATACTACTTGGCTTTAAAAAAGAAGGAAATCTTACCTTTTGCTACAGCATGAGTGGACCTGGAGAGTATTATGCTAAGCAAAATAAGCCAGTCAGAGAAAGACAAGTATCACGTGATCTCATTCATATATGGAATCTAATGAACAAGATAAACTGGGTGGGTGGGTAGGAAGAGATCAACCAAAGAACTTGTATGCATAACCCATGGACACAGACAATAGGGTGGTGAAGGCCTGGGGCAGGGGGTGGGGGTGGGCTAGAAGGGGTCATTGTGGGGGGGGACATATGTAATACTTTCAACAATAAAGATTTAAAAGAAAAAGAAAGAATGGGTATAAGGGTTACAGGTTACAGGCAATGGGGGCTGGGATGAGATTCCATTGTTTCGGCAACAAGGTTGTTAATCTTTCCATGATAATATGCAGTTCTCGATGAGAATGGTCCAAATTCCAAAGTTGACTCCCAGGTCCAAGGTTGACTCCCAGGTCCTAGGGATGTGCAACTCCCAGCCAGGTTGGAATGTGCTTTCTTTAATCAGAACAAAACAATCAGGTTTAACAGAGCATTATTAATATTTCTTATAACTATAGCTAGTCCCCAATATTCTATTCTGCCTCTAACATATCTTGTTAAACAGGGTAGGAATATTTTGAGCTGGTTGTGTGGTAACACAAAGCTTTTCTATTTTTCCTGATGTATTATGATTTTTCTAAGTGAAAAAGAGCCCACATACTAACCCTGACAAGCTCAGTGGATAGTATGCAAATTAGCCGCCAAAAATAACCATGGAGAATGGTCTGAACATAAACATTCCTAACTAATATCTGGTACCATGGAGGGTAGCAGATGTAGCTTCCTTAACAAAGGTCAGTTTTTACCTTAAGTGAGTCTGACTATTGTCAATTTGCATCTAAGATAACATACCTCCGAAATGCCAGAGTAATCTCCTTTGAAAGACCCCTCAGGGCACAATTTCCACATTAAAGCTGAGACCATAGAACCTTTCATTGTTACCTTTTTCTTGCATACCATTTCTATGCGCTGTAATGTTAATTATTAACTATACTGTACCCGGCAAACTAAAAAATATGTCTTTTCTTTTTACTTTTTATCCAATCCCAGAGTTGCCTCTGCTCTGCTTTCTACTGCCTCCCTAATCTATGGATTTTAGGTAACCATCCTTATTCTCCTCTTTTGATTCTAATGTAGAAAATAAGCTGTAAAACTGCCATTCTGGAGCATTGTCTCAATATATTGCAATTTTGCTTCCCAGCAACTGTTGTCAGTTTGGCTCAAATAAGTTCATAAAAATTCTCTACAAGTTTGGAATTTTCTTATATCTACACATATATGTCGTATTATGAACTTTAATATACTGCATATATGTAGTTATCACTAAACACTTAAATTGTAATGCTATGTAATGTATAAAAGTGAATTTTTAAAATATATTTTTTATTGCTTTCAGAGAGGAAGGGAGAGGGAAAGAGAGATAGAAACATGAATGATTAGAGAGAATAATTGATTTGCTGCCTCCTGCAGTTTTCATATTGGGAATTGAGCCGCAACCCAAGCATGTGCCCTGACCAGGAATCAAACCCTGACCTCCTGGTTCATAGGTCAATGATCAACCACTGAGCCACACAAGCTGGGCTAAAAATGAATTTAAAAAACATCATAGTCTTGTTAAAACATATAATTAAAATAATTGTCATAATACATTAGTAATTTATTATTTTACTTTGAGCTTTAGAAAAACTGATGTTTATATTTAGATGTAAGTACATAGAGCTCATAGAGGGGTTGTATGGTGACTTGTATTCTTTTTCTTTCAAATTTTTATACTGTCAAAGAAAAAATTCAACTGAGTAAATTTAAAGATCTAATTAACTTTATTAAGCCATTCATGAGTCTGGCAGCATTCCATGTACCAACTAGAAGGGCACCCCAACGGGTTGTACAAAATGGAAGATTGTTATAGGGAGATGAGTGGGGCATGGGAGTTATAACAAAATAAAAGAACGGATTATTTTTAGGCCAGGGCATCTCTTTGTGGCATGCAGAGAATGGCAAGTTTTTTTCTTTTCTTTTGTTTTGTTTTTTAATCCTCACCCTAGGACAGTGATGGCGAACCTTTTGAGCTCAGAGTGTCAGCATTTTGAAAAACCCAAACTTAACTCTGGTGCCGTGTCACATATAGAAATTTTTTTATATTTGCAACCATAGTAAAACAAAGACTTATATTTTTGATATTTATTTTATATATTTAAATACCATTTAACAAAGAAAAATCAACCAAAAAAATGAGTTCGCATGTCACCTCTGACTCGCGTGTCACCTCTGACACGCGTGTCATAGGTTCGACATCATTGCCCTAGGATATGCTTTCAATGATTTTAGAGAGACAAGAAAGGATCAGGAGAGAGAGAGAGAAGCATTGATGTGTGAGAGAAATATTGATTAGTTTCCTCCCACATGTGGCCTGACTGGGGATCAGACTGCAACTTGGGTATATGCCCTGACTGAGAATTGAACCCGTGACCTTTTGATGTATGGGATGACACTCTTACCAACTGAGCTACACAGGCATGGGATGGCAAAATTTTTTATCAATCAGATTACTTTCTTTTATTTAAACAGTTATAGATATTATTACCTCTCTGTTTTACCTCTCTAAAAGTCATTACTTAAATGTCAGAAAATATATTCACATTGACATCACAACACAAAATATTGATTTTTTTAAAGTACTAAAGAATATTTACATTCTTAAGCTTCACTCAGAAGATTTATTTTTTATTTTTTCATTCAGAAAATTTAAATAGAAACAGTGATAGGTCTATATAATTCTAAAATATTGCCTGAGTTTTTATATGAATCAATTTATAAAATCAATTATTTAAATTATAATACATTTTATTTGTAACTAATCTTTATATTATAACTAGAGGCCTCGTGCACGAAATTCATGCATCATGCGGGGGGAGGTGTCCCTCAGCCTGGCCTGCCCCCTCTCATCACAGTCTGGGAGCCCTCAGGGGATGTCGTACTGACAGCTTAGGCCCACTCCCCACAATCTGACCTCCCTCTGTGGGCTGATCAGGGGAAGGCACCACCCCATCACCCTGCTGCTGCCACCACTGCCAGCTGCCAAGGTGTTTTCATCAACACGGACTGCAGTCCCTTCACCAAGAAAAAATGACAACTTTCTTTAGGCATTTTCAAGATGTCTCTTTCATAGGATATGACATTTCTTTCTTTCTTTCTTTTTTAATCCTCACCTGAGGATATTTTTCCATTGATTTTTAGAGAGCATGGAAGAGAGAGGGAAAGACAGAGAGAAACATCCATGTGAGAGGGACACTTCCATTGGTTGCCTCCTGCATGAGCCCTGACCTGGACCCCGGCCAGGGAGGAGCCTGCAACCTAGGTACATGCCCTTGATCAGAATCAAACCCAGACCCGGTGGTCTACAGGCTGAGGCTCTATCCACTGAGCCAAACTGGCTAGGGCAGAATATGACATTTCTTAGCCCCTCCAGCAGTGGACCTTCATTTTTTCCTACAGAAGTGAGGTGGAAAAACCCTATATCACCTTCTTGGATTCTTATTACCCAAGTTATCAAGAACACTGGGAGTGGCATACCAGGAGCTTAGCCAATGAGCAGTCAGAAAAGGTTTCTCCGCAGCTCACGCACAAGGCGGGCCTGCTGGGGTGGGGCGGCGGTGGTGGCATGGACATGCCCCCCTGCGTCTCCACTCCCAGGGCTGCTGGGGCCGGGCAGCGGTGGTGGCTTGGGCACATATCCCTTCTTCTTCCCTCCCAGGGCTGCTGGGGTCAGGTGGCGACATCGGCGGCTTGGGCACGCCCCCCTGCCTCTCCACTCAGGAGCTGCACCATCCATGGCTTGTCTCACAGCGCAAGCAGTCCCCTCCCACCCATCTGTGCACACAACCTCTTCCTGAGCTGGTTGTGACTGCCATGACATCCAGGCTAATTTGCATATAACCTCTTTTTATATATATATATATAGGTTACATAGTTTCAAGTACCAACTTACATAATGTAAATTTAAAGTTCATACACAGAAAAATATAGTAAATTTAAACAATTACAAAAATCCACAGCTCAAGCTTGTGCTATCTGCCATGCCAGTTTGGGCTTGCTGCTGAGTTGTAAATATGAAAGTAACTGATTGGTGACTTCAGCAGTAATGGCAGAGTAAGAACCTCTAAAAAGTCTGTCTTCCACAATAGCAATAAGAATACTATCAAAAATGGTCAAAATAGGTTGCGTTGGTGGTATAGTGGTGAGCATAGCTGCCTTCCAAAAATGGTCAAAATAAATGTTTATAGAGTGCTAGAAATTATTCAAAGTCTTGTCCATAATAGGTAAATCTATACACAGAAAGTAGATTAGTGTTTGGTTAGAGCTGGGGTGTGGGGAAGGGAATGGGGAAGGGAATGCTAATGGGTATGAGGTTTCTTTGGGGAATAAAGATAATGTAGGTAAGAAATATAACAGGAAGGCTCCAGCTAGATTTACTTCTTATTTATTTATTTTTTCACTTTAAGGCTTTTATTTTCGCTTTTTTAAAAAACCTTTATTGATTAAAGTATTACATATGTCTCCTTTTCCCCCCATTCAGCTCTCCCCGGCTGTTCCCATCCCCCAGCACATGCCCCCGCCCCCCCTACTGTATGTGTCCATAGGCCATGCCCATATGCATGCATACAAATACTTTGGTTGCTCTCGTACCCTCCGTTCCCTGTCTTCCCTCTGAGGTTGGATTGTCTGTTACATGCTTCTCTGTCTCTGGATCTATTTTTGTTCCAAGAGTTTATATTGTTTATTATATTCCACAAATGAGTTTGATCATATGATATTTATCTTTCTCCAACTGGCTTATTTTGCTTAGCATAATGCTCTCCAGTTCCATCCATACCTTCTTTTTTACTGCAGCGTGGTATTCCATTGTGTAGATGTACCACTGTTTTTTAATCCACTCATCTCCTGATGGGCACTTAGGCTGTTTCCAAATCTTAGCTATTGTAATTTGTGCTGCTATGAACATAGGGCTGCATATATCCTTTCTGATTGGTGTTTTCTGATTTCTTGGGATACATTCCTAGAAGTGGGATTACTGGGTCAAATGGCAGTTCCATTTTTAGTTTTTTGAGGGAACTCCATACTGTTTTCCCACAGTGGCTACACCAGTCTGCATTCCCACCAACAGTGCACAAGGGTTCCTTTTTCTCCACATCCTTGCCAGCACTTGTGGTTTGTTGATTTGTTAAGGACAGCCATTCTGACAGGTGTGAGATGGTACCTCATTGTCGTTTTGATTTGCATCTCTCAGATGGTTAGTGACTTTGAGCATGTTTTCAGCTAGATTTTATGGTCGAGGACTGTGGCTCTACTGGTCAAATCTTGCTACCGAGTCTCAGAACAGAATGGAGTTTTATTGCTAAATCTAGCAAAGCTTCCTTATTTAAGCTGTCTATAGTTTTTCCATGGACAATTTCCCCAATTCCCTGGGAAACTCACTCTGAGAAGTGTGCTTAACCCTCTCTCTTCTCTGAAAAATGAATAATATAGTATACAACTACATCCAAAACATGGATGACTTTCAGAAACAATTTTGAGTCGAAGAAGTCAGAGACTAGAAAGCACAACTTGTATTATTTCACTTATATAAAATACAAAACAAACAACACCCATCTATACTGTTAGAAGCCAGAATAGTGGTTACCCTTGGGGGTAGGTAGGGATGGAAGAGAGCACAAGGATTCTATATATGGGAAGTTCTGTTCATGATTTAATTGTCAAGTTACCAGATACATTGTTGATTAGGCACACAATACTTATGATTGTATTTATGTTATACTTCAATAAAAGCTTAATAATAATAATAAAAAGAATAATAAACAAATACTTAAATTGTGCTTACTATGTACCAGGCACTGTTCTAAGTGATTCCATAGTCATTAATTCATACAAGTCTTTCTAGACATATCCATTGGCACCCATCCTTTTCTCTTGCCATTCTCTTTACCTGGCATGCTTCTGACCTCATCTTCACATGGCTGGCTCCTTTCTGACACTCAGCTCTAAGCCAAGTCTCAACCACACTGCTCTATTTTAATTTTTATAGCTTATCATAACTTTTAGCTACTGGCATCCCAGGAGAACTGTGCAAGAGCCAGATGCAGTTGGACACATTTGGTCTGTGCTCCAGGAGAGGAAACCGTGCCGCTTTACTCTTCCTTTTTATAGTGCAAGTGAGATAGCAGCTTTGTCAGAAGAACAAAAAGAACTGGAGTTTTCTCACCAAATGACCTGAGCTTTGGTATCAATTATCCTGAGAGTTGCTGGTCATGCCAGCTTCTCAGTAGCTATGAGTCTTGGGGAAAGTTGAGGCCATGTGCATCCACTTTCAGTGAGAGGAGAGGGATCTCATCTAGCTCATATCCAGGCAATCCTGAGTGGATTCCTGATGTCATTCATTTCAGTGCTATTTTAGTAATTATCATACTGAATTAAAATTGGGTGTCTATGCCCTAGCCAGATTGGCTCAATGGATAGAGCATCACCCTGCAGTCTGAATGGTCCCGGGTTCGATTCTGGTCAGGGGCACATGCCTGGGTTGTGAGCACGATCCCCAGTAGGGGGTGTGCAGGAGGCAGCTGATCAATGATTCTCTCTCATCATTGATGTTTCTATCTCTCTCTCTCCATCTCCCTTCCTCTCTGAAATAAATAAAAATATATTTTTTTAAAAATTGAGTGTTTATCTCTCCACCTAGTCTGAGCAACTTTTGAGAGCAGGAACTCTATTTTATTGGTCATTATGTCTCCATCACCTAATAGGGTTTTACATACTTTGGTTTCTTTGAATGAATTAATGAATGATTGACATGCCTTCTGAAATTACACTTGGAAGGAGCTGTCAAACTACCTTATTTAATAGGCCCCTCCTATTTATATATATGTTAATGTCTGAGCCTTTAAAAGAATACCCTGGTGGTTGGAAAACTTCCCTAAGAGCCAAAATAGAAAATCTCAAAGCTGGCAGAACTCCTTGGTACTATCAGGTGGCAAATCATATTTCCCTGACTCCTTACTGTGTGTGTGTGTGTGTGTGTGTGTGTGTGTGTGTGTGTGTATGTGTGTGTTCATCCATCATTCTCCAGTGGCTTCAGTCGTGATCACAGAGAAAGGGAAAAGACTTATATTGGAACTTGAATGGAAAGTCTTACGAACTCCAAGCATAATCTCTGAAGGCATAAATATAATTTCAAACAATAGCCTAGGTAATGCAACAAAATCTTATAAATAAATTGAAAGTTTTTTTTAACATCTCTAAACTTTTGGGAAACATGCTTCTGTCTTTCTAGATGTTTGTTGGATAACTTATAAAGCCATAGCAACAGAGGAACTATTTATTTTAGTATAGCAGCAGTGTTTTGAATGGTCCCTCATTATTGTAAAAGCTCCAGGCAGGTCTATTTCCCCCTTCCTTCTGAGTACAACAGAAAAATATCCCCCCTTGAAGTAATGTAGAAAAGCAGTCCTTTCATCTGCACATTGCTTTGACTCCCATATGATTTTCTCCTGATTCTGTTTTAAATCTAAGAGTCCCCCAAGGATCTAATAGACAATTCTAGGACTACTTATGGTGAAGGAGGAAGCATATATCACCAGCAATACTCAATCAACTGCAGTGTGGAGTATCATAGAATTATTCACCAGGAAAAGTAGGTATGTGGGTATTAAGGCCCACCTGAAAGAAATATCCCATTTGCAAATTGGAAAGTGGGGCGGACCCTACTTCATCTAAATCTAGAACTTAAAAAATGACACTTTATTTGGGAAATATATGTGTTACTCATTGCAAATAGGTAGATAATATCAAATTGCCAAATAATGAATATTCCATAAATAAATGACCCTAATCAGGTGATGATGTCTCAAAATACCTCTCCTTGGACTATGATTCATTAAATATCTAAACATGTCATCCAAAGACATGTGCAGAAAATATCAAAACAGATCATAACTAGTACAGGAGGTGATATCTGCCTTACCACTTATATGTACACCTGCCATTGAATTGGAGTTACAGAATGTGGTACAAACCAAGAATCTATATTTTACTCTTGGATATAATTAAGGAAAGAAGACTAGGAGTTAAAGATTAGTTATACTTGATCTAGGTCTTTGTAAATAATATTCTGCAGCAATATATGCATAGTACTTCAGCACCACAGTGATTAATCTCAGTACAAAAGTTAGCCTACATGCATCTCTTTCAAACTAAACCCTAGAAAAAAAAGGCTGAATTCTTCAGGTAGAGATCACCACTTTCTCAGTTTTACCATTGAGAAATGGTAATGAACCTTAATTTTTCTTAATCTGGCTATGTAGAACTTTTAGGGGTTTTCCTCCTATGATTTAGCTATAAGTTGCCAGAGAAACTAAGATAGCTGGCCTAGAATAGGTACATGTATGTTATTACTTTAAAATGATTGGACTTTTAAAGGATTTTAAAGGATTAAAGTAACTTTTTCTCACCACCAGAGAATTCTAGAACTACAAAATGAAATAAATATTCTCTTTCTTTTCTGGCTTATGAGAGAGGCAACTTACTGTATTAATTCAATGTTTACTCTGCCATCCATGCACAATGATTATTTAAGAAGGAAAGCATTTTGGCCTTGAAAAGTTGTTTGCCCTAATGAGCCTGGTGCTCCTTGGGAATAAGTTGGCACTTGAGTGTCTCTTATTCCACACTTTATAGGGTTTATAAATTCAAGCATAATCAGCCATAATTATTTCTGTGTATTTTATCAGAATTTTTTAGAGCTGTTTTTGCTTTTTCCTAAAGAGGAAAGAATAGAACTCAATAATACATGCTATTTATAAGGGCCCTTTTCTTTCCCAAATGGACATTGCTTTTTTTCTGACTTTGCACTTTTTCTTTCTCCAAACCATGATCGTACTCCATAACTTCCCCTACTCTTTCCACAAACAGTGAAAGTGATGATTGGGGGCGGGGATGAGGAGTGCACAGTGAAAGTGGTGCAGATGAGAGGGCACAGTAGCAGAAAAGAAGTGGAGAGATTCCAAAATGATGGTGAAGTAAGTGGAAGCTACAATGACACTCTCCCAGGGCCAAACTGGAAATACAACTAAAATACAGAAGAACCACCCTCATCAACTGAGGACTAGCTGGAGAAAACCATGATAACCGAAGATGGAAAGTAGACTAGAGACTGGTAGGAAGTGCAGAGGCATGCAAGGGCTGGCTGAGCTCACACAGATAGAAGCTGAAGTCTGGAGGGATATCTCAGCTATGGGGGGTTCCTACTGAGAACTCATGGGTCTAAACCCCAAGCTGGGCTCCTCAGTACAGAGAACCAGAACTGAGAAAGTTCCCACCTAACATCTGGCTGTGAAAAGCAGCAAGGTTGCTGTCTGCCGGGGAGAGATGGCTGGAAATGCAGGCATCTTCTTAAAGGGCCAATGCCCAAAATTTCATGTGCAGCTACTCACAGAGGGCTCCAATAGAGGGAGGGCAGAGTAGAATGGAGTGTGAGGAGTATGAGAAATGTTCACCTGTCCAAATTCAAATAATCGACTTGGAGACAGAAGTATGGCAAAAATGAAAGTTTTAATATGTCCTTGGAAGACCTGGTGTCTGTCCAGTTGTACAGGCACAAATGAAGTGATGATCACAGCCCATTTAGCCCTAAGGTACGAGAGTCCCTCTTCTGGTTCTTCATTAGATGAGTACTATGGGGTTAACAGTTTCCTCATATGTCACCTACATTTTATTGTCTATTATTGGGTTATTTTTTTAATGGGCTGAGGCCTTTTCTAGTTGTCTCCACCTCCCCCTGTCTAGTTGAGGCAGGCACCTCGTGGGTTTCCACCATGATGCTGGCTCACATACAAAGTTCTTTGTTCTTATATCCTCTTCCCTCCTCCCTATATCCTGTTTGCCCTGGGGGAAATTCAGTGACTGTTTCCATTAAAAGTCGGCTATGCTGAAGTTGGATCACAGAGGCCTGTTTCCTAAAGGAGAGTCGAGGGTTGGGGTTCTGGGGTTGGTGCTTAGAGGGCAGCCACCCCAGTTTCTTGTGCTGAGCCATTCCCTCAAGATGCAGAGGAGATCTTCCTCCCAAAGGCATTTGCTATCCAGGTGCTTTTTTACTGAGGGGAAAACAGTTGCCCCACCTATTGGTAGAACTCTTGCCCCACCATACAGTTGATAGCCTGAGGCTAAGCAAGGCTGCTAACAATCAGACTACAAGCAGAGGAGGATCTCTGGAGGCTTTGAGTCTTTGCCTGATCTCCTTCTGGGCCAGAGGTTAGGAAAGGCAGATCCTGGTGCACATCTTGTTTCTTTCCAAAATACCCAACCCCAGCAGAGGGAGCCACAAACTATGGATTGCTGATAGCTCCAAATGCTACTTAGGGCCAGTCATAAACAGTGTCTGACATTGTCCTGCACTGGAGATTGGGACTCCTAGAAGATCTACCTAATACACAGACATAAACCCAAACAGGCAGCCAAAATGGGGAGAAAAAAAAAAAACCCTAAATAAAGAACAAGAGAATTCTTCAGAAGAAGAGCTAAATGAAATAGAGATAAATTCATCAGACATAGAGATCAGAATAATGATGGCAAAGATGCTCAACAGCGTGAGGAAAGATATAGTAACTATGAAGAATGACATAACCCTCATAAAGAACACAGCGGAAGAGTACATAGCAGATTAGGGGAAGCCGAGGATCTGATCAGTGAGTTAGAAGACAGGGTAGAAAAATCACTCAATCAGAGAACCAAAAAGAAAAATAAAACAATTATAAAACAGGAGGACAGCTTAAGGAAGCTGTGGGACAACATGAAACATAACAATCTATCTATATAATAAAAGCTTAAGTGACCATTATGGCAGAACACCGGAATGACCAGTCACTATGATGCACACTGATCACCAGGACCAGACTATCAACACAGAAGCTGTCCCCTGGTGGTCAGTGCACTCCCACAGTGGGAGCAGCCACTCAGCCAGAAGCCAGGCTCATGGCTGACGAGTGCAGCAACGGTGGCAGGAGCCTCTCCTGCCTCCATAGCAGTGCTAAGGAGCAGCGAGCCAAGTGGTAAGAAGAAAGCAGGTGAGCAGTAAGGAGCGAGGGATCCTGGATTGTGAGAGGGATGTCTGCAGAGGGGTCCCGGATTGCAAGAGAGCACAGGAGGGGGCTGAGGAACCTCCCCTGCCCCCAGTGCATGAATTTCATGCATTGGGCCTCTAGTATTCACATAATAGGTGTGCCAGAAGGAGAAAATGTAAGCAAGTGATGAGAAAGTGTTTGAAGAACACTAGGCAGAAAAATTCCCTATCCTGGTGAAGGAAAAAGTCACATAAGTTCAAGACGCATAGAGAGTCCCAAGCAAGAAGAACCCAAACAGGCCCATACCTAGACACATCACAATTAAATGCCAAAAATTAAAGAGAATGAGATAATCTTAAGGATAGCAAGACAAAAGCAATTTGTTATCTACAAAGGAGTTCCCATAAGGCTGACACCTGATTTCTCATCAGAAACTCTACAGGCCAGAAGGGAATGGCATGAAGTATTCAAGGAAATGAAAAGCAAGGATCTGCCCTGACTGGTTTGGCTCAGTGGATAGAGCGTCAGCCTGTGAACTGAAGGGTCCCAGTTTCCATTCCAAGCAAGGGCATGTACTTTGACTGCAGGCACATCCCCAGTCGGGGGTGTGCAGGAGGTTGCTGATCAATGTTTCTCTCTTATCAATGTTTCTAACGCTCTATCCCTCTCCTTTCCTTTCTGTAAAAAATCAATAAAATATATTTAAAAAATAAAATAAAGAAAAGCAAGGATCTGAAACCAAGATTATTATATCCAGCAAGGTTAGCATTCAAAATACATGGTGAAATAGAGAGCTTCCCAGAGGAAAAAAGGCTTAAGGAGTTTATCACCACAAACCAATACTACAAGAAATGCTAAAGGGACTGCTATAAAGAGAAGAAATATATATAGAAAGAAACATAGCCATAAAGAATTAAAACGCCATATATATATATATATATATATATATATATATATATATATATATATACACTAGAGGCCTGGTGCACAAAAATTTGTGCACTCGGGGGGGGGGGAGGGGGTCCCTCAGCCCGTCCTGTGCCCTCTCGCAGCCTGGGACCCCTTGGGAGATAATGACCTGCTGGCTTAAGCCTGCTCCCGGGTGGCAGAGGGCAGGTCCAATCCCTAGGTGCAGCCCCTGGTTGGGCTCAGAGCAGGGCCTATTGGGGAGCTGGGGTGCTGCCCCCTGTCATGCACAGAGCAGGGCGGATCGGGAGGTTGCGATGCCACCCCTAGTCACGCTCAGGGTACGGCCGATTGGGGGGTTGGGGCACCGCCCCCTGTCACACTCAAGGCAGGGTCCATAGGGAAGTTGCGGCGCCACCCCCTGTCACGCACAGAGCAGGCCCGATCAGGGGGTTGGGGCGCTGACCCTGTCATGCACAGAGCAGGGCCCATCAGGGGGTTTGGGGTTCCATACCCTGTCACACACAGAGCAGGGCCGATCAGGGGGATGAGGAGCTCTCCCCTGTCATGCACAGAGCAGGGCCCATCAGGGGGTTGAGGAGCTCCCTCCTGTCACTCACAGAGTAGGGACGATAGGGGAGTTGGGGCACCGCCCCCTGTCACCCACAGAGCAGGGCCGATCAAGGGGTTGGGGCACCGCCACTGTCACATTCAGGGCAGGGCCGATGGGGAGGTTATGGCTCTACCCCGTCACACACAGAGCAGGGCCCGTGGGAGTGGGGGGCTGGGGCGCCACACACTGTCACACACAGAATCGCAGGGCGATCAGGGGGTTGGGGGACTGCACCCTGTCACACAGAGAACAGGGCTGATCGGGGGTTGGGGCACCTTCCCCTGTCACGAACAGAGCAGGCCGGATAGGGAGGTTGTGGCCCCGCCTCCTGTCACACACAGAGCTGCACAGGTGGGGGCCGGCTGGTTTGCCCTGAAGGGTGTCCTGTATCAGGGTGGGAGTCCCCACTGGGTTGCCTGGCCAGTCTGGGTGAGGGGCTGAGGGCCGTTTTCAGGCTGGCGAGTGACTGAAGCTCCCAACCCCTCCTTTTTTTCCTTTTTTTTTAATTCTGGGCCAGCTTTAGCTCTGAGGCTCCAGCTCTTAGGCCTCCGCTCCTGAAAGCAGGTATCTGGTTTGTTTCGGTTCTATAATCGAAACTCTGTATCAACTCCAGCTCTGAGATCCCGGGCAAGCTGAAAGCTGGTTTCTGGGGTTTTGTTTAGCTTCTATATTTGTTACAATGTTTCTTAAACTGCAGGCTCAGAGGCCGGCAAGGCAGGCGGGGAACGTTGGTTTCCTCTGTCACTGAAGCATGCAAGCCTCATGTTAGTTTCAAGCTGCCTGGCTGCCGGCCACCATCTTGGCTGGCAGTTAATTTGCATATCTCGCTGATTAGCCAATGGGAAGGGTAGCGGTCATATGCCAATTATCATGTTTCTCTTTTATTAGATAGGATATATATATATATATATATATCAACAATATATATATATTGCAAGAGAGCCCAGGCGGGGCTGAGGAACTATATATATACATACATATATATATATATATACTAGTGGCCTGGTGCACGAAATTCATGCACGGGGGGGGGGGGCCCTCAGCCCAGCCTGCACCCTCTCTAATCGGGGAACCCTTGGGGGATGTCCAACTCCTGGTTTAGCCTCGATCCCTGGGATCCCCCTAACTGGCAGCCGGACATCCCTCTTGCAATCTGGGACCACTGGCTCCTAGCTGCTCACCTGCCTGCCGACTTGATCTCCCTAACTGCTCTCCCTGCTGGCCTGACCCCTCTAACTGCTCTCCCCTGCCGGCTTGATCCCCCTAACTGCTCTCCCCTGCCAGCCTGATCGCCCCTAACCAACTCTGCCTCCGCCCCGCCACCATGGCTTTGTCCAAAAGGACATCCAGAAAGTTGTCTGGAAGTTGTTTGTTCTAATTAGCACATTACCCTTTTATTAGTATAGATTGATTTCAGAGAGGGAGGGAGATAGAAACATCAATGATGAGAATGACTGACTGACTGCCTCCTGCACGCCCCACACTGGGGATCAAACCCATAACCCAGGCATGTGCCCTGACCAGGAATTGAACTCTGGGCCCTTCAGTCCTCAGGCAGAGGCTCTATCCATTGAGCAACACTGGCCATGGATACACTTTCCCTTTCCACTGGGACTTGTTCTGTTTGCTGGAGCTGAAACACTGAAGCTGTCTCAGTGGGGCAGAGTGGGGTGCAGTGGGTTGGAGTAGGTGAAGCCCCCTGAAAGGTGGAGTGGGGCCTTGTTTAACAGCCAGACTGTTTCATGGCTGTGCTGCCTCACAGTTGAATGGCCACACTGTTGGGCTGTGCTACTGTCAGTGGGAGTTTACACAACAGAACTGTCTGCACAGATAGCTTCCTCCTCACCACACCCCCAAGCTGGGGGTTCCTCTTAGGGTTGAAGTGACACCGACCACCCTTGGTTGGTAGCCCAATCGGCCACTTTGGAAAGAGAAGTGGGGAATCCTGATTTTATGTGAATGCTCCAATTTCTTAAGTTGGCAACTAATGCGAACTTCAGATGTTTGGACCAAACCAGAGAGGTGGCCAGGTCTGGTGTCCAGGCCACTGGGCGGCACTGGGCTCAGCCCAGCTATAAAGGGACCCTAGGAATCTGGGCAGGTGAAGGGGTTGGGGGTACGCTTGGGTAATTCCGATGTCACCCCACTTGGTTTTTTGGTTTTTTTCCCCCACTGATCACAACTTATTATAATCTGTTGGCAGCATAGATAGATATTAGTTACCAGAACTATGTCTTATAGAAGTGGACAGTATGTAGCCATTCTATGGGGAACTGTGTGCACTTAAGCATCAGCATGATCTTTCAGTTTCTCTTTTTTGTTGTTAATGAAAATAAGCTTTATTAAATCAAGTAATAAATACATACAAAGATGCAAACACTATTAGTCACTGTCTTCCAGATGTTTGGATCCACTGATGGGAAAGGTGGAACTGAAATGTACATACATCCTTAGGGGAAATTTCAGGGGTCCTTGTCAGGCGAGGTTCAATAAATTGCTCTTTCTTCTGTATTTATAATTGTGCATTTTAAAGATTGACTTCAAAGTACTAATAGTCATGCAAATGCTTAAGCAAAAAAAAAAAAAAGTTACATTGAAAAGAATTTATACTGTGTGGTGAATGGGCACTGGCTACTAAAGCGCTGCCTCAGGACTCACTGAAACAAACCCTCAGAGTTGGATCAGCTCAGAAGAGAAACATAAAGAACCATGTGAGTAACAGAAATGTATCCAGAAGAGAAACACGTATCTGGGAGGCCAACTACAGTTTGCTGTGATAGGTAACTGACATGCATCATGTAAATCAATGCTTTAAAAAAACCACACAAAATGCCCTGGGTAGTTCCTAACTAATATGTAAATCTAGTAACTGCAAAAATCTCTTCTCCATCTCAGCGATGGGAGGTTCAGAGCCTGATGAACCATAGGAGGGGCAGGGGGAGGAGAAACCAAGCTGTTACTATTTTGAAACCAAGTTTCATCTGAAGGGGGTGCAAGCATGAGCTGTCACTTCTTGGAAGAAGAGGGAAAGCCTTTCATGCTGACTTAGGGGCTAGGTAGGACCTGGTGTTCCGCTTCATCTCCTCCAAGCACTCCCGAACCAGCGCTGCCGTGTGGATGATGCCTCGTTTCAGTCTCTCCATCGCGCTCTTGCTGCCCGCTTATGTGAGTCAGATCTCCTTCCCTAGTTCTTCAATGATGACCAGCAGCTCAGCATATTTGCTCTGGGGCACCTGGCTGTTCTATGTTCCCTGCGTGTTAGAGATGGTGGTCCTAGTCACTCAGCAGCTGGCGGTACTGGGAAGACATTGCCATGCTGGTGGAAGGCGGGTGAACGCTCCCAGAGGCCTTGATGGAGGTGGCAGGCATGTGCATGGTCAAGTTCGGTTTGTAAGACATCCCCCCCCTCCCGCTGCGGGGCGCAGGCCCCATGAGATGGCATTGGCAGTGGTGGTGGTGAGGCCAGGCGGTGGCGAGGTGGGCCTGGGGTCTGTGTGCCTGTCTGTGGGCCTGCCCAGCTCCTGCACACTTTTTGTTGTTGACAGCTCCGGCACACTGACAAATATGGCTGTCCCCTCACCCTGACACTGCAGCAGTATCATGATCTTTCAGTTTCTTATTGTTCTGCTTGTGCTGCTCAATCTCCTTTTTATGATGAGTGATCTCTTCTTCATGTTGTTTCTTCAAGGCTGCCAGCTGTTCTTTAATCCGCTCTGGGAAGTATCCTTCCTCTTCAGCCTTCTTTTTTGTGAAGGTCCCCATGGCTTCCCTGATTGCGCCTGCCTTGGAGCTGAAATTATCTGACCATTGCAGCCAAAGCCTCTGGCTTGCATGGCCCTCACCCCCCACACTTCAAGCCGCAGATGTGCCACTGACGCAGAGACTGCCCTGGTTGTCAGTGCCGCGCAGTTCCGGACCACCCCACTTAGTTTTAAATGCAAACCTGCCTTGGACAGGCCTTGAAGGTCTTCTTTCCACAGGGTAGCAGGCCAGCCGGCACCCACCCTTGGGAGAGTCCGGGAGTGCTGGCTGGCCTGCGCAGTGGCTCTCTCTGCCCCCGATCGCCATGGCGATCAGGGGAGTAGCAGGCCAGTCGGCACCCACAGTCCAGGGGGGTCAGGGAGTGCCAGCTGGCCTGTGCAGTGGCTCTGTCTGCCCCCGATGGCCATGGCGATCACTGGGTAGCAGGCCAGCCGGCACCCACAGCCCCGGGGAGTCCGGGGGTGCTGTCTGGCCTGGCCGGGGCTCTCTCTGCCCCCAATCACCATGGTGATCACAGGGTAGCAGGCCAGTCGGCACCCACAGCCCCGGGGGTCCAGGAGTGCTGGCTGGCCTAAACAACGGCTCTCTCTGCCCCCATGCCATGGTGATCACGGGGAAGCAGCTCTCTCTGCCTCCAATCCACAATGCAATCACTGATCACCGGCTGTCTTTGCCTGCCCCCCACCTCTTGCCTGCCGGCTGGGTTTCCCATCCCTTTCGCCTCCCAGCATTGCGGCTGTGTATACAAATTAACCGCCATCTTTGCAATCTTGGCTGGCAGTTAATTTGCATATCACCCTGATCAGCCAATGGGAAGGGTAGCAGCCGTACGCTAATTACCATGTTTTACACAGGCCGTAGTTTGCCCACGGCTGGACCAGACTGACAGCTGTCAGAGGGGAGGAGGTTGAGGTACTGGGTGAAAAAGGTGAAGGGATTAAGCAAAAAACTCATAGAGACAGACAACAAACAGTATGGTGATTACCAGAGTGAAAGTGGGTTGGAGGGAGATGGAAGAAGATTAAGGTAGGATAAATGGTGATGGAAGGAGACTTGACTTTGGGTGGTGAACACACAATACAATGATGCATTGTAGAAACCTATATAATTTTATTAACCAATGTCACCCCAAAAATTTCAATTAATTTTTTTTTATTGCTTAAAGTATTACAAAGGATATTACATATGTGTCTTTTTTTTTTCCCCGCCCTTGACAATCCCCTGGCCTCCCCTATCCCCCAGTGTCTTATGTCCATTGGTTATGCTTATATGCATGCATACAAGTCCTTCGGTTGATCTCTTACCCCCTCCCTCCTGCCCCCCAACCCTCCCTGGCCTTCCCGCTGCAGTTTGACAATCTGTTTGAGGCAGCTCTGCCTCTGTATCTATTATTGTTCAAAAGTTTATAATGGTCTCTATTATCCATGAATGAGTGAGATCATGTGGTATTTTTCCTTCATTGACTGGTTTATTTCACTTAGCATAATGCTCTCCAGTTCCATCCATGCCATTGCAAGTGGTAAGAGTTCCTTCTTTTTTACAGCAGCATAGTATTCCATCGTGTAGGTGTACCACAGTTTTCTAATCCATTCATCTACAGATGGGCACTTAGGCTGTTTCCAGATCTTAGCTATGGTGAATTGTGCTGCTATGAACATAGGGGTGCATATATCCTTTCTGATTGGTGTTTCTGGTTTCTTGGGATATATTCCTAGAAGTGGGATCACAGGGTCAAATGGGAGTTCCATTTTTAGTTTTTTGAGGAAACTCCATACTGTCTTCCATAGTGGCTGCACCAGTCTGCATTCCCACCAGCAGTGCAGGGGTGTTCCTTTTTCTCCACATCCTCTCCAGCACTTGTCGTTTGTTGATTTGTTGATGATAGCCATTCTGACAGGTGTGAGATGGTACTTCATTGTTGTTTTGATTTGCATCTCTCGGATGACTAGTGACTTTGAGCATGTTTTCATATGTCTCTTGGCTTTCTGAATGTCCCAATTTATATTTTTAACTAGCATATGAGAGTTTCTATTTCTCCTTATCCTCATTTGCTATTGCCATTCTTTAATTTCTGACATTTTGGTGATGTGTAGTAGTATATCACTATGTTGTTGTTTTTTTAAAAGAAAAGAACAAAACATAATTGATGGAAAGTAATGTAAAACATTTGACTAAATAGGAAGATATACTGCATTCCATGATAGACACTCAATATTGTAAAGATTCTAGTTCTCTACATATTAATTTATTAATTTAATACAGTCCTAATACAAAGCAAGTAGCATTTTTGTGAAGATCTGTCCAACAATTCTAAACTTCATCTGGAAGAGTAAATATGTAGGAAAATTGAAAAATAAGAGTAACTATAAATTAAAAAATAAAAGTAAAGGAATTCTCTCCATCTGAGATTAATATGTATTATAAATTTCAATAATTAAAATGTGATTTTGGCAACAACATCCAACAGATCAGTAGATCAGACTAGGAAGTCTAGAAACAACAATATTTAACAATTTAGTATATGTTACAGTTTAATTATCCAACCTGTGTGGGGAGAATATACTATTCAATATCACTGTGTTTTTTTATTTAAACTTCCCTGGTCAGTGTGGCTCAGTGGTTGAGCATCAACATATGAACCAGGAGGTCAGGGTTTGATTTCCAGTCAGGGCACATACCCAGGTTGAGGGCTCAATCCCCGATAAGGGGCATGCAGGAGGCAGCTGATCAATGATTCTCATCATTAATATTTCTATCTCCTTCTTCCTTTCCCTACTTCTCTGAAATCAATAAAAATATATTTAAACTCCCCTGATGCTAATGCTTTTGCACACCCATTAATATGTTTATTTATCATTTTTATATCTTCTTAAATTAAGTGCCTATTCTGGTCTTTGACCATTTTTCTATAGGATTTGCTCTCCTTCTGACTGATTAGTAGTAGTTCTTTATGTATTTTGTTTATGAGTCCCTGGTCAGTTATGTATTTTGCATATATCTACTCTTCTGCTTGCTTTTTCACTCTCTTAATGGTATAATTTGATGGTGATAATAAGTTCTAATTTTTAATGTATTTCCAATTTATCAATCTTTTCATTTAATAGTACTAGAGGCCCATTGCACAAAAATTTGTGCACTCGGTGGGGAGGGGGAGTCCCTCAGCCTGGCCTGTGCCCTCTCGCAGTCTGGGACCCCTTGGGAGATAACGACCTGCTGGCTTAGGCCCCCTCCCGGGTGGCAAAGGGCAGGCCCAATCCCTAGGTGCAGCCCCTGGTCGGGCTCAGAGCAGGGCCTATTGGGGAGTTGGGGCGCTGCCCCCTGTCACACTCAAGGCAGGGTCGATAGGGAAGTTGCGGCGCCACCCCCTGTCACGCACAGAGCAGGCCCGATCAGGGGGTTGGGGCGCTGACCCTGTCATGCACAGAGCAGGGCCCATCAGGGGGTTGAGGAGCTCCCCCCTGTCACTCACCGAGTAGGGCCGATAGGGGAGTTGGGGCACTGCCCCTGTCACACACAGAGCGGGGTAGGATCAGGGGGTTGGGGCGCAGCACCCTGTCACACTCAGGGCAGGGCCAATGGGGAGCTTATGGCTCTACCCTGTCACACACAGAGCAGGGCCCGTGGGGGGCGGTTGGGGCGCCGCCCTCTATCACCCACAGAGCAGGGCCGATCAGAGGGTTGGGGAGCCGCCACTGTCACACTCAGGGCAGGGCTGATGGGGAGGTTATGGCTCTACCCCGTCACACACAGAGCAGGGCCCGTGGGGGGCGGTTGGGGCGCCGCCCTCTATCACCCACAGAGCAGGGCTGATCAGGGGGTTGGGGAGCCGCCACTGTCACACTCAGGGCAGGGCTGATGGGGAGGTTATGGCTCTACCCCGTCACACACAGAGCAGGGCCCGTGGGGGAGGGGGTTGGGGCGCTGCACTCTGTCACACACAGAGCAGGGCCAATCAGGGGGTTGGGGCGCTGCACCCTGTCACACACAGAGCCACAGGGTGATCAGGGGGTTGGGGAGCTCCCCCCTATCAGGCACAGAGCAGGGCTGATCAGGGGGTTGGGGTGCCTTCCCCTGTCACGAACAGAGCAGGGCAGATAGGGAGGCTGTGGCCCTGCCCCCTGTCACACACAGAGCCGCAGGGCGATCAGGGGGTTTGGGCGCTGCCCCATGTCATGCTGATCCCGGTGCCGGGAGGCATATTACCCTTTTACTATATAGGATAGAGGCCTGGTGCATGGGTGGGGGCTGGCTGGTTTGCCCTGAAGGGTGTCCTGGATCTGGGTGGGGGTCCCCACTGGGGTGCCTGGCCAGCCTGGATGAGGGGATGATGGCTGTTTGCAGCTGGTCACACACCCTTCAGGGTGGGGGTCCCCACTGGGGTGCCTGGCCAGTCTGGGTGAGGGGATGAAGGCTGTTTTCAGGCTGACGGGTGACTGAAGCTCCCAACCGCTCCTTTTTTTCTTTTTTCTTTTTTTTTATTCTGGGCCAGCTTTAGCTCTGAGGCTTGGCTCCAGTCCAGCTCTTAGGCCTCCGCTGCTGAAAGCAGGTATCTGGTTTGTTTGGGTTCTATAATCAAAACACTGTTTCAACTCCAGCTCTGAGATCCCAGCTGGCTGAAAGCAGGTTTCTGGGATTTTGTTTAGCTTCTATATTTGTAACAATGTTTCAAACTGCAAGCTCAGAGGCTGGCAGCGGCAGGCGGGGAAAGTTGGAGTCCCCAGTCACTGAAGCAAGCAAGCCTCCTGTTCGCTTCAAGCTGCTTGTCTGCCGGCCTCCATCTTGGTTGGCAGTTAATTTGCATATCGCCCTGATTAGCCAATGGGAAAGGTAGCAGAAGTACAGTTAATTACCATGTTTCTCTTTTATTAGATAGGGTTATGTTTGTATACTATTTATGGAATCTTTGTTACTCCAAAGTCATGACTATATTCTACTAAGTTATGTTCTAAGCTTTATTGTTTTACCTTTCACATTTAGATCTACAATCCACCTTGAAATTATTTTTATATAAGTGTAAGGTTGAAGTCAAGATTAATTTCTTCCTTTATGGATATTTCATTGACCCATGATTAACTTAAAAATATTCCTTTTCCCATTGCTCTGTAGTGTCACTTTTGTCATAAATGAAATGTCCATAAATGTGTGGTCTTATTTCTGGACTCTGTTCTATAGTTCTATTTGTCTACCTTTTTGAAAAGACCAAATTATCTTCATCCATGTAGTTTTATGTCTTGCTATATGATAGTGGCAATCTTCCAACTCTTCTTTAGGATTGTGTTGGCTGTTCTTGGTTCATTGTGCTGCTTTACAAATTTTAGAGTCAGCTTTTAATTTTCCACCAAAAAAAGGGACAAAGAATGTGTGGAGATTTTGATTGGTTAGATTGTATCTAGAAATCAATTTGGAGAGAACTGGTATTTTTATAATATTGAGTCTTCCAGTTCATAAACTTAGCAAATACCACTATTTGTTTACATCTGCTTCAACTTTAAAAAAAAAAATAATATTAGGTAGTTTCCTGTAGAGGTCTTGTTAGATTAATTCCTAAGTGCTTTATGTTATTCTAAATGCTATCTATTTAAACTTTAATTTAAGGTTGCTTGTTGATAATATAATGAAATTAAATTGATTTTTGCACATTAACTTTTTGCCCAATGAATTTGCAAAATTTATTAGTTATAATACTAATCTGTAGATGATTTTGTGTTTCTACAGACATATTCATACAAGCAGTACATTTTTTCATGAATATGTGTGTGTATCTGTATGTAATACGAAAGTTTGTTAGGAGATTGCAGCAATAGGATGCCTCATATGTAACTACAAATTAATCTAGCAGTTGTGGTGTCCACTCAACATCTACTCTGATCTTTCCTCTTTTTCTGAATTTCACATGTCTACATCTTTTGCCTGTAAAGCTACTCAGAAAAGCAACACCACTTACACCACCTATAGTATTAAGTAGGTCTGTCTCTAGATACTTCTAAAATGTCCAATCTTTTCCTGGCTGGTGTTGCTCAGTGGTTGAGCATCAACCCATGAACCAGGTTAGCAATTCCATTCCCAGAGTTCATACCCAGGTTACAGGCTCAATCCCCAGCAGGGGGCATGCAGGAGACAGCGATTGATGTTTCTTTCTCATCGATGTTTCTATCTCTCTAAAATCAATAAAAACATATTTTCAAAAATTGTTTCAATTAAAAATAAATTAAATTAAATGCCCAGTCTTTGGTGTGTTGGACCTGTACTAGGTCCCATGAAGAGACAAAGGAAAGGGCCTCCCTACTCTGTGTAACATGCCTGGGTGCTAAAGCTGATTCTTCTGTCCATTTTCTTGAATGTTCCCTGTAGTTTCTAGCTCGCTCACCCATCTCTAACCACAAGATGTCACTCAGTCCACAAGGTTGGGGCCACACCCTATATCATCACCTTTATCTTTTTTCTTCATCTCTTTTGGTTTCTCTCTGAAGAATTAAAAAACAACATTTACCATAGTTTATGTTGGAGGAAAATGTATACTGGTATGTGGAGGGTGAAGGATATATAGAGAGCTCATTAAACTGGCTGCAGCCAATATAAATTTTCCATTGTAATTTCATAATAGCAAACTTTTTGATGTCTCTTAATTTAATTGATCTTTCTTAGAATGGTATGAGTTATGTGGGGTTATAGATACAAATACACAAATACTAGGATAATAGAAGGGGGCTGTTTGAAATGAAACTGTAAATAGACTAAAGAAATTGGGACTCCTCCCAGGTTCGTTTCTGGTCAAGAGCACATACCTCAGTTGTAGGCTTTTCCCCTGCTAGGCCCTGGCTGGGAGGGGGAAGGAGGGTCGTGCAGGAGGCAACCAATCGATGTGTTTCGCTCACATCGATATTTCTGTCGGTCTTTCCCTCTCTCTTCCACTCTCTCTAAAAATCAATGGAAAAATATCCTCGAATGAGGATTAAATAAAATAAAAAAGAAATTGGGACTCTTTCAGCATAAAGTTAAACATATCCTTATCATATAATCCAGGCATTCTACCTCTTTAGGGGCCAGCTTATTGCCTACATTACTGGTCAAGCCACCCTTTGCATGTTATCTGGGTCAGGCATATGACTGATAATGCTTCTACTAATCTTTCAGGAAATTGCACTTCATATAATGCAGATTTGTGCAGTCTTCTTTTTAATTTTTTTCCCATTCTATTTAATTTATTGGGGGTGATACTAGTTAACAAAATTATACAGGTTTCAGATGCACAATTTTACAACACATCATGTGTACACTGCATTATGTGTTCACCATCCCAAGTCAAGTTTCTGTCCATCACCATTTATACCCCTTTTGTGTATTCTTCTGTGCACAAAATACATACTGGTAGTCCCCAGTCTAGTCAATTAGATATTGGAGGAAAACTGTCATTTTCCAACCTTTACTGGCTGTTCTCCAACTTTGAAGCATCTAGTTCAGACTATTTCAACTGTATGTAAAATGAAACTAACTTAAATAATAAAAAGAACTATTGTCTCTTGCAACCAAAAGTCAGATTTCAAGTGAGGTTTAATTTAACAGCTCAATGATATCACTATTGTCTTTTAATCTTTATTTTCTGCCTTCACTGATGCCTACTTCATTTGTGACTGGCTATCCATGTAGTAACAAAATGACTTCTGGAGGCTGGCTTCTTCATCCTCATGAGAAGGAACAAGAAATCTGTCCCTATGTGGGAAACTAGAGCTTTAGCTGTGTTCCTCTCAGGATAGCCCTGCCTTCATCAGTTTGAGGTGAGTGCAATCTTCCTTTTCAATTGCTCCCTTTTTTTACTGTCTTTATTTTTTAAATAAAAACATCATTATTTTTCTCAGTAGAAAAAAAATGGTATTTGCACATTGTAAAAAATCAAACAATGTTGGAGAATGTAAAGAAGAAAGTATTTTATATACTTTTAGATTGGTGATGTTAAACTCTTTAAAAATCATATTTGTTGCCAATATTTTTTATTCATCATTTGCCTTTTTAAAAATTACAGAGGTTTTAGATTCAAATCTTCTTTGAAACTTTAAAAAATGATTCTGAAGTCCATCTGGAAGAATAAATATTCAAGAACAGCCAGGAACTTTCTAAAAAATGAACAGTAATAAGATATTAAAATGTGTGGTCCTGGCACAGAAACAGAGAGTGATCCAATGACCATGGTAGAAAGTATATGTGGACATTTAGTACATAATAGAAGTAGCATTTTATATCAATGGGAATAAGATAAATTATTAAATAAATGATCTTGAAAGAACTAGCTAGCCATTTGGAAAGAATAAATAAAGCTGAATCCCAGCCTCATTCTTTATACTGAGTTAAATTCCAGAGAGATCAACAATTTAAATGTAAAAACTAGAACTATAAAAGTAATGGGGGGGAATGAAGATTTTTATTATCCAGGCAAAACAGCAGTATTTCTTATCATGAGTCAAAAGCCATAAATATAAAGGAGAAAACATGATAAATTTTATTTTATAAAAAATCTAAAACTCCTGTAATTTTAGACTGTCTTTACACAGTATCTCCAGCCTTAAACCCTACGCAGATACCCTTTTACCCTCACTCTAATTAGGAAGAAGTGTACAGTAATCCTCTCCTTATATGAGGCCAATACGATCCCACGTTGATGCCTGAAACTGCACACACATACCTTTTCATTTAAAGGAAGCACTTTATGGCTTCTCTTTGGCACATCCGAATTGCCAGCATCACTACCCTTGTGCTTTGGGGTCATTATTATTATTTTTTTAATATATTTTTATTGATTTTTTACAGAGAGGAAGGGAGAGAAATAGAGAGCCAGAAACATCGATGAGAGAGAAACACCGATCAGCTGCCTCCTGCACATCTCCCACCGGGGACGCGCCCGCAAACCAGGTACATGCCCCCGACCGGAATCGAACCCGGGACCCTTCAGTCCGCAGGCCGACGCTCTATCCACTGAGCCAAACCGGTTTCGGCTGGGGTCATTATTAAGTAAAATAATGGTTACTTGAACTCAAGCACTGTGATAACACAACAATCAATCTGATAACTGAGAAATCTACTAAGTGATTAATGGGCGGGTAGCATATACAGCGTGGAGATGCTGAATAAAGGAATGATTCACAGCTCAGGTGGGATGCATCAGAATGGCACAAGCTTTCATCATGCTACTTAGAATAGCACACAATTTAAAACATATGAATTGCTCATTTTTTTTGAATTTTCTGCTTAATATTTTCAGACCATGGTTAACCACGACTAACTTAAACCGTGGAAAGGGAAACTGCAGATAAGATGTATATTTTGCACATCTCAGTGACTCAATACTCTTTGAGTTTTCAAATATTTACTCTTTCTGAAACTTTACTTTCCCTGGATAATATGAATTACTCTATGTTTTTTATCATTTTTTCCTTCTCATTTCTATATCCGGTGCATGCCACTCTTGCTATATCTCAGTAGAATGTCCCAGTCAGAGTTTATATGCTTCTACCCTTGGTTCTGGAATAGGACTCTCTGAGAACATTCTCAGTTCTTTATGCCTCATGATCGAGAAGAGGCTAAACTGTTTTCCACACTATCTGTTCCAATAACAGGTCTAATTTGTTTCATGTGAAATGACTAGACTTTGGGTTGTAGAAGTGTCTTCATACCCAAGGAATCTGGGCATATCAAATAACACCTGTCCCTCCCTCTCTAGGCAAAGATTCAGTCTTTTTTTAAAAAAATGTAGAGTATTAGAGAGTAATCTTAAAATTTTCTTGCCATATACTCCTCTCTTCCTTTTCCTTCTCTCCCCCCACCCAACTCCTTTTCTAATACCTCCCATAACTTGAAGAATAATACCTTCAGGAAACGTTAGTAAGTCCACATTCACATACTCGTCCTTCCTGAAAAAATCAGTCACTATATATTTGCTGACTAAATGAATGTGTGAATTAGTGAAAATATAGCTGTTTTATATTAAGTGAAAAATCAAGTTATAAGACATGCATAATAGTATCTTTTCTCTGTAAAAAAATATCATATAAATTTGAATATGCCCAGATGCATAGAAGAAAAGTCTAGAATTATACAAAAAAAAACCACTTTAAAAAAATATATATTCTTATTGATTTCAGATAGGAAGGGAGAGGGAGCGAGAGATAGAAGCATCAATGATGAGAGAGAATCATTGATTGGCTGCCTCCTGCACACCCCCTACTGGGGATCGAGCCCATAACCGGGCATGTGCCCGTGATTGAAATCAAACCCAGGACCCTTCAGTCTGCAGGCCTATGCTCTATTCACTGAACCAAACCAGTTAGGGCCACAAAAAAACTTTTAATAGTTTACCTCTGAAGAAGTTTTAAAAATTTTCAACTTTTTACTTTTACCTCCTTCCTTCCTCTTCCTTCCATTTCTTTCTTTCCTTTCTTGATTATTTATTTTATTTATTTTTTTTCTATCACAATCACATATTACATTTTTAAATAAGCTCTTTTATTTTGGAATAATTTTATATTTACAAAAAAAGTTGTCAAAATACTATATCTTTTCAGTTGATCTTAATGTTATCATCTTACATTAACGTGGCATATTTGTCAAAACTAAGAAACCAACTAGCTTCATACTTTAATCATATTTTACCAGTTTTTACATTAATTCCATTTTTCATTTCCAGAATCCAATCCAGGGTACCATGTTACACTTAGTTACCATAGCTCCTTAGTCTGCTCTGCTCTGTGACAGTTTCTTTCCTCATTTTTAATGACCTTGACTGTTTTGAGAAGTACTGAGCAGATATTTTGTAGAATGTCCCTTAGTTTGTGTTTATCTGATATTTTTATTGTTAATTGGATGAAAATTATGAGTTTTTGTAAGAAGATACCATGGAAATGATGTGTCCTCTTTGCATCATAGCATATCAGGAGTACACGATATCAACATGAATTATTTCTGCTGATATTAACCTTGATCACTTGGTTAAATGGTGTGTCAGTTTACTATTTTTTCCCTTTCCAGTATGTATTCATTTTATAATAAAATAACTAATAACATATTTTTCAAAGTAGAGAAAATGATTCCAAGGACCAAATGGATCCCTGCAGATTCGTGGTTTCCCAACCTATCCAGAGCCTTTTCCAAGAGTGTCAGACACTGAAATGTTATTTCCCAAAAAACGAAGCAATATGACTTACTGGAAATTTCTTTTTTATTTACTTTTCCGACAAAATTAAATTTCACTCATATTGTTCCTATACTTCCCCTCAGGAATATAGTACTTGCTTTGTTGAAGCAGTTTGAGTAGTAATGGAAAAAGAAAGTTTCCATTTTGTTTTATAGCAATCTAAAAAGGGATGACTTTAACTTGATTCTTGGAAGTAGCTTGAAGCGTTCTATTAGGATCATAGACCACAGCTGTGCTAAATGCACCTTTACACTTATGGTATGTTATCATAGAATGTTTTCCTGTTACCTTCACAACTGAAATGACATCACAAGGCCTCATTCTGCTTGAAGCTTAAATTTAAATAATGCCTTTGTAGGAAAATTACCATGCTTTGCTAAAGGAATATAGAAAAGAGGAATTGTTTTTGAGTACTACAATTCTTTAATCTCAACTCCAAAGAGAAATGATCCGTGTTCCACTCCCCCCAAATACTGTATACTATTTAAAAGCATAAGCTTGTTCTGGATACAGTATTTATTAAATGCGTAGGTCCCATAATGTTTCTGTAACTTAGATTCCTCATCTGTAAAAATCAGAATAATAAAAAATACAGTACCTACTTTATAGAATGAGGAATATTATCTTCCTTTTGAATTGACCCTTTTATCATTATGAAATGTGTCTCTTTATCTCCATTAATGCTTCTTTCCTTAAAGAGTACTTTTCTGACATTAATATAACCATGACACTTTATTGTTGTTAGTCTTTGCATGGTATATTTTCCAGCCTTTAAGTTTCTTTTTATTTCTCATTTAATTCTCCTTCTTAATCAGTAAATTATGTTCTTTATACAAGTTTGTATGCATGATACATTTTACAGCTCAATAATGGGAGAAAAGTACAATAAAGGGATTTTTTTTATTGAAAATTACTTTAAAGATGTTTCAAACAGAAATGAGTAGCAAGGAAAATAAGAACCATTAAAATTACTAGTAATATGCATTATTTTTCCTTTGCTATTAGCTGTTAACATAAAAACATTCAAACCTGTAAAGAATTTTTGTGAGTTTATTTGAGCCAAACTGTTGACAATTGCCGGGAAGCAGAATCTCAAAGGATTGGGATAATGCTCTGGAGAATGGCGGTTTTTTCACCTATTTTTATACATTGCAATCAAAGGATGGGTTACATGAAATCCACTGGTGACAGATTAGAGAGGCAGGAGAAAGCAAAGTGGGGAAACCTCTGGGATTGGATAAAAAGTAAAATGATAGACACATTACTTCTTTTACTTAGGTGGGTGCAGATAGTTAACAGTCAACAATTAATATGATAACAATAACAATGAAGGAATTTATAGTCTCTGTTCTGGAACCCAGGCACATTAGGTAGTGCCCCAAGGGCTCTGGTAAAAAGAGAAGTTACAAATTACACTGACATTTCAAGGATATATTATCATAGATGCAAAAAGAGAGATAGGCTCAGTTAAGGTAAAGGTTGACCTTGTCCAGGGAGATATCAGCCTAGGAGGTAACTACCCACCATAACTGCTTTTAGTTAGTTTAATTTCAGACCATTCTTTGTGGTTACTTTAGGTCTCTGAGTTTTCAAGATTGCCACGCAGGCCTTCCCTGAGCTTGTCAGGTTAGCATGTGGCCCCTTTCATCACATAGCCAACTTCTTTACTTCTATTTTCCCTCATTTGCAGAAAGGACAAGAAAATATTTTAAGTTGTCACAATTTCATATATCAGATCATCTAGCCAAGAAATAAAGGTGATTTTCATGTTTTCCACAGAGATAACTTCTTATTTTCAAGAAGGGCAGTTTTCTGCCTCAAAAAGCATTATTCTGGGAATAAGTTAAATCCCACTTACTGATAAAATGGTATATAACATAAATAAAACTTAAATAAACAGAAAAAGAGTTTAAACATAAAGAAGTTCAGTGATCATAAAGTGAATTTAAATTTTCACCACTCTCCATTATAACACAATTATATACAAAAGCATAATTAAGCAATAGTAATAACCAACAATTACTGAGTGCTAGCTCTTTGTTAGTTATGTAAGCTTGATATACATATTAAGTTATTTTGTGTGGCAGAATGCACGGGAGAATGATCAGCCAACACTCTGAGGAAGGAAAGTTTAACCTTTATTTCGCAGATCTGCTAGTCCAGTGGAATTCCAGATCCAAAGCCTGAACTGAACTCGTACAGAGGTTCTGATCTATATATCTCCTCCTGTGGCGGGCCCCTGAGGGTTCCCGCAGCACCCCCCAAACCAGTCTTGGCAGGGCCTTGGGGGCATCCTCCACAGCTCCGCCCAGGTCAGCTGTGGCAGAGGCCCTGGGGTTAGGCTCTGTAGCTCCGCCCAAGTCAGAATGGGGAAATAAGACTACAGTTTTAACCAGATACTGAACTAGGTTGCAAGCTCCCCATTTTTCTTTTCAGTTTAATCATTACTGGAAATCTACAAGGTATGATTATTAGTACCATTTTACAGATGAGGACACTGAGGCATAAAGAAATCAAATCACTAGACAGTGGAACTGAGCTTATGCTCCTTACAACTGTGTCCAAGGAGTTGCTCCAATTGAGTTGTCCACCCTTAAGTTTCAGTTCATCTGTATTCTTATATGTAAAACTAGAGGCCCAGTGCCCAAAATCCTTGCATGGGGCAGGGGGTTCCTTCAGCCCAGCCTGCACCCTCTCTAATCGGGGACCTCTTGGTGGATGTGTTGTGCCCGGATTTCAAGGTTCCCAAAAAGCCCATCAGGGAGCCAGCGAGTCCGATGCAAAAGCAAAGAGTCCTTCATTTCAAACCTAGGTTTGGCTTCCCTGCCCTCCCCCCCTTACTGGCACAGCAGCAGGTGGCAGAGAGAGCGAGGCCTGATGGGACTGTGGGTTTTATAGTAAGGGCAGGGGAGGGGACTGTGGGCCCCACCAATTGGCCAGGCGCGAGTCTCTCTGGCGCTCACGTCCCTTGATTGTCATTGGTTAGTTTAAAGAAATCCTGGGCGTGGCCAGCAGGGGCCTGGGCTTCTGGGAAGAAGGCACTCTCCTGAGCACATGGTGGCCGCCCCAAAAATGGAGGACCCAGGGCAAGATGGAGGGCGCAGTCCTCGCCCCCCCAAGGGCGAGCTGAGCCCAGGCTCCAGGGGCCAGTCCGGTTGCCGGCGGTCCAGCAGATCAACCAGTTCCAGCCCAGACAGGAAGTCCACATCCTCCATCTCGTTCCGGGGGCGCCAGCGATCGCCTCCTCCTCCATCTCCTCGGGCGAGGGCACGCGCCCCGCCCCGCCGCCGCTGCTGCTGCTGCGTGGGTCCGGTCCGGGGGCGGTGGGCGGGTGGCAGCCTGCGCCGGGCTCCCGCCATGGGCTGGGGAGTCGGTGCCCGAGGCCGCCAGCAGCGTGGTCAGGCCCCGCGACGACTCGCCCTTTCAGATGTCCAACTGCCAGTTTAGGCCCGATCCCTGTGGACATCCCTCTCACATTCTGGGACTGCTGGCTCCTAACTGCTCATTGGCCTGCCTGCCTGATTGCCCTAACCTCTCTGCCTGCCTGCCTGATTGTCCCTAACCACCTCTGCCTGCCTGATCACCCCCAACTGCCCTCCCCTTCTGGCCTGAAATCGCTCCCAACTGCCCTCCTGTGCCAGCCTGATCTCACCCCCAACTGTCCTCCCTTGCTGACCTGTTTGCCCCCAATTGCCCTCCCCTGCCAGCCTGATCTCGCCCCCAACTGTCCTCCCCTGCTGGCCTGATCTCACCCCCAACTGCCCTCCCCTGCTGGCTTTATTGCCCCCAACTCCCCTCCTCTGCCAGCCTGGTCACCCCCAACTGACTTTCCCTCCTGGCCTGATTACCCCTAAGCCCCTGCCGCTTGATCTTGACCCCAACTGCCCTCCCTTGACAGCCTGATCGCCCCTAACTGCCTCTGCCTCGGCCCCCACCACCATGGCTTTGTCCAGAAGGAAGTCGGATATCTGAAAGTTGGCTGGTCGACCCAGTCTAATTAGCATATGACCCTTTTAGTAGTATAGATAGATTATATAGGATAGAATTGCTTAAATAGGGGGAGGGGAGCCTTTTTCAGCAGGAGGAGATGCTCTTGGCAGACAAAAATACATAATCCCTGTATCTGGACTGATAGCCAGCCATATGCACTATACTGCCAAACTGGTCATTAAAAAATTGAACCATTTTCTTACACCTTACACCAAACAGCTGTTGCCCTTAAAACCCCTCCTTAGCACCCACCTTAGGTTCTGCCTTCGCAGTTCACCCAGATTAGGTTCTGACTGGTTGGTTTCTACGCCAGTCAGCGTCTCTGGGCCTATCTTCGGGCATCTCTCTCCAGGCCTGATTCTCACCTTCCACTGTAGCTGCTGATCAAGCCCCGCCTCTCTCTCTCTCTGGGCCTGATCCTCAGCTGCTGTGGCAGCAGCGAGGTCATTAGGCCTCTGGCCCGGCCCGGATAGGAGACTAATGACCTTGCCATGGGCACCTCGCTCCACCCACCCCTCCATGGCCCCACCTGCTGGCCACCAGCCTTGCTGTGATAGGAGCCTGTGGGCCACAGGGTAGGGACTGAGAGGTGCTCCATGCACTTCCCAGTGACCAGTCATCCGTTTGGTCGTTTAGGTCGTGACGGCCCCTGGCCTTTTATAATGTAGATGTCCCTTGGAAAAGCTATTTAGTTCATTTATGTTGTGCCCAGATTTCAAGGTTCCCAAAAAGCCCACCAGGGAGCCAGCGAGTCTGATGCAAAAGCAAAGAGTCCCTCATTTCGAATTAGTTCCGCTCCCCGACCACACTCACCGATGCAATGGTGAGCCCAGTGGCAGAGAGAGCAAAGCCTGATGGGACGGGGGTTTTATAGGAGGGCGGAGTAAGGGCAGGAGAGGGGACTGTGGGCCCTGCCGATTGGCCAGGTGCGAGTCGGGTCTTGTTACACAGGATGTAGTCATATTGATGGTGTGCACGTCCCTTGATTATCATTGGTAAGTCCAGAGAAATCCTGGGCATGGCCAGCAGGGGCCTGGGCCTCCAGGAAGAAGCCCCCGCCGAGCACATGGCTCTGCCCAAAATGGAGGACCCAGGGCAAGATGGAGGGTGCAGTCCTCGCCCCTCCCAGGGCGAGCTGAGCCCAGGCTCCAGGGGCCAGTCCGGTTGTCGGGGGTCCAGCAGATCGACCAGTTCCAGCCCAGACAGGAAGTCCATGTCCTCCGTCTCGTCCCTGGGGGCGCCGGCGATCGCCTCTCCTCCATCTCCTCGGGCGAGGGCACGCGCCCCGCCCCGCCGCCGCTTCTGCCGCGTGGGTCCAGTCCGGGGGCCGTGGGCGGGTGGCAGCCTGCGCTGGGCTCCTGCCGTGGGCTGGGGAGTCAGTGCCCGAGGCTGCCAGCAGCGTGGTCAGGCTGTGCCTCATGGGGCCCGGCGGCCGGCCCACGTAGGCCCCGCGACGACTCGCCCTTTCAATTTATATTAATTTAATTAATGTTATACAGGATGTCCCAAAAATGTACACACACTTTAACAGCTGATAGCTCAATTTGTAAAATTAAATATATTTTAATAAACACTGGAGAACAGTAGGGAAGGCGAAGTCATGAAAATAGCTTCCCAGGGGCGGCAGGCTGGCAGGCAAATTGAGAGAGGAGGGAGCGCTGGGCTACAGGAAGGTCTGTTCCCTCAGAATGTAGAGGCCCCAAATCCAGACTGGGCTCTACAGCCCAGAGCACCAGAGCCGAGACCCATGGCCCACGTAACATCCAGCCAGGAAAGGTGGCAGGGTTGCTGGCTGTGGTGGAGTCTAGAGCCAGACAGAGAAAACCTGAAGTTTTGTTTGTTTGATTGTTTGTTTTTGGAGGCTGAAGTGGGAAGCATTGGGGGGTAGGCGGGGCTTGGAAAAATAGCAGCCAGGAACAAACCAAAATAACCATTTTTATTGAGAGGAGTTAGCTGCTGCCAACAGCCACAGGACAGATAAAGGTAAAAACCCTGCCCTAGGTGATACAGCCCACCCCAACCTGAGGAGCCCTGCATGCCACACGCTGCATTTTGAGCTTTTCAGAGTAATCAAAAGCAAAGGCCAAGCTTATGGGTTTGAACAGCCTCAGGAGCCCTCAGTGACTGGATTGGGGGAGGGGCCATCTGCCACATTATCTGGGGAACCAGACCAGTAATTTCTCTACATGGGAGAACTGATAAAAACTTCAGTTTTCCAGCTGACCCTATTGGTCTCCATACAAGGATCTCTATCCAGCCAAGGGCAGAGTAATACTTTGGGCCACTTGCAGAGAAGTAGCTCTGGGACAGGGAAACACCCACCATATTGCCTAAAAGTTAAACAGCACCTCCCCCACCTAAAGCCTTATCAGAAACAGACTTTTGAGTGATTAAGATTGACAGCTGGCTAGCAGACAAAGGTAGGCAGAGGCAGAGCTCAGGAAACCGAGGGAAGTTTGCCGTCCCAGTCCTGAGTCCCTTGTTGCTAACAAACCTACTTTAGAGGGCAGATTGGTTCCTCCTACTGGCAGCCAAGGCCTGTGGAGACAGACACAAAAGGTGGATCAGTGGATCACTTGGAGCTTCAAGCAGGTTGCTGAAAGCTAAATGACAGTGCCTGACAGTGGTTAGCGCCTAAGTATCTAACAGGAAGCCCAGAATTGGCAGAGAAAACAGAAGAGTAAGATCCAAAGTGGGCTCCCATGGAACACTGAACTCTGCTGAAATGCATAACTCTTCACCATTTTTTAACTTTCTTTTCCTTTCTCTTTTTCCCTACCTTTTGTCTTTTCTTTTTTTAATGTTTTCTATTTCCTTTCTTTTATCCCCTTTTTAAATTTAGCTTCTTTTTCTATCTGCTTTATTGTTTTGTTATTATTCTAGTCTCTGTTGTTTCCTTCATATATCTATTTTTCCTCTTCCCTTTTCCTACTCAATTTTTTATTTTTGTATTTTATTTTCTCACTACTCAATTTTTTCTTACTCTTTTCTTTTTCTCTGGATTTCTCGCTCTCTCTCTCTCTCTCTTACTTATTTTAGGTCTATCTGCTTTCTCCTCTATTTTCCCTTTCAAACTTTTTTCTTGTCTTTTCATATCTTTTCTCCCTTCTTTATTTTAAACCATTTTCTTTCCCTTATTTCTTTCATTCTTTATTCTTATTTTCATTATTTAAGCTCTACATCTACATATTCTGTCCCTCTTTTCTTGTTATTTTTTGTTTGTGCTTTTTTGTTGTTTAATGTTTGTTTTGTTTTTTCCTCATAATCTTTCTTTCTTTTTTTCTATTATTCTTACTCTCTTTTTTTCTTTCCTAATTTTCTCTTCTCTGGTGATTGTTTTTGTTAGTGCTGTAGGGGTCTTGTGTACATTTTGGTTTTGTTTCTCCTGTTCCATGTTTGTGTATGTGTGTATGTGTGTTGTATTTTGTTCTGTTTGGTTAGCACTTCAACAACAGCACACACAACGTGGTCACAGGTGAGCCATATAGTCAACCAGCCTGAGAGGAGACTCCACCCAAATGGGACAATACCATTCAAGACCCAACTACAACAGGAAAACCCAAATAACTCATTTAAGGGGCTTTCTTAGAGAACCCAGCTCAGGAAAGGTAAGAGATTGCATTACTGGATTCCATAAAACACCTACTACATAAGACCACCCCACAAAATCTGGGAAGCATAGCAGTTTGATCTAATATATATAAATAAAAACAAAGGGACAGAAAAAAATGGAGTGACAAAGGAACAACCCCCAAATGAAAGAAAAGGAGGAATTATCAGAAAATGAACTAAATGAAATGGTGGTAAAAAATTTGTCAGATAAAGAATTCAGAGTAGTGGTAATAAGAGTGCTCAAAGAATTCAGTAGGACTACAGCAACTTAATGAGAAGTATAGGGGTCTTAATGAGAGCTACACCAAAATGAAAAGAGATCTTAAACCAATAAATAAGAATCTATTAGAAATGAGGAATGACATAGTGAAAATAAAGAACACCCTGGAAGAATTCAAAAGTAGACTAGAAGAAGTTGAGAACTGAATCAGTGAATTAGAAGACAAGGTAGAAAAAAAAAACCAACTCAGAGCAGCAAATGGAAAAAAAAAATTAAGCAGGAGGAGTCTAAGGGAGCTTTGGGACAACATGAAACGTAACAACCTTCTTATTATAGGAGTAACAGATGGAGCAGAATCCAAGAAAGGAATAGAGAACCTGTTTGAAGAAATAATGGCAGAAAATTTCCCTATCTTAGTGAAGGAAAAAGTCACCCAAGTTTAGGAAACACAGAGTCCCAATCAAGATGAACCTCAAAAGACCAACACCTAGGCACATATTAATTAAAATGGCAAATGTTAAAGACAAAGAAAGAATCTTAAAGGCTGCAAGTGAGAGACAGAAGTTACCTACAAGGGAGCTCCCATTAGACTGTCAGCTGATTTCTCAATAGAAATACTTCAGGCTAGAGGGAATGACATAACGTATAAAAGATAATGAAAGCCAAGGGACTAAACCTAAGACTATCCAACAAGGCTATCATTCAAAATCGAAGGTGAAATAAAGAGCTTCACAGACAAAAAAAAAACTAAAAGAATTTATTACCACCAAACCAGCACTGCAAGAAATGCTAAAGGGACTGGTGTAAGAAGAAAAATAGAGAGAAAGAAAAGAACACAGGCATAAAGGATAAGAATGGCAACAAATAAATACCAATCAATAATAGCCTTAAATGTATATGGATTAAATGCTCCAATAAAAAGACATAGGGTAGCTGAATGAATAAGAAAACATGACCTTATATATGCTGTCTACAAGAGACCCACCTCAAAACAAAGGACTCACACAGAATGAATGTGAAGGGATGGGAAAAAATTTACCTGGTAAATGGAAATGACAAAAAATCTGGGTAGGAATACTCATATCTGTCAAAATAGACTTCCATGTGAAGACCATAACAAGTGATAATGAAGGCCAAGGGATCAATACAACAGGAGGATATAACTCTGGTAAACACATATGCACCCAATAGAGGAGCATCCAAATATATAAAAAAGCTTCTGGAGCATTTTAAGGGAGAGATTGACAGCAATAAAATCATAGTAGGGGACTTCTACACCCCACTGCCATCACTGGATATATATTCTAGACAAAAATCAACAAGGAAACAGTGATTCAAAATGATACACTGGATCAGATAGAAAGAATTGACATTTTCAGAACATTTCAACTCAAAGCTACAGAATATACATTCTTCTCAACTGCACAAGGGACACTTTCAAAGATAGACCACATGTTAGGACACAAACTAAATCTCTACAAGTTCAAGAAGATTAAATAATATCAAGTATCTTCTCAGATCACAAATGAATGAAATTAGAAATCAACTGCAGTAAGAACACTCAAAAACATTTAAACACATGAAGGATAAATAACATGTTGTAAACAATGAATGGATCACTAATGACATCAAAAAAGAAAACAAAAACTTCCTGGAAAAAATGAAAATGAAAATACAACAACCCAGAATCTATGGGACACAGTGAAAGCATTCGTGAGGGCCCAATGCACGAAATTCGTGCAAGAGTAGGCCTTCCTTCCCCCAACTGCCGGCACCGGCTTCCCTCTGGCACCCAGAACCTAAGCTTCCCTTGCAGCCTGACTTCGTCCAGAAGGTCATATGGAAGGATGTCTGAAAAGACATCTAGTCTAATTAGCATTAGCATATTGCACTTTTATTATTATAGATAATGAATTCTCAGAAAGGGAAACTATACACCCCCATTTACCATTGCAACAAAAATATTAAGATGCTTAGGAAAAAACTTAACCAAGGAGGTAAAAGACTTGTACTCAGAAAACTACAGAAAATTGAAAAAAGAGAAAGAGGAAGATATAAACAAGTGAAAGAATATACAATGTTCATGGATGGGTAGAATTAACATCATTAAAATGTCCATACTACCCAAGGCAATCTACAGATTCAATGCAATCCCTATTAAAACACCAACAGTATATTTCACAGATCTAGAACAAATACTCCAAAATTTTACATGGAACCAAAAAAGACCCTGAACAGCTGTAGCTTGAGAAAAACAAACAAAGTTGGAGGAATCACAATGCCACATATCAAGTTATACTAGAAAGCCATTGTAATCAAAATAGCCTGATAGTGGCACAAGAAACGGTATAGAGATCAATGGAACAGAACAGAGAACCCAAAAATCAACCCAAGCCATTATGCTCAATTAATATTTGACAAAGGAGGCAAGAGCATATGATGGAGTAAAGACAGTCTCTTCAATATATGGTGCTGGGAAAATTGGATAGGTACATGCAAAAAAATGAAAGTCCACCAATTTACACCATTCACAAGGATAAACTCAAAATGGATAAAAAACTTTAATGTAAGTCGTGAAACCATAAAAATATTAGAAGAAACCATAGGCAGTTCAGCTGGCGTGGCTCAGTGGTTGAGGGTTGACCTATCAACCAGGAGGTCACGGTTCAATTCCTGGTCAGGGCACATGCCTGCATTGCAAGCTCGATCCCCAGTGTGGGGCATGCAGGAGGCAGCTGATCAATGATTCTCTCTCATCATTGATGTTTCTATCTCTTTCTCTATCTCCCTTCCTCTCTGAAATAAATAAAAACATATTTTAAAAACAGAAAACAAAAAACAGGAAGAAACCATAGGCAGCAAAATCCCAGACATCTCTCATAGCAATATGTTTACTGATACATCTCATAGGACAAAGAAACTAAGGAGAAAATAAACAAATGTGACTACATCAAAATAAAACGCCTCTGCACAGCAAAAGAAACCATCAACAAAATGAAAAGACAGCCCACTGCATGGAATAACATATTTTCCAATGATTCATCTGATGAGGGGTTATTTCCAAAATATATTGGGAACTCATACAACTTAACAAAAGGAAGAAAAACAATACAATTAAAAAAATGGGCAAGGGACCTAAATAGACACTTAGACATACAGAAGGCTAAGTGGCATATGAAAAAATGCTGGAAGTCACTAATCATCTGAGAGATGCAAATTAAAATGACAATGAGGTATCACCTCACAGCTGTCAGAATGGCTATCATCAACAAATCAACAAAGTGTTGATGAAGATGTGGAGAAAAGAGAACCCTAGTACACTGCTGGTGGGCATGCAGATTGGTGCAGCCACTGTGAAAAACAGTATGGAGTTTCCTGAAAAAAATAAAAATGGAATTCCCATTTGATCCAGTGATCCCACTCCTGGGAATATATCCTACAAATCCTGAAACTCCAATCAGAAAGAATATATGTGCCCTTATGTTCATAGCAGTGCAATTTACAATAGCTAAGATTTGAAAGAGCCCATGTTCCCATTAATAGATGAGTGAATTAAAAAAGCTGTGGTACGTTTACATGATTACTATGCAGCTGTAAAAATGAAAGAACTCTTACTATTTGCAACAGTATGTATTGACATGGAGAGTATTATGCTAAGCGAAATAAGCCAGTCAGAGAAAGACAAGTATCACATGATCTCACTCTTATGTGGAATCTAATGAACAAAATAAACTGATGAACAAAATAGATCCAGATTCATAGAAGCATGGAACAGACTGTGGAATCTCAGAGGGAAGGCAGGGGTAGGTGGATGGGAAGAGATCAACCAAAGAACTTGTATGCATATATGCATAACCCATGGACACAGAAAACAGGGTGGTGAAGGCCTGGGGTAGGGGGCAGGGGCAGGCTAGCAGAGATCAGTGGAGGAAAAAGAGGATATATATAATACTTTCAACAATAAAGATTTTTTTTTCTTTTTTTAAAAATATATTTTTTTATTGATTAAGATATTACATATGTGTCCTTATCCCCATGTTATCCTCTACCCCCCAACCCCCCCAATCATGCCCTCAACCCCCCGTGTCCATTGGTTAGGCCTATATGCTTGCATATAAGTCCTTTGGTTGATCTTTCCCCATTACCCCCACCCTCCCCTACCTTCCCTCCAAGGCCCGAAAGTCCAATCAATGCCTCTCTGTCTCTGGATCAGTCCTTGTTCATCAGTTTATGTTGTTCATTATATTCCACAAATGAGTGAGATCATGTGGTATTTATCCTTCTCTGACTGGCTTATTTCACTTAGCATAATGCTCTCCAGTTCCACCCATGCTGTGGCAAATGGTAAGAGTTCCTTTTTCTTCTTCCTCTTATTAAAGAAGACCTTTCAGCATTTCATATAATGCTGCTTTGGTGGTGATGAACTCCTTTAGCTTTTCCCTATCTGTGAAGCTCTTTATCTGACCTTCAATTCTGAATGATAGCTTTGCTGGATAAAGTAATCTTGGTTGTAGGTTCTTGCTATTCATCACTTTGAATATTTCTTGCCACTCTCTTCTGGCCTGCATGGTTTCTGTTGAGAAATCAGCTGACAATCGTATGGGTACTCCCTTGTAGGTAACTGTCTTTCTCTTGCTGCTTTTAAGATTCTCTCTTTGTCTTTTGCTCTTGGCATTTTAATTATGATGTGTCTTGGTGTGGTCCTCTTTGGATTCCTTTTGTTTGGGGTTCTCTGTGCTTCCTGGACTTGTAAGTCTATTTCTTTCACCAGGTAGGGGAAGTTTTCTGACATTATTTCTTCAAATAGGTTTTCAATATCTTGCCCTCTCTCTTCTTCTGGCACCCCTATAATTCTGATGTTGGTACGCTTGAAGTTGTCCCAGAGGCTCCTTACACTATCTTCATATTTTTGGATTCTTTTTTCTTTTTGCTTCTTCAGTTGGGTATTTTTTGTTTCTTCGTATTTCAAATCTTTGACTAGATTCTTGGGATCCTCTTGTCTGCTGTTGGATCTCTGTATATTATTCTTTATTTCAGTCAGTGTATGCTTAATTTCTAGTTGGTCTTTTTTCATATCCTCCAGGGTCTCACTAAATTTATCGGCGGTTTCCATAAAATTCTTGAAAAACCTGCCAGAACCAGTTTGGCTCAGTGGATAGAGCATCGGCCTGTGGACTCAAGGGTCCTGGGTTCGATTCCGGTCAAGGGCATGTACCTTGGTTGCAGGCACATCCCCAGTGGGGGGCATGCAGGAGGCAGCTGATTGATGTTTCTCTCTCATCGATGTTTCTGGCTCTCTATCACTCTCCTTTCTTCTCTGTAAAAAATCAATAAAATATATTTTAAAAAAAAAAGAAAAAGAAAAACCTTATAAACGTGGTTTTGAACTCAATATCCATTAATTTGCTTTCCTCCATTTCTGTCATTTGTGACCTGTTTCTTTGTCTCCGCATTTTTTATGCTTCCCTGTGTTGGTAGAGTGGTTTTGTGTGCTAGATGTCCTGTAGGGCCCAATGGCTCAGCGTCCCCAGTTACCTGAGGTGGACACTCTTGGTGCACCCCCTTGTGGGCTTTGTGCACAGTCTTGTTGTAGTTATGCCTTGATTGTTGTAGGTATCACTGGGAGGAATTGACCTCCATGCCAATTGGCTGTGAGAATCAGCTGTGTCTGTAGTGGGAGAACTTCTGTGCTGGAGACACCCTTCTGGGGCAAGACTTGCTTCAGTGGGGCTTTGGTGCTCACTGAGTCTGCCGCCTGAGTGTGTCCCTTATGGATTTGAGGAGTTGTAATCTGGATGGTCCCACTGTGACCACTGGGTACACTGGCTCTTGGATCTAAGGAGGTGCTAATTTAGTCTCTGCCTGAGGTTACCCAGCAGGAGCTACGAAAATACCTGCAGATTCCCCTTCCTTTTTTGGAGTTTGGAGGTGCCCAGATGAGGCCCAGCTATGAAGCAATGCAAGATGCTGTGGGGCCCTAGGCCTTCTCTTGGAAGATCTGGGTCTGTCTGGCCCAGCTGTTATTTGTTAGGTAATTTTCAGCTTGCAAAGGGCCAGGGCATTCATATACAAAAGCCTCTGCCACAGCCTGGGTGGGGCGGGGTCTCAAGGAATCAACAGGGAGGAGCAAGCAGCTATGGCTGATCCTTGGCCCTGCCCTAAGGGGCCTGCGTGTCTCGGTGTCCCGGTAATTTAATTGCTGCAAGCACCTCTGAGGGAAAGCTGCCCTCAAGTTCCAAGTTCTACCCACTGCCAGACAGTCCAGTTTCTACCCGTATGAGTCCTGCATCCCCAGAGACTTCCTGGAACCAGAGTTCAGAGCAGTCAGGAGCTTGTGACTCCCTCCTGATTCAAAAAGACTGCTGCGTCCTCAGGTACCAGCCCCTTTCAGTGTGCGCTCGAGCCTCCGTACCTTTGCACTTTACTTCCGCAGCTCCTGAGTCTCAGAGTGCTTTTCTCTTTCCTTTTAGTTGTAGAATTTCCACTCAGCCAGCCTTCCTGTAGTTCTGGGTGATGTCCGTTTTGTCTTTTTGTTGTATTTTTGAAGTTGTTGTAGGAGGCAGCAATTTCGGTGTTTACCTGTGCCACCATCTTGGTTTCTCTCCAACAATAAAGATTTTTTTAAAAGATACTCATAATTTTGAAAAATTAAAAAAAAATGTATTACCGTGTAATTCACGCCATTCCTCTTTTGGGAATATACCCACCAAAATTTCAAGCAGTGCTCAGAAGAGGTATTGGTACACATATTCATGGTGGTAGTACTCACAATAGCTAAAAAGTGGAAACAATGTAAGCATCTATTGATAGATGAATGGATAAGTATAATCCAATATACACATACAGTGAAATATTACTCAGTCTTTAGAAAGGAAGGGATTTCTGACATATGCTAAAACATAGATGAAGCTTGGGGACATTATGCTAAATAAAATAAGCCAGTCATAAAAGTCAAATACTGCATGATTCCACTCATAAGAGGTACTTAGAGTAGTCAAAATCACATAGATGGAAAATAGAGTGGTAGTTGCTAGTGTTTATAGAGTCTCAATCTTGTAAGATAAAGAGTTCTGGACATGGATGGTGGTGATGTTCCACAACAACATGAATGTACTTAATGCCACTTAACTGTACACTTAAAAATTGTTAAGATGGCAAATTTATGTTATGTGTGTTTTGCCACAATAAAAACATGTGAGACAGGCTTGTTTGGCTCTGTGATTGAGTATCGACCTATGAACCAGGAGGTCACAGTTTGATTCCTGGTCAGGGCACATGCCCGGGAGACAGCTGATCAATAATTCTCTCTCATCATTGATATTTCTATCTCTCCCTCTCCCTTCCTCTCTAAAATCAATAAAAATATATATTTTTTTAAAATAGCTGCTTAGGAGGCCACTCCAGTCTTGAGTGAATTTGGAATGCAAGGGCAAAACAAAGTCAAGTCCTTGAACTGAACCCTCAGGGAGCCGCCAGGCAGGTCAAACACAAAACCATAACTCTTTGAGAACAAGGTCTGTATTACCCCCATTGGAACTAGTAAGCTGGCCATTCTATGACTCTAGTTGAGCTGTTGATTTGGGGACAGCAGGCAGGAAAGTAAAAGTGCCATAACACTCTCTTACTGAAACTCAGCAGCACCCACCCCCCCCTTTTTTTTTAGGGAAGCAAGAATTTATTGACCTCAGAAAAAATATACTTAGGAGAGTGAACAAGGAAGAGCATAGAAGAAGCAACGGGAGAGCCTAGTCTGGGTTGCCTTAGCTCACTGGCAAGTCAGAGAATAGGGGGCCTTGGAGACAGGTTCAGGGGGTTAGCATGGGATGAGCTGCCACTGCCCATTGCTACCCTGGTTGCAAGTCTCATGGGGCCCCTTAGAGGTAAGGGGATATGTGCCGGGGGAGTGGGAGAGGGAGAGGGGAAAGGGAATGGCATGGGCGTGCTCCCCGGAGAGCATGTTGGGACCTTCATTTTCATGGGTTTTAAAGTCTGGACATTTAGGGGAGGTCTTTGGGGTGGATCAATATAATATTCATTAGCTTTATGCTGATGTACCAAAATGAAATTTATTCTCTTAATTGGTCTGTTTTTGGATGTGGTTGGCAAATGGCACTTAATTGGATTTCTATTATCTGTCTCCCTGAGTAGTGTGATTGAAGCAATTTACCCACTGGTGGGGGAGGAAGTGAAAACCATTTACTCTTTTTTAAAAAATTTAAATTCTTTATTGTTTAATGTATTACATAAGTCTTCTTTTTCCCCCATTGACCTCTCCTCAGCTACTTCCAACCCCCAGTACATGCCCTCACAAGCACCCCCAATCTGTGTCCATTGGTTATGCTCATACGCATGCATACAAGTCCTTTGGTCAATTTCTTACCCCCTCACATTTACTCTTTAGTGTCCCTGGGTTAAGGAAGATAAGATTTACTAGGTGGCTGCAAACTGCTGTTTAACTATCTGCCTTAGTTGCCCTATTTTGCTTGTCCTGGAATTTCCTAGCCTCTTACTATTCTATAACATACCCCCCTCAGAGACTTGCATAAAATCTTTTAGGGTAGATGAGGGCAGATGGTCTGTCTTTAGTAACTGCTTCCTGCTGATAATAGGTGTGTTCCCTACCTACATTAGGAACCTCTCCCTGCCTGATATAAGGAAGACAGGGAATGGGATTTGAGGCTGAAATAGAGAGGCCATTGGTTGATTCTTCTAAAGTAGGGATGGGCTGGAATTCCGGAAGTGTCATCATTTTGACATGGAGTCTCACTTCAGGTTATGGTGATGTAGATAGAACTATATTATGTAAACAAGTAATTATGCATTTAATAATGAGTATGTCTATAAAAACAGAAGAAAAAAACAATGGTTAATGATCATAAAAAAATTATAAACCAGTTTCTGAGTCTGTAAGACTGTCAGTTGAGAAGGCTTAAAGTTTCTTTTGCTGGAATGAAAGCAAGCAGTGACAATTTCACAGCATCAAATGCTCAGGTAAATTCTGTGTGGTTGATATTGTGTAAGGAGTTTTTAATAATTCCAAGTCAAAGGATGGGAGAAAAATGAAACATTAGCTTGAAAGGTTGAAGACAACAAGGAGAATTAAGGAGTCAGTTTACTTTATAGGTAAAAATAAAATTTTAAACTTTGAAGACAATCAACTGCACTAGTGTCTAATATCCACATTTGGACATTGTGATTTCCAAGGAAACACAATTTTTCTCCCTAAAATTACCTTCATTTTTATTGAAGAGATTGCATTAAATCCAGTTTTAATTTGACCCGATTATTTGTATAAACACAATAAGAATAGTAGCTGATTACATGGGCTTTTAAAAATCTGTTTTGCTAGAATTTCTATTCATAAGAAATCTTCAGATGGGGCACAGAAGCCAAGCCACACAGTTTCCATCCAGCTTTTCCTGCAACACCTATAGTTTTGGGTGAATTGCTCAAGTTCTTGAGATCCCCAAACTGTCTTGAGGTTCTTTCTTTGGCATCTCCCAGGAAAGCAGCCTTCATCCCCCACTTGGAAAGACTGCCATGAAACATGTGAATAAGCAAGGTACCAGGCTATTTTTTTCAAGGGGCATTTTTTTTAAAAAATTAAATCTTTATTGTTCAGATTATTACAGTTGTTCCTCTTTTTCCCCCCATAGCTCCCCTCCACCCAGTTCCCACCCCACCCTTTGCCCTTACACCCCCCCCACTATCCTCATCCATAGGTGCACAATTTTTGTCCAGTCTCTTCCCACACCCCCAAAATCCCTCCCCCCCCGAGAATAGTCAGTCCACTCCCTTTCTATGCCCCTGATTCTATTATATTCACTAGTTTATTCTGTTCATCAGATTATTTATTCACTTGATTTTTAGACTCCCTTGTTGATAGATGTGTATTTGTTGTTCATAATTTGTATCTTTACCTTTTTCTTCTTCTTCCTCTTCTTAAAGGATATCTTTCAGCATTCCATATAATACTGGTTTGGTGGTGATGAACTCCTTTAGCTTTTCCTTATCTGTGAAGCTCTTTATCTGACCTTCAATTCTGAATGATAGCTTTGCTGGATAAAGTAATCTTGGTTGTAGGTTCTTGCTATTCATCACTTTGAATATTTCTTGCCACTCTCTTCTGGCCTGTAAAGTTTCTGTTGAGAAATCATCTGACAGTTATATGGGTACTCCCTTGTAGGTAACTGAGATTCTTTCTCTTGCTGCTTTTAAGATTCTCTCTTTGTCTTTTGCTCTTGGCATTTTAATTATGATGTGTCTTGGTGTGGTCCTCTTTGGATTCCTTTTGTTTGGGGTTCTCTGTGCTTCCTGGACTTGTAAGTCTATTTCTTTCACCAGGTAGGGGAAGTTTTCTGTCATTATTTCTTCAAATAGGTTTTCAATATCTTGCTCTCTCTTCTTCTGGCACCCCCATAATTCAGGTGTTGGTACGCTTGAAGTTGTCCCAGAGGCTCCTTACACTATCTTCATATTTTTGGATTCTTTTTTCTTTTTGTTTTTCCGGTTGGGTGTTTTTTGCTTCTTGTATTTCAAATCTTTGACTTGATTCTTGCGATCCTCTAGTCTGCTATTGGATCTCTGTATATTATTCTTTATTTCAGTCAGTGTATGCTTAATTTCTAGTTGGTCCTTTTTCATATCCTCGAGGGTCTCACTAGATTTCTTGAGGGTCTCACTAAATTTATTGGCGGTTTCTAGAAAATTCTTGAAAAACCTTATAAGTTTGGTTTTGAACTCTATATCCAGTCGTTTGCTTTCCTCTATTTCTGTCATTTGTGACCTGTTTCTTTGTCTCCGCATTTTTTATGCTTCCCTGTGTTGATAGAGTGGCTTCCTGTGCTAGGTGTCCTATAGTGTCCAGTGGCTCAGCCTCCCCAATTACCTGAGGTGGACACTCTTGGTGCACCCCTTTGTGGGCTTTGTGCACAGTCTTGCTGTAGTTAAGCCTTGATTGTTGTAGGTATCACTGGGAGGAATTGACCTCCATGCCAATTGGCTGTGAGAATCAGCTGTGTCTGTAGTGGGAGAACTTCTGTGCTGGAGACACCCTTCTGGGGCAAGACTTGCTTCAGTGGGGCTTTGGTGCTCACTGAGTCTGCCGCCTGAGTGTGTCCCTTATGGATCTGAGGAGTTGTAATCTGGATGGTCCCACTCTGACCACTGGGTACACTGGCTCTGGGATCTCTAAGGAGCTGCTAATTTAACCTCTGCTTGAGGCTACCCAGCAGGAGCTACGGAGAGATCTTCAGATTCGTCTTCTTTGTTTGGGGTTTGGAGGTGCCCAGATGAGGCCCAGCTATGAAGTAATGCAAGCTGCTGTGGGGCCTTGGGCCTTCTTTTGGATGTTCTGGGTCCCTCTGACCCAGCTGTTATTTGTTAGGTAATTTTCAGATTGCAAAGAGCCAGGCCTTTCATATGCAAAAGCCTCTGCGCACAGCTTGGGTGGGGCGGGGTCTCAGGGAATCAACAGGGCAGAGCAAACAACTATGGCTGCTCCTCAGTCCTACCCTAAGAGGCCCCACGTCTCAGTGTCCTGGTAATCGCTGCAAGCACCTCTGAGAGAAAGCCCCCCTCGAGTTCCGCCTGCTGCCAGACAGTCCAGTTTCTCCCCATATGAGTCTGGGTCCCCAGAGACTAGCCGGAACTGCCGTTCAGAGCAGTCGGGAGCTTGAGACTCCTTCCCGATTGACAAAGACATCCGTGTCCTCAGTTGCCAGCCCTTTCCACGTGCGCCTCCGTACCTCTGCACTTTACTTCCGCACCTCCTCTGAGTCTCAGTGTGCTTTTCTCTTTCCTTCTAGTTGTAGAATTTCCACTCAGCTAGCCTTCCTGTGGTTCTGGATACTGTCCGTTTTGTCTTTTAGTTGTATTTTTGAAGTGGTTGTGCGAGGCAGAAATTTCAGGTGTTTACCTGTGCTGCCATCTTGGTTTCTCTCTCAAGGGGCATTTATTGGCTTCAAAGTCAATCTTAATTCCTTAAGTCTTTTTGGTGATATCCAGAGTCCTGGCATGTCTCCCTTGATCATGACATTCCAATGGTTTTAATAAAAGCACAATTGGGACCTGGTTTTATGTGTCCTATTATAAAGATAACAGATTCTTACTGGATTTATGCAAATAAACATATTGTCACGAAAATAATGTTCACTCATTGCTAGTTGCCAAATTCTGGAGGGATTAGGTAGAGAGAAAACTAGTAAATGTCTCAATATTGCTTATCAGGGTATAGCTTACCAAACTGCTTTAGAGAAAAATAACCAAGTTTCCTTGTATCTGGAAAATAAAGTTTTTTTAAAAATCAGCATTATTATTTTGAACAAAGTCTTAAGAATAATAATTATTCTCAGTTCATATACACAAGACATTACATCAACAATTTCAAATCCCCTTACAGACTTACTTCAATAAAAAAGTCAAAAGCAGGCAAACTTAAAACTTATCTAGCAATCACTGTTTTAGTATTTAATATCTAGATCTATTTTGATAAGATTTACCTTCCAGAAAATTGTATTTTTAAAAAATGGCCCAAACAAGAGTTCTTAGTGAAGTCTAGGTATTTGCATTTCAAATGTTCTGGGACTTTGGTTTCATAAAGTCAATTATCTACAACTCTCTTGAGATGAATAGGGGAGGTTTGGGGAAGGTAAAAGGATTTGGTGGGCTTTGAATTGTTTCTAGAGGCACGCCTCTGGCATTGTGAAAACAAGGACATTTTTTTAATACCTCATCAGGGAGGCCATTATTCCCCACCGAGGATTTTATATTGTGGTCAGACAAAATTACTGGTCTTTTCTTTTTTTTTAAGGTTTGGGGGTGGAAAATTGTGTCCAGTTAGCCAAAATATAGGCCAGGGAAATTCCATCCTGCATAGAAGGTCAATTCCCCATTTGGAGATTAGGAATTAGAGAGCTCAGCATCCTGAGGTCAATTCCAGAGCCCGGTATCCCAGGACTCGAGGGATAGAGTCTGATGTCGCAGTGGTGTAGCAGAGATGAGACCATGTAATCTCACCATAATCTCAGAAGATGGAAAGTCAAACCTTACTGGATGATGGCATCTCCACAGACCTGGTTGGGGTGGGATATGCCTAGGAATCCGGGAGCAAGCAAGTCTGCTCAACCTGGGCAAAGGAGCAGAAAAGAAAAATAGAGCTTGTGTGTCCAGTGGAAAGAACAGAGTAAAGGGGTTTATAGATAGAGGAGGGTTTTGATAAAATGTTCTTAACATAAATAAGGTACTAGCCAGTAAATGGAAGGACTAATGGTTTGAGGTAAATTTAGGGTGCCTTTACCTCTTAGTTGTCTTGTACCTTGGACTTCTGCATAATATTTTATAGTCTGTGTGTCTCCTATTCATCTGATGATGTCTATGCCATTTCTGCTAAACCCCTCTAGGATCCACACTGACAGGGTAAACTCCTACTCTGAGAGTTCTTACATTGTCCAGATTGTAGGATCGCTGTGCCTGCCATAACCCATGATACTGTAGAAATTCTACCACAGTATTTCCCTCCAAGTGTTGTAGAAATTTGACCCTGTTAAACCCTGAGATATTTTGTTGGTGATAATTAAAAATATTTACCCAATAGTTTGGCTGGCAGAGGACAGGTAGATTTCCCATTTTAGAGTTCGCTCATTAATATTATCTGCCAAGGAGTAGAAGGCCTGCAGGGCTGAGTAGAAAAGTAGGTAATAAAGATCCTGTGGTTATTCCAAAATATGCCCAATAGTTGCAAACTAGGCATCTCCTAGTCCTTCTATTGGCTCATTCCAAATATAGAGAAAAGGATTTTAAGGTTATGAGGAGAGAAATTAGTAGTCTAGTAAGGGTGGAGTTAAAGGTTCTGGTCTCCCAGGTGGCCTGTATCTGTTGGATGAAAGAAATGCATTTTAGTGGGCTCCACTAGGAGGCCCTAAAAAGTTAGATGGAGAGCTTTAGTATTAGAGCCTCTATTCTCTCCAGCAAAAAAGTTAGGCATAAACTATGTCCAGATATAGGTTATCAGGTGTCAATTTAAAAAGTTAGACCAGTGATGTTCCCTACGATATCATAGGGCTCAGGTAAGGAAAGGAGGTTCTATTTTCTGTCCTAAAAATAGATTCCTGTTTGAGTTCCTGTACAGTTTTGAGCAAAGAGGCAAGCAAGAGTGTAGGTCAAGCAGTCCAGCTGCGCAGGTGAGATATATTACACATAACAATGCATGGGTGACAGGGTTATATGCCAAGAATGTGGGTGCAAAGGAGTCATGACTGCGAGTGGAATTCTTGGGGATCAATGTGGTGACTTTGGCATCTGTTCATTGCCAAGCACTCATAATTACTTTAGTTTTCCACTTGCAGGCAGCTCTCCCCTTTTAACTAGAATTACTGCCTCGCCCTCCCAATCCTGGACAGGACAGAAAAGCACAGAGGACTTATGGTTTATGCAATCCAAGGCACGGCGCCAAAAAGATGTTACCGGGGAGATGAGACCTCAGTTCTTGTCTTCTTGAGGGAAAGATTTCAACCAAGAGACAAAGTGTAGCACGGATGTGCTCCCTGGAGGTTTACTTTTCTTTGTAACTAATAAAGTTACAGAAATTATACACACACACACACACACACACACACACACACACACACACACATACTGATTTCAGAGAGGAAGAGGGAGAGATAGAAAAATCAATGATGGGAATCATTGATTGGCTGCCCCCTGCATAACCCTACTGGGGATCAAGCCCACAATCCTGGCATGTGCCCTGGACCAGAATTGAACCCCAGACCCTTCAGTCTGCAGGCTGATGCTCTTTCCACTGAGCCAAACCGACTAGGACAAAATTTATATTTTTAAAAATATTCCTCTCTATGCTATTTGGAGACTATCTGTATATTTTAATTGATTTCACAGAGGAAGGGAGAGGGAGAGAGAGATAGAAACATCAATGATGAGAGAGAATCATTGATCTGCTGCTTTCTGCATGCCCTCTACTGGGGATCGAGCCCTCAACCCGGGCATATGCCCTTGATCGAAATTGAACCTGGGACCCTTCAAGTCCACAGGTTGATACTCTATCCACTGAGCCAAACCAGCTAGGGTGAGACTCAATTGTTAAAGAGACTCAATTGTTAAAGAGTGAAAGGAATCAATCCAATCATGGATTCTTCTAGGGCAGGGGTGGGCAACCCCTGGCACGCGTGCCAAACATTGCGCGCCAGTAACTTTTGCTGGCACGCGAAACCCTCTCTTATAATCTTCCATTTACAATTTTTTTCTTAATCTCGACTTTTTTATTTCTCAGATAAATTCAGTGTAGGTGCATCTTAGATAAATAAATAATTTTACACAACAAGTTATCTTAAAGACCATAGACATGGATTGAGGACAGAGGGGAAGAGCAATTTCTATGCCTCTGCCTTAACTCTCCCTGCCTTCCTAGATCCGACCAGTGTTTTGGTTTCATCCACATATGCTTGTGAATTTTTGTTCTCAGTGATGAATTTTGTTGTCTCGTAATAGGAGTATCCAGACGGATGAAAGTAGTAGCTCGTGCATATCTCTAAAGGTCATGAAATATAAACCTGATGTAAAATCTCTGTCATCAGTGATGCAGCAGCAAGTCCCACTGATAATATCAAACGGAGTCATAAAGTTTTCTGTCGGACTATCAGTGTACATGTATACATTAAAAAATAAATGTATTTTTTATCATCATATACTGTGTTTTTGTCGCTCGAATGAATTTTATTATTTCTTCAAGGCTCTTCACATACGTACACCTTAAGAGATATCAAGTAGGCGTAACATGTTCTCAAAAAATTAGGGTTGGCACGCAGAAGAATTTTGAGTCAGAGATTTTGCTGGTTTTGGCATGCACTCACAAAAAGGTTGCCCACCCCTGTTCTAGGGAAAATAGAATTAGTAGTAAGGTTGGAGAAAAATGGGTGATTCTTGGTATATTTTTATAGATTACCACCAGGTAATCTCCAGGACTGCTTATGGATATATGTAGAAAGTGAGAGGAAGGTAGGAATGAAGAACATAATTAGAAATAAATTGGATGGTAGTGCCATTTACTGATGAGGGAAAGACTAGAAAAATGATGGGTTGGTGGAGGTAAATATTCAAGTCTTCTATTTTGAACATGTTTCATTTGAGATGGATTTAGACATTCTGGGGGCCCTGTTAGGGAGTCATTATATATAGGAATCTGGAGCTCAATAGAAAGGTCTGAGCTGGAAAGAAATAGTAGATTTAGAAGTCATAAGCCTATAGATAGTAAAGTCATAAAACTAAATGGGAGCTTTAAGGGAGAGTAAAGTCAGAAAAAAAAAACAAAAAACAAACAGAGTAGGAAGAAGGGAGCCCTGGGTTGCTATAACATTTAAGGAAGTAGAGAAGGAGCCATAAAGGATATTGGAAATCTATCAGTGAAGTAGGAAGCAAAATTATGGTGGTACAAAACTCAAGAGAATAGAATGTTTAAAGAAAATAAAGAGTGGTAAACTGCATTGAATGCAGTTGAGCAGTTGAGATCTATGGGGACAGAGAAATTACCATTTCTTTGGGAGGATGGGGTTACCAAAGACTCTGTCAAAAGCAGTGCCATATTGAAGCAGATTTAGGAGAAAAATACCAGTGGAGACAATGATAACAGAGTACTTTAAGAAATATTGCTGTGAAGAGCAATAGCTTGATGGGAACATGAGGTCATGAAGTTTTTTAAAAAATAAATAGGACATTCTAGAACACATTTTTATGCTGGTGGAAATGACAGATTGGTGATGCAGAGAGAAATCAGGGTACTGGAATCCAAGGTACAAATGAAGGGGATGGCCTTTGATAGGAGAAAGGATACTTTACCCATTATAATAACCTAACAGTTATTAAGCTTACTACATACCAGGTAATATTCAAAACATCTTATATGTATTCATTTAATCCTCAAAACAACCCTGTGAGGTAGATAATATTATTGCCCTCATTCATGTGAAAAATGAAAAGAAAAAAAAAAAACAATAAAGAAAAACTCACTAGCTCTAGCTGGTTTGGCTCAGTGGATAGAGCATTGGCTTGTGGACTGAAGGGTCACAGTTTGATTCCTGTCACGGGCATGTACCTCAGTTTCAGGTTCAATCCCTGGCCCCTGTCAGGGTATGATATTTCTCTCTCTCTGTCTCTCCTCCCTTCTTTCCACTCTCTCTAAAAAAAATTAATGGAAAAATATCCTCAGGTGAGGATTAACAACAAAAAAGAATGCTAAATTTAGTGAGGAAAAATATGATTAGAAACAGAATATTTGAATGGTCTCAATATATCTTCCTACAAGATATTATAAAGAAAACTAGTGGCCCGGTGCACAAAATTAGTGCACGGGGGAGGGGGTGTTCCTCAGTCCGGCCTGCACCCTCTCCAATCTGAGACCCCTCAAAGGATGTCCTACTGCTGGTTTACAGGTACCGGGCCTAAACCAGCAGTCGGACATCCTTCTCGCAATCCGGGATTGCTGGCTCCTAACCGCTCACCTGCCTGCCTGCCTGCCTGCCTGATTGCCCCTAACCACTCTGCATGCTGGCCTGCTCGCCCCCAACTGCCCCTTGCCACTGGCCTGCTTGCCCCTAAATGCACCCCCCCACCAGCTTGATCACCCCAACTGCCCCCCGTGCCAGTGTGCTTGCCCCCAACTGCCTCCCCTGCCAGCCTGCTCTCCGCCAACTGCCCCCCTGCTGGCCTGCTTGCCCCCAAATGCCCGCCTGCCAGCCTGCTCACCCCCAACTTCCCTCCCCACTGGCCTGCTTGCCCCCAACTGCCCCCCTGCTGGCCTGCTAACTCCAAAATACCCCCCCCTGCTGTCTTGATCACCTCCAACTGACCCCCACTGATGGCCTGCTTGCCCCCAACTGGCCACCCTGCTGGTCTGCTTATCCCCAATGGCCCAGCCCCCCACCAGCCTGATCACCCACAACTGCCCTCCCCTCTTGGCTTCTAACCGCCTCTACCTTGGCCCCACCACCATGGCTTTGTCCAGAACGTCCGGAAGGTCTCCTGGAAAGTCTTCCAGTCTAATTAGCATATTACCCTTTTATTAGTATAGACTAGAGGCCTGGTGCACAAAAATTTGTGCACTCGGGGGGGGTGGGGTCCCTCAGCCCGGCCTATGCCTTCTTGCAGTCTGGGACCCCTTGGAGGATGTCCACCTGCTGGCTTAGACCTGATCCCTGGGGAATCGGGCCCAAGCTGGCAGTCAGACATCCCTCTGGCAGCACTGCAGCCCTCGGGGGATGTCCACTTGCCAGCGGGGAGCAGGCCTAAGCTGCAGTTGGACATCCTTAGCACTGCTGAGGAGGCGGGAGAGGCTCCCACCACCACCGCTGTACTGGCACAAGACTTGTGTCTGCTGTATCTCTTCACTGTGAAGCTTACTACAGCAGACACAAGAGATACAGGCTCCCACCACCACCGCGTCAGCCTGACTTGTGGCTGAGCAGAGCTCCCCCTGTGGGAGCGCACTGACCACCAGGGGGCAGCTTCTGCATTGAGCGTCTTCCCCCTGGTGGTCAGTGTGTGTCATCGTGACCAGTCATTCCCAGTCTTTCTGCTGTTAGGGTCAGTTTGCATATTACCCTTTTATTATATAGGATAGAGGCCTGGTGCATGGGTGGGGGCCGGCTGGTTTGTCCTGAAGGGTGTCCCGGATCAGGTTGGGGATCCCCACTGAGGTGCCTGGCCAGCCTGGGTGAGGGTCTGATGGCTGTTTTCAGGCTGGCCACAGCCCCCGGTGACCCAAGCTCCCAGCCCCTCCTTTTTTTTTTTCAGCACCTCCTTAAGTGGAGGGAAGCAGGTATTTGGGATTTATCTTCTATAATTGAAACTTTGTAGCCTTGAGCAGAGGCCAGGGCTGGCCAGGGCGGGCGGGAAGCTTGGCTTCCTCTATCACTGGGGGCAACCCAAGCCTCCTGCTCACTCCAGCTCCGTGGCCACTGCCATATTGGTTGGGTTAATTTGCATATTTGCTCCTGATTGGCTGGTGGGCGTGGCTTGTGGGTGTAGCAGAGTGACACCAATTTGCATGTTTCTCTTTTATTAGTGTAGACTAGTGACCCAGTGCATGGATTCTTGCACATTGACAGGAAATTAATTAAAAGAAATATTTTAATATCATTACTCATCCTTTCTCTATAATAGAAGTGTCAGAGATGAAAGAAAATTAGTAAAATGTGTATGAAAATATATAAATGTATTAATAAATAAATAACGTTTCTGAAATTTGATGACACGAATTTTAGCTATTACTTTGCCAAATAAATCAAAATTACATATATTATTTAAAAGAGCATTTAGCTTAATATTAAAAACCCTGGCTACCAAGTCATGTATGTTTTCAACTTTTTGCCAGTGTTTTAAATTATTTATAATATCTGCCCATTTGGGGTTGCATATCATAGTTATGAATAAATCAGGCTTGCCATACTTCATTATAATTGCCATAGCATCCTGATATCTCTGCTGCATATTTCTGGCACTACCCTCAAAAGATGACAGAAGTACAGTGGGGCCTTGACTTACGAGTGTCCCGACTAACGAGTTTTTCGAGATACGAGCCATCTCTCGGCCAATTTTTTTGCTTTGAGTTGCGAGCTAAAATTCAGGTTATGAGTCAGCTTCAGATACCCCACTGCTAGTTGGCGTAGCGAACGTCACAGTGAACGCCACAACATCAGCCCAGCATCATGTGTCTCACTCGTTCACTGTTGATTTGACATACAAGTAATTTGAGCTACGAGCTCCGTCACGGAACGAATTAAACTCGTAAGTCAAGGCCCCACTGTATTATCATTTTATCAATCGGCTGGTTCTGGAGTGCATCACCCAAGAACCACCACTGCCAAGTCACTGCAGTTCAGCAGCTCCTGCATTGAGTGTCTGCCCCCCTGGTGGTCAGTGCACGTCATATGTACCAGCTGGTCAGACAGCCTTTTATATATATAGATAGTAACTTCACAGTGAAGAGATACAGCAGACACAACCTTAACCATGTGATAACCAAGGTTAATATCACCAGTACTAAGACATATCAGCAAGTACCTCCTGATATAATGCAAGAAAAAGGGCACATCACTTCTGTGGTATTCTTACCAAAATTACATAACCTCAATCTAATTATAGAAAAACATCAAACCCTAATTTGGGACATTCTACAAAATAACAGACCGGTACTCTTCAAAATTGTCAAGGTCGTCAAAGACCGAACTGTCACAGATAGTAATGGAATAAGGATACATGATGACGAAATGCAATGTGTAATCCTGGATTTGATCCTAAAATGATCTAACCACTATACTGTACACCTGAAATTAATACAAAATAATATTGCATGTAAACTGTAATTAAAATAAAAAATTAACACAATTAAAGGTTCCTGGATTTGGATTGTTAAAGGACATTAGTGGGACAAATGGAAAAATCAACTGTAAATTATACACTATTGTATCAATATTAATTTCTTGGTTTTGATAATTGTACTGTTATATGAGATGCTAAAATTAGGGAAGTTGGGTGAAGGATATATGGTAACTCTTACTCTTTTTGTGACTTTTAAGAGTTCGTTGTTCTAATGTGTATTTTTTTCTTAGTTTATCTGTCATTTATATTTCAGTTTCTATAAATGTTCTTTTCATTTACCTACATTTTAATTGGATTGTTGACTTTTGTATATTAAGAAAATTATATACATAAATCCTGTGTGTAGTAAATTACTTTTCTCTTTCTGTTGATTTTTTAAATAGTAGGTGTCTGTGTGTTTTTATAGGGTGATTTTAACTGACGATTTCTACTGACCTGTGGGCAGAAAATAAGAAATAGCCAAGTGGCTTTAAGTCTTCAACTATAATCAAAAGACCACAGAACAGGAATATTATGTTATGGAAATGACTTTGAGAAACATTTTCTTTCCTTCATTAAAAACTACATTTATTTTAAAGTTTACATACAGTAAAATTCATCCTTTTTGGTATACAATTATATAAGTTTTGACAAATGCATACACTCAGGTAACTATAATCAAGATACAGAAAATTCCATTATTAAAACAAATTCCTTGTGCTACCATTTTGTAATCAGTCTCCCATTAACCCCTGGCATCCACTGATTTGTTTTTTTCCTATAGTTTTCTTTTCCAGCATATCATATAAATGGAATCAAACAGTAAGTAGCATTTTATGGGTTTTTGTTTTTTTTTTTTTTACTTAGCAAGATGCATTTGAGATTCATCCAAGTTGTTGTATGTATTATTGTTCATTATAGTTTTTATTGCTGAGTAAAATTTCATTGTATGGATATACCAGTTTACTAGTATATATGCACCAGTTGAGGTTCATCCTCCACTTTTATTTTCCTCTATTGTTAGTGGTCATAGATCTGTAAAGAGTATAATTGAGGTTTTCCATTCAATAGGAAGAAATTCCTCCTGAAAAGTCAAGGTTAGAAGTATGACCCTGTGTAACATGTGCAAGAGGTTATAACAGGATAACTTACTTCTTGTCCCTTAAACTACATTTAAGAGTGGAGACTTAATCCTAAGTGAGCAATATATCAAAGAAATAGAAGTTTGCCCTGAGTATAGGTAGATGATATCCTCAGAGCAGGTCTGACAAATAGTCTGGAAGTCATCATTGGCAGAGTATTAAAAAAAACTTTAAATTAAAAAAATGCTGAAAATCGTAAAAAAATCACCTCAAACTATACCACTTAAAAAATTTCATAGAGCAAAAGTCCCCTTTCAGCCCATCCAATCCCACCTCTAAAAGATTTATAATTTGGTATGTATATTTCCCAGTTTTTTCCTAAATTTATTTAGAAATAGCTATATATACATATACTATATATACAAATGCTTTTGTTTACAAAAAAATGTATTCATATTATACAGTTGACCTTTGAACAATGTGGGAGTTAGGGGCACCAATATCCCACACAGTCAGAAATCCACATGTATGTTACTTTTGACTCCTCAGAAACCTAGTGGTCTCTGGGTATCCATGAGGGATTGGTTCCAGAAAACCCTGAAAATACTAAAATCCATGAATGCTCAGAAAAAAAAAAAATCTGTGGATGCTAAAGTCCTGTATATAAAATGGTATAGATTAATGCATAGTCAGCCCTCTGCTCCTATGGACTCCCAACCACAGATAGAAACATCACAGGTATTTATTGGAAAAAAAAAATCATGTACAAATAAACCTGCATAGTTAAAAGCATGTTGTTTACGGATCATCTGTACATATTTCTTGCTTTTTAACCTGATATAAAACCATGGACACCATACAATTCAGAATGTATTCATAGAAATGCCCCATTATTTTAATGGCTATAGAGTATTCCACTAAATGAATATTCTATAATTTATTCATCCATTCTCTTACTGCTGGACATTTGGGTTGCATTCAATTTCTTTTTCGTGTGACTGAGATATAATTCACATACCATAAAATTTACCCATTTAAAGTTTACAATCATGGTGTGTAGTATATTTAGTATTATACAATGATCACTACAATCAATTTCAGAACATTTTCATTGTCTAAAGAAATCTCACACTTCAGCTATCACTCCCAGTCCTAAGCAATCATTAATCCATTTTCTGTCTCTATATTTGTCAATTCTAGACACTTCATATAAATAGAATCATATAATATGTAGTCTTTGTTACTGTTAATTCATTCAGCATGTTTTCAGGTTTTTTCATGTTGTAGTACATATCAGAAGTGTTCCCTTCTCCTATTTTTGGAAGAGTTTGTGAAGAATCTGTATTAATTCTTCTTTAATATTTACAGAATTCATTTGAGAAGCAATTTGAGCCTGGCCTTTTCTTTGTATTTAAAAACATTACTAATTAACATCTTTATTTGGTACAGGTCTCTTCAGATTTTTTTCATTGGCTTCAGTAGTCTGGGTATTATATTTATTGGCATATGATTATTCATAGTGTTCCTTCATAATGCTTTATATTTCTATAAGGTTGGTAGTAATGTTCCTCCTTAATTTCCAAGTCTAGTAATTTGGGTTTTCATTTTTTTCTGGTCAATCTACCAACAGGTTTGTCACTTAAGTGTTTTATAAAACCAATTTTGATTTCACTGACTTAACTGTTTTTCTATTCTCCATTATCATTTAAATATTTTTTTCTTCCTTCTGCTTACTCTTAGTTTGATCCTCTTTTTCCAGTGTTTTAAGGTATTAAGTGAGGTTAGTGATATGTGATCTTTTAAAAATATAGGCATTTGTACTTATAATTTTTAAAGTATTGCTTTAGGTGCATCCCAAAAGTCTTGGTATGTTGTCTTCATTTTCATTCACCTCAAAAGATTTCCTAATTTTTCTTGTGATTTCTTCTTTAACCCACTAGTCATGTTAAAGTGTGTTTAATTCATATTTTTTAGTTTTCTAACTTTGTGTTATTTATTTCTAGTTTCATTCTATGTGGTCCCGAGAAATACTTTGCATGACTTCAGTCCACTTATATTTGAGGTTTGTTTTATGGTATATCCTGTAGATGTGTCATGTGCACTAGAGAAGAATGTATATTCTGCTCTTGTTGGGTGAAGTATTCTACAGATCTCTTTAAGATATACTAGGTGTACCGGTTAATAATGTGGACTTCGTAATAAAAGAAAAACATGATAATTTCAAGAGAAACATCAAAAGTGCTTTATTCAAAGTAATGTCCATTGCTAGCTACCACATTTCCCTCATCTTTCAGGTAATTTGTGCATTCCCAATAGAACTTTTCTTGTTGTGAGGCAAACCATTCAGAGACCCAATTTTCCACTTCTTTGTATGTTTTGAAGTGCTGCTCAGAAAGTGTATGTGCCATCGATCAGAATAAGTGGTGATCTGAAGGAGCAAGGTCTGGTGAATACAGCGGGTGGGTTAATATACTTCCTAGCCAAGGTCTTTTAAAGTGTGTTTAACTGGTTTTGAAGTGTGTGATGGTGCGTTATCATGAAGCAAAATTACTTTGCAGTGTCTTCTGGAACATTCTGGTCATTTCACAATCAAAATGTGGTTCAAATTGATTATTTGTTGTTGGTAGTGATCAGTATTAATGGTTTCACCTGGTTTTAGAAGCTCATAATACACCACACCTTCCTGATCCCACCAAACGCAGAGCGTTGTCTTCTTCCCAAAGCGATTTGGCCTTGCAGTCGATGTTGATGGTTGACCTGGATCAACCCATGATTTTGTGCATTTGGGATTCTCAAAATAAATCTACTTTTCATTGCCAGTCACAATTTGATGCAAAAAAAGACTCTTTTGTGCTGTTGAAGCAACATTTTACTGATGACTTTTCGGTTTTCCATTTGTCATTCATTCAATTGATGTGGCACCCATGTTCCTTCCTTTAAAATCTTTCCTATTGCTTGTAAATGATCGGAAATTGTTTGCTGAGCAACATTTAATTTCTCTGCAAGTTGTTTTTGATTTGACACGCACCTTCATCCAATAATGCTTGTAATTGATGGTCTTCAAATTTTTTCGGTTGACCTGGACGTTCTTTGTCTTTCACATCAAAATCATCACCTTTAAAGCATTTAAACCAGCGTTCGCAAGTATCTTGAGATGGAGCATGTTCACTATAAGCTTCCCAAAGTATTCAGCAGCACTTTTCTTCAAAATAATGAATTAACACTTCCCGCAAATGTTTTTTTTTGCATGAAATTCGACATTTTTAAGTGTAAAAATATCTACGATGTTAACACCTTCAGAAAATTTGACATATGAAGTTTCGAAGTTTCTTGTCCATACAACAAAATAGCATACATATCAAATCGCATATATATCAACATATGTGTAACTCCATCTATTGAAAAAAATACGCATTATTTACTGGTACACCTAGTACATGACAGCATTTCTCAAGTTTTCTAATTTTTTGTTTATCTTCTGTCTAGTTATTTTATTATTGAAAATGGGGTAGCAAACTCCCCAACTCTTATTGTACAATTATATATTTCTCCCTTTATTTAGTTCAGTTTTTGATTCATGTATTTTGGTGCTCTGTTGTTAGGTGCATACATATTTATAATTTTTATATCTTTCTGATGTATTGATTCTTTTATCATTATAAGATGTCACTCATTATCTCTAGTAACAGTCATCATTTTAAAGTGCACTTTGTCTGATATTAGTATGGTCACTCCAACTTTCTTATAGTTGTCGTTTGCCTAAAATTCCTTCTATCCTTTTACCTTTAATCTGTTTGTTTCTCTGAATCTACAACTCTGATAAATTGCATAGAGGTAAATCTTGTCCCCCTCATCCCCCCCAGGCTAACAATCTCTGCCTTTTGATTGCATTGTTTAATCCATTCATAATAATTATTATTCATATAGGTATATTAAGGATTACATTTTTACTGTTTGTTTTCTATATGTCTCATGCTTTTGTTTCTCCATTTCTCCTTTTGTGTTACTTTACATTGAAATTTTTATAATGTAACATTTAAATTTTAAATATTTTCACTATGTATTTTCAGTTATCACCGTGATTGCTCTAAGATTTACCATGCACATTCTAACTAAATTGTCTTCAGATATGTCCTAATTCCAATGAGATATAAAAACTTATTCCTATATAAACCTACTCCATTTCCTACTTCTTTATGATATTATTGCTATACATATTATTTCTACATGTTATAAACATAATACATTGTTATAATTACTACTTAACATAATTTATGTCTCTTAAAGAAGTGGAGAGAGAAGAAAGCGGAGCTAGTATATATTTATAGCTTTTTATATTAACCTTATTTCCCCTTTTTTTGTTTTCTTCATTTGTTCCAGCGGATTTGAGTTACCATTTGGAGTCACTTCTTTAGTTCAATAGTTTTGCTTCCACTCACTTCCTTTGTTCTGTAATTGGCAAATATATTACAGTTTCATATGTTATAGGCCCCAAAATGCAACTACATACATACTGGTCTATAACACTTTTTAATTAAAAGAAAAATGAAGCTAAAGTGTCTTTTATAATTACAGTAGAGGCCTGGTGCATGAAATATGTGCACTCCGGGGGGTCCCTCAGCCCGGCCTGCACCCTCTTGCAGTCCGGGAACCCTCAGGGGATGTCCAACTGACGGCTTAGGCCCGCTCCTTGGGCCTAAGCTGGCAGTTGGACATCCTTAGTGCTGCCACAGAGGTGGGAGAGGCTCCTGCCACCGCTGCTGCGCTCGCCAGCCATGAGCCCAGCTTATGGCTGAGCGGTGCTCCCCCTATGGGAGTGCACTGACCACCAGGGGGCAGTTCCTGAGTTGAGAGTCTGTCCCTGGTGGTCAGTGCGCATCATAGCGACTGGTCGTTCCACCGTTTGGTCAATTTGCATATTAGCCTTTTATTATATAGGATAATTAAATTTACCCATGTTATTTTTTGCATGTTTAGATTCAAATTACTATCTGAGGTCACTTGCTTTCCACCTGAAGAACTTTCTTTACTATTTTCTGTAAATCAGGTGTGCCAACAAATTCTCCGTTTCTGATTACATGGGAATGTCTTTGTTTCATCATTTTTGAGAAATAGTTTTATTGGATGTAGGATTCTATATTGACATTTTTTCCTTTCAGCACTTTGAATATGTTATCCCACTGCCATCTCCATTGTTTCTAATGAGAAGTTAGCTGTTAATCTTATTGGCAATCCATTGAGTGATGTTTAATTTTTCTCATGTTACTTCCAAGACTTTCTTTGTGTTTTATCATTTTTATTTTAATGTGTCTGTAGATTTCTTCTTGTTATCCTACTTGGAGTTTGCTGAGATTTTTGGATGTGAAGATAATGCTTCTCATTAATTTGGGATGCTTACAGCCATTATTTATTAGAATATTTTTTCTGCTTTCTTTCTCTCTCTTTTTTTCTGGTACTCCCATTGCAAATATGTTGGAGTACTTAATGATTGTATATTCTGTTCTTTTTTTTCTTCTGTTCTTCAGCCTGGATAATACCATCTCATTTAATTCTTACAACTCAATGAGGTAAGTAGTATTATTATCTTCATTTTATAGATGAGAAAACTGAGGCTCAGGCTAAGTGACTTGTCAAGGTCATGGAGTGGTAAGTGTGGCTGTGAAGTTCAAACACAGGTGAGTCCAACGTCTGTACCACTTCCTCTATACCATATTGTCTTTCATTTCTCCAGCAACTATAAACAAACAAGTGGGGAATTTGGGAGTGGCTGCCTCTCTTCTAGAGAACTCTTTCTTCCCATTTCCCCTTTAGTATTTTTTCTAGTATGTTCCTCTTCTAAAATGCATATACCTAACATATATTAGATGTTTATTCAATGTTTATTGCTTGGGATTCAATGATTACTCAATGGTAGCTAGTTTAATGACTAGGGGCACATCACTATTTAGATCTAGATGCTTTCATTAGAAAAATATATGGCTTTTTGAAGACACAGATAACTTAATAGAAAGAATTCATTAAATATGTGTACTGACATGTGTCTTAGGCCCTACTGTTATTGCTGATATTTCTAATTTAACAGCATTTGTTGATGTTTAGGCCCGGGTCCTAGTCATTGATTTACTATGTGAATACAATTAGGAACAAATGGGCTCTAATAAATAAATATTTCAACTTTTAGTTTTTTAGTTCTGTATACAGGTGGCAGTCTTGGAAAGAATGTTATCTCTAGGGATAAGTATTTAAGACCATAGATAAAGTATAAAGATTTAAAATATCCTTGGAAATAATCCTTTGTAATTTATCCTGAGAAAATGATACTCTTTGTACCTTACCCTTCACACTTGGTATCTTGTCTGTCCTGTATAGTCTTTGATTATAGAAAATGTTTTCTACCAATTCTTTCCAAAAGCTAAAGCGATTATCTTAATTAGATTTTTCTTCCTCAGTTTCTCTTCAATTCCAAACACATTGCTATCTATATAGAAATCCTAGATCCAAGATTCTGATGCAAGAAGGAATTCCTGGGACTCATAATCTATATATCTTCTAGCTGCCACTGGTTTTTGTAGTGTTTTCTGTAGCAGACGATCTAAGAGAAGCAGACTGGAGATCAGACTGTTGTTTTTTGTTCTTTCCGAATTCTATCACCAAAATTTTCCCATGTAGTTTATATCCATTTATTAGATGGAATGCTTGCCATGCTATATCCTTATCTAAAAGAAAGGAAAAATAATCAATTTACACAGGATTTAATATTACAATTCTATTTCCAATTTGTTTCTTTTTTTTGCCTTGGAGTTAAATGTAGGCTATTAGGCCATATAGCTATTTGATTTTATTATCTTTTTCATAATCTCATATTTGCATAATTCAGCAAGATTAAACTAATGGCTAAAAATAATGACTGGAAAAACTTAAAATGGCTGAGAGTGCCTCATAATTTAAAAACATAAAGAAAAATTAGATAGTGTGCAAAAGAAGGCTAACCTGTAACTACTAATACACAAGCTTCAATCCTAGATAGATTATAGGTATTGTGAGAATTAAGTCATTTTCAAAATGGGTAACACAAATAAAAGAGGTTATCATGGTATTAAGGTCATTTTGCTGCTTTTATCTTTTGATGGGAGAATGATTGTAGGAGCCCTCATTGAGATAAATAAATGTAATAATCCTTGTAAGTATATGGAAATTTGCAGAGTAACAGTACATAGTGTACAGTAGTAGTATTCAACTTATGTTTCTCAGACCCTTGATGTGGAAAATCAGAAAGGAGTGCAATTATTGACCGGAGTCTGTGAAATCAAAAGTAGACAGGCAATATCTTTAGACTGAACCAATTTATGTATGTACTACAAATTTTAAAATGTGGATAGCTGCTATTATGATTAGTAAAACAGCTATCCATTTGAAAGTACTTACTTTATAAAGCCTTTTTATCACATATTTTTCTCAATTAATGTATCATATTGAGTTTAAAAAGGGCCTTCACAATTAAAAGGACTAAAAACCACTATTGTAGAACATCCACAAACCTTCTACAAGATAGCAAAGATGGTACAAGACTAGTGGAGTTTGGAACTGCTCAAGTGTAAATTACTTGCCTGTACATAGATTACTAGGCTGTTTATAAATGATGATAGTTTAGAAATAATGAAAGGAACAGCTAGTAACCAGCCTGCACCAAAAAAAAAAAAAAAAAAAAAAAAAAAAAGATAGTTTGGTCTGCCAGAGAAACTGAAATTCCTGTATTATTCACTCCCTTTAGATTAGGATACTGAAATCATGTATTAAGATGCAAGCTAGTTGTATGAATATATCATCATCCTCTAATTATGAATTACTAATGAATTAGCATATTACCTTATAGTTTCTTAGTCCTAAAGGAATAGAGCATTAAGCAAGTGTAAGTGTTCTGATCAGAATCCCAAAAGTAATATAATTATAATGGACTACAAACACTAGTAGTCCTTTGTGAGCAAGGGTAAAATAAAAATTTTAAAGGTAAAGTTAATTTTCCCCTGGCTGATTTGGCTCAGTGGATAGAGCGTTGGCCTGCGGACTGAAGGATCCCAGGTTCGATTCCAGTCAAGGGCACATGTCCAGATTGCAGACTCGATCCCCAGTTGGGGGCATGCAGGAGGCCACCGATCAATGATTCTCTATCATCATTGATGTTTCTATCTCTCTCTCCCTCCCCTTAACTCTCTGAAATCAATACAAATATATTTTTTTAAAAAGTAAAATTAATTTTGATAAAGTGAGAAGAAAGTGCCAAGATTGGGAAAAATTGAAGACAATGGAGTAAGGTGGTCATGCACAGTCAATGGAGGAGAGGAAGCACAGAAGGCAGGGTAGAGGAATATTGAAAACATTTTGCTTAATTCTCTTCCATTCTTCCCATGTGCTTGTTTAAGCACATGCTTCTCATGTGTTATAGGTAAATCAAAGGACTGTATCTACTAGTAAATTAGAAAGGGTATAAGTAGTCTCTAATGCTGATGCTACAACTGAGTAATTATCCAGATAAAGCTACTTACTGGGAAAGGTGATAAAAGCTTGCCCCCTCATTCGTCCAGTCATCATTCGGAATTGAATTAGAGGTCCTTTTTTCTCCTGGAACCGAGCGAACAATGAGACAAGATCTCTTTCGGTCACCCGAGGGCTAAGGTTCTTCAGGTATAACACCTAATATAAATCGAAGATCAACAAAAATATTACATAAAGGAAATAAGGCAACTATTTCATTGTGGATAGAATTCATTAGTTTTAGATAAAGATGGTGGATTGAACACATGCGTCTAATTTCACTCTCTCCAGAAAAATCTCAAAAACTGTAGAATTTAAAGACACACACAAATCTACAAGGTTAGGAAGAACAAGGAAAAGAAGCAATAGCAACAATATTCTGGAAGCTGAAAAATACGGGATGGGTATACTTAAGAAAGCTGAATCTTTAATCAGCAGTGATGAAAGCCAGAAACCAATCCAATATACATCTAAGAATTCTCAAACAGTTCAGAGATTGATAGTTTCAGGTATCTCTGGAGATGGATGTAAAGGCGGGGTTAAAATAAGGTGTTTGGTTGAAAGTTGTTTAAAAACCAACTATACTTTAAAACAGGGGTCCTCAAACTACAGCCCGCAGGTCACATGCGAATACAAATATTGTATTTGTTCCCGTTTTGTTTTTTTACTTCAAAATAAGATATGTGCAGTGTACATAGGAATTTGTTCATAGTTTTCTTTTAAACTATAGTCCGGCCCTCCAACGGTCTGAGGGACTGTGAACTAGCCCCCTGTTTAAAAAGTTTGAGGACCCCTGCTTTAAAATATCCCACCTCCTCTCCCACCCCTTCCCTTCAATAATGCCGCTGGGTAAAGGCCACTCCCAATCCTGGTGAATACTGGAGGTTTATTCTCTGAATATGGGGAATGCTAGATACAGTTGAAGGTCTGAGTAATGTTTCTGAAAGCAAGATAATTAAGATAAATACTTCATATTGAATACTGAGGATACCCCAGACAGTTTCCCCCATTTGGCTCCTACACTGCTGGTAGTACCCTCCCAAGCAATAGTTTGTGTCTTCTCTGAAGAATCTGACTAGCCCCAAGAGGAAAGATCTAAAAATACTAATTTGGGATGGGGAATTTCTCTAACAAATGGACCAGCCAGATGACTTTAAAGTGAAGCTCGCCCTAGCCGGTTTGGCTCGGTGGATAGAGCGTCGGCCTGCGGACTGAAGGGTCCCAGGTTCGATTCCGGTCAAGGGCATGTACCTTGGTTGTGGGCACATCTCCAGTAGGGGGTATGCAGGAGGCAGCTGATCGATGTTTCTCTCTCATCGATGTTTCTAACTCTCTATCTCTCTCCCTTCCTCTCTGTAAAAAATCAATAAAATATATTTAAAAAAAAATAAAGTGAAGCTCAAAGTCAATAAGAACCACTCATGTACTCAAAGTTTCTAATCTGTTTTTGGCTCCTACTCATAAATATGAGTATGGATCATCAGGCATCTGAGGAAAGACTCTAACATGAAAGACAGAGAGCAGAACAAACAACAGAAAGGAAAGCAAATAGGAGTAAACAGAGACAATGCAAAGAAAAAAAAATCTTCAAAAATTATCACGAATACCCTCAGAGAAACAAGAGACACTATTCTATCTATTCAAAAAAAATTTAAAAAGCTCTTTAACGTGATGCAACTTAAACTCTTATTGGCTTAAAATAGATCGTTATAACTCTAAGAAACTTGTTAAAACTTTAAGTAATCCCAGACTGTAAGCATAAAGAAAATACCTATAGAAGATTCACAAAAGAAAATGAGAGAGGAAAAAGCATATGACTACAAAAAAATCAATGAACCACTAAGGCAGACATTAAGAGAGAAAAAGAGGGACAAAAGAGCTACAAGACAGAAAACAACTAATAAATGGCAATAGGGAGTCCTTTCCCATCAATAAATTACTTTACATGTAAATGGGTTTAACTCCTTTGTCAAACACATACAGTGGCCAAATGAATAAAAAACAAGATCCATGTATGCCATCTACAAGAAACTCACTTTAGATTTAAGGTCACATACAGGCTGAAAATGGAAGGATAGAAAAAAATATTCATGCAAATGGTAACCAAAAGAGCAGGGGTATCAGAAAAAAATAGACTTTAAGTCAAAACAGTCATAAGAGACAAAAAAGAACATTATATGGTAACAGGGTTAATGCACCAGGAAGGCATAACAATTATAAATATATATACATCCAACATTCAGAACACTTAAATATATGAAGCAAACACGGAGAGAACTGAAGACAGAAAATAGCAACACAATACTATTAGATTTCAATATCTTGCTTTCAATAGCAGAAAGAAAACTAGAAAATTCATAAATATGTGCAAATTCAATAAATTACTTAAAAAATATATATTTTCATTGACCTCAGAGAAGAAGGGAGTGGGAGAGATAGAGACAGAAACACCAAAGATGAGAGAGAATCATTGATTGGGAGCCTCCTGCATGCCCCTACTGGGGATAGAGCCCACAACGCAGGCATGTTACCTGACCAGAATCGAACCTGGAACCCTTCAGTCCACAGGCCAACGCTCTATCCACTGAGCCAAACCAGCTAGGGCTCAATAAATTACTCTTGATTAACTAATATGTCAAAGAAAAAAATTAAAAGTGAAATTAGAAAATATCTTGAGAAAGCCCAGCCTCCATGGCTCTGTGGTTGAGCACTGACCTATGAACCAGGAGGTTATGGTTCAATTCCGGGCAGGGTACATGCCCAGGTTGCAGGCTCTATCGCCAGTGTGGGGTGTGCAGGAGGCACCCAATCAATGTTTCTCTCTCATCATTGAAGTTTCTATTTCCTCCCTTCCTCTCGGAAATCAAGACACACACACACACACACACACACACACACGTGTGTGTGTGTGTATATATATATATAAAAAAGGAAATATCTTGAGATAAAAAAATGAAACCATAACATAAAATGTGATATGTAGTAAGAGCAGTACTAAGAGGGAAGTTTATAGTGATAAATGCCTATATTAAAAAAGAAGAAAAACATCAAATGAACAACTTTATACCTTAAGAAAAATTAGAAAAAGAACTAAGCCCAAAGTTAGCAGAAAAAAATAATAAAGTTTAGACCAGAAATAAATTACAGAAACAATTTTTAAAAATCAACTAAATTAAGGTAGTTTTTTTAAAAAGAGAATATTCTTTTTAAAAAAATGTTTTATTGATTTTTAGAGAGAGAGGAAGGGAGAGGGATAGAGATAGAAACATCAATGAGAAACGTCATCTATCGGCTGCCTCCTGCACGCTTCCTACTGGGAACCAAGCCTGCAACCCTGGCATATGCCCTGACCAGGAATCAAACTGATGACCTCTTGGTTCCTGGGTTGACATTCAACCACTGAGCAACACTGGTTGGGCAAGAGCTAGTTTTTTTTTTTTAAATATTTATTTATTTTAAAAAATACATTTTTATTGATTTTACAGAGAGGAAGGGAGACGGGTAGAGTTAGAAACATTGGTGAGAGAGAAACATTGATCAGCTGCCTCCTACACACACCCTACTGGGGATCGAGCCTGCAACCAAGGTATATGCCCTTAGACCAGAATCGAACCTGGGACCTTTCAGTTCATGACCCGACGCTCTATCCACTGAGCCAAACTGATCAGGACAAGAGCTAGTTATTTTTTAAAAAATCAACAAAATTGACTACCTTTAACAGTACTAAGAATAAAAAAGACTCATATAAAATCAGAAATGAAAGAGGACACATTATAATTAATGCCATATAAATAAAAAGGATTATAAAAGACTACTATGAACAATTCTTTGCCAACACACTGGTTAAACTGGAAGATAATAAGTTCCTCGAAACATACAACCTACACTAAGACTAAATTATATAAAAGTAGAAAATGTGAACAGATTTATAACTAGCAATGAGATTGAATCAGTAATCAAAACCTCCCAACAAAGAAAGCACCAGAACTAGATAGCTTCATGGGTGAACTCTATCAAACACTTAAAGAACTAATGCCAATCCTTCTCCAACTCTTCCAAAATATCGAAGAGGAGGAAACAATTCCAAACTAATTTTATGAGGCCAGCATTATCCTGATACCAAAGGCAGAAAAAGATATTACAAGAAAAGAAAACTACATGACAATATCCCTGATCAATACAGATGCAAAAATCCTCAACACAAAATTAGTAAACCGGATTCAAAAGCACATTAAAGGGGTCTTACACCATGACCAAAGGGTGTTTATCTCTGGAATATAAGGATGGTTCAACACATGAAAATCAATAATTGTGACACACTACATTAACAGAATGAAGAATAAAAATCACATGATCATATCAATTGATGGAGAAAAAGCACTGACAAAGTCCATGATAAAAATGTTCAATTAATTAGGAATAGAAGGAATTTACCTTAACATAATAAAGGCCATATATGAAAAGCCCATAGCAAACCTCATACTCAACAGTGAAAAACTTAAATCTGATCCTCGAAGATTAGAAACAAGGCAAGGATGTCCACTCTTCTCACTTCTATTCAACATAGTAGTCCTAGTGAGAGCAATTAGACAAGAATAAAATAAAAGGCAACCAAATTAGAAGTGGAGAAGTAAAATCATCTCTGTATGACATGATCCTATGTGTGGAAAACCCTAAAGACTTCATAATAAAACTGTTAAAAGTAATAAATTCAGTCAAGTTGCAGGATACAAAATCAACATACAAAAATTTGAAAAGGAAATCAGGAAAATAATTCCATTTACATAAGCATCAAAAAGAATAATATACTTAGAAATAAAGTTAACCAGGGAGCTGAAAGGCTAATAAACAGAAAACTAATTAATACTGAGGAAAATAATGAAAGAAAAAAAACCCATAAACACAAATAGATGAAAAGATACTCCATACTCATGGACTGGAAATATTAACATTGTCAAAATGTCTAAACTACCCAAAACTATCTACAGATTTTAATGCAATTCTTATCAAAGTCCCAAATGACAATTTATGGAAAAAAATCCTAAAATTCATATGGAACCACAAGAGACACTAAGTAGATAAAGCACTATTAAAAAGAACAAATCAGGAGGCATTACATTTCCTGATTTCAAATGACAGTTATCAAAACAGTATTATACTGGCATAAAAAAGACTTATTGAGCTCTAGCTGGTTTGGCTCAGTGGATAGAGCATTGGCCTGTGGACAGAAGCGTCCTGGGTTCAATTCCTGTCAAGGGCACATGCCCAGGTTGCATGCTCGATCCCCAGTAGGGGGCGTGCAAGAGGCAGCTGATTAATGATTCTCTCATCATTGATGTTTCTCTCTCTCTCCCTCTCCCTTCCTCCCTGATATCAATAAAAAATATATTTTAAAAAAGACATACTGACTAGTATAACAGAATAGAGAGCCCAGAAATAAACCACACATTTATGGTAAATTGATCTTCAACAAGAGGGGCAAGAATACACAATAGGAAAATAATAGTCTCTTCAATAAATGGTGTTGGAAAAACTGTATATCCAGTGTAAAAGAATGAAATCAGACGCTTATCTTACACCATAGACAAAAATAATAATAATTCAAAATGGATTAAAGACTTGAAAATAAGACCTGAAACTCTAAAACTCCCAGGAGAAATATACATGGAAAAAGCTTATTGGCATTGGCCTTGGCAATGATTCTTGAATATGACATTAAAAGCACAAGCAACAAAAGCAAAAAAAAGACAAGTAGGATTATATCAATAAAAAGCCTGTGCAGCAAAGGAAACAATCAGCCAAGTGAAAAGGCAACCTATGGAAATGAGTGAATATATTTGCAAATCATATATCTGATAAAAGGTTAATATCTATATATAAGGGTATCTATAACTTAACCCCCCCCAATTTTAAAAATGGGCAAAAGTCCTAAATAGACATTTCTTCAAAAAAGACATACAAATTGCCAATAGGTATATGAAAGGATGCTCAGCATCACTAATCATCAGAGAAATGCAAATCAAAACTTCAATGACATATCATCTCCTGCCAGCTACAATGGCTATTATCGTAAAAACAAAAGTGTTGGTGAGGATGTGAAGAAATTTTAACCCTTGTACACTGTTGGTAGGAATGTAAATTGGTACAACCACTATGGAAAACAGTATGGAGGTTCCTCAAAAATAAAAATATAACTACCATGTAATCCAGCAATCCCACTTCCGGGTTTTTACACCCAAAAGAACTGCAATCAGAATTGGGAAGAAATATCTGCATTCCCTTGTTCATTGCAGCATTATTTACAATAACAAAGACATGAAAACAACCTATATATCCACTGACAGATGAATAGATAAAGTAAATATGGTGTATAAATACAACAGAATATTATTCACCCTTAAAAAATAAATAAATCTTGTCATTCGCTACAACATATATGGACTTGGAAGACATGCTAAATGAAATAAACCAGACACAGAAGAACAAATACGATATGATCTCACTTATATCAGGAATCTAAAATAGTCAAATTCATAGATGTAGAAAGTAGAATTGTATTTACCAGGGGCTGGGATCATTGGAAAGGTATTCATCAATGGGTAGATAGTTTCACTTATGCAAGATGACTAATTCCTACAGAACTAGAGTACAGCATAATGTATATAGTTAACAATATTGTATTGGATACTTAAAAATTTGTTAAGAGACTAGATTTTATGTTTAATGTTATCAAAAGAAAAAAGAGGAAGGGAGGAAATTCTGGAGGTGATGGTTAAGTTTAGGGCACTGTATATGGTGACAGTTTCACAGTGTATATTTATCTTCAAACTCATCAAGATGCATACATTAACTATGTACAGCTTTTTTGTATGTCAATCATATATCGATTTAAAAAAGAAAGTAACCAAAGGGACGAAGGACTTGTATATTAAGACCCATGAAACATTCCTCAAAGAAATTAAAGACTGAAATGAATACTTCCAGGGACTGAACGACAATATGGGTAAAATGTCCAAACTACCCAAAATGATCTATAGATTTAATGCAATTCTTATCAAAATCCCAACAGTATTTTTATAGAAATAGGAAAAAAAATCTTAAAAGTCATATGGAACTACAAGAAACTCCAAAATAGCCAAAGCAATCCAGAGAAATGAAAACTGGACGCCTCACACTTTTTCATTTCAAAACATACAAATTTACCGAAACAGTATGATACTGGCATAAAGGTAGACATATAGAACAATGGAGCAGAATAGAGAGCCCAGAAATAAATCCACAAGTATACAGTCAACTGGTTGACAAGGGGGGAGGGCAAGCTACACAATGAAGGACAGTCCCTTCAACAAATGGTGTTGGGAAACACTGACATCCATATGTAAAAGAATAAAACTGGACTCTCATACAGAAAAATCAACTCAAAGTGGATTAAACATAAGAACTGAAACTCTGAAACTCCCAAGAAAACCTAGAGGGAAAGCTCCGTGACCCTGATTTCTTGGATATTACATTAGAAGCATAGGCAACAAAAGCAAAAGTAAAGTGAGACTACATTAATCAAAATCCTTCTGCACAGCAAAGGAAATAGTCAGCAAAGTGAAAAAGCAACCTACAGAATGGGAGAAAATATATGGAAACCATCGATCTGATTAGAGGTTAATATCTAAAATATATAAGAAACTCCTACAACTCTATAGCAAAAAGACAACTCGATTTTTAAAAATGGGCAAAATATACATTTCCTCAAAGAACACATACAGAAAATAACTGTTGAGAATGTAGGGAAATTGGAACCCTTGTGCATTGTTGGTAGAAATATAAAATGGTGCAGCCTCTATGGAGAACAGTATGGAGGTTCTTCAAAAAATTAAAACTGGAACTACCATAAGATCTAGCAAGCTACTTCTGGGTACTTATGCCAAAGAATTAAAATCAGGATCTCTAAGAGATGTCTGAATTCACATGTTCATTGCAGCACTGTTCACAATACCCAAGAGATGGAAACAACCTAAATGCCCATCATAGATGGATAAAGAAAATGTGGAATATTATTCAGTCAGAAAAAGGAAATCTTGTCATACACAACATGAATGAATTTTGAGGGGATTATACTAAGTTCATTAAGCCAGTCACAACAGGGATAATACTTCATGATATCACTTGTGGCATCTGCAGTAGTAAGACTCATCAAAGCACAAACTAGAATGGTGGTTGCCAGTGGCTGTGGGAAGAGGAAAAGGAGGAGTTATTCATTGGGTATAAAGTTCAGTCATGCAAGATGCCTAAGTTCTAGAGATCTGTTATACAGCACTGGGCCTACAGTTAAGAATACTGTAATGTACACTTAAAATCTTGTTAAGATGGTAGATCTCAGGTTATGTGTGTTTTACTAAAATAAAAAAGTGCGGAGAAAAAAAGAGATCTCTATATTTACTAGCATAAGTTATATCCTATAGTATTTTGAAGGAACATGGGAAGAATTCAGATAGGAGCAGCAAAAGCAAAGAGCTAGAAAATAGAGCCCACTTAAATTACTTAACCATTGAAATGTATGAATATGTTAAACATTGTAATAAACAGATTTTTTTTTATTTCTCAAAGTCTTTTGAAGCTGAGTATCCACATATTTAGCATTTAATTATACTTTTATCTTAGACAAGGACATAGAATACAGTGGGGCCTTGACTTACGAGTTTAATTCGCTCCGTGACGGAGCTCGTAACTCAAATTACTCGTATGTCAAATCAAAAAGTGAACGAGTGAGACACGTGATGCTGGGCTGATGTTGTGGCGTTCACTGTGACGTTCGCTGTGCCAACTAGCGGTGGGTTATCTGAAGCTGGCTCGTAACCCAAATTTTAGCTCGCAACTCAAAGCAAAAATTCGGCCGAGAGACGGCTCGTATCTCGAAAAACTTGTTAGTCAGGACACTCGTAAGTCAAGGGCCCACTGTAATTGATTTGTGGTTCACTTAAGTAATTTTAGGTGATCTAGAGTTTTGGTTCGAAAATACTCATCATGAAAACATCATAAAATTAAATGACTAGCCCAGTCAGCATGGCTCAGTATTTGAGCGTCGACCTATGAACCAGGAGGTCACGGTTTAATTCCTGGTCAGGGCACATGCCCGAGTTGCGAGCTCTATCCCTGTAGCACGTGCAGGAGGCGGCCAATCAATGATTCTATCTAATCATTGATGTTTGTATCTCTCTCCCTCTCCCTTCCTCTCTGAAATTAATAAAAATATATTTTAAAACAAGCTTTAAAAAAATTAAATGACCACAGAAAGGGGTATGTGAAATATATGGCAAGTTTCTCACCAAGTAGGAAAGATCCATACTAAGATTGTTCCCTTTGACATGAACATTTTAAAAAAATTAAGATGACTTCTGGTTGAGGTGGCTCGGTCACTTCTTGCTTAGATGCATCTTCTCTGCTCCAAAAACATACATATGTACATACATATATACACACAGGTATGTACATATGTACATATCTACAAAATACATATATATCCATATATATGCATATATAAAAAGATAAACACAAAGATACAGCTAGGTTCGAAAACAAGATAAACATTTCTGTGAAACAGGAAACAAACCCCAAGTGATAACAGAGAATGAGTCTCTAGTATTCCTCTGTAATACACGGCATTGTTTTGTATTTTTAAAACTTTATGTAAATAGTATTATACTATATGCATTCTTTTTCAGCTACCTGTTGAAAATTTTTAAAAAATACTTTATTTTTTAGAACAGAAAAACTTACACATTTACAAAAAAACTGAGAAGCTAGTATAAAGAGTTCCCATATACCCCACACCTAGTTTCCCCTGTTATTATTTTACATTACTATGGCACATTGTTAAAATAAATAAATTAATATTGATATATTATCATTTAAAGTCCATATTTTTTTAGATTTCCTTAGTTTTTCCTTAATGTTCTTTTTCAGTTCCAGGATCCCTTCCAGGATACCGCAGTACATTTAGTTTTCATGTGTCTTCAGGCGCCTCTTGGCTGTGGCAGTTAATCAGACTTTGTTTTTAATGATCTTGACAGCTTTAAGGAAAACTGATTAGGTACTTTGTAGGATGGCCCACTACTATAATTTTTCTGGTGTTTTTCTCATGGTTAGATTGGGGTTATGGATTATTAGGAAAAAGATCACAGATGAAAAGTACAATTTTGATCCTCTTACAAGCAAACAAATCAACATGATTTATAACTGCTGATGTTGGCTTTGATGACCTGGCTGAGGCAGTTTTAGGTTTCTATTCTGTAATGCTATTTTTTTTTTTCCTGCCTTCCCATACTGTACTCTTTGGAAAGAAGTCACTATAAGTAGCTCAAAACGAATTAGTGGGGAGTTATGCTCCCCACTCCTTGAGGTAGAGCATCTACAAAATTTATATAAGAATTTTTCTGCATGGGATTTTTGTCTCCTCTCTCCAATTTATCAACTTAACAGTTTTATTTATTATCAGTATAGACTCATAGATATTTATTCTATACTTTGGGATATAGTCCAATACTAATTTACTTAGTTTATTACATAAATTGTTCCAACTTTGGTCATTGGAAACTCTTTCACTTGGCTCCTGTGCTCCTTTGCCATACCCCCCCCCCCACCAACAATGTTTTTATCTTGTTGTTTTTAGCACTTCCTTATTTTCTGGCAATTCAAAATGCCCAAGGCTCATCTTGTGTATTTCCTACCCTCAGTACTAGAATCAGCCATTTCTCTAAAGAGTCCTGATTACTTTTATTAGAGAATGGTATTTAAAAACAAAGATCTGGTTGCTGAACATGCTTGTTACTACTGGAGTATAGCTTCATTTAGATCCTCTCAGCTGACAGAAAAATTTACGTTTAATGCTAACCTGGGTATATACAGTTATTTATAAATAATTCTACCAGGTGTACCAGTTAATAATGCGGATTTTTTCAATAAATGGAGTTATACATATGTTGATATATATGCGATTTGATACTATGCTATTTTGTTGTATTGACAGCAAGCTTCAAAACTTCATATGTCAAATTTCTGAAGGTATTTACATCATAGATATTTTTACGCTTAAAAATGTCGAATTTTGTGTCAAAAAAAGAGCATTTGCGGGAAGTTTTAATTCATTACTTTATTTTGAGGAAAAGTGCTGCTGAAAGTTATCGTATACTTCGGGAAGCTTATGGTGAACATGCTCCATCTCAAGATACTTGTGAACGCTGGTTTAAATGCTTTAAAAGTGATGGTTTCGATGTGAAAGACAAAAAACGTCCAGGTCAACCGAAAAAGTTTTAAGACCAACAATTACAAGCATTATTGGATGAAGATTTGTGTCAAACTCAAAAACAACTTGCAGGAAGATTAAATGTTGCTCAGCAAATAATTTCCAATCGTTTACAAGCAATGGGAAAGATTTTAAAAGAAGGAAAATGAGGGCCACATCAACTGAACGAAAGACAAATGGAAAACTGAAAAGTCATTAGTATAATGTTGCTTCAACAGCATGAAAGAAAGTCTTTTTTGCATTGAATTGTGACTGGCGATGAAAAGTGGATTTATTTTGAGAATCCCAGACTCACAAAATCATGGGTTGATCCAGGTCAACCATCAACATCGAATGCAAGGCCAAATCGCTTTGGAAAAAAGACAATGCTCTGCGTTTGGTGGGATGAGGAAGGGGTGGTGACTTATGAGCTTCTAAAACCAGGTGAAACCATTAATACTATCGCTACCAACAACAAATAATCAATTTGAACCATGCTTTGATCGCAAAACGACCAGAATGGGCCAGAAGACACGGCAAAGTAATTTTGGCTTCATCACACACTTCAAAACCAGTTAAAGACACGTTAAAAGTTCTTGCCTGGGAAGTATTAACCCACCCGCTGTATTCACCAGACCTTGCTCCTTCAGATGACCACTTGTTCCGATTGATGGCACACGCACTTTCTGAGCAGCACTTCAAAACAGACGAAGAAGTGGAAAATTGGGTCTCTGAATGGTTTGCCTCAAAACAAGAAAAGTTCTATTGGGACGGTATCCACAAATTACCTGAAAGATGGGGGAAATGTGTAGCTAGCGATGGACATTACTTTGAATAAAGCACTTTTGATGTTTCTCTTGAAGTTATCATGTTTTGTTTGATTACAAAATCCGAATTATTAAGTGGTACACATTATGTATGTAATCATCCATATATTAAGTTAAATATGAATTCATAATGATGTCTCCAACTATAAACCATTACCACATGGATCATTTTAGTTTTCTCCCATTGCTTATCTATAAATTCCAAGGGTGAGAAATCTGGCTTCACCATTTGCCATTCATTTACTTAATTGCTCCATTTCATTATACAGGTATAACAATATCAGAATTGTTAACCTGTACCCCCATGTTACAAAATCTTATCATCTAGAGTACAGTGATTATGTACTGTTCTTTTTACCTCTCTGTTGCTTCCACATTCCACACATTTCCAAAGATACTTAGGTCAGCACCCTTTCCCCCATAGCTTCATATACAGTGGGGCCTTGACTTACCAGTGTCCCGACTAACGAGTTTTTTGAGATACCAGCTGTCTCTCGGCCGATTTTTTGCATTGAGTTGATAGAGTAATTTGAGTTAACGAGCTCCTTAACGAGCTCGGTCTCAGAACGAATTAAACTCGTAAGTCAAGGCCCCACTGTATTTGTAACAGATTCTCTTGTCACAATCTGCATTTTTTCCTGAGGTTCTCTAACCTCCTAAATGATTTTAAAAATATTTGTATACATCAAAGGTCATTCTTCGTGCTGTACAGTATTATGGGTTTTGACAAATGCATGTCTTGTATCCACTATTACATTATCATACAGAATAATTTTACTGCCCTAAAAATCCTCTGTCTCTGTACTTCATCTATTCCTCTGTCCCCCACGTCCCCCAGAGTCCTGGCAATCATCAATCATTTATCATCACTATAGTTTTGTGTTTACTGAAGTGTCACATAACTGGAATATACAATAAGCAGTCTTTTCATATTGGCTTCTTTCACTTATTAAAATGCATTTATAGTCCATGTCTTTATTGTAGTTTGACAGCTCATTTCTTTGCATTGCTGAATTATATTCCATTGTATAGATGTAGCACAGGTGAATGGAAACAGAAGAACATCTTGATTGCAAGTTTTTGGTAATTATGAATAAAACTGCTATGAACATTCACATGCTGGGTTTTGTATAAATATAGGTTTTCAAATCAATTGCAGTAAATAACTAGAAGTGCAATTACTAGATCATATGGTAAAACAATGTTTCGCTTTGTCAGAGGCTGTCTAACTTCCAAAGAGATTGTGTCATTTTGTATTCTCACCAGCAATGAATAAGAGTACCTGTTGCTCAGCATCCTCAATAGCATTTGGGACTGTCAATTTTATTGTGATTGTTAGTCATTCTAATAGGTGTATAATGGCATCTCATTATTGTTTTATTTTGCAGTTTCCTGATGACAAATGATGGTGAGCTCCTTTGTATATGCTTATTTGACATGTAAATACCTTCTTTGGGGAGGTGTCTGTTCTTTTGCCCATTTTTAATTGGGTAGTTCATCTTATTACTGTTGAGTTTTAGAAGTCCTTTTTATATTTTGGATACACGTCCTTTATTAGACATGTGTTTTGAAGATATTTTTCTTCCAGTCTGTGGCATATTTTTTTTCTCTTAAAAGTATCTTTCACATAGAAGTTTATAATTTTAATGAAGTCTGATTTATCAAACTTTTTTCTCTCATAAATCATGTTTTTGGTTGTATCTATAAATACATCACCAAACACAAGGTCACTTAGATTTTTCTCGTTTTCTTCTAGAAGTTTTATGTTATTGTTTTACATTTGTATCTACAATCTATTTTACAGTTATTTTTTTTGAAGATTGCAAAATCTGTGTCTAGATTCATTTTTTAAAATGCTGATATCCAGTTGTTGCAGCACAATTTGATGAAAAGACTATCCTTTCTCCATTTAATTGCCCCTGTTCCCTTGTCAAAGATCAGTTCACTATATTAGTGTGAGTCTATGTCTGTAGTCTTTATTCTGCCCAATTGATCTATGCATCTTTTTTCACCTGCACTGGATTACTTGATTATAGTAAGCCTTAAAGTTGAGTACTGTCAGCCCTTCAACTTTGTTGTTCTTCAGTATTGTATTAGATATTCTGGACCTTTTCATTTCCAAGAAACTTAGAATCAATATGTCTATATCCACAAAATAGCCTGCTGGGATTTTGGTGAGACTGCAAAAGCTACATATCAATTTGGGAAAATTGACATCTTAACAATATTAGGTTGTCCAATCCATAAACACAGGACATCTCTGCATTTATTTAGATCTTTTTAAAAAACTATCTTTTTATTGGTTCTTAGATAGAAAGGAAGAGAGAAGGAGATAGAAACATCAGTGAGAGCGAAATATCAATAGGCTGACTTCTGCACACCCCCTCCTGGGGATCAAGCCAGTGACCAGGGCATGTGCCCTGATTGGGAAACAAACAGATGACCTCTTGGTCCATGGGATGACGCTCAATCCATTGGGCAACACTGGCTGGGCTTATTTAGAGCTTTAAGTTTTCAGTAGGGTTTTGTAATTTTCTGCATATAGATCCTGTATAAATTTTGTTAGATCTATACCTAATTATTTAACTATATTTGGTCCTATTGTAAATAGTGTTGTTTGTATTTCGCTATCAATGGTTCATTTCTTGGTTTACAGGAAAACAATAGACTTTTATATATAAACCTTGTATCCTCCAAGTACACTGTACTTATTAGTTCCAGAAATTGTTTTAGGTTTACTGTTTGGGATTTTCAATATAGACATACATGTAATCTATGAACAAAGACAGTTTTACATTTTCCTTTCCAATATGTGTGCTTTTTATTTCCTTTTCTTATTTTATTTCACTAGCTAGCATTTACAGTACAATATTTTAAAAAGTGGGAAGAGGAGGTATCTATCTATTCCATGTTTCTGATCAAAGGGGAACACATCCAGTTTCTCATCATTAAGTATGATGTTAGCTGTAGGGTTTGTAGATATTCTTTTCCAAGTTGAGGATGTTCCTCTCTATTCTTAGTTTGCTGAGAGATTTTTTCATTAATGGGTGTTGAATTTTGTCAAGTACTTTTTCTACAGCAATTGAAATAATGACATAATTATTTTTCTTTTGTCTGTTGATGTGGTATATTATATTAACTGAGTTTCAAACTGTTGAACCTGCCTTGGATACCTGGAATAAATCCCACTTGTTCATAATATAGAATTCTTTTAATATTTTGTTGGATTTCATTTCCTAATATTTTGATTTTTAAATAAAAGTATCTCAATCGCCGAAACCGGTTTGGCTCAGTGGATAGAGCGTCGGCCTGCGGACTGAAAGGTCCCAGGTTCGATTCCGGTCAAGGGCATGTACCTGGGTTGTGGGCACATCCCCAGTAGGAGATGTGCAGGAGGCAGCTGATCGATGTTTCTCTCTCATCGATGTTTCTAACTCTCTATCTCTCTCCCTTCCTCACTGTAAAAAATCAATAAAATATATTTAAAAAAAAAAAGTATCTCAATCAACTATTCTGACTTTCCTAATATTTATGATTTTACATCTATGCTCATGAGAGAGACTGGTCTGTAATTATTATTTTTTTTAAATTGTAATATCTTCATCTGGTTTTGGTATTAAGCTAATGCCGGCCCTCATAAAACAAGTCAGAAAATGTTCCCTTTGCTTCTATTTTCTGGGAAAGATTGTAGAGAATGAGTATCATTTTATATGATTCCATTTTTACCCCTCTAGTAGCATATTAATTAGACTTCTATTTACAATTCTTAGTGGTTGCCCTAGAGTTTGCAATATACATTTATAACTAATCTAAGTCCACTCTCAATTAACACTAACCAGTTCACAGGTAGTGCAGATATCTTATAATAGTATACTAAATACTAATTTTTCCCTCCTATACCTTATAACATTCCTGCCATTCATTTCACTTATCTATATGCTATAATTACCTAACACAATGCTATTATTATTTTGAACAGTTATCTTTTAGATCACTTAAAATAAAAAATAAAAAATTTTACCTTCAGATATTCCATTTTTATGCTTTTCCTTTCTTTATAGGGATCTGATTTTCTAACCTATATTATTTTCCTTCTCTCTGAAGAACTTAATTTTTTTTTTCTTGCAAGGCAGGTTTACTGGCAACAAATTCCCTATTTTTGTTTGTCTGATAAAATCTTTATTTTTCCTTCACTTTTGAAGGATATTTTTTCTAGATACAGAACTCTAGGTAGGTGGGGTTCCCCCCACCCAATACTTTAAATATTAAATATTTGACACCACTGTCTTCTTGTTTGCATGGTTTCTGATGAGAAATCCAATGCGATTGTTATCTTTGTTTCTCTATAGACAAAGTGGTTTTCTTCTGGCTGTTTTCAAGATTTTCTCTGTCTTCTGTATTTGCACATGATATGCTTAGCTGTTTTTTTGTTTTGGTAGTTATCCTGCTTGGTGTTCTCTGCTCAAATCCTGTATCAGTGGTCTGGTAATTTTGAAAAATTCTCAGCCATCATTACTTCAAAAATTTCTTCTGTTCCTTTTTCTCTTATCCTTCTGGTATTCCAATAATGTGTATGTTACACCTTTTAAAATTGTCCCATCGTTCTTGGACATTAGTTCCATTTTTTAAGTCTTTTTTTCTTTGCATTTTAGTCTGGGTTGTTTGTACTGACATGTCTTCAAGCTTACTGATTCTTTCCTTGGCCATACCAAGTATACTAATGAGCCTATCAAAGTGTTATTCCTATTATAGTGCTTTTTATTTCTACCATCTCCTTTTAATTATTTCTTTGAGTTTCTATTTCTGTTTACTTGACCTGTTTTTGCATATTGTGTACTATTTCTAATAGATTCTTTAGCATTTAATTATGTTACATTCTATATACGTAATCATTCCAAAACTTGAGCCATATCTGACTTTGGTTCTGATGCTTGTTTTGTCTCTTGAAACTGTTTTTTCTTTTACCATGCCTTACAATTTCTTCTATGTTGAAAGTCAAACTTGATGTACAACATAATAGGATCTGAGGTAAACAGGCTGTTAGCGTGATTTTTTTTTTGTTAATCTTGCCAGGCGTTGGGCTGTGTTTAATGTTTACTCTAGCTGTAGGTGTCACAGGTTTCAATTTCTTGTAATGTCCTTGTTTTTGTTTCCCATGTTTTCTCTGGGTTTCCCTGAAAACTTTTTATAGTCTGAGCCTTGCAGGTTTTTCAGCTGTACCATAGTTATTATCCTAAAGCCCTGTTGATGTGGTGGTAAGGTGTAGGGTAAGGGAAACATTCTGAAATTCTATAATTAAGCCTCAGTCTTTCAGTGTGCCTGGGTCCCTAGACTGTAATTTTCAGAAGTGTTTCACAGTTTTCTTTTTTTCTCTCTCTCAGATGGGACAGGAAGACCAGAGGGGCCTAAAGTAAGATGATTTCCCTTCTCCCATAGTGGAGAAGGCTTTAGTAAAATTGTTTCACATGTTGGATAGTCCTTTGTTCTGTAGAAGCTCTGGGTGTATTTCAAAATGATTACTTTTCTGCTCCCCATGCCAGGAACAGATTTTTTCTTGGCTCTTCAACTTGAGAACCTAGTGGGGTTCCTGGAGGTATTTATTGACTAATTTCAGAGGCACCATGGCTACCATATATGGTGCTTTTATGAATACTATCTGATTTATTACTAGCCAGGAACAGACTTTTTTCTTGGCTCTTCAAATTGAGAAACTGTTATGTTCAAACACTAATCTACACTCTGACTTAAGCAATTTGTCAAAGTTACCACTTAAGTATTCCTACCAGTTTATGGCTCCTGTGGCTTTCCGCTCCTAATAAGTAGATCTGGGCTGTGGTTCTCTTTAATTGCCTGTATCTCCAAATTTCAGGGTTGCAGCTTGCCCTGTGAATTCAATGCTCTGATGGGCCCAAGAAAAAGTCATTGATTTTTCGTTTGTTCCACTGTTTTTCTTGTAAGTCAGGAATGACAACTTCCAAACACTTTGTATGTTAAAACTGAAACAAGAAGTCTGAAACTGGCTTTTTTCATTCACATTATGTTTGTGAACTGCATTCACATTGATACCTGTAGTTATATTTTATTCATTTTCTCTACTGTACAGTATGCTATTTTATGACTATACCATGCTTTATCCATTCTCCTGCTGATGAAAATGTATGCTGTCTACAGATAATGTTATAACGAGCATCCTTATAACATCTCCTAATGTGTATATGTAAGAATTCTTCTAGGACAGACACCTAGGAGTGGGACTGCTGATTTATACTGTATGAGCATCTCCCATTTTACTAGATACTGCCCCAATGTTCTTGAAAGTGGTTGTACTCATTTATATTCAGCCAGAAGCATATTAAGCGTTTTTAGTGCTCCATATGTTCACCAGCACTGTCCTGTCTTTATGCCAACATCCTGAGTGTTAAATGTTATCTCATTATAGTTTCATTTTGCATTTCTTTGATTACTAATGAGACTTTGTAAGTTAATTGGCCATTCCTCTTCTCTCCTCTGTGAATTTCCTATTCATATCTTCTGACCATTTTTATTGGGTTGTCTATATTTTTTCTTATTGATCTATAGGGAGGGATTTCCTTAAAGTGACTCCAAAAATGAAACCATCAAGTAAAATACCGATGATATGATTACATTAAAATGAAAGACTTCTTCTTAACATAAGACATCAGAAGCAATGTTAAAATGATAAGCCACTCACTGAAATAATATATTTTCTAAACAACAAAAAAAAATAGTTTGTATTCAGAATTTTAAAATAATCTCTATAAATAATATGAAAAACTAAACAACCAAATAATGGATAAAAAGGAACAGGCAACTCACAGAATGTTCCTGAAAGGCTAACAAATGCATGAATACATACATAATTTCACTGGAAATCACGAACATGCAAATTAAAACAATGAGATACCTTTCAAATACTATATTAGACTGGCAAAAATAAAGTCTAATACTACAAAGTCTTGGCAAGAATGTGGAAGAGATCTCTGAAATCCTGCTCACGGAGTTGAAGATATACATATCCTATATAGCACAGTAATTCTACTCCTAGATATATAATCTATGATACTGATTCTTAAAATGTCTCTCAGCAGCAATAGCATCTCGTGGGAACTTGTTGGACATGCAAATTCTCAGATCCTACTTCAGATCTACTGAATAAAAAATTCTGGGGACAGAGCCCAGCAATCTTCATTTTAACAAGCCTGCCAGGTGATTTTGGTACACACTAACATTTGATAATCACTGCAACAAAGCAATATTTTTTCCAATGTTTTGGACTAAGATCTATAGGAAGACATGCATTCTTGTTCCACACATGTCTATCCCCCCCTTCTCTCATGTGTGTGTACATACATACGTAAAACAAAACCTTCAATAAACAGTAACTACTCTTACTCTATAATATTGATATTTTCTATTCTATTCTGTTTCATTTCCTTAAAAAATTGCCGATTGTGACCTATTAATTGTACAATAATGTTTGTTGCAGAATTGAAAAGAAAATATCTTCAGGAAAATGGACAAATGAATTATTCTATATTTCTACAATGGAATACATAGTTCCATATAGCATTAGAAATAAATTTCAAAACATTATGTATATTGAGTTTAAAAAGCAAGTTATAGAAGGGTATGTAGAGCATGATTTTTATCTATAGTTTAGAAATATGTAAAATTCTATGTTGTTTATGAATATATAGCTATGTAGTAAGAATATAAAAAGATTATTTACAAGTTTACTTAGATATTTGCCAATTTCTCAAGACTTAGAGGGCCTGTGCTTTCACTTTGCTCTTAACTACCAGCATCTAAGTCATATGTTCCAAAGACTAGTTCCAAAGGCACCATGGCTATCAGATATGGAGGTCCTATGAATACTACCTGATTTATTACTAGCCTACAAAATTGGAGGTTACTTTCCCTTCAATTCAGGTCTTTTAGTAGGTTTGGAATAGAGTCTTTTCAAGATTTCTTTAAAATTTTATGGGTACTTTAGGACCTTAGAAATGTACAAGGAACATCACAAGAAATATGCTACTTATATAGTATGCAGAGAAAAAATAGTGAAGGACAAGGAAAAACACGATCACTATACCTATGTCATAATTCTCTAGTATAATTAAAGTGAATTTAAAAGTATTACTTTAGGTAGAGGTAAATTAAAATGAAAACAACCCATGTTTTTGTCTTGGTTTAGCCTATACCTTGTTTGGCTCCCCTGGATTATATGAAGAAAACATAGGAATTTTTCGGATCTCTTCCTCTGACAAACGATTTCTCTGGATCTCATCTTCTGGGACAAATTCTATTGGCTGCGTCAGCTTCTTAGGCCCAGTCCAACACTGCTCAGGTGAATTATCAATAACTTTTGCCACATGAAGACTGGGACCTTTACCCTGTGCTGCCTGTTCTCCCTTGTCCTGGAGTAATGGCGGGTTCTCAGCTGTGTCACTATCTCCCACTGATGTAGCTGAGACCAGTGAGTGGGAAGCAAAGGGTTCACCTCTCATAAGTTGGAACTCTTCAAGACGTTTTTTCATTATCATCTCTTGGTAAAAATTTTCCAGGTTGTTCATAGGATCACCTTTGTTCTTCTTTTGGGGTTCATCTGGATTAAGACAAAGAGATAGGGAAGTTCTACAAAGCCTATCAATACAACCTTTGACAAATTAATTAAAATTAAATCTTCGATCTCAGATTTAGAAACTCTGCTGGGGCAGGTGTTTACAACCTGCAATAAATGACAATAGTATATAGCTATTTTATTACAGTGCATCTCAAGCAAGGCTGAAACTATGGTGAAGCAAGTGAGGCCCCTGGGGTACAAAACTTAAGGAGGTGCTCACTCTCAGGGTCATGCAAGTACACACACTTAACTGATAAGAACATTTACAAATGTAACCAGTATGGCATTATCACACTTCACAAAATTAATAATTCCTTAATATAATCTAATACCAAGTTCATATTGAAATGGTCCTGATTATCACAAAGATATATTTTTACACTTGATTGTTTAAACCAGCCTTTGGCTGTTACATCTCTTAAGTCTCTTTCATTTTAAAATAGTACCCCTTCCTTCCCACCCCTCCAACCCATTTTTTACCCCATCCCATTGATTTATTAGAAGAACCATATTTGTTCACAGAACAAATGAATTTGATTGTTTTTCATGGTATCGTTTAATTTGTTCCTTAATCCCCTCCATTTCTTACAAACTGGCAGCTAAATATAGAGCTACTCTACCTAATACAGTATCCACTGGCCACACAAACCTAGTCAAATTAATCTTTTAAATGTCAGTTCCTCAGTTAAACTAGTCACATTTCGAATGCTCAACAGCCACCTGTGGCTAGTGGATACTATATTGGGCAAAAAAAGATAGAGACCATTTACATTATTATACAAGTTACATTGGGCAGTGCTGATCTAGAGGTTTGATTAGATTCAGGTTTCATATTTTTAGGCAAGAATCCTCCACAGATGGTTGTATATTTCCTATTACATCAAAAGGCACATAATGTTTGGTGGTCCCATTTTTAGTGATGCTAAAATTGATCAGTGTGTTCAGGTGGTATTAGTCGGATCTCTCCATTATGAAATTTTCTCGTTCATCTTTCACCTAATGGGCATTACATCCAGTGATGACTGCTGTCTAGATCTATTAATTTATTAAGAGTTGTGAAATGGAGCCCCCCCCAATTCCACTATTTTTTTGTGTTTATTATTTAGAATTCTATAATAAACTTACCATCGTCAACTAGTTTCCCTATATACAGTTTATACAGGAAAGGCAGGATAAATGCATTATTTTCCCCATTATTTACCACTATGAGAGTAATGAGTTGGTACCTTACAAATGTCCAGTGGTGACCAATGATTATTTTTAGTATAATTGTGAGATCGTGTATTTTTATTACATTTGATGTGTTTCAATTAAATATAGTCATTATTCTTTTTAGTGGTCAAATTATCCCACTTAGGACCAGTAGGAGTCCTTTCAAATTGACTACTATAGTGCTTTTCAGTTTTCTGGCACAGCAAGATGTCCCAAGCTCATATTGCACATTTCCTGACTCAAACCTAAACTATTTTTCCAAGGACCCCTGGCTCCTTTTAATGGGGAATAGTATTTAAAAAGTATAATGTGTTGCTAGGTGTGTTCATTGCTGTTAAGTTGTTATTGCTTCTAGACATTTTCAGTGGACAAAACCAGTAAATTTTTTTAAAGAGAAAAAGAAATTATACTGGTATTTCCACTTCCAATGTAAGATTATAAGGTTTTTGCTCAAACTTCTTGATTTTAGACTTGTATATCTCTTTTCACATATGCTTAAAATATTTTTTTTTAACATTAACAACATTATTTGCTTTTTCTTATAATATATTTATAGAATTTTTAAATGTCAATAACAATACTAATATGAATATCAACAATGAAACTACTAAATAGAGATTTACATCTTTTTGCAGTTACCTTTATAATATATCCCATTAGGAATGTACAAATATTGTTTTAAAGTCATTTTAAGTAATTGTTTCCTCTGTATTTTTATGCTACCAACTTTTTTTATGGTTAGATTCATTTGCTTCAGGTTGTTCATGAATTTTAGGGATGGATGTTTCCCTTTTTGATTTTTAAATTATGCAAAAACATTTAAATAGGTCTAGAGTAAAAACTGTGTTATACAGTACCTTCACGGAAGTTTCACTTCCATCTCTGTCCCCTTCATCCCATTCCTTTCCTTCCCCATAAATAATAATTTTATTAGGTTTTGGCTTTATGGTTCCATTGATTCTTTTTTGAAAATATAAGCAAGAAGCATATACACACATATATGTATATGTGTGTGTGCATATATGTATATATAGTATCCCAAAATGTATATACACATTTTGAATAATTATAAAGGCAGTGTTTATTAAAATACATTTCATTTTCAAAACTGAGCTATCGGTTGTTAAAGTATGTATATATTTTTTTGGGACACACACTATATATAATTCACTAGTTATACCCCTTTCCTACATAAACAGTAACTTACTATACACTATTGACAACTTACATTTATAAAATTTCTAAAATTGATTTGAGAGAGAGAGAGAGAGACTTGGATTGGTTGCCTCCTGCATGTGCCCTGACGGGATCAAACCCCCAACCTGGGTATGTACTCTGACCGGAAATTGAACCCATTTTTGGTGTACAGGACAGCACTCCAACAAGTTGAGCCACACCGGCCAGTGCACAACTTACTTCTTTGCACTTAATAATATATACTTTAGGTAACTCCATATTAATATGTAAAGCTCTTTCCCTTTCTTCTGATAGCTGTATAATACTCCACTGTGTGGATGTACCATAGTTTATTCAACTATTCCCTACTGATGCACACTGGTATTATATCTTAGTCTTATTTGCTGTTATGAATAATGCCATGAAAAACAACCTTGTGCATATAGAATTTTGTATTTTTCCAGTACACTGTTGAAGTAGATTAAAAGAGGTGGCTTTGCTGAGACAAAAGATCAAATGTGTATGTAAGTTTTCTCTATATTGCTAAATTCCACATTGTAGAAGTTGTGCTATTCTGCATTTACACCAGCAAGGTATAAGAACAGTATGGAAGACTTCTTAAGTTCCCCAAAGCACTAATCATTAAAGAAAAATATTGACAAATTTAACTACATAAAAATAAATTAATCAACCATAACAGAATTCAGGGAAATGCTAATTAAGAAGAAAATACTAAAAGAAAACTGCCATATTGGCAAAAAATTAAAAAGAATGTCAATATCACATATCAGTGAGATTGTAAAGCAAACGAAACCCTCAGACATTGCTGGTAGGAATGTGCAACCATATTGCAAACCACTATGACATTATTTACTAATGTGCAATATATGCTCATAACATGACCCATTAATTCTACTCCTACATATTTACACTAGAAAAATTTGGGTATATGGTACCAGGGTACAACAATAACAATGGTTAGATCACTGGTATATATATAATGGCCTGAAACTAGCAAAAAATACGTGTCGATTTAAGAAGAATCAACTATTAAATTGTAGTAAGATTATATAATGAAATACTACATTCCAATGAAAGTGAACATGAAGGGGGTGAAAATGGGAGATATCTGTAATACTATCAACAATAAAAAAAATATATTTTAAAAAAGTGAACAAATTTTAGCTACATATGATTAAGTAGATGAAATACCCTAATGTATACACTCAAAAATATATGTATTTATTCAGTGACTATTATGATCCAGGAATTATTCTAGCTTTTTGAGATACATCCATAAATAAAACAAAGATTTCTGCCTTCAGAGAGTTAAGTAAATTATATTAGAAGGCTATGGGGGGAGGTTATGAGGGGTTTGAAAAAGAAAAAAATACAGCAGTATAAGGGATGATAGAAAATGCTAAGAGATGGTGGTATTGGTGGTTGCAATTTTAATATTGGACTGGGTTGGTCTCATTGAGAGGGTAACATTTAAGAGGAGACAATGAAAGTGAGGGAAGCTACATGCTGATATTAAAGTGAGGGTCCCAAGTATGTCTCAAAAATGTTAAAAAGTCTGAAATCATACAATGTGTTTTTCTAACCACAAATGAATCACATTTAGAGATCCACTACTGGAAGAAATCTGGGAAAACACAAATATTTGAAAATTAGACTACACACCTCAAAATAACCCATAGGTCAAAGAATTCACAAAGGAATTTAAAAATATTTTGTATTAAATGAAAATGAAAACACAACATACCCAAATTTATGGATGTAGCTAAACACAGAGAGAAATCTGTAGCTTTAAACACCTATATATATATAAAAAAAATGACAAGTTCCAAACTGGCAGCAGTATAAGTGGAAGCTACACTGACTCTCCCAGGACCAAACTGGAAATACAACTAAAATACAGAATAACCACTCTGAAAAATCAACTGAAGACTAGCTGGAGAGAACCTGATAACCAAGGATGGAAAGTGGAGACCTCATAGAGACTGGTAGGAAGTGTGGAGGTGTGAAAGGGCTGGATGGGCTCCCACAGACAGCAGATGAAGATCTGGAGGGATATCTCAGTTGTGGGGGGGTTCCCACTGGGAACTCTGGGGTCTAAACCCCAAGCTGGGCTCCCCAAAACAGTGCCCACAGAACATCTGGCTGTGAAAAGCAGCAGGGTTGCTGTTTGCCAGTGAGAGAGGGCTAGAAATGCAGGAACCCTGTTAAAGGGCCAACACAGAAAATTTTGTGTGCAGCCACTCACCTTGGGTTCTGGTGAAGGAGGGCAGAGTGGACTGCAGCTGTGTGAGCAGAAGCCAGGATTGGGGACTCTGGGTTTGGAGCTCGGAGGGCAGCCACCCTGATTTCCTATGCTGAGTCATTCCCTCAGGCTGTGGAGGAAATCTTTCTCCTAAAGCAGTGATGGCGAACCTTTTGAGCTCCGTGTGTCAGCATTTTGAAAAACCCTAACTTAACTCTGGTGCCGTGTCACATAAATTTTTTGATATTTGTAACCATAGTAAAACAAAGATTTATATTTTCTGATATTTATTTTATATATTTAAATGCCATTTAACAAAGAAAAATCAACCAAAAATATGAGTTCGCGTGTCACCTCTGACACGCGTGTCATAGGTTCGCCATCACTGTCCTAAAGACCTTTGCCAGCGGGAAGGCCGGGGAGGGTTGGGGGGCAGGAGGGAGGGGGGTAAGAGATCAACCAGAGGACCTGTATGCATGCATATAAGCATAACCAATGGACATAAGACACTGGGGGATAGGGGAGGCTAGGGGACTGTCAAGGGCGGGGGGGAAAAAAAAGGACACATATGTAATACCCTTTGTAATACTTTAAGCAATAAAAAAAAAAAGATCTTTGCCAGACAGGTGGCTTTTGCCTGGGGGGATGGGATTTGCCCCACCCTGTTGGAAGACCTCTTGTCCCACCCTGTGGTCAATAACCTGATGATAATTAAGTCTGAGTGTCAATAGGACTGCAGACAGAGGCGAGTGTCTGGAAACTTGGAGTCTTTGCCTGATCTCCTTTTGGGTTAGGGGCTAGGAAAAGCAAATCTTAGTGCACATCTTGTTATTTTCCAAAGGCATCCGGCCCCAGCAGAAGGAGCCACAAGCTGTGGATTGCTGTTAGCTCCAAACAGGATATTCAGGGCCAGTCACAAACAGTGTTGTCCTGCACTAGGGATTGGGATTCCTAGCAGATTTATCTAATACACAGACACAAACCCAAACAGGTAGCCAAAATGGGGAGACAAAAAATCAAGTCCAAAATGAAAGAACAAGAGCATTCTCCAGAAGAAGAGCTAAATGAAATGGAAAAAGAAATTTATTAGACACAGAGTTCAGAATCAGGATGGCAAAGATGCTCAACAGCATGAGAAAATATATAGTAATTATGAAGAATGACATAGCACTATTAAAGAACACAGTAGGTTAGGGGAAGCCGAGGATTGGATCAGTGAATTAGAAGACAGGGTAGGAAAAATTAATCAGAAAACCAAAAAGAAAAACAAAACAAAACAGGAGGACACTTAAGGGAGCTGTGGGACAATATGAAAGTAATGATATTTGCATAATAGGTGCCAGAAGGTGAAGAAAGTGAGCAAGGGATAAAGAACATGTTTGAAGAAATAATAGCAGAAAACTTCCCTAAACTGGTAAAGGGAAAAGTCACACTAGTTCAGGAGGTACAGAGTGTCCCAGGCAAGAAAACCCAAACAGGCTCATCCAGACACATCATAATTACAATGCCAAAAATTAAAGACAAAGACAGAATCTTAAAGGCAACAAGAGAAAAGCCATGTGTTACCTACAAAGGAGCTCCACTTAGGCTATCATCAGTTTTCTCACCAGAAACTCTACAGGCCAGAAGGGAATGGCACGAAGTATCCAAGGTGATGGAAAGCAAGGATCTGAAACCAAGACTTCTATATCCAGCAAGACCATCATTCAAAATAGATGGTGAAATAAAGAGCTTCCCAGAAAAAAAAAAAAAAGGCTAAAGGAGTTTATCACCACACAACCAGCACTGCAAGAAATGCTAAAGGGACTGCTGTAATGAGAAGAAGTATATAAAGAGAAACAGGAATAGGGAATTAAAATGGCAATAAATAAGATCCTATCAATAATAAACTTGAATGTAAATAGATTAAATGCTCCAAGCAAAAGATATAGGGTAGCTAAATGGATACAAATACATGACCCAATTATATGCTGTATACAAGAGACCCACCTCAGAACAAAAGACTCACACTGGATGAGAGTGAAGGGATGGAAAAACAAAAAATCTGGGGTAGCAATACCCATATCAGACAAAACAGATTTAAAAATGAAGGCCATTACAAGAGACAATAAAGATCACTACATAAGACTAAAGGGATTGATCCAACAAAAGCAAATAACCCTGGTAAACATACATGCAAACAATATAGGAGCACCTAAATATATGAAAAAAACTTCTAGAGCGTTTTAAGGGGGAGACCTACAGCAATGCAGTAATAGTAGGGGACTTTAACACTTCACTGACTTCACTGGATAGAACTTGCAGACAAAAAACTAACAAGGAAAGAGAGACTCTAAATGACATACTGGATCAAGTGGATTTAATTGACGTTTATAGAACACTTCACCCCAAAACTGCAGAATATACATTCTTCTCAAGTACTCATGGGTCATGCTCAAAGATAGACCACATGTTAGGACACAAAACAAGTCTCCACAAGTTGAAGATTTCAATCATTATCAAGCATTTTCTCAGATCACAAAGCAATGAAATTAGAAATCAACTACAGTAAAAACACTAAAAACATTTAAACACAAGGAGACTAAATAGCATTTTATTAAACAATGAATGAGTTACTATAGTAATATTAAGGAAGAAATCAAATACTTCCTGGAAACAAATGGAAATGAACACACAATAACCCCAAATCATGGCAAAAGCATTCCTGAGAGGGAAGTTTGTAGCACTATAGGCCTACCCCAAGAAACAAGAAATAATAATAATAAACAAGTTAACCCCACAACTTAAAGAATTAGAAAGAGAGCATCAAGAAAAGCCCAGAGTAAGTAGAAGGAAAGAAATAATAAAGATTAGAGCAGAAACAAATGACATAGAGGTTAAAAAACAAAAACAAAAATACAAAAAAATCAATGAGACCAAGAGCTAGTTCTCTGAAAAGATAAACAAGATTGATGAACCAGTAGTTAGACTCGTCAAGAAACAGAGAGGGCCCAAATAAGCAAAATCAGAAACAAAATCAGTGAAGTAACAACTAACCCCACAGAAATACAAAGGAATGAAAGAAAATACTATGAATTACTATATGCCAATAAGCTGGACAATGGGGATGAAATGGACAAATTTCTAAAAAAAAACACACCACACTACAATCTTCCTAAATTGAATCAGGAAGAATCAGAAAACCTGAATAGGCCAATTACAACTGATGAAATAGAAGCAGTAATCAAAAAACTCCCAGCCCTAACTGGTTTGGCTTAGTGGATAGAGCGTCAGCCTGTGGACTGAAAGGTTTGATTTCGGTCAAGGACATGTACCTTGGTTGTGGGCACATCCCCAGTGGGAGGTGTGCAGGAGGCAGCTTATCAATGTTTCTAACTCTTTATCCCTCTCCCTTCCTCTCTGTAAAAAATCAATAAAATATTTTAAAAAAACAAAACAAAACTCCCAGCAAACAAGAGCTCTGGTCCAGACAGATTCACAGGGGCGTTTTATCAAACATTCAAAGAACAACTAAAACCTATCATTTACAAACTATTCAAAAAAACCAAGAGGGAGGAACTCCTCCAACCTCTTTTTATGAGGCCAGCATTATCCTAATTCCAAATCCAGCAAAGAAAGAGAACTGCAGGCCATTATCCATGATGAACGTAGATGCTAAAATCCTCAATAAAATATTAGCAATTCGGATCCAGCAATATATTAAAAAGATCATACACTATGAACAAGTGGGATTTATTCCAGGGATGCAAGGCTGATACAATATTCGCAAATCAATAAATGTGGTACATCATATAAACAAATTGAAAGACAAAAATTACATGATCGTATCAGTAGATGCAGAAAAAGCATTTGACAAAATCCAACACCCATTTTTGAGAGATCATATTTCAACATAATAAAGGCCATATATAACAAACCTACAGCCAAAATCATACTCAATGGGCAAAAACTAAAACTATTTCCCCTAAGAACAGGAAGAAGACAGGGATGTCTGATTTTACTACTCTTATTCAACATAGTACTGGAAGTCCTAGTCACAATGATTGGACAAGAAGAGATAAAAGGCATCCAAATTGGAAAGGAGGAAGTAACACTGTCATTATTTGCATTATGACATGATATTGTACATAGAAAACCCTAACGACTCCACCAAAAAACCACTAGATTTAATAAATGATTTTGGCAATGTAGCAGGATACCAAATTAATATCCAGAAATCAATGGAATTTTTATACACCAATAATGAATTCTCAGAAACGGAAACTAAACAAACAACCCATTTACCATTGCAACAAAAAATTGATATACATAGGAATAAACTTAACCAAGGATGTAAAAGCCTTGTACTCAGAAAACTATAGGACATTGAAAAAAGAGATAGAGGAAGATATAAACAAGTAGAAGAATATACGGTGCTCATGGTTTGGTTGAAATAACCTAATTAAAATGTCCATACTACCCAAAGCAATCTACAGATTCAATGCAATCCCCATTAAATTACCAAAGCAATATTTCACAGATCTAGAACAAATACTCCAAAAATTTATATGGAACCAAAAAGGACCCCAAATAGCTGCAGCAATCTTGAGAAAGGAGAACAAAGTTGGAGGAATCACAATACCAGATATCAAGGCATACTGCAAAGCCACTGTAATCAAAACTGTCTGGTACCCACACAAGAATAGACGTATAGATGAAAGGAACAGAACAGAGACCACAAAAATCTACCAAAGCCATTATGCTCTATTAATATTTGACAAAGGAGGCAAGAACATACAGTCCAAATATTTTGAAGAGATAGTCTCTTCAAAAGATGGTGTTGGGAAAATTGGGTAGATACATGCAAAAAAATGAAACTACACCACCAACTTACACCATACATAAGAATAAACTCTAAATAGATAAAAGACTTAAATGTAAGCCGTGAAACCATAAAAATTCTAGAAGAAACCATATGCAGCAAAATCTTGTAGCAATGTGTTGTCCGATACATATCCTTGGGCAAGTGAAGCAAAGGAGAATATAAACAAATGGGACTACATCAAAATAAAAAGCTGCTACAAAATGAAAAGGAAGCCCACTGTACAGGAGAACATATCTGGCAATGATACATCTTATTAAGGTTTAATATCCAATACATATAAGGAACTCATACAACTTAACAAAATGAAGGCAAACAATCCAATTAAAAAATGGGCAAAGGACTTAAATAGACATTTCTCCAAAGCGGACATACAGGTGGCCAAAAGACATGAAAAAATGCTGAAAGTCACTGACCATCTGAGAGATGCAAATTAAAACAACAATGAGGTATCACCTCACACCTGTCAGGGTGGGTACCATCAACAAATCAACAAATGACAAGTGCTGGGAGGATGTGAAGAATAGGGAACCTTAGTATACTGCCGGTGGGACTGCAGACTGGTGCAGCCATTACAAAAAACAGTATGGAGCTTCCTGGAAAAATTAAATATGGAACTGCTATTTGACTCAGTGTTCCCACTTCTAGGAATATATCCTAAGAAACCCGAAACACCAATCAGAAAGAATTTATGCACCCCTATGTTCATAGCAGCACAACTTATGATAGCTAAGATCTGGAAACAGCCCAAATGCCCATAAAAAAGCTGTGGTATATTTACACCATGGAATGCTATGCAGCAGTGAAAAAGAAGGATGTCTTAGCCTTTGAGCCAGTATGGAGGGACCTGCAGAGTATTATGCTAAGCAAAAAAGTCAGTGAGAGAAATATAAGTAGTATATGATCTCACTCATATGTGTAATCTAATGAACAAAATAAATTGAGGAACAACAGAGACCCAGAGACATAGAAGCATAGAACAGACTGTGGAATCTCAGAGGAAAGGAGGAGGTGGGTGGGTGGGAAGAAATTAACCAAAAAACTTGCATGCGTATACTAGTATGCATAACCCATGAATACCGACAATAGGGTGGTGATGATCTGGGGTGGGGGATGGGGGTGGACTTGAAGGGGTTAATGGGAGAAAAATGGGGACATATGTAATACTTTCAACAATAAAGATTTAATTTTAAAAAATTGATAATAATGGCTTCAAACCTATAATAGGAGCTTGCAACTTAGAAAAGTAGAAAAAGCAAACACAATACAAGCAAAAGGAAGAAAATAATAAAGATGAGGGAATAGACTAGCACCCTAGAAAACAGAAAAATAGAGAAAAACTAATGAAACCAAAAGCTAGTTCTTTGAAAAGGTTATCAAAATGGCAAATCCTTAGCTAAACCAACCAAGAAAATAAGACAGAAGACAAAAATGACCAAAACAAGGAACTAACGAGGAAACATCATTACTGAATGTATAGACATGGGAAAAAATTTTAAGATAATATTATAAATAACTTTAGGTCAACCAATTAGCTTAGATGAACAAACAAATTCGAAGAAAGATTCCAATTACCAAAGCAAACTCAAGAAGAAAGAGAATAACTGAAGAAACTTATAATAAGTAGTAAAGAGGTTGAATTAGTAATCAACAAATTGCCTGCAAAGAAGAGTCCAGGTCCAAGTATCTTTATTCATGAGTTCTACCAAATATTTAAAGAAATAATATCAATCCTACACAAACACTCAGAGAACAGAGGAGGAGAGAATATTTTCCAACTTTTCTATGAGGTCAGTATTAGACAGAAGCCCAAGCTAAATAAAGACATCAGAAGCAAAGGAAACCACAAATCAATATTCATCATGAACATAGACACAGAATCTTTAATAAAATATTTGCAAGCCTAATCCATCAACATATAAAAATTATATACATACTTGTGGCCCAGTGCATGAATTCGTGCACATTGAAAGGGAATTAATTAGAAGAAATATTTTAATATCACTATTTGCCAAGTCCTGGGTGTGGGTATCCGGCTCCCTCCTCCCTCCTGTCAGAGTCTGTGACAGCACCTGCGGGACGCAGCGTCAAAGCTGGTGCCGCACAGGGCTGCGGGACTCACCTGGAGTCCTGGAGTCCCGCAGTCCACGGGGCCGGCACCTCAGGGGACACGGGGCTGGTGAGGGGGATGAGAGTGGTGGCCTGGCTCTAAGAAAACCGCCCTGGGCCTCCCTGGGTTACCTCTGGGTTCCCCCGTGTGGAGCTGGGGGCGGCGGCAGCGGTGGAAGAAGCTGCCATGGCTGACTCTTCGCCTATCACGGCAGCGGGACTGCGGCAAAGAGCAGAACATGCCTTAGTGGAAATGTCTCTTATATGAGCGGGGTGAGGGCTGTTTCAGAACGTGGCTGCCTGGCTACCAGGGTTCCATGTTCTGTTGGGCTCCATTGTCAGGAAGTGAGGTCACTGCTCTTGTCAGGGAATGAAATCACTGCTCTTGTGTGGGGAGAAGCTCAGGGTAAGGGACCAGGCAGTGACCATGGAGGTGTTCTGTCATGTTCATACCCCAGGTCAAGGCTGGGAGGTAGACGTGGAGTGTGGGCAGCTCCCTCTAACCCAACACTGGAGCTGACTCTCATTTCCCCGGGGTGGAGGTGGAGTGGGCGTGGTTCCCTTTGCCCTGATGTTTAGCGGCCTCACATTGGAGAATAGTTTGGCAGTTACTCAAAAGATTATACAGAGAGTTACCAGATGGCCCAGAAATTCCATTCACTCAAGAGAAATGATCATAGCACTATTCATTATAGTCAAAAATTGGAAACAACACAAATGTCATCAAAGTGATGAAGGGATAAAAAAAATGTGGTATATCTATACAATGGAAACTATTTAATAATAAAAAGCACTGAATTGCTGATACATGCTAAAATATGAACAAACTTCAAACACAGTATTCTACCTGAAAGAATCCAGATTCCAATGGAAGATTTCATTTATATGAAATATCTAGAAACAACAAATTTATAGAGACAGAAGGCTTGGGGTAGATGTGGGAGTGATTTACTGAAAATAGGCTCAAGGATATTTTGTAGAGTGATGGAGATGTCCTACAATTGAATTGAATTATTCAATAAAATAAATACCACCTAATTGAGCACTTACAACAGGTGAAGTTCATCATATGTAAATTATATGCCTCAATAAAGCTGTTTACAAATTAAGAAAAAACTATTTAGTCTCACAAAATGTTAGAAGTAACAGAAAATAGAAAATACAGTAAAAGATATTAAGAAATAATTAAATAAATAAAAATATATACTGTACTCACATCTAAAGATGAAGATTCACATTGCAAATATGTCATTGATTTAGGTACTTGATGGAATCTCTATCTCTATATCTATCTATCTATCTATCTATCTATCTATCTATCTGAGACATCTATCTATCTATCTATTGAGACAGAAATTTGAGAAGCTGATTCTAAAATTTTCATGAAAAACAAAATGTCCAAAATAGACAAAACACCCTTGAAGAACAAGGTAGAAGAAATTGTTCTTCTGCTGTACCAGATAGCAAAACATTTGAGAAAGTAAACTGTATGATATTGATTTTGCAATAGCCAAAAAAGACCAAAGGAACAAAAGAGAGAACCAAGGAAAACATCCATGCATATATGAACATCTAAGATAGAGCTGGCAATATAATAACAGTGCAGGGAAAACAATTTCAATATATGGTGTTGGAATAGAGCCGTGGTCGGCAAACTGCGGCTCGCGAGCCACATGCGGCTCTTTGGCCCCTTGAGTGTGGCTCTTCCTAAGCCTTAGGAGTACCCTAATTAAGTTAATAACAATGTACCTACCTATATAGTTTAAGTTTAAAAAATTGGCTCTCAAAAGAAATTTCAATTGTTGTACTGTTGATATTTGGCTCTGTTGACTAATGAGTTTGCCAACCACTGGGATAGAGGAATATTTACATGAAAAATAATTTAAAATGCCACTTCATATCATACACATAAATCAATTCCAAGTGAATTAAAGATTTAAATGTGAAGGAAAAAAACAAAGTTTTTAGAAAAAGAACAGTATCTTCCTGAGCTTATGTAGGGAAGGACTTATTAATCAAAGTACAAAAAGCACTAAGTAGAAAGAAAAATTAATTTTATTACATAAAAATAAAGAAATTTTATTCATCAAAAGACACCATAAAGGCAGTGAAATGATTAGCCACACAAAAGAAAGACATTTTCAACACATATAACCAACAAAGAGAAAATATCCAAAATAATAAAGAACTTGTACAAATTTATAAGAAATACATGTAATATTAGAGAAGAAATTTGAAGACAGAATATTTAGGACATAAAACCAGAATACTTTCCTAGCTTCCTCTTCTTTGTAGCTGTACTGAAGGTAAGTAGCAATCACTGAGATCTGTCATATCCAAAAGCTTTGGGGCTGAGCTACTGCTTTGATACATGCCTAAGTGACCTCTGAACCAAGATTGCATCTGGACACAGATACAAACAGATGAAAAGATATTCAGGCAGGAAACAGACATTTCCACATTTGCTAAATGGGCAAAAGGATTAAGTAGCCATTTCATAAAGGAGGCTATCCAAATTGTGACAATGTTTCCAACCTCATTAGATATCAAGAAGATGAAATTAAAACCACAATGAAACAAACATTATAGACCTGGACTCCTATAAAATATCAATGTCCTGAAAGACAATGGCTGGACAAAACTTTCACTTATGAGATTAGGTATATGACTCATGGATCCAATTAACCATGTCAGTAGAAGCCAGGAATAGAGAGAGAAAGAGCTATCCAGAAAGGATCTGTAGAAAACACTCATATCTAATGTTTTGAAATCTTGACATACACGAGAGGTTTTTAAGAATTGTATAGCAGCCCAGCTGGCGAGGCTCAGTAGTTGAACATTGACCTATGAACCAGAACCTTGGTTCTCACAGTTCAACTCTAGGTCAAGGCACATGCCCAGGTTACAGGTTTGATCCTCAGTGTGGGGCATGCAGGGCGCAGCCTATCAATGATTTATCTCTCACTCCCTCTCTCTTCCTCTCTGAAATCAATAAAAATATTTTAAAAAGGAGAATTTTATAGCACCAGAAAGAGTGCCTGCCTGGTAAGAAAGTAAAAGAGAAAGGACAAAGGGGAGAAACTAAGATGGCGGCATAGATAAACACCGGGAAACTGCTGCCTCCCGCAACAATTGAAAAATACGTCAAAAACACAAAACGGACATCATCCAGAACTACAGGAAGGATGGCTGAGTGTAAATTCTACAACTAGAAGGAAAGAAAAGCACACTGAGAGCCAGAGGAGCTGTGGAAGTAAAGTGCAGAGGTAGGGGGCTCGCGCGCACGGAAAAGGGCTGGCACCTGAGGACGCGGCTGTCTTTTTGAATCCGGAGGGAGTCACAAGCTCCCGACGGCTCTGAACTCCGGTTCTGGGAAGTCTCTGGGGACCCAGGACTCATATGGGGAGAAACTGGACTGTTTGGCAGCGGGCGAACTTGAGGGCAGCTTTCGCTCAGAGGTGCTTGCAGCCGTTACCGGGACACTGAGACTCGCGACTCCTTAGGACAGGGCTGAGGCTCCGCCATAGCTGCTTGCTCCGCCCTTTGATTCCTTGAGACCCCGCCCCACCCAGGCTGCGGCAGAGGCTTTTGCATATGAATGCCCCGGCCCTTTGTAACCTGTAATTACCTAACTGCAGCATGGCCAGACAGACCCAGAACTTCCAAGAGAAGGCCCAAGGCCCCACAGTGGCTTGCATTGCTTCACAGCTGAGCCTCATCAGGGCCAAAAAAGGAAGGGGAATCTGCAGTTCTCTTCGTAGTTCCTGCTGTGTAACCTCAGGCAGAGGCTAAATTAGCACCTCCTTAGATCCAAGAGCCACTGTACCCAGTGGTCAGAGGGGGACCATCCAGATCACAACTCCTCAGATCCATAAGGGACACACTCAAGGTGCAGTCTCAGTGAGCACCAAAGCCCCACTGAAGCAAGTCTTGCTCCAGAAGGGTGTCTCCAGCACAGAAGTTCTCCCACTGCAGACACAGCTGATTCTCACTGCCAATTGGCCTGGAGGTCAATTCCTCCCAGTGATCCTACAACAACCAAGGCATAGCTACCTCAGGTAAGTGGGGAGGCTGAGCCACTGGGCCCTACAGGACACCTAGCACACAAAGCCACTCTATCAACACAGGGAAGCAGCCAAAATGCGGAGACAAAGAAACAGGTCACAAATGGCAGAAATGGAGGAAAGCAAACGACTGGATATAGAGTTCAAGGCCACGTTTATAAGGTTTTTCAAGAATTTTATGGAAACCGCCGATAAATTTAATGAGTCCCTCAGTAAGTATAGTGAGACCCTGGAGGACATGAAAAAGGACCAACTAGAAATTAAGCATACACTGACTGAAATAAAGAATAATTTACAGAGATCCAACAGCAGACTAGAGGATCGCAAGAATCAAGTCAAAGATTTGAAATACAAGAAGCAAAAAACACCCAACCGGAAAAGAAAAAAGAAAAAAGAATCCAAAAATATGAAGATAGTGTAAGGAGCCTCTGGGACAACTTCAGGCACACCAACATCCAAATTATGGGAGTACCAGAAGAAGAGAGAGGGCAAGATATTGAAAACCTATTTGAAGAAATAATGACAGAAAACTTCCCCTACCTGGTGAAAGAAATAGACTTACAAGTCCAGGAAGCACAGAGAACCCCAAACAAAAGGAATCCAAAGAGGACCACACCAAGACACATCATAATTAAAATGCCAAGAGCAAAAGACAAAGAGAGAATCTTAAAGGCAGCAAGAGAAAGAAACACAGTTACCTACAAGGGAGTACCCATACGACTGTCAGCTGATTTCTCAACAGAAACCATGCAGGCCAGAAGAGAGTGGCAAGAAATATTCAAAGTGATGAATAGCATGAACCTGCAACCAAGATTACTTTATCCAGCAAAGCTATCATTCAGAATAGAAGGTCAGATAAAGAGCTTCACGGATAAGAAAAAGCTAAAGGAGTTCATCACCACCAAACCAGCATTATATGAAATGCTGAAAGGTATTCTTTAAGAAGAGGAAGAAGAAAAAGGAACTCTTACCATTTGCCACAGCATGGATGGAACTGGAGAGCGGATAAATACCACATGATCTCACTCATTTGTGGAATATAATGAACAACATAAACTGATGAACAAGGAATGATCCAGAGACGGAGAGGCATTGATTGGATTGTCGGGCTTTGGAGGGAGGGTATGGGAGGGTGGGGGTAAGGGGGAAAGATCAACCAAAGGACTTACATGCAGGCATATAGGCCTAACCAATGGACACCGACAACAGCGGGGGGGGGGGGGGGGGTGAGGGCATGAGCCGGGGGCGGGGGGTAGAGGGTAACGTGGGGACAAGGACACATATGTAATATCTTAATCAATAAAAAATATATTAAAAAAAAAGAGAGAGACAGGACAAAGGGAAGGAATGGTGATTTTAAGGGCAAAGCTACAGATGCAAAAACTAGATAGGATGGGAGCCTGAAAAGGTGGGGCTGTTCCAGAGGGCCCAGATAGTGAGACTACCCCTGGGGCCAGAGGACAGAATACTGAGTCCAGAGCATTTTTCTTAGACCTTGAAACCTAATGGAATTTGCCATGCTGGGATGCTAATATGCTTTAGACCAGTAACCCCTTTATTCCTTCCTTTTTTACCTTTTCAAAATGGGGATACTTATCCCATGCCAGTCTCACCACTATATTTTGGAAACAGATATCTTGTCTAGTTATACAGGTGTCTGGAAACAAATTTTAACTTAGGATGGAACATACTCAGAGCCTCACAAACACCTGATTTAGATGATTTAAATAAAGAGAGTTGGGATTTTTTGCTGGAAGCCAATTCTAGCTTGTCATAATTTCAAGAGTTTCATCAAAAGGTTGATGGAACTTGGGGACTCAACAAGGGCTGAGTCACATATGTTGTCACCTGTTGGGAATGGCTGAGGGCATTTCCCCAAACCTGAAAAGGGATGGACTGCTTGCTGCCAGACAGCTCAGGGCATCTTAATCTACATGTTATTTCCTCCTACTGGCCAAACACCTAAACAGCTGCAGGCTAATTCTCCCCATTCTGACAATACCTCGGTATAGGAAACCCTGACCCTTTGAAGTGTATATCTCTGCCTCGCCTTAGGACAATTTGTGCTAATAAAAAGGATGGAGTTCTGAGACCGAGATCTTAGTTCCTTTTAGCTAAGCTCCTCTGACCCCCATATGCCTTTCAAAATTATATTCCGTCTCTGGACTCTCTCTTTATAAAGTTACACACAGACCCTTCTCCAGATTGCTGAACCCTTCTTGATGCCGGGACAAGAACCCTGGCAACTTTTTGAGTTGATATTTAGATGAGACTTGGGACTTAGATTTGATGCTGGAATAGGTTAAAACTTTTGGGGATGTTGTGATGGGGTGAATGTATGTTGCATGAGAGGTGGATATGAGATTGTACTGGATGGAATAGCATACTCTCAAAATTAATATCCATCCAAACCCTCATGATGTGACTTTATAGGGTCTTTGCAGATGTAGTTAGTTAAGATGAGATCATACTGGATTAGGTGGGTCCTAAATCCAAGACTAATCTCCTTATAAGAAGGCCATTAGAAGACAGAGACACATATCCACAAGGAAACTGCCACATGATGACAAAAGCAGAGACAGGAATGATACATCTGTAATACTAAGGAATGCCAGCAACCACCAGAAGCCAAGAGACAAGGAATGATCTTCTAGACTAGAGCCTTCAGAAAAAACATGGCTCTGCCAACACCTTGATTTCAGACTTTTAGCCACCATGAGAGGATACATTTCTGTTGTACTAAGCCACTAGATTTCTAGTAATTTGTTATGGCAGCCCTAAAAAAATAATATAGAAAACTCTTCCAAGAAATTTTGTTGGAGAGAGAAGAAAAATTTTTCATACACATAATATAAATGAATCTTAAAAATATGGTGAGTTAAAGAAGCCTTACAAAAGAATATAGAGTGTTATGTATGGTTTCAGTTATCTAAGTTTTAAAACAGGCAAAACTAACCTACAATAAAAAAAATTAAAACACTAGTTGCATCAGAGGGGGAATTACTGAAAAGTATTATGGAGCTTTCTGGAGTGATAGACATCTTTGTGTTGATAGGGGTTGCGTTACACAGATGCAGTGGTGTGCTGGAGATGGGTCAACGATTTGTACATCTCTTGCCAACTCCACGTTCAGTGATAACACATTGGTAACTTGAAATCAGCCACGGTAAAGTATGCAAACCACAAAAACTGGCAAATGATACAAATCACAAGCCTTTTTTTTTTCTGAAGAGCTAGGTGTTAAACATCTACCAACACACCACTACAAAGATGCATACATTGGTTAAAAGTCAACAAATGAACATAAGATTTATGCACTTCATTGCATGCGAACTTTACATAAAAGAAAAAGTAAATATTTAATTCTAAGTAATATGCATACTGAAGTATTTAGGGGGAACACATATTTGAAGAGATGGTATAATAGGTAAGAGAATTATGAGAGCCAGAAAGATTAGGAAAAGGTTATGGTCAAAGAATAATATACTGGAGTTTAAAATTTCAAAACAATGACTGATAAATTGATTAAATACATCAATAAAGTAAGATAGATTATAATAGAGGGATAGATAGATATGTGATAAAGTAAAATATTAATGGTTGAATCTAGTCAATTACATAATGGATGCTTGTGATAAAATTCTTTCAGCTTCTCTGTTTTTGAAAATTTTCATTAAAGATTGGAAAAAAAATTTTCCCATTTGGTTATCAAAATATTAACATAGGTACTAATTCTATCTTTTTAGGGCTTCAATTTTTACATTGCATTTTTAAAACCCATTGCTACTTATGGTATATAGTGAAGGGAGATAATCTAAATGTATTATTTACTCAAATAGCTAAACAATTGAAGGGCATTTAAAAACATTTTTTTAAAGACAGTTCATAGTAGGAGTATGTACACCATGGAAACTGGTAAATGGTGCAAATCATGTTAAAATCCTAAAAGAAAAGAAGCAATACTGGGGATAACTGATTGAGGTCCCCACAGCAGAGAAGAGGAATAGGATCCAGCACAAAGGTATAAAGATTAACTTTAGGCAGGAAAGTTGTCCTTAGCACTGAGCTGAGATGAAAAAAAAAAAAAAAAAAAGAAAAAGTTAGGATGCAGAAATTAGCACAGTGCCAGGTAGAGAGTGGATGAAGGTCCTTGCCGATGGCAATGTTTCCTTTGAAGTAGGATGGAAGATTATCTGCTAAAAAAGAAAAGAAAAGAAATAGTAGAATAGAAACGAGTAATGAAGATCTAAAATAGTAATTGTAAAGGGATAAAACAGACAGCTTACTAGGGACTAGGAGAAAGACTGCTGAATAAGGAAGAAGGCTCTTCTAGACCAGTGAATCTCAACCTTCCTAATGCCGCAACCCTTTAATACAGTTCCTCATGTTGTGGTGACCCCCAACCATAAAATTATTTTCGTTGCTACTTCATAACTGTAATTTTGCTACTGTTATGAATCGTAATGTAAATATCTGATATGCAGGATGTATTTTCATTGTTACAAACTGAACATAATTAAAGCATAGTGATTAATCACAAAAACAGTATGTAATTATATATGTGTTTTCCGATGGTCTTAGGCGACCCCTGTGAAAGGGTTGTTTGACCCCCAAAAGGGGTCGTGACCCACAGGTTGAGAACCGCTGCTCTAGACAATACTAGAGATGAGAAACTAGTGGAGGCACTAATCAACAAAGTTTTATGATTTTTCTCTAGTAGTGTTCAAAAGCCATCATGCATAAATAAAGAAGGCAATTATTTGGATTGATTTAGAGTTGAGGTTTTGCTGGGTGGGTATGATTCATAGACAAGAAAGCAAGGAGAATGATTCACGGGCAAGAACATGGGTAAATAATGGATGTTAGAATCTAAGTGAGATGTGAAAAGGAGTCAAGAAGGGAATGACATATTGGGAGAAAAGAAAAAGGTCAAGGAATTAGAGATTTTAACAGGGTTGAAGAGATGGTATAATAGGTAAGAGAATTGTGAGAGCCAGAAAGATTAGGAAAAGGTTATGGTCACAGAGTAATATACTGGAGTTTAAAATTTCAAAGCAAGTATATATCTAGAGATAATACATATTGTTTTCCCACAGATGGTTAGAAAATAGGAAAACTGTTAGCCCCCCCCCCAAAAAAAAATTATCTCAAGATATAGTAAAATCACATTTAATAAACCAAAAAAACAACCTTTTTGAATCACATATACAAGTGGCATGATCAGTATCACAGACTAACATGTAAGAACAGATCCAGATTTAAGTCCTAGCATGGCCATTTAACAATTAACCTTGAGAAAGTCACTTATTCCCTCACAAACTTAATTTTGTTATCTGTAAAATGGGTATAATACTGCCACTACCTCATAAGGCTCAAATAAGTTAATGTGCAAAATGCTTAGCACAAGGACTGGCACAAATAAGCCCTCAAAAATTATTAGCTATTAAGACTTCTGTTTCTGGATAAGATGAAGTAAGTACACTTCACCCTGTCTCTCTCACTGAATACAGTTATAAAACCTAGAGAGAATGCACAGAGCACTCGAAGACTGTGAAAAGTATATAGTAGCAGGTGGAATAGGTAAGAAGCCCAGAATTTGAAATAGGAAAGAACCCATGCACAGACACAGTATAATCAAATTGCTGAAAAGTAAACAGGAAGAGTAAAAAGAGACACTTTAATTGGGAAAGGATAGTCTTTTCAACTAAAGGTGCCAGGACAATTGGACATCCATATGCAAAGAGATTAACATAACCCAAACCCTACACCAAGCATATAATAAATAAATTGATTAAAAATGGTTCACTGACCTAAATGTGTGAGTTAAAAGTATAAATTTGCTACACGAACACATGTGAGAAAATCTTTCTGACCTTGGGTTAGAAATAAATCTTAGTTACAGGGCCAAAAGCAGAAATAAAAAAAAAAAATTAGAAAGTTACACTTCATCAAAATCACAAACTTTCAAGCTTCACCTCCAGAAAGGTGATATCAGTGAAAACAGCAGAGTAAGGACCCCATAAAACTCTCTCCTCCATAAAAGCAATGATAACACTGGCAGAAACTGTCAGAATCAGCTTTTTCAGAACTCAAAATTAACCAAAGGCTTGCAGCAATCTGGGGAACATTTATTCAAGAAAAATTTAAGAACATTTATTACTGAGCTGAATCTCAGTAAGAATAATATGTTTTGTGGAATTTTAACATGGCATTTCTCATCCTTTCCTCCAAGATCTGTAATAACCCTGAAAACCAACCACGCCAAATCACAGTGAAAACCAGCAGCCTGGCAGCCACTGGAGAAGGAAGAACAGGGTTGAAGCTCCCTAAATGAGTCATTCTCAGAGTTTTCATTACTTGACATGTCTACTGATTCTCTGTAAGATCCCACAGGCAATGCTGTTTTTATTTAACCTGACTCAAAGCAAACTCAGTGCCAATAACCTTTTCTCCCACAACTTTTGTGAAAAAACCATCAGAGGCAGTTGTTGAATTTTACAGCTATCTGAGGTGGTGAAGTTGGGGCAAATAACAGGCTAGCCAAAAAGCTGAAAAAGAAATCCTAAGGAATTAAATGTCCTTAAAGAGCTCTGAAAAGCTCCAAAGTTATTTCTAGGAAACCAGAAGGCCACACACGTGTATAATAGACTATCCACATGGCCAGAGCTTTGTGAGTTTTCAGGAAAGACCTGAAAAAGCCTTCAGCTCTTAGCTCTGACTAATCTTGAGTCTCTGAGCAAATAGGAAGTGAAGGCTAAAATGAAATTGTCAACTGCCTGGGTGACAGTTGAAGATATCCTCAGCTTGCACACAAAATCCCTCAGTACTAGGAACTTCAGTAATGGGAAAAGTTCTAGACATAATTAAAACATTGTGTTAAGTTAAAAAAGGCCACATATTATATGATTCCACTTATATACAACTAGTGGCCCGGTGCACAAAAATTTGTGCACTCAGGGGGCATCCCTCAGCCCAGCCTGCCCCCTCTAACAGTCTGGGAGCCCTCATAGGATGCCCTACTGATGTCCCTGTGGGGAGCGGGCCTAAGCTGCAGTCTGGCTTCTCTCTGTGGAAGGCAACTGGCCGATCAGGTATATAGATACTTTCTGAAGGCAGCACAGACTCCTTCCTTATTTCTTTCCTCTGCGGTTGGAGAATAGGGGACTAAAAGGTGGAGACAGAACTGTGGCCGGGCCTGGGGCTCTTGTAGGCAGCAGAAAGAAGGAGAGGGCCGGGGAAAGTCTAGACATGGTTTTCTTCAATTGTCCTCCCTTCCTCCGGGCCCCTCGCTCTGTTCTCCCCTTGTCGTGGTGGACGCTTGGGTCTTGGACTGACAGGAGCCCAGCGATGGTGGAGTTCAGCCCCCTCACTTCTCAGCTGAACATACAACCACCTCACATTCCAAGTGGAGCTGTTTTCAAGTGGCTAAAGCGCTGGCAATTCATGCCTCCTGGCCTTTCCCCTCTGGGGCTTCCTCCATGGGTCAGTTGCAAACTTCACCAAGACACTCTGCCCTGGTAGTTCTGCACCGGCCCCTGCACTCTTCCTTGAGGTCTCTGGGTCCACAGTCTGAGCTCAGGGAGGTCACCCAGAGCCCATTGCCCTGGACAGGTGGGGCAGGGGGGCTAGCTTGAAGAGCTGGAGGAAGATGGCAGAGTAAGAGTTGGTATGAACCAGCGCCTGCTTAGCCAGACTTCTTAAGCTCCCCACTGGGCCCAGGCCGGGCCCCTTCCCCACACCAGGAGGATCCCAGTTGAGGTCCCCTCCCTGCACCCAGCACTCTCCTCCCTGTTCTACCACTGGGGGAAGGGAGCAGCTCACCTGCTCTGGACCCTGCCAACCTGGCAGGCTGAGGTACAGGAGGTGCAGCCTAGGGTGCTGGTGGCTGCAAGCTTTCTCCCCCTCCCTAAAGCATGGGGTGGGGTTGCAGCAGCTCACAGCCATCCCTGGGCACCATGCATGGAGAAACTGCTCTCCACTGGGCCACCATCCACCTGAGACCTGTGGGGGTTGGGGTGGCCTCAACGGGCTCCCACTGGCCCCACTGAAGCCAGTCTCGGCTTGGCCGGCCACCCCCTGCACATGCCCCACGGGCCTCATCGCCCTCATGAATCGCCGTGGTCCGGCAGTCCCATCCCAGGAAGTGGCCATCCTGATCACCATGGCTCACTCCCCGGTGCAGTTGGGCCTGACTAGCAAGCATGTAGGCAGGAGCTGGGCCTCTGAGGGGAAGGAGGATGCATGCCTGGCCAGGGTAGAAGTGGGGAACTTGGCAGTGTAAACACAGCTCACCCCCACGTTGTGCCAGCCCCTTGTGCTGCATTCCCAAATCCCTGGGTGCCCCTGCCCAGCACTGTGCTCTCAGGCCTGGGGTGCGGGTGAGGGACGTGGAGCACCGTCCTGAAGGCAGCCCTTGCTGGCTTGGAATCAGAGTGGTCAATCAGGGAGGGATGCAGGATGCAAAATTCCTTCTCTCTCTCTCTCTCTCTCTCTCTCTCTCTCTCTCTCTCTCTCTCTCTCAGAGTGGGCCCCGTGTCTCTAGTGGGCTGGCGAGAGCTCCGGCAAGGCAATCTGCACCGCTTGCCTTCGCCCCAGCCCCGGTGCATTGGGAGGTGTCTCTGGTTGGCGGGCAAGGGCTCTGGCGAGGCAATGGGCACCGCTTGCCTTGCCCCAGCCCCTGCCCGCCCCCAGATCTCTTTGGGACGTGTCTCCGGTGGGCGGGCAAGGGCTCCAGCAACGACGCATCTGCACCACTTGCATTCGCCCCAGCCCCCGCCTGACCCCGGATTGCATTGGTATGTGTTTCCGGTGGGCAGGCGAGGGTTCCAGCTAGGCATCTGCACAGATTGCATTGCCCCAGCCCCCGCCCGCCCCCCAGATCGCATTGGGACACGTCTCCAGTGGGCAGGCAGGGCTCCGGCGAGGCAATGGGCACCACTTGCATTTGCCCCAGCCCCTGCCCGCCCCCAGATCGCATTGGGATGGGTCTCCGGTGGGCGGGCTTGGGCTCAGTGGAGGCGATCCGCATTGCTTGCCTTCTCCCCAGCCCACACGCATTGGGACGTGTCTCTGGTGGGCGGGCAAGGGCTGGCGAGGCAATGGGCACCGCTTGCCTTGCCCCAGCCCGCCCCCAGATTGCATTGGGATGTGTTTCCGGTAGGCAGGCGAGGGTTGGGGTGAGGCATCTGCACGGATTGCATTGCCCCAGCCCCCCCCGCCCCCCCCCCCATCACACTAGGACATGTCTCCAGGGGCAGGCACGTGGGCAGGCGAGGGCTCCGGGGAGGTGGCGAGGCAATGGGCACCGCTTGCATTTGCACCAGCCCCCGCCCGTCCCCAGATCGCATTGGGATGGGTCTCCAGTGGGCGGGCTTGGGCTTGGGCTCAGGGATCCGAATCTCTTGCCTTGCCCTAGCCCATGGGACGTGTCTCTGGTGGGCGGGCAAGGGCTCTGGCAAGGCAATGGGCACGGCTTGCCTTGCCTCAGCACCCGCCTGCCCCCAGATCGCATTGGGATGGGTTTCCGTTGGGCGGGCTTGGGCTCCGGGGAGGCCATCCACACCGCTTGCCTTGGCTCCAGCCCCCACCCCTTCGGTGGGCGGGGGAGGGCTCTGGTGCAGTGATCAGCACCACTTGCCTTGGCCCCAGCACCGGGCAGCCCCCATGGCAAACAGGGGGCCTGGATGGTGGCTTACGCTGTCCTACCCTGCCTTCAGTATGCAAATTAGCTGCCATCTTTGTTGGCAGTTAACCGCCATCTTGGCTGGCAGTTAATTTGCATATCGCCCTGATTAGCTAATGGGAAGGGTAGCGGTCGTACGCTAATTACCATGTTTCTCTTTTATTAGATAGGATGTCCAAAATAGGCAAATCCATAAGGCAGATAGATTAGTGGTTGCCTAGGTTGGGAGCGGAAACAGGAACTGAGAACAATCTCTGGAGTGATGAAAACATTCTAAAACTGGATTGTGGCAACGGTTGATCAACTCTGTAAATTTACCACAAATCACTGTACCTTTAAAATGAGTGAGCTTTGCCAAAGCCGGTTTGGCTCAGCGGATAGAGCGTCGGCCTGCGGACTGAAGGGTCCCGGGTTCGATTCCGGTCAAGGGCATGTACCTGGGTTGCAGGCACTTCCCCAGTGGGGGGTGTGCAGGAGGCAGCTGATCAATGTTTCTCTCTCATCGATGTTTCTAACTCTCTATCTCTCTCCCTTCCTCTCTGTAAAAAAATCAATAAAATATATTTAAAAAAAATAAATAAGCCGAAACCGGTTTGGCTCAGTGGATAGAGCGTCGGCTTGCGGACTGAAGGGTCCCAGGTTCGATTCCGGTCAAGGGCATGTACCTGGGTTGCGGGCACATCCCCTGTAGGAGATGTGCAGGAGGCAGCTGATCGATGTTTCTCTCTCATCGATGTTTCTAACTCTCTATCCTTCTCCCTTCCTCTCTGTAAAAAAAATCAATAAAATATATTAAAAAAATAAATAAATAAATAAATAAATAAATAAATAAATAAAATAAAATGAGTGAGCTTTATGGTATGTAAATAACTATATAAAGAAGTGAAAAAAAAAAAAAGATCCAACAACATTCTATAAAGAAACTTACTTTTGCAACAAGATGAGGAAGTTATTTAAGAAAAACAACTGAGTCTCAGTAAGAATAAAAATATTTGTTGTACTCCAACTTTCCATAATCCTATTCCCTCTCTCCAGCTTTGCAGTAGCCTTATAAACCAATTATCCACAACTACGGTAGTTGTAAAAAACAAATAAACATCAGACTAACCAATGCTAGAGAAAGCAGAGCAGTTCTGGAGCTTCCCAAAACCCATCCTAGGAGAAGTGTCACTGTTTGATCTGCCTAGCACTTTAATGAAAAGCTATATTCTGAGGGCTATATTTTTTGACTTGGTTCACATCTCACTCTGTTATAACATTTCATCCCTAAGGCATTTGTCAAAAAACAGTCAATGGATATTGTTTAATATTGCAGCTGCTTGAAGTGGCATTACCAGTTGGGGTAAGAAGAGTCTGACAAAAAAATTTTAAAAGGAAACAGGCAATGAGCATTATACTTTCTCATTTCACAAAAGACTATAAAGATACAGCAATTAAAACAGTATGGTACTGGCTTAAAGACAGACATACAGATCAGTGGAACAGAACAGAGAGTCCAAAAATACACGACATATTTATGGTCAACTGATCTTTGACAAGGGTGCCAGGAATACACAATGGGGAAAGGGCAGTCCTTTCAACAAATGGTGCTGGGAAAACTGGATATCCACATGTGAAAGAATGAAATTGGTCCCCAATCTGACATCATTCACAAAAATCAATTCAAAATTGATTAAAGATTTAAAAATAAGCCCTGAAACTCTAAAGCTCCTGGAAGAAAATATAGAGGAAAGGACTCTTGACACTGGTATTGGCAACAATTTCTTGGATATAACCCTCAAAACACAGACAACAAAAGCAAAAACAGATAAGTAGGACTACATTAAATTAAAAAGTTTCTGCATAGTAAAAGAGACAAAGAGTAAAATGGCAACCTACAGAATGGGATAAAATATTTGGAAACAATTTATCTGATAAGGAGTTAACATCCAAAACATCAAGGAAACTCTTACAGCTCAATGGCATAAATATAAAACCTGATCAAAAAATGGGCAAAGTATGTGAAAGATGTTTCTCCATAGAAGATATATAAATAGCCAACAGGTATATGAAAAGGTGTTCAGCATCACTAATGATCAGGGAAATGCAAATCAAAACTACAATGAGATTATAGTGTGACTATTAACAAAAGAAGTGTAGGCAAGAATCTGGAAAAACTGAAACACTTGTACACATTTGGTGGGAATGTAAAATGGCGAGACTGCTACAGAAAACAGTATGAAAGTTCCATAAAAAATTAAAAACAGAAATACCATGTGATAAAGCAATCTTATTCCTAAGAATTTATCCAAAACACTTAAGAAATCTCATTCACATATTCATTGCAGCACTATTCACAATAGTCAAGATGTGGAAATAACCTAATGTCCATAGACGGATGAAGAAATAAAAGTTGGTATATACATGTATTAAATATCATTCAACCTTAAAAAGTAAGTTAATCCTGCTACATGACAACATAGATGAACCTTTAGGACATTATCCTAAGTGAAATAACCCAATCAGAAAGAGAAAAGATACTGCATGATACAACTTATATAAGGTAGAAAAATAATCCCACACATAGAAGCAGAAAGTACAGTGGGGCCTTGACTTACGAGTGTCCCGACTAACGAGTTTTTCCGAGATACGAGCCGTCTCTCGGCCGATTTTTTGCTTTGAGTTGACAGAGTAATTTGAGTTAACGAGCTCCCTAACGAGCTCCATCACGAACGAATTAAACTCGTAAGTCAAGCCCCCACTGTATAATGCTGGTTACCAGGGGCTAGGGGAAAGGGGAAATGGAGAATTACTATTCAATGGTTATAAATTTTCAGTAATATAAGTTCCAGAGATCTGCTGTACAACATTGTACTTATAGTTTACAATGCTGTATTGTACACTTAAAATTTGTTAACAATAAATCTCATGTTAAGTTCTTACCACAATTTTTAAAAAGAAAGAATAATAGAAAATGAGATGTCCATAGCAATCTTTGAAAAGTTTAGACATATATTCCTGAGACTCTAGAAGGTAATGAATGTATGCAGGGCTATGTGTATCCCCAGGAAAGTTAGGGCCTGAGAAGTCACTAATTTCTCATTTCTGGATGACGTTGAGGCTCTAAACAAACAGAAAGTAATGTCTATGAAACAGCTGCAAACTATCTGCACTGAAAGAATGACCAGACACACACACACACACCCATGACAAAGGCTGGTAGGTTTTTTGGTTCAAAGCATTTAAGGAAAACTCTCTCCAAGCAGACCACTATGCTAACTGAACAGAGACTTTGGTGGCTACACATGAGAAAGAATTCAAAATTTACAGAATTGGCCCAGTAAAGTCATTAAACAAATAAACAGCAACAACAACAAAATCTGGGTGGGGGGTATTGACTGATTTTCAGAGTTGTCACATTATATTATTTTAAACTAGTGCCCCAGTGTACAGATTCGTGCACACTGAAATAAAATTAATTAGAAGGTGGCCGGTGGGGTGGGACTGGGTGAGAAGGGCTGGACACACCCTGGTCCCTCACCCCCGCTGGCCTCACCTTGGGCGGCACCAGGGCTCAAAGGGCGTCTGCAGAGTGAGCGGGGTCCCTCTGGCAGGTGGGGTCCCTCAGTCTAGCCTGCGGGGATTGGGCCGGAACTGGCTCTCCAACATCCCCTAAGGGATCCTGGATTGTGAGAGGGTGGTTCTTGGGGACACACACAGGAATCAGGGTCTCTCCTCTCTGGTCCTCCCAAGAACCACAGCTGCCAAGTCACTGCAGCTTGGCAGCTCAAGCATCTGCCACCTTGGTGGTCAGTGTACGTCATAGCTACTGGTAGGAGCATCCGTGCCTGGTGGTCATTGCACGTCATAGCTACTGGTCAGATGATCGGATGGTCAGATGTCTAACTTGCAACAAAAATTATAAGACTGCTACAAACTAAATATTTGTGTCCCTCTTCCTCAAAATTCATTTGTTGAAACTCTACCCTCAATGTGATGGTAATAGGGGGTGGGATCATTTTAGAGGTAATTAGGATTAGATGAGGTCATGAGGGTGGATCCCTCCAGAAATGGGATTAGTGCCCTCATTAGAGAGAGCTTGCTGCTCTCTGCTCTCTGCCACGTTAGGATCAAATAACAAGTCAGCAGTTTGCAACCTAGAAAAGGGCTCTCACCAGAACCTGGTCATGATGGAACCCTAATCTCAGACTTCTAGCCTCTAGAACTGTGAGAAATAAGCCTCTGTTTTTAATAAGTCACTCTATGGTACTTTGCTAAAACAGCCTGAGCTAAAATGTAGACAATGAAAAAAAAAAAGAAAAGTATGGCCCCAGACATAGGAAATTGATCAAAACTATCCTGAGGAAGCACATTTGACTTTTCAGGCAAAACTTTAAATCAGTTATTATAAGTTATTCAAACAATCAAAGGAAATCATGTATAAAGAACTAAAAGAATGTTTCAAAATGCCTTGCCAAATAGGGAATAAAAATAAAAAGAAAGAAATTATAATAAAGAACCAAATAGAGATTCTGGAGTTGAAAGTATGGAAACTAAAGTAAAAAAAATACACTGGAGAGTCTCAATAGAAGATCTGAGCTGACAGAAGACTTTGAGATGGGTTGATGGCCTCATCTAAGAAAAACCATAGTGGGGAAAAAATAATGATGACAAAACAACAGAGACTCAGAAACCTATGGGAGACCATCGAGCATACAAGCATATGATGCATAAAGGAAATCTCAGAAGAAGGAAAGGGTCAAAAAGAATATTTGAAGAATTAATGGCTGAAAGTTTCCCCAAATTGATGGAAAAAATTAATTTATACTTCACAGAATCTCTATTGACTCCAAGTAAGATAAACTCAAAGAGATTTACTTTAAGTCTGTCCAAAGAGACACTTAGACATGTAGCCAAATTGTCAAAAGAGACAGATGAAGAACTAATCTTGAAAGCAGAAAGAGATACAAGACTCATCATAGACAAGGAATCCTAAGATTAACAGCTAACTTCTCTACAGGAACTATAGGGGTTAAAAGGCAGTGAAATGACATATTTGATATGCTGAAAGAAAAAGATTACCAACCAAAAAGCTATATTTCAAAACTAAATGATAATTTAAAACATTCCAAGATAAACACAAACAGAAATATCATTACTAAAAGACCTGACCTATGAGAAAAACTATAGGGAGTTCTTCAGGCTGAAATAAAAGGATACTATACAGTTACTCAAATACACACAAAGAAAGAGGATTATTAAAGTTGACTATAGGATTCTCAAAATGGCGGGAGACTAAGTGAAAGCTACATTGACACTCTTCCAGCACAAAACTGGAAATATAACTAAAATACAGAATAACCACTCTGAAATCAACTGAAGACTAGCTGGAGAGAACTCTGATAACCAAGGATGGAAAGTGGAGACCGCATAGAGACAGGTAGGAAGTGTGAAGACGCAAAAGGGCTGGCCAGGCTCCACAGACAGCAGGTAAATACTGGAGGGATAGCTCATCTGTGGAAGGTTCCAACTGAGAACTCTGGGTTCTAAACCCAAAGCTGGGCTCCCCAGCACAGAGCACAAGAACAGAAAAAGGTGCCTACATAACATCTGGCTGTGAAAAGCAACAGGGTTGCTGACAGCCATCGTGAGACAGCTGGAAATGCAGGAACCATTTTAAAGGGCCAACACATAAAATTTCACATGCAGCCGCTCACTGTGGGTTCCAGCAGAAGGAGGGCAGAGTGGACTACAGCTGTGTGAGCAGAAGCCAGGATTGGGGACTCTGGGTTTGGAGCTTGGAGGGCAGCCACCCTGATTTCCTATGCTGAGTCATTCCCTCAGGCTGTGGAGGAAATCTTTCTCCTAAAGACCTTTGCCAACCAAGTAGATTTTGCCTGTGGGGAAGGAAGTTACCCCACCCTGTTGGAAGACCTCTTGCCCACCCTGTGATCTATAGCCTGAGGCTAATCAAGTTTGAGTATCAATGGCACTGCAAACAGAGGCTGGTACATCTGGAGGCTTGGAATCTTTGCCTGATCTAATCTGGGGCCAGAGGCTAGGAAAAGCAGTCCCTGGTGGACATCTTGGTCCTTTCCAAAGTCACCCAGCCCCAGCAGAGGGAGCTACAAGGTGTGGATTGCAGATAGCTCCAAACAGGATACTCAGGGCCAATCACAAACAGTGTCTGACATTGTCCTGCACTAGAGATTGGGACTCCCAGCAGATCTCCCTAATACACAGACACAAACCCAAAAAGGGAGCCAAAATGGAGAGACAAAAAACCAAGCTCAAAATGAAAGAACAAGAGCATTTTCTAGAAGAAGAGCTAAATGAAATGGAGAAAGACATTTATTAGACACAGAGTTCAGAATAAGGATGGCAAAGATGCTCAACAGCATGAGAAGATATAGTAATTATGAAGAATGACATAGCACTAATAAAGAACACAGTGGGAGGAATACACAGCAGATTAGGAGAAGCCGAGGATCGCATTAATGAAGTAGAAGACAGGGTAGGAAAAAAAAATCACTCAATGAGAGAACCAAAAAGAAAAAAAAAAATGGAAGGACACTTAAGAGAGCTGTGGGACAATATGAAATGTAACAATATTTGTGTAATAGGTGTGCTAAAAGGTGAAGAAAGTGAGCAAGGGCTAGAGAACCATGTTTGAAGCAATAATGGCAGAAAACTTCCCTAATGTGGTGAAGGAAAAAGTCAGACAAGTACAGGAGGCACAGAGAGTCCCAAGAAAGAAGAACCCAAACAGGCCCTCACCTAGACACATAAATAAAATGCCAAAAATTTAAAAACAAACAAACACAAAAAACAGAGAATCTTAAAGGTAGCAAGAAAAAAGCAATTAGTTATATACAAAGGAGCTCCCATAAGGCTGTCAGTTGATTTTTCATCAGAAACTCCACAGCCAAAAGGAAATGGAAAGAAATACTCAAGGTAACAAAAAGTACGGATCAGAAACCAAGATTACTATATCCATCCAGGCTATCGTTCAAAACAGATGGTGAAATAGTTTCCTAGACAAAAGAAAGGCCAAAAAAGTTTATCGCTACCAAACCAGCACCACAAGAATGCTAAAGGGACTGTTGTACTGAGAAGAGAGAGAGAGAGAGAGAGAGAGAGAGAGAGAGAGAGAGAGAGAGAGAAACATAGGCATACAGAATTAAAGTGGCAACAAATAAGTACCTATCAATAATAACCTTAAATTTAAATAGATTAAATGCTCTAATCAAAAGATATAGGGTAGCTGAATGGACACAAAAACATGACCCAATTATATGCTATCTACAAGAGACCCACCTCAGAACAAAAGCCTCACACAGGATGAGTGTAGGGATGGAAAAAAATTTTCCGGGCAAACAGAAAAAAAAAAAAAAAGCTGGATAGCAACACTCATATGTGACAAAACAGACTTCAAAATGAAGACCATCACAAGAAATAATAAAGGTCACTACATCATTCCAAAGGGATCCATCCAACAATTGTATATAACCTTGGTGAACATATATGCATGAAATATAGGAGCACCTAAATATATTAAAAAACTTCTAGCCCTAGTTGGTTTGGCTCAGTGGACAAAGTCTCGGACCACAGACTGAAGGGTCCCAGGTTTGATTCTGGTCTTGGGCATGTACCTTGATTGCAGGCTCCCAGGCCCGGGGTTGGAGTGTGTGCAGGAGGCAACCAATCGATGTGTCTCTCTCACATTGATGTTTCTCTCTGACTCTCCCTCTCCCTTCCACTCTCTCTAAAAAGAAAAAAAATCAATGGAAAAATATCCTCGGGTGAGGATTAACAGAAAACAAAAACAACACACACACACACACACACACACACACACACACACACCTGTAGAGGGTTTTAAGGGAGAGACTTACAGCAATACAGTCATAGTAGGGGACTTTTAACACCCTTCTGATGTCACTGAATATCATCAAGACAATAACTTAACAAGGAAACAGAGACTCTAAATGACACACTGGATCAGGTGGATTTAATTGACACATATAGAACATTTCACCCCAAAGCTGCAGAATGTACATTCTTGTCAAGTACACATGAGTCATTCTCAAAGAAAGACCACATGTTAGGACACAAAACAAGTCTCTACAAGTTCAAGGAGCTTGAAATCATATCAAGCATCGTCTCAGATCACAAAGGAACAAAATTAGAAAGCAACTACAGTAAAACCATTAAAAAACATTCAAACACATGGAGGCTAAACAGCATGTTATTAAACAATGAATGGGTACTAATGAGATCAAGAAAGAAAGCAAAACCTTCCTAAAAACAAATAAAAATGAATACACAGCAACTCAAAATCTATGGGACGCAGGGAAAGCAGTCCTGAGAGGGATGTTTATAGCACTACAGGCCCACTTCAAGAAACAAGAAAAATTAATAATAAACTATATAACCATACAACTTAAAGAATTAGAAAGAGAACAACAAGAAAAGCCCAAAATAGGTAGGAAGGAACTAAAGATTAGAGCAGAAATAAATGACATAGAGGCTAAAAATATATTTAAAAAATCAATGAAACCAAGAGCTGGTTCTTTGAAAAGATAAACCATAGGACAGACTCATCAAGAAACAAAGAGAGAGGACCCAAATAAGCAAAATCAGAAACAAAAGAGGTGAAGTAACAACTGACACCACAGAAATACAAAGGAATATAAGAAAATACTATAAACAACTGCATGCCAATAAGCAGGTCAATATGGATGAAATGGACAAATTCCTAAAAAAAAAAAAAATACAATATTCTAAAACTGAATCAGGAAGAATAAGAAAACCTGAATAGGCCAATAAGCACTGATGAAATAGAAGCAATAATAAAAAAACCTTCCAGCAAACAAAAACTCTGGTCCAAACGAATTCACGGGCGGGGGGTCTCTAACCCCTTTTTATGAGGCCAGCATTATCCTAATTCCAAAGCCAGAGAGAGACACTACAAAAAGAGAGAACTACAGGCCAATATCCCTGATGAACACAGATGCTAAAATCCTCAAAAAATATTAGCAAGTCAGATCCAGCAATATATTAAAAAGATTATATACCATGACTAAACAGGATTTATTCCAGAGGTTCAAGGCTGGTACAATATTCACAAATCAATAACTGCATCACGTTTACATCACGTAAACAAATTGAAAGACAAAAATCATGTGATAATATCAATTTGTGCAGAAAAAGCATGTTTAGAAAAAAAATCCAACACCTATTTTTCATAAAAACTCTCAGCAAATTGGAATAGAGGGGTCATATCTCAACATAATAAAGGCCATATATAACAAAACTACAGCTGACATCATACTCAATGTGCAAAATTAAAACCATTTCCCTTAAGAACAGAACAAAACAGGATGTCTGTTTTCACCATTGTCATTAAATGTAGTACTGGAAGTCCTAGCCACAGTAATAAGACAAGAAGTAATAGAAGCCATCCAAATTGGAAAGGAGGAAGTTTAACTGTCATTATTTGCAAATGACATGATGCTGTACAAAGAAAACCCTAAAGATTCCACCAAAAACTACTACAGTTAATAAAGGAATTCAGCCATGTAGCAGGATACAAAATTAACACTCAGAAATCAATGGCATTTTAAAAAAATATATATTTCACTGATTTTTCAGAGAGGAAGGAAGAGGGGTAGAGAGTCAGAAACACCAATGAGAGAGAAGCATCGATCAGCTGCCTCCTGCACACCCCCTACTGGGGACATGCCCGCAACCAAGGTACATGCCCTTGAACAGAATTGAACCTGGGACTCTTCAGGCCACAGGACGACGCTCTATCCAGTGAGCCAAACCGGTCAGGGCAATCAATGGCATTTTTATGTACCAATAATGATTTCTCAGAAAGAGAAACTAAATAAACAATCCCATCTACCATTGCAACAAAAAATTAAGATACCCAGGAATAAACTTAACCAAGGATATAAAAGCCTTGTACTGGGAAAATGACAGGGCATTGAAAATAGAGATAAAGGAAGATATAAACAAGTAGAAGAATATATCATGTTCATGGATTGGTAGAATTTACATCATTAAAAGGCCCATACTACCCAAAGCAATCTACAAATTCAATGCAATTCCTATTGAAACATGACCAGCATATTTCTCAGATCTAGAGCAATACTCCAAAAACTTATATGGAACCAATAAAGACCCTAAATAGCTACAGAAATCTTGAGAAAGAAGAAGAAACTTGGGGGGATCACAAAACCAGATATCAAGGTATACTACAAAGCTATTGTAATCAAAACAGGCTGGTACTGGCACAAGAACAGGCATATAGATTAATGGAACAGAACAGAAACCCCAGAAATAGACCCAAACCATTACATTCAATATTTGACAAAGGAGGCAAGAACATACAATGGAGTAAAGACAGCCTCTTCTATAAATGGTGTTGGGAAAATTAGACAGATACATGCAAAAAAATGAAACTAGACCACCAACTTACACCATATACAATAATAAACTCAAAATATGCAAAAGACTTAAACATAAGTCACGAAACCATAAAAATCCTGGAAGAAACCACAGGCAGCAAAATCTCAGACATCTCTCACAACAATATGTTTGTGGATATATCTCCTATGGCAAAGGAAAGTAAGGAGAAAATAAACAAATGAAACTACATCAACATAAAAATCTTCTGCACAGCCAAAGAAACCATCAACAAAATGAAAAGGGAGAACATATTTTCCAATGATTCACCTGATAAGGGGTTAATTTGCAATATATATAGGGAACTCATACACCTTAACAAAAGGAAGACAAATAATCCAATTAAAAAATGGAATGGGTAAAGGACCTAAATCAGCGTTCTCAACCTGTGGGTGGCGACCCCTTTGGGGGGTCGAATGATCCTTTCACAGGGGTCGCCTAAGACCATCAGAAAACACATATATAATTACATATTGTCTTTGTGATTAATCACTATGCTTTAATTTTGTTCAATTTGTAACAATGAAAATACATCCTGCATATCAGATATTTACATTATGATTCAAAACAGTAGCAAAATTATAGTTATGAAGTAGCAACGAAAATAATTTTATGGTTGGGGGTCACCACAACATGAGGAACTGTATTAAAGGGTTGCGGCATTAGGAAGGTTGAGAAACACTGACCTAAACAGACACTTCTCCAAAGCAGACATACAGGTGGCCAAGAGACATATGAAAAAATGCTGAAAGTCACTGATCACCCGAGAGATTCAAATTAAAATGACAATGAGGTATCACCTCACACCTGTCAGAATAGCTACTATCAACAAATCAACAAATGACAAGTGCTGGTGAGGATGTGGAGATAAGGGAACCTTAGTTAACTGCTGGTGGGAATGCAGACTGGTGCATGCATTATGGAAAATAGTATGGAGTTTCCTCAAAAAATTAAATATGGGACCTGACCGGATTGGCTCAGTGGACAAAGCGTCAGGTCGTGGACTGAAAGGTCCCAGGTTCTATTCAGGTGGAGGGCATGTACCTTGGTTGCAGGCTTGATCCCCAGTAGGGGGTGTGCAGGAGGCAGCTGATCAATGTTTCTCTCTCATTGATGTTTCTAACTCTCTGTCCCTCTCCCTTCCTCTCTGTAAAAAGACAATAAAAATATATTTAAAAAAATTAAATATGGATCTGCCATTTGATCCAGTGATCCCACTTCTAGGAATAAAGAGACCCAAAACACCAATCAGAAAGAAAGTATGCACCCCTATGTTCATAGCAGCACAATTTATAATAGCAAAGATCTGGAAACAGCCAAAATGCCCATCAGTAGATGAGTGGATAAAATAGGTGTGATACATTTACACTATGGAATACTATGTAGCAATGAAAAAGAAGCATTTCTTACCCTTTGAGACAGCATGGAGGGACCTGGAGAGTATTATGCTAAGCGAAATAAGCCAGTCTGAAAAAGACAAGTACCACATGATCTCACTCATATGTGGAATCTACTGAACAAAATAAACCAAGGAACAAAACAGATCTAGAGATACAGAAGCATGGAACAGACTGTGGAATCTCAGAGCAAAGGTGGGGGTGGGTGGGTGTTTGGGAAGAGATCAACCAAAGAACTTATATGCATATATGCATAACCCATCTACACAGATAATAGGGTGGTGAAGGCCTGGGGTAGGGGATGGGGTGAACTAGAAGGGGTCTATGTGGGGGAAAAGAGGGAGATATGTAATACTTTCAACAATAAAGATTTAATTAAAAAAAATAAATATGTCTTTTGAAACTCAAAAACAAGTAAAAATAAAGTTGACTACATAAGTAAACATAAAAGGCAGTATAAATGTTTTATTTTTTCATTGATTTCAGAGAGGAAGGGAGAGGGAGATAGAAAAATCAGTGAGAGAGAATCATTGATTGGCTGCCTCCTACATGCCTCCTACATGCCTCCTACTGGGGATCAAGCCCAAAACCTGGGAATGTGCACTTGACTGGAACTGAACACGGGACCCTTCAGTCCACAGGCTGACGCTCTATCCATTGAGCCAAACCAGCTAGGACTAAATGTTTTTGTCTTTGTGACTATTTTTCTTGTCTTATCTGATTTATAAGATAACAGCATAAAGCAATAATTAAAAAAATGTTGATGAGCTTAAAATATATAAAGATGCAATTTCTATGAGAATAATAGCACAGGGAAGGAAGAAGAGAACAGATCTAAACAAAAACAAAGTTTTTGAATATTATTGAAATTAAGTTTGTAGTAATGAAAACTAATTTGTTTAAGCTGAGATGTTAATTATAATCCCCAGGGCAACTACTAAGAGGTTAACTTTTAAAATAGTAAAAGAGCCAAAACCGGTTTGGCTCAGTGGATAGAGCGTCAGCCTGCGGACTGAAGGGTCCCAGGTTCGATTCCGGTCAAGGGCATGTACCTGGCTTGTGGGCACATCCCCAGTGGGAGATGTGCAGGAGGCAGCTGATCAATGTATCTCTCTCATCGATGTTTCTAACTCTCTATCTCTCTCCCTTCCTCTCTGTAAAAAATCAATAAAATATATTTAAAAAATAAAATAAAATAAAATAGTAAAAGAAGCAGCAACTTAATCAAAATGGTATACACAGAATATCTATTTAACATTAAGGAATAAATGGAGTAAGAGAGGAACAAAACAAAAATACAAGACAGACAAAAACACAAATAGCAAAATGGCAGATTTTGTAAAGCCTACTTTATAAACTAACTAGAGGCCCGGTGCACAAAAATTTGTGCACTCGGGGGGAAAGGGGGGTCCCTCAGCCCGGCCTGTGCCCTCTCGCAGTCTGGGACCCCTCGGGAGATAACGACCTGCTGGCTTAGGCCTGCTCCAGGGTGGCAGAGGGCAGGCCCAATCCCTAGGTGCAGCCCCTGGTCAGGCTCAGAGCAGGGCCGATTGGGGAGTTGGGGCGCCTTCCCCTGTCATGCACAGAGCAGGGCGGATTGGGAGGTTGCAATGCCACCCTCAGTCACGCTCAGAGTAGGGCCGATTGGGGGGTTGGGGCACCGCCCCCTGTCACACTCAAGGCAGGGTTGATGGGCAGGTTGCGGCCCACCCCCTGTCACGCACAGAGCAGGGGCAATCAGGGGTTTGGGGCGCTGCCCCCTGTCACTCACAGAGCAGGGCCCATCAAGGGGGTTGGGGCTCCGTACCCTGTCACGCACAGAGCAGGGTCGATCAGGGGGTTGGGGAGCTCCCCCCTGTCACGCACAGAGCAGGGCTGATAGGGGAGTTGGGGCGCCGCAAACTGTCACAATCAGGGCAGGGCCGATGGGGAGGTTATGACTCTACCTCTTCACACACAGAGCAGGGCCCGTGGGGGGCGGTTGGGGTGTCGCCCTCTATCACCCACAGAGCAGGGCCGATCAGGGGGTTGGGGCGCCACCACTGTCACACTCAGGGCAGGGCCAATGGGGAGGTTATGGCTCTACCCCGTCACACACAGAGCAGGGCCCGTGGGGGGGGTGGGGGGGTTTGGGCACCGTCCTCTGTCACACTCAAGGCAGGGTCAATGGGGAGGTTGTGGCGCCATCCCCTGTCACGCACAGAGCAGGGCCAATCAGGGGGTTGGGGCACTGCCCCCTGTCACTCACAGAGCAGGGCCCATCAGGGGGGTTGGGGCTCTGTACACTGTCACACACAGAACAGGGCCGATCAGGGGTTTGGGGCGCCGCCCTCTCTCACCCACAGAGCAGGGCCGATCAGGGGGTTGGGATGCCGCCACTCTCACACTCAGGGTAGGGCCGATGGGGAGGTTATGGCTCTACCCCATCACACACAGAGCAGGGCCCGTGGGGGGGGGGGGTTGGGGCGCCGCACCCTGTCACACACAGAGCCGCAGGGCGATCAGGGGGTTGGGGAGCTCCCCCCTATCAGGTACAGAGCAGGGCTGATCAGGGGGTTGGGGCGCCTTCCGCTGTCACGAACAGAGCAGGGTGGATAGGGAGGTTGTGGCCCCGCCCCATCACACACAGAGCCGCAGGGCGATCAGGGGGTTTGGGTGCTGCCCCCTGTCACACTGATCCCGGTGCCGGGAGGCCTTGCGGCTCCACTGATCCCGGTGCTGGGAGGCATATTACCCTTTTACTATATAGGGTAGAGGCCTGGTGCACGGGTGGGGGACGGCTGGTTTGCCCTGAAGGGTGTCCTGGATCAGGGAGGGGGTCCCCACTGCGGTGCCTGGCCAGCCTGGGTGAGGGGATGATGGCTGTTTGCAGCTGGTCACACACCCTTCAGGGTGGGGGTCCCCACTGGGGTGCCTGGCCAAGCTGGGTGAGGGGCTGAGGGCTGTTTTCAGGCTGGGAGTGACTGAAGCTCCCAACCACTCCTTTTTTTCTTTTCTTTTTTTTTTTATTCTGGGCCAGCTTTAGCTTTGAGGCTTGGCTCCTGCTCTTAGGTCTCCGCTGCTGAAAGTAGGTTTCTGGCCTTTGCTTACAATGTTGCAATCCTGTTGGCTGAAGCCGGCGGACGAAAGCAGGTTTCTGGGGTTTTGTTTAGCTTCTATATTTGTTACATAGTTGCTTAGAGTTGCAGCCCAGAGGCCTGCAGCGGCAGGCGGGGAACGTTGGAGTCCTCCGTCACTGAAGCAAGCAAGCCTCATGTTAGTTTCAAGCTGCCTGGCTGCCCGCCGCCATCTTGGCTGGCAGTTAATTTGCATATTGCCCTGATTAGCCAATAGGAAGGGTAGCGGTCATACGCCAATTACCATGTTTCTCTTTTATTAGATAGGATTCCAATACATCCTATAAAATAAGAGAGAAACATGTAAATGGACCATCCCTCCGCTACGGTCAACAGCCAACCAGGAATGAGTATGCAAATTAACCCAACAAAGATGGTGGGTTAATTTTCATAAACAGGTGCCGGGTGGAGAGCAGAGTGGGAGAGCTGGCAGAGAGTAAAACAGCTTGGGGAACTTGGCTCCCCAAGCCTCCAGACAGAGAGCAGAGAGGGAGAGCTGGCAGCTTGGAGGACTTGACAGAGTGGGAGGCCGTGGGATGGAGACAGAGCAGGAAGGGAAAACCAAGAGCATGGGGAGCACCAGGAATTCTGGAAATAGTGGTTCTGGTGGCAGCCCCAGGACTAGAAGAGGAAGCCCAGAGCGCAGGGAGCACCAGGAATGCTGAGAATCGTAGTTCTGGTGGCAGATGGATCTCCTAGACACGAGAGCAGCAGTTCTCAACCTGTGGGTCGTGACCCGTTTGGGGATTGAATGATCCTTTCACAGGGGTCGCCTAAATACATTCTGCATATCAGATATTTACATTATGACTCATAACAGTAGCAAAATTACAGTTATGAAGTAGCAACGAAAATAATTTTATGGTTGGGGGTCACCACAACATGAGGAACTGTATTAAAGGGTTGAGGCATTAGGAAGGTTGAGAACCACTGCTCTAGAGCAAAGTGAGCCCAGAGCAAGTCACTGTTGCGGTGGGGGATGGAGGGAAAGCAAAGGTGAGAGACATAAGTAAAATCAGAGCATCTAGGAAAAATTAAAGGGAAGATATCCTAAAACTTTCAGGAAATCTCCACCAATGAAGCAAAGAAAACAAAAATGCCTCTATTATTCTGTGACCAACAAACCAAACTGGGTTGGGGATCTCAGACAATTCGCTCATATGATTGCAAAGACAGAGAGAAACTTCCAGATTGGAGAGGGCTCCCCTTAGGGCTCTCAGATTGGAGAGGGTGCAGGTCGGGCTGAGGGACCCACCCCCATCTTCGTGCACCAGACCCCTAATCTACACTAATAAAAGAGAAACATGCAAATTGGTGTCACTCTACTACGCTACCCAGCCAATCAGAGTGGCTATGCAAATTAACCCAACAAAGATGGTGGTTAATTTGCATACTCAGGCACAGAGCGAAGACTGAAGACTGGAGACTGAAGACTGAAGAGGCTTGGCTTCTCTGCTGCGGCCAGACCAAATGCCTGGGTCCCAGGTGCCAGAGGAAAACCGGTGCCGGCAACCAGAGGAGGGAAGGCCTATTGCACGAATCTCTTTGTGCAACGGGCCTCTAGTTAAATATAAATGAAGTAAACACTCTACTCAACTGAACAATATCCTACCTAGGAAACATAATCCAAAAAAGAAACATAATCTAACTATATGCTGTCTACAATTTAGAATTTTTTAAAAGGTTGAAAGTAAAATGATGGACAAAGCTATTCAATGAAAAAAAGAATCAAAGAGAGCAGGGTAAAAGAATTTTGAGTATTCTCTCGTTTTTCCTCGGTAAGTTTAGCTTAAGAAATGTGAATTTTGTTGCTCTTTCCAAAAAAAAACAACACACAACTTTTGGTTTGTTGGTTTTCTCTATTTTTTCAATTCTCTATTTCATTTATTTTGCCTCTAAACTTTTTATTTCTTTCCTTTAGTTTGATATGAGTTTAGTTTGCTCTTCTTTTTGTGGTTTATTTTTTATTTTATTAAGACTTTATTTTCTTAGAGAAGTTATTGGTTAGCAGCAAAATTGAAGGGAAAGTACAGAAATTCCCCACAGTCCCCTGTCCCTACACATGCATAGCCTCATCTATTATCAATATCTCCCATTAGAGTGGTATATTTGTTACAAATAATGAACTTACACTGGCACATCATAATTTACCCAGCCTATAATTTGCATTATGGTTCACTCTTGGTGTTGTACATTTTTATGGGTTTGGCCAAATTTTTATAGCTTCTTAGAATAGAAGTTTTGGTTAGTAATTTGAGATCTTTCTTTTTTACTAATATGGGCATTTTCACCTTTTAAATATCCCCTTAAAATACTGCTTTTACTGCATTTCATAAGTTATGATATGTTATGTTTGGTTTTACTCATTTCAAAGTATTTTCTAATGCCCTTTGGGACTTTATTGATCAACTGATTATTCAGTAGCGTTATTTAATTGCCACATATTTTTAGATTTCTTAATTTCCTTCTATTATTATTTTTTATTATTTATTTTAGAGAGAGAGGAAGGGAGAGAGAGAAGTAGAGGGAGAAACACTGATTGGTTGCCTCCTGTATGCATCGCAACCAGGGATTGAACCTGCATCCTAGGTATGTGCCCTGACCGGGAATCAAACCCGCAATCTTTTGGTGTACAGGATAATGCTTCAACTAACTGAGCCTTAGCGGCCAGGGCAATGTCCTTCTATTATTGATTGCTAATTTCATTCCACTGTGAATGGAAGTGGTGAGAGTGAACATTCTTGCCTTATTCCTGATATTGAGGGAATTTTTTTCAATTTTCCACCATTAATTATGATGTTCATTATTAATACTAACATATAGCCAGATTTCTGGTAAAAATGCAAAGGCAAGTAAATGGAAAAAGAATACTCTTTTCAACAATTAGCGCTAGAACAATTGGACATACATAGGCAAAAAAGTAAAGCTCAACCTAACCCTCACATCTTATACAAAGTCAAAATGAATCATAGATCTAAATGTAAAATATACAACTATAAAACTGTTAGAAGAAAACAAAGGAAAAATATTTTTCATAATCTGGTATTAGAAAGAGTTCTTAGGCATGTGAAAAATAAACCATGATCCATGAGAGAAAAAATTTGACAAACTGTATTATCTCAAAATTTAAAACATTTGCTGAAGCAAAAAAGTTGTACACTGAAAACTACAGAATGTTGCTGAGAGAAATTAAAGACACAAACAAATGTAAAGACATCCCATGTTCATGGATTGAACACCTAATATTGTTAAGATGTCAATATTACCCAAAGTGGTCTATAGGTTCAATATAATCTCTACCAAAATCCCAATGACAATTTTTGCAGAAATAGGAAAAGCTATCCTAAAATTCATATGGTATTTCAAGGGGCCACAAATAGTGAAAACAATTTTTAATAAGAACAAAATTATTGATTTCAAATCTATAGTAATTAAAACAGTGTGGCACTGCTTCAAAGACAGAAATATAAACCAATGGAATACAATGGAGAACCTCTCATATTAATGGTCAAATGATTCTCAGAGATGGTGCTAAGTCCATTTAATGGGGAAGAACAGTCTTCAACAAGTAGTACTGGAAAAACTAAATACCAACATTTAAAAAATGAAGTTGGACCTTTTATCTTATACCATACACAAAAAGTAACTCAAAATGAACTAAAGACCTAAATGTAAGAGCTAAAAATATAAAACTCTCAGAAGATAATACAGGAGAAACGCTTTATGATATTAGATTTGGCAGTGATTTACTGGATATGACAGCGAAAACACAAGTAACAAAAGAAAATATTGAGAAACTGGACTTCATAAAAAATAAAAACTTTTGTGCATCAGAGGACACTATCAACAGAGAGAGAAGGCAACCCAAGGAATTGGAGAAAATATAGGCAAATCATAAATCTGATAAAGGATCAATGTCCAGAATATATAAAGAACTCCTACAACCCAACAACAAATAGACAAACAACCTATTTAAAAAATAGCAAAGGACTTAGACATTTCTCCAAAGATATACAAATGTCCAAAAAGCACATGAAAAGATGACCAACATCACTAGTCATTAGGGAAATGAAAAACAAAACTGTAAGGAACCTAGCTGGTGCGACTCAATGGTTGAGCATCAACATATGAACCAGGAGGTCACAGTTCGATTTTTGGTCAGGGCACATGCCTGGGTTGTGGGCTTGATCCCTGGTGGGTGGTGTGCAGGAGGCAGCCAATCAATGATTCTCTCTCATCATTAATGTTCCTATCTTTCTCTCCCTCTCCTTTCCTCTCTGAAATCAATAAAACTATATTTTTAAAAAACTATAAGGAAATACCACTTCACACACATTAGGATGGCTAGTCTAAAAAAATAAATAAAAGAAAGTAAGTGTTGGCGAGGGTATAGAGAAACTGGAATCCTTGTACATTGCTGGTGGGAAGGCAAAATGATATAGCCTCTATGGAAACCAGTGGTGATTACTCAAAAGATTAAATAAACATAGAATTACCATATGATCCAGCAATTCTACTTCTGGGTATTTACTCAAAAGAATGGAGAGCAGTTACTTCAACAGATACTTATACATCCAGGTTCATAGCAGCATTATTCACAATAGTCAAAAGGTAGAAGCAAAATAAGTGTCTATTGACAGATGAATGGACTAAAAAAACATGGTGTATCCATACAATGGATTATTATTCAGCCTTAAAAAAGGAAATTCTGATATATGCTACAACATGAATAACCTTGAAGACATTATGCAAAGTGAAAAAAGGACAAATACTGTATAATCCCACTTACATGAGGTACCTAGTGTAGTCAATTCATAGAGACAGAAAGAACAGTGGTTGCCAGGGGCTGAGGAGAGGGGAGAAAGGGGAGTTAGTGTTTAATGGGTACACAGTTTCAGTTTGAGAAGATGAAAAAGTTGTGTAGATGGACAGTGGTGATGGTTGCACAACAATGTGGATATACTTAATGCCACAGAACTGAACACTTAAAAAAAATGGTTAAAACAGTCCATTTTAGTAAGGTATATTTTACCATAATAAAAATTTTGTTCTATAGAAGATAGTGTTAAAAGAATGAAAAGACATACTACATATTGGGATAAAATATTTGCAAATCAGATATCCAACAAAGAATCGTGTTTAAAATATATAAGGAACTCTCACAAGTCATCAGGAAGAAAATAAATAACCGAATTAAAAACAGCCAAAGATGTGAACAGACACATCAGCAAACAGGATATAAGGATGGCAAATAAGCATATGAAAAGATGTTCAACATCATTAGCCACCAAGGAAATGCAAATTAAAACTACAATGAGATACCACTTCACAGCTAATAGAATAAAATAAGTACCAACAATACCAAATGCTGACAAAGATGCAGAGCAACTGGAACTCTCATACATTGCTGGTGGGAATGCAAAATGATTCAGCCACTCTGGAAAATGGTTTGGCAGGTTCTTATAAAGTTAAACAAGCACTTACCATATGACCCAGTAATCCCACTCCTAGATATTTTACCTTGGAGAAATAAAAATTTTATGTTCACACAAAAACCTGTACAAGAATGTTCACATCAGTATTATTCATAATCACCATAACCTGAAAACAGCTCAAATATACTTCAATGGGTGAATGAATAAACAAACTTTGGAACATCCATACAATGGAACACTACTCAGCAAAATGAATGAACTACTGATACACACAACTTGCATGAATTTCAAAGGCATTACACTGAATGAAAGAAGCTACTCTCAAAAGATTATATATCTTGTGATTCCATTTGTATGATATTCTATAAAAGACAAAACTACAGTGATGGAAAACAGATCAGTGATTGCCAGAGATTATGGGTGGAGTTGGGGTGACTACCAATGGACAGTATGAAGAAGTTTTAGGGTGATGGAGCTGTTCTTTATCCTGACTGTGGTGGTGATTACATGAATCTACATGATTTACATGCTTTACAATTCACAGAATTGTCCACCCCCCAAAATCATTGTAAGTTCATTTAAAAAATAAAAGAAAATATTAGCTATTATATCATCATCATCATCATCATCAATATTTATACTTTACTGAATAATAAAAATATTCAGAATTACTTGTGAAATAAGATGTAAAAATTATTAAGGTTGTTTTATGTCTGGTACAATAACTTAAAGGTATAGAGAAAAAAACTCAACAACACTAAATGTAAAAGCTTTACAACTTCTTCTAGCTCCTCTCTTTAATATTCTATATCAGAATAATATGCTACCTCTGGATAATTTCCTATAAACATTGTCATATACTGGATAAGGAATTAAATAAACACTCAACTTAGAAGTCTGGGACCCTAGGTTACATTCCTAAATCTAACACTGTAAGAAAACTCTTAACTTGCCTTTTGTGCCTAATTTTATCTTCCTCTTCATTGAGGTCATGTACTTGTCTGCACTTGTCTTTTTGTGGTATGCTGTGAAGGTTTAAAGTAAGGAGTTTCAAAGATAGGAAAAACAGATTCATATACTACCCACCCACCCCCAAATACCAGGCACTGCTCTGATTCACATGTATTACCTCAACCTTCTGAACAATCCTACTATATAGCTACTATTAATATTGTCACTTCACAAAGAAACTGAAGCACAGAGTGGTAACTTGCCCAAAATCTTAAAGCACCAGAATTAAGTGGGGCACCAGAATTTTCCCATGAGTCTGCCTCCAGGAATCTGCCTCCAGAACCCATGTCCTTAATCAGTTCGTATTAATGCCTCTCTACAAAAGGCTATTCCTTTGTTTTTGTTTTTGTTTTCCTTCCTTCACCACTGCTCTTCCATGTCTATGGTATCTAACAAATCATTCATTCATTCTCATGGCTTTACTTCTGATCTAAGCATAGATGATTCCCAATTCTATAGATCTAGTTCTGAACTCTCCCTTGAGCTTCATTGTTGCATTTCTAACTGCCTCCTCAATATCTGCATTTAATGAACCTGCCATTCTCACTAATTCAACACGTTCAAAATCAAACTCATTATTTTCCTCAAAATTTCCCCATAAAAGCTTTCTTAATTTTGACAATTAAGTCACACAGCCTTGAAACACCTGGATTACCTTTGACACTCTTCTTTATTGACTGTCCTCCTTCAGCCTCAGTCAACAAGTTTTACCAATTCTTACTTTGTAATGTCTCTTACAATCATATCTACCTCTTTTTAATTCCACTGCCATCATTCTAGTCCATATCTTCATGTCTAAGGACTGTATTACCTCTTAAATCATTTCCTCTGCTTCCATCTCTTTCTCTCTCTCATCATACAGGATGGGGCAAAAGTAGGTTTACAGTTGTGAATATGTAAAACAGTTTATTCTTGTATTATTATTTATTAAGTATTGTATTATTTTCCATATAAATCTACTTTTGCCCCACCCTGTATTTCTTGGTCACCAGATTAATCATTTTCAAATACTGCGTTTCTCATGTTACTCCTGGTTCAAAAACCTTTAACCATATCCAAACTAACTAACTGAATAACTAACTCTGTATAGGTCTATACTGTCTACCACAGAAAGGTCAAAAATTTTAGCTACCTTGTCTCTCACAACATCCCCGAACACACCATAGTGCTCACAATATCTGCTGTGATGCCTTTCCCTCTCCACCCTAAAGAATATAGCATTAAAAGAACATTTAAACCTTACCTCCAAGAGGACTTCTTTAGTCATGCCAATGCACAGTAGCCTTTTCCTCCTCTGAACTCCTACAGCACTTTACAACTGTATCTAGCATTGTTAGTAAAATGTCCTGTTTCTCTCAAACCAGACTGTAATTGGCTTAATGTTGGGAACCATTTCTTAAACTTCTGTGCACCTTACACAGTGCCTAGCAAAACTTATCTGTTACACTCATTCTTTCTGGTTAAGACACAGACCATTTCTCTATAGATTTTGTGCTAATTTACAGTTCAGTCTAAAAACTTTTACAATCTAGCCTCACCTATCTTTCTAGTGTCATCTCCTGTAATTAATTCCCTGCCAAGTCCTATACTGCCTGCCACACTGACCTTTTCATTGTTCCCAGGTCCTTTCACAATCCTGTTCCTATTCACCTATTATCTGTAATGTCCTCTGCATCTTGTTAACCTGACAAATCTCTGTTAACCCATCAGGACTTAGAAATGTCAACTCCTGACTCCCCCAACTAGACTTGAGGCTCTATGTTCTGTGCTCCCTCAGCATTTTCTTCACATGTCTACAAATAGCAACTGAACTGCAACTAACTCTGAACATATTTGTCTCTCACACATTCCTAAAGAGTAGTGAAAGTTTGTCTTTCCCCTACCCACTTCACTAACTCCTCTTATTTAATGCGCTAATGGTAAATCTCTCTCTCTTAGTGAAAGAACACATCAGTGGTGATCACATACCTTGGTAGTAAAGAGCCTTAAGGAAGGAGTGACGATCAGCACCCTGAAATAAAGATTTTTCTATTTCCATTTCTCGCCGGGTCAGCTGTTTGCTTTTAGCAAATCTCTGTGGCAGGCAAAGGATGCGCTGACGCTCTGAGATCCTTTCTTCAATATCTTGAAGGCAGTGCTGTATTGCTTCAGGGGTTGCCCTCAGTCTCGTCCTCTGAAATCAGAGAAATGAGAGGGCATATATCATAGAGGACATACCCTTAAAGGGATGGTCTGATACTTAAAGAGCAATGATGATCAAGGCCCAGAATGAGTATTTACAGATACGGTAGCTAATCAGTCAAGGGATAGTTTCTCTTTTCCCAAGGTCCCTGTCCTAGGAATCAAAGAAGATTCAAACAAAAAGCTTAGTTTTGTGAGAATTAAAAATAAAAAGGTTCTCAGTGCCAAATGAAGAGATATTGCTCTGCACTTTTCAGAAAAAAATTGCCCCACTCACCTTTTCACCTGAAACATGGCTCTTCCAGATCAAGATTTCTGTTTCATTGAGCCCTAGTTCCCTGAGGGCAGCAATTTCCTGGTCCTTCTCATGCAATGTTTGAAACTGGGACAAAGTCATAGTTCCGGCTGCTTCCTTCCCAAAGGGCTTATACATAGTACCAGGAGCAAAACTCTCTTTCTTAGACACACATCTGCAAACCAAGAATGAAGAGAGTAAGAACATCTTCAAATTACAATTCACAGAAATAGGGCTCACCATTAAAAGAGGCACAATGAAACTCATCGGCAATTTCTCTCTCATGTCCTATTTCTAGGCTGAAGTGCCACTGTTACCAATATGGAACTCCACCAATACTCCCCTCATCCAGGACTAATAAATGACTGAATCAAATATTTGATTATTGAGTATTTACTATACATCAGACACTATGCTGGGTATTGAGGATTTAACAGTTTAAAAGATAAAAATGGTTTCTGCTTTTGTGGAAGAACAGTAGAAGGAGAGGCAAGTAAACAGGCAATGATAATATTGGGTTGTAAGTGCTATGTATGTTAAGGGAAGACATAGGAAAGATACTTAGCATATATGTAGTAGAATATGGGAGGATCTGCAGAGGAAAAGACATAGAAGAAAAACCCTGCCTAATACGTAGAAGTTTGCCAAGGAACAGGGGGTGGGAGAGGAGTGTTGCATCCAGACTTTAAAAGGGGTCACCTGGAGGTTAAGGTCTATGATACTTTACCTGTTTGCAAAATCAATACTTACTCCTCAATGGAGACAGAGGTGTCAAGTTGATGCTGAAGGAGGCTTTTCAGCTGCCTCTCCCCTTCTGTTTCTAACTCTTCCAGGACATGATCATCACTCTTCACACAGCTGTTTACCCTGGAGTAGATATAGGGACACATACAGAGAGCAGAAGAGATAGTGAAACCTCAAAATCAATTTTTTACCTATATTATCTACCTTTGGTGACCCCATTTGTTCAAAGATCCTTCTCTAACAATCCTTTGCACTTTATATTCATTCCATAAACATTTATTAAATACCTACTTACACACAAAACATTGTAAGGCACTGATGGAGTCAAAGGTACTCAAACATAGTCCCTATCCTCAAGGAGTTTGCAATTTATTTAGGGAGAGGAAATATATAGGTGTGTATGTATTGTGTACATGTGCCTGGAAAGGAGGGGAAAGTAAGGGAGGAGAGAGGAGAATGACAATACAAAGAAGCATATGCCAAATTAGTAGGAGTTCACAGAAGAAAGAAATAACTGGGAATCAGGAGGGTAAAATGAAGACTTCTTAAACTGGCATTTAAAGGACTGGGTATGATGAAAGGAAGAAAAGGGACAGCAAGTATGAGATGTTCTGGGGATTAACAAGAAGTTCAATTTAGCTGACATTCAAGTATGGGCTAACTGGGGGATAATCTTGGAGGGGTAATTAGACTCAGATCTTGTGTGGCCTTAAATACACCAATTAAGGGGCCTGGATCTTAATGTATAGGTATTAGAAAGTAATTTATTAGGCAGTTAAGTGGCATGGTACAAGTGATGGTTTAGGAAAAAGAATGTGGTTATAACATGCCTTATGGATTAGTAGGAAAGAAACCAAAAGAACTAGCTGGAAAACTTATCAAGGATAAGAGGACAAAAGTCCAAAGTGAAGTGGTAACAGGGGACAGAAATGAAGAGTTAGATGAGAGAGGCCTTTTGAAAATAGGGTAAAAGATAAGTAAAAGATAACCTCCAAATTTCAAACTGAGAGAACAATGGTACCAATGAAGGAAAGAGGAAGCTCCAGGTGAAATAGTTTGGAAAAAGGGAACATCAGTATTGTTTTAGCCATGTTGGGTCAACTACCTATTACAATGGAAACACCAGGAATATTCAAAGACATATTGAGTCTGAGGTGACAGTATAAGTGATATTAGCTAAAAGGGAAGTGAGATATGGGAGAAATATTGCACAGGTAAGTATCAGGCTGAACATGGAAATATCAAGTCATCTCTAGTGTCAGAATCTGGAGCTGTGAAAAGGAGATCTCCAAAGGAAAAAGCATAGAAACAAATGTGAAAGGGATCATAACATTATATAGCCTAGGCCAGTGATGGTGAACCTTTTGAGCTTGGCGTGTCAGCATTTTGAAAAACCCTAACTTAACTCTGGTGCCGTGTCACATATAGAAATTTTTTGATATTTGCAACCATAGTAAAACAAAGATTTATATTTTTGATATTTATTTTATATATTTAAATGCCATTTAACAAAGAAAAATCAACCAAAAAAATGAGTTCGCATGTCACCTCTGACACGCGTGTCATAGGTTTGCCATCACTGGCCCAGGCACTACTGTATAGAAATCTAGGTAATGCTAACATGAGCCAACTAACCATAAATAACTTAAAACACCAGAGTATAAAGAAATAGCAGAATTATTTTAGGCAACAACAGATTATAAAAGACAAAAAAACAAAAAAACAAAAATTGAGCTAACTCCATGAGGAAAATAAATATTAAAATACCTTATAAAATAGTCCTTTATTATTGGGACCTAGGAAAAGTATCCCTCATAATTATAAGCAAGATTCTCATGCTCTAGAAAGACTTATACCTATTTTGGGAAATAGGTATAAGTCCCATTTGTTAAAATATCCTTAGGCCCAGGGTTTTAAAAATCCCTTCTAAGTATCCTAATTTTTATTTATTATTTAGAATTCAGAAAGTTTTTGCTAAGTTTAAAGTGGCTTTGAAATGAGTAAACCATAGCTAAATACTCAAAAAGAAATGTTGAGTAAAAAAAGCAAGTTACATAAAAATGTATACAATGTGTCCATCTATGTAAAGTTGAAAAATGGATAAAACAAGCAATATTTTGTTTAGGGATAAAATCATAAGTCATAAAACTATTTTTTTTTAAAGAAAGGGAATGATAAGCACAAAATTCTGAATAATGGTCCCCTGAGGAGGGAGAGAGGAGAAGTAATCTGGGAGGGAAACTGGGGACTTCTAAGGTACTAGTAATGTTCCAGGTCTAAAGCTTGTAGTGGGTATGAGTCTATTATTATTCTTTAAACTTTATATATACATTATTTTGCATGTATGAGACATATCACTAGAAACATTTTTTTAAAGTCATTTTGAGGCAGGGAAAATCAGAACCAGTTTCTTAAAAGACACAGAAACTGACAGTTGCAGGACAGCATAGTATCAGTAAGAATTGTAAATATACAGCCCTATTCCAGAGCGATTATTCTACTTGCAGAGTGGATACAAAACTAATTTGAGAATCCTTAGAAAAGGCTTGTGGATTAATTGGGAAGCTCAGGCTTTCAACAATGACCAGCCAAATTAAAGCTGCCATTTCCTGCAGAACCAGTAGGGGGAACTGCTCGCACCAAGTGCCTTTCTTTTCCTATGACATTGAATCGGTTTTGCCTTCTAAATTTGTAGAAACAAAGTATCAAAGTATGACTTACTTTAAGATTTGAAAACGTTACATGCCCGCGTTTTCTTTAATACACAAACCCTGCAAATAAAGGCGCCTACCCAGGTCCCCTTTCTGTAGTATTAGGAGGAGCTGGCCTGGGTTTCTCTGGCACGAGGCATTAGTCGGCCAAGACTCTAGCACCTGGGTGGGTCCATTTGCAATAGGAAGAAGCCACAGCATGTGTCCGGCTCCAGGGGACCCGCGCCGGGGCTTAGATGCCTGGGCTGAAAGGTCATTTCTGTAGGAACCGGCAGCGGCGGCGGTCCTTCCTGAACTTCGCCCAGGAGGCCTGCCTAGCCCGTCTCCTCTGCTCCCTTTTGTCTTCCCTCTCACACGAAACCGCATCCCGAGAACGTGACATACCCCACACACAAAGTAATAAAAGCCATTTAAGTGAAAAGGTAAAACAGAGTTCCCATCGCCGCCTGCTCACACAAGCCCTTACCTCTTCATGTTTCCACAGGCCCTTTTCTCTAACTTGGATAAACAGGCCTCGGACTTCAAGTCCCAGAATTCTGCGCAGCCAACTCTGAGGGGATTGTGGTGGAGTGCGGGGCTCTGGGAATTGTAGTAGCGCAGAGCTAAAGAAAGGGAAAGAGAAAGTACGTAACGTATTGAGTAACTGGTATGTTGTAAATTGTTCAAATATTTCTCTTAAATTGTTTGGAGGTTAAAGGCAACACCCAAAATATCCAGCTCATAAACTTAAGAGTAATCTTTGACTTCTTGACCCTCTCATTCGGTATCACTAAATCCTGGCGCCCCCAATTTCCCTCAAATGTGTCCTTACTAGCCTGCTTCGGCTTCCAAGGACTTATTATCTGGCCTACCTGCTGTTTCCAGTGGAGCCTCTGGTCCGTCCTGTGTAACCACAATGATCAGACACAAGTTTGACATCTCTTGCGCTAATGGTTCTCCTCTATCTGTAACAGAGGCTTAAAAGACATGTACTTCTGGAGAATCAGAAATCCATATGTACTCAGGCTCGTGAACGTTTTAATTATTGTGAATCAAGAAAGGGATACAGCATATTTGTTAAGAGCATGGGCTCTTAGTTCCCAGAAATGGAAATACTAGTGTTCTTAAGTATATGAAAAAAAAGATGTTTGATCTCACAAGATGGAAATTTCAAAGTACACTGACTATGAAACAACTGACTTGTAATCCTCAAAGCTGTCAAGTTAATGAAATACGTGAAAAGTCTGAGAAACTGTCCCAGACAAATGAATCAAAGGAGACATGGTGATGATTAAATGCAATGTGGTATCCTGGATTAGAAAAAGGGCCCTAGGTAAAAAAGGAAATATGAATAAACTTGCACTTTAGTTAATGATAAGGTTCATGAATTGTGACAAATATACCAGTTATGTTAAGATGATAACATTAAGGGAAACTGAGTGGAGGTATATGGAACTCTGTACTATGCAACTTTTCTGTAAACCTAAAACTGTTAAAAAAATAAAGTTTATTTTTAAAGCGCACACTATAGTAACCTACCAGATTGGTAAACATCCATAAGTTTGAGAACGCACTTGTTTTGCTGAGATCATGGGGAAATAGGCACTCTTAATACATTGCTAGTAGGAACATAAATTGGTACAACCTTTGTGGAAGGCAACTGTAATTATAAATGCTCATTCCCTTTAGCATAGCAATTGATTGTGTGTGAATGCTCACCTGGAAAATGGGATTAATACCTCAGAATAGAGTGACTATAAAGTAATATACAAAACTATGGTTTTAAAATCACTTGACAGGATGGCCATCTATGAATAAATATTCCAATAGGTTATCCAATAGGTTCAAATGTATTCAAACTAGCTGTATTGCCATGGTCAAGTTAGAAGATAAAACCAAACAGCAGCTTCTGGAAGACATTGTACTTTCTATCCTGGGAACTACTAAAAGATCAAAAATCTCATGGGAAGTATTAGTGTGGGTTATATCATAGCCTACACCAAGCAAATCCTATATGGTGCTGGGGCTGAATTCTGCCGCTCAACCAAAATGTCTAATTGAAAAATTAATCAATAAGGAAATGGAAAAATACACCAAGGTTGATAGTGTGTTTATTCCTTGGGAAAGTGGCAAAGGGTGAAACAAAACTATACTAACCACCACATCAGACTTGTATACAACTTCTAATGCACACTACATTAGAAATGCACTAGGTGGGATGGGTGGAGAATGAATGGCGAAAAAGATATATTCACATAGGCTGAAATTGCAACTAGATAGCAAGGTCATAAGAAAGTGTTCTATGTGCCTGCGTATGACTGTAGCCAGCCCAAGTGGTAGGTACCAAGGACAAACATTCAGAAAATTACACTAGGTGGAACATCAGGCTATTTCTAGCTCTGCCAAACTTATTAACTGTGGAATAATAGCTATTCTGTTTCCCATGGCATCCCTCTCCCTACTTTAAAAGGATATCAGACAGTATATAAAAAACTTTGAGATTTCTAGATGTTATTCACAGGCACAGAGATATTAGTATGAGGTTATTTCACCCCTAGAAGAATTTATGACAAACTGAAAAATATGCCTCATTTGTCGTTCTGACAATTAAACAAGTTGTTTAATTAAGCCAGAAGTTCCTCCTTAAAATAGACATATTTTCAGGATTTGTTCTTTTTGAGCACTTTGTTCATAGCACACTTCTGATGAATACATTATGAAGCAATTTATAGATATGGAAGAAGATGCTAAAACCAAAAATCTTTCCTTGAAGAAGGATAGGATCACTCATCTAATATGAGATAGCATAAATGCTGTTATACAGCATCTTTTTCAAAAAACAAAAAAGTAGTCAAGCACTGGGAAAGTGTAAACATGACAAATTAAAAAATTCTCCTTCATATAATTTCAGCTGGTCTTTAACAATGATTAGAGGGGCTCAAGATTTCATCACCTTACATAAATGCTGCCTTAAAATTACTGGCAAAAATAGGTTATTTCTCATCTTTTAATTAATATTTGTTCAAAAGTGTCATGTTGAACCAGAGTCAGGAGGAACCTTAAAGATAATTAAGTCCAAGGCTCCAGATTCCAAACAGTACCAGTAAATTTTGCAGTGTTACCTTATTAAACTAGATGCCACTTGCCATCCACTGTCCTCCTCTATGTCCTGTAAAACAAAAACAAACACACACACACAGAACTCCCAGTACAAAGTCAATAGGAGTACTGTAGCCTTCTCTTTCTTTATTTTACTAAGGAACTTTATAGTAAGCACTTACTGGTAGTGAAAAGACATAAAAGAATCACAAAACTTTGAAGAAATGAAAAGTCATTTCTTTCAGTTGAGAAAAACTTAACATGGTCCAACTTTTTCATGTTATAGAGAAAATATTATGTCCAAATGAAATTGTCTAGTTAATTAAGAATCAACAAGACAAAATCCAGTATTTCCTCCAATACTGAATGTGGAACTTAATTTATGAACAGACTATTTTACTGGAGTTGGACCTCCAAAAACAATACTAAAATGCTTTTCTCTAGGGTATAATAGCATGTAATAATACTGGACTCAAAAATTAAGAGAACTCAAGATTATACTCAAAAGCACTTTACCCACAGAAATCATCCACAAAATTAAATGGTCTCTAGATTATTTTCATACTCTATATTTTTTAGTGGGAATGAAGATTTAACTAATAAGAACTACTAATTTGAGAAGTTTGGATAGGAAAAAAAGAGGCTATGTACGTTCTGATATTTAGTTTACTCATAAGGTGATGAAAATCACTACTACTCATTTGAAAAATATTTTATTCCCTTAATATGTACCCATCAGGATGGTCATGTACATTCAGCACAACAGAAATTCAGCTCAGTAATTCTAGAAAACTAAGCACTAGCCACTAAAAAACTTTCAAGTAGTTTATTTTGGTGTTATACTTTTATATTTTAGAATATCGCCATTATTTGTGACTTAGGTCAAACATGAAACACAAGAGATCGGATTATTCTAAAGCTAAGAACAAGGCTTTTTCTTGAAAAATAAATGAACAAATACACAAACAAATAATTATGAATCATATGGTAAAACACCAGCATAACTGTACATCAAAAATAAACAGATTGCCTTTCAAAAATAACCTAATTCAAGTCCCAAATCCACCCTAACTCTTCCTCCCATCTCTGATTTTCTATAACACACTTTCTGTGACTCATAACACACTCCCTTGTATTGTCTATATTACTTTTATACAGATAGCTATTAATTATATCTCAAGCTAAGGCAGTAAGTTCCCTTGAGGGGAGAGACTTTACAATATACTGTATACTACTACTTTACAACAGGCACCCAAAGACTAGTTGGCATTTATTTTTTGGCATGTATTTCTCTATGATACAGTTTTTTCTTTCCTACAAGAGTTTATTTTTGGTAAATGGAAGGAAAATTTGTTTTTCTACAAGGGAAACCTACTTCTAAATGATAATTTGAAAATCTTGATATATATTTTTTAAGATACACAAAAATAATGGAGAAGTGGGAATAACAGATTAGGTACTGTAACTTTATAAAGGCTTGCCTAAATCAAGAAGCCGCACACACATATCTAATTTATGCAAACTAAAGTTTTATATAAACTGCACTATACTATGATACTGTATATATTACCTAATTACAAAACAGAGTCATAATCTAATAGGCTGCTTCCTAGACAAAAGGGTTAATATAGCTTTGATTTGCTAATACTAAAAGCCAAACTACAGTACAATTCTCAAAGGCACAATATTTAAATAGAAAAAACACCCTAAACACATACATACTTTATTGCAACCAAAAATTATATACCAATTGTAACTACTACTACATTTAATGTCATCAAAATTTTTAAATAATGTATAAACCAAAAATAACACGCTGAAGATATGGTCATTCAATTAAAAGCCATCCTGACATTGTGTTCTTGCTCCTTGTGAAGACGATTCTGGAAAACCTGTGCTACCTCTTCTACCTTCCTTTGCAGCATGCCTAAAGGGGGGAAATGTCATGCATCATTAATCTGAGACCAAAAAAATACCAGGAACATAACTTACATTCTCCTTCCAATATACGATTTATAAAACTTTACATATTGGTGTTTACAGCTCTAAGTATTATAATTACAGAAGATTTGTCTATCTGTTTGGAAACTATAAAAACAGTAGACAAGACTGTTCTTGATTTGCTCTCCCTAGCTTTCCAGCATATAGCAATCTACTTGACATTTATGTTTTGTTGAAGAAAAGTGTTAACTGCTTTTTTACACATTATAGCCTAAAACTGCCATACAGGTGATCATTAAGTTGAGGGTATAGATTTTCGTAGGTTTTTGGTGGCCTATAAGCAAATTAATACATTGAGTATATTCACATTTCTACTCCCCTCCTAATGATTTCTTAACTTGGTGGTCCTTAAATTTTCTTAAGGGCAGAGCAACACAAATACCATTAATTTTACCATGTAAAACAGCAACTTCCTGTAGTAAAATAAGCTTTTGAAGTAAGCATGATAATCTGAATTTTTCTTTTAACGTACACAAATAAACTTGGCCATTTGTTTTAGTATTCATTAATGCTCATTAGTTGATAAGCAATAACTGGTGCCAAAGATTTAAGAAAAACTTTATAAGGGAAAAACTAAAGATTTGAATCAATATACTTTAATTTTATTCAGCCAATAGGAAAAGCCCAAATGTTATTCAGTTTCTAAAGTATAATAATTTATTCTATCTTATAGGCACTGTAAAATCACACTTTATGAACAAGTTATTTAAATAATGGCTGGCTAGAAAAACAATGTACATTGAGCCCGGCAAAATATATCTTATATTTATAGTAATAACTAACTGCAGGGTAAAATTTTTCTCCCTATATAACATTTTTCAATGTGATAATAATGTAAATGAACACTATAACAAACCATTAACTTGAGGCCAGAAGAATCAACATATTAAAATGCAAAGCAATACATTTTATAAAAATTTAAGAATCAATAAAATATAAAGAAACACAAATCCGTATTAAGTTAGCTTTACTGTAAACATTTTGTCATGTCTTCAAATTGAGTTCCCAGGACTATTTCTGTATTAACATACTTCAAATTTTCTAGGAATTTCATTCTTTAAGGGCAAAAACTGTACGTAGGCAATTAACTACCTCGAGTGCTAGTCCAATGACAGGTTTCAGTGATTGGTTCCTGCAGGCCTACTAAATTATATATCATACTATAAGTTGAATGCTTGTAAATAGTTAAAATTTTGGGGGGGGAATATACCATACACATTTTGACATTAGTAAAACATAATTGTACTGAACAATATAAAAATGAAATTAAGAAAATAATTCCATCCACAATAGTATCAAAAAATTAAAACACTTAGTAATAAAGGTACCAAATGAAGTATGACCTCCATATTTAAAACTACAAGATATTGCTAAAAAAAAAACAAACCTAAAGACAAACTAAATAAATAGATATTCTATGTTCATGGATGGAAAGACTCAATAGTGTTGAGATGGCAGTTCTCCATAAACTGATCTGCAAATTCAATGTAATCCCTATGAAAATTCCAATGGCTATTTTTTGTAGAAAGAGACAAGCTTTAAAATTTACATGGAAAGGCAAAGGACCCAGAATAGCCAAACAATCTTGAAAAAAGAAGAATAAATTGCAGAAATTGCCCTATCCAATTTTCAAATTTACTGATAAAGCTACAGTAATTGAGACAGTGTGGTATTAATATAGGATAGACAGAGAGATCAATGGGACAGAAAGAAAAATCAGAAATAAAAACCTTGTATTTATTGTCAATTTATTTTTGACAAAGATGCCAAGGCAATTTAATGGAAGAAAGCAGACTTTTCCAACAAATGATGTGGAGAAAACTGGATATCTACATACAAATGAAGTTGAACCCCTACCTCTAACTATGCACAAAAATCAACAGGGTGGATTATTGATCTAAAAGTAAGAGCTAAAACTACATGTGAAAAATAAAACACATGTCAACCAACTGATGAATGGATAAACAAAATGTAGTCCAGTCCATACACTGGAATGCTACACAGCAGTAAGAAGGTATAAAGTACTGAAACATGTTACAACATAGATGGACCTTGAAAACATTAAGCCAGACACAAAAGGCCATATATCATATGATTCCATTCATATAATCTCTCCAGAAAAGGCAAATCTATAAGAACAGAAAGTAGATTAGTGGTTGTCTGGGGTTAGGAGTATGAATAACAATTAACCACTAGCAGGCAAGAGGGAACTTTCTGAGGTAATGGAAATGTTCTAAACTGGATTGTGTGATGTTTGCATAGCTCTATAGCTTGAGCTAAACTGCTATTGGTTCATATGGCATATTTGTGTTTTTAAAATACAGGGTGGGGTAAATGTAGGTTTACAGTTGTGAGTATGCAAAACATAGCTTATTTGTATACTAGTAGCCCAGTGCACAAAATTCGTGCACATTAAAAGGGAAGTAATTGCCATAACCGGTTTGGCTCAGTGGATAGAGCATCAGCCTGCAGACTCAAGGGTCCCAGGTTCGATTCCGGTCAAGGGCATGGTTGCGGGCACATCCCCAGTGTGGAGTGTGCAGGAGGCAGCTGATCGATGTTTCTCTCTCATCCATGTTTCTAACTCTCTATCCCTCTCCCTTCCCCTCTGTAAAAACTCAATAAAATATATTTTTTTAAAAAGGGAATTAGAGATATTTTAATATTGCTATTTGCCCTTTCTCTATAATAGAAGTGTGAGAGATGAAAGGAAATTAGTAAAATATATATGAAAATAATATATAAATTTATTAATAAATAAACAGTAACAAAAGGATATAACAACAACAGAGGCATGATATAAAAATGACAAAAACATGATATAAAAACAACAGTGATGCAAACAATGACTGATAAAGTGATTAAACTTATTCTAATATCTCCCTGTACATCACATTAAGAGTGAAAACACTTTCAGAGTGCTTGACTAATTTCCTTTGTGATGAAGTATTTAGAACTTTAACTGTAACATCACATGCTCTTCAAACTCAAGAGAAAGCAACATATAACTGACCATGTGCAAAAATGGGTTCAGGTAGGAATATGCCTACTCTATCTAGAGTTTGTCCTTGTGATTTATTAATAGTCATCACAAATGCTGGCATCACGGGAAACCGTTGTTGAATCAATTTAAATGGGAGGCCAGTGTCCTGGGGACAAATTAATTCTTGGAATCAGAACAGCCTCTCCCTCTGCAGATCCTGTTAATACTTCAGCTTCGATAATGTTAGGTCGTAATTTTTTGATAATAAATCTGGTACCATTACAAAGACCCCATTTACTATTGAGATTTCTCAATAGCATGATGATTGCACCCACTTTCAATTTTAATTTATGACACGGCATTCCCAAAGGAGTAATACTATTCAGAAATTCGATGGGGAAATTTTCCTTTGTTTCTTTGTTATGGGGTGGGGCCACAACATTAGTAACAAAGAAACAGAATTAAAACTTTATTGTGGGGAGCCACTACAGTGTTTTGGTCAGGTTCAAGCCTTAGACTGATGAGAGGGCACAGTCCTCTCATTGCCACGTGCAAGTCCCAGCTTGGAGGGCAGGGCCCTCCCAGCACAATTATAGCCACCAGCTGTAGTTGTAAGCTTGAACCTATGGTCCGAACACGTGGCCCCACGTGCCTGAGTGATGTGGGCTTGGTAGAGTTCAGGTGCATGTAGTTGAGTAGGATTGAAACCCAGGAGAATGTTTGTAAACATCTTGGTCACGCCCTTACTTTGCCTCCTAGCATCTGCAATAAAATAAAGGCATGGCTGTAGTTGTGGTCGCTGTCTCTCAGAGAAGCAGCATCCCACTGAGACCCGGCTTTCATTCTCTTGTCTGTCTTTTCTAAGCCTTTCAGCCGCCCCCACTCAGGTTTTCCATGGCTGTGCTGGCGCAGCACACTTTAGAAAGATCTGCCTCCATGCACCCAGGGCGGGCTCCTGCCTCAAACTCCGCCCTTACAGGAAACAGCTCCAGGAAACAGCTTGGGGTAGGGGGCAGCAGTTGCCAAGACAACCCTGGCATGTGCCTCTAGTTGTATGATAAATGCGGACAAGCCTCTATCTCAAATGTGGATAAACAGGCTGTGGACTTCCTTCCGCTTGGTCACGGCTGTTTGTCTGTATGTGACAAACACCACCCATGGTTTTTATATGTCGATAATTATCTATTAATTACTGTATGATTTTCTATACAAACAACTGTAAACCTACTTTTCCCTCACCTTATAGTTCTTAAGAATTACTTCCCTCCCTGAAAAAAACAACACTCAGGTAACACTGCTTCTAGCCAGCCCCAAATGTTTTCTTCTCCTTAGCCTACTTGCAAATACTTCAGGTAAAGATCAAAAGACTTTCACAAAATTATAAAAATAACTTTGGTCATTAAAGAAAAACAAAGCACCCAGATGGCATGGCTCAGTGTTTGAATGTTGACCTATGAACCAGGAGGGCACAGTTTGATTCCTGGTCATGGCACATACCTGGGTTGTGGGTTCGATCCCCACTGTGGGGTGTGCAGGAGGCAGCTGATCAATGATTCTCGATCATCATTGATTTTTCTGTCTCCTACTCCCTTTCCCTTCCTCTCTGAAAGCAATACAAAAAAGATTTAAAAAAAGAAAAACAGAAAACATAGCTTTCTTGTGTAATTATTTTTAGTTATACATATCCTAGTGGCCTGGTGTGTGAAATTCATGTGGGGGGGGGGCATTGTCCCTCAGCCAGGCCTGCACCCTCTCCAATCTGGGACCCCTTGGGGGATGTCTGACTGCTGGCAGTTGGACATTCATCTCACAATACGGGACCACTGCCTCCTAACCTCTCATCTGCCTGCCTGCCTGATTGCCCCTAACCACTCTGCCTGCCGGTCTGCTCACTCCCAACTACCCGCAGTGCCAACCTGCTCACCCCCAACTGCCCACCCCGCTAGCCTAATCACCCCCAACTGCCCTCCCCTCCTGGCCTGATCACCCCTAATGAACTCTGCCTCGGCCCCGCCACCATGGCTTTGTCTGGAAGGACATCTGGAAGGTCTCCCAGTCTAATTAGCATATTACACTTTTATTAGTATAGATTATTAGATGATATTAAATTTACTATCAAAGAAACAATGTAGTATACACACCTGTTATTCTCCTTCTAGGATAAAAAATGATTGGATCAGCAAGAGAAAAAATATCTTTTTTTTTTTATTGCTTAAAGTATTACAAAGAGTATTACATATGTCTCCTTTTTTCCCCCCAGCCCTTGACAATCCCCTGGCCTCCGCTACCACCCAGTGTCTTATGTCCATTGGTTATGCTTATATGCATGCATACAATTCCTTCGGTTGATCTCTTACCCACCCGCCTCGTGCCCTCCCACCCTCCCCGGCCTTCCTGCTGTAGTTTGACAGTCTGTTCGAGGCAGCTCTGCCTCTGTATCTATTTTTGTTCATAAGTTTATAATGGCCTTTATTATCCAGAAATGAGTGAGATCATGTGGTATTTTTCCTTCATTGACTGGCTTATTTCACTTAGCATAATGCTCTCCAGTTCCATCCATGCTGTTGCAAATGGTAAGAGTTCCTTCTTTTTTACAGCAGCATAGTATTCCATCGTGTAGATGTACCACAATTTTCTAATCCATTCACCTACTGATGGGCACTTAGGCTGTTTCCAGATCTTAGCTATGGTGAATTGTGCTGCTAAGAACATAGGGGTGCATATATCCTTTCTGATTGGTGTTTCTGGTTTCCTGGGATATATTCCTAGAAGTGGGATCACAGGGTCAAATGGAAGTTCCATTTGTAGTTTTTTGAGGTAGCTCCATACTGTTCTCCACAGTGGCTGCACCAATCTGCATTCCCACCAGCAGTGCAGAAGAGTTCCTTTTTCTCCACATCCTCTCCAGCACTTGTCATTTGTTGATTTGTTGATGATAGCCAGTCTGACAGGTGTGAGATGGTACCCCATTGTTGTTTTGATTTGCATCTCTCGTATAATTAGTGACTTTGAGCATGTTTTCATATATCTCTTGGCTTTCTGAATGTCCTCTTTAAAAAGGTGTCTATTTAGGTCCTTTGCCCATTTTTTGATTGGATTGTTTATCTTCCTTTTGTTGAGTTGTATGAGTTCCCTATAAATGTTGGAGGTTAAACCCTTATCAGTGATAGCATTGGCAAATATGTTCTCCCATGTAGTGGGCTTTCTTGTTGTTTTGTTGATGGTTTCTTTTGCTGTGCAAAAAATTTTTATTTTGATGTAGTCCCATTTGTTTATTTTCTCTTTAGTTTCCAATGCCCTAGGAGCTGTATCGGTGAAGAAATTGCTTCGGCATATGTCTGAGATTTTGTTGCCTTTGGATTCTTCTAGTATTTTTATGGTTTCCCGTCGTATATTTAAGTCCTTTATCCATTTTGAGTTTATTTTTGTGTATGGTGTAAGTTGGTGGTCTAGTTTCATTTTCTTGCATGTATCTGTCCAATTTTCCCAACACCATTTATTGAAGAGACTATCTTGACTCCATTGTATGTTCTTGTCTCCTTTGTCAAATATTAATTGAGCGTATTGGTTGGGGCTGATTTCTGGGCTCTCTATTCTATTCCATTGATCTATATGTCTGTCCTTGTGCCAGTACCAGGCAGTTTTGAGAACAGTGGCTTTGTAATACAGCTTGATATCTGGTATTGAGATCCCACCTACTTTGTTCTTTCTCAGGATTGCTGCAGCTATTCGGGGTCGTTTTTTATTCCAGATGAATTTTTGGAGAGGTCATTCTAGGTCTGTGAAATATGCCATTGGTATTTTAATGGGAAGTGCGTTGAATTTATAGATTGCTTTGGGCAATATGGACATTTTAATGATGTTGATTCTACCAATCCAAGAACATGGTATGTTCTTCCATCTCTTTATGTCTTCCTCTGTCTCTTTTTTCAATGTCCTGTAGTTTTCTGCTAAGAGGTCTTTTACCTCTTTAGTTAAGTTTATTCCTAGGTAGCTTAATTTTTTTGGTGCAATGGTAAATGGGATGGCTATTTTAGTCTCTCTTTCTGCAAATTCACTATTGGTGTATAGAAATGCCATAGATTTCTTGGCGTTAATTTTGTATCCTGCTACATTGCCGAATTCTTTTATTAAGTCTAATAGTTTTTTGATGGAGTCTTTAGGGTTTTTTAAGTATAATATCATGTCATCTGCAAATAAGGACAGTTTTACTTCCTCTTTTCCAATTTGGATGCCTTTTATTTCTTCTTCTTGTCTAATTGCAATGGCTAATAATTCCAGTACTATGTCGAACAGGAGTGGTGAGAGTGGGCATCCCTGTCTCGTTCCTGTTCTTAGGGCAAATGGTGTTAGTTTTTGCCCATTGAGTATGATGTTGGCTGTGGGTTTGTCATATATGGCTTTTATTATGTTGAGGTATGATCCTTCAATTCCCACCTTGCTGTGAGTTTTTATCAAAAATGGGTGTTGAATTTTGTCAAACGCTTTTTCTGCATCAATTGATATGACTATGTGGTTTTTTTCTTTCAATTTGTTTATGTGATGTATCACATTTATTGATTTGCGGATATTGTATCATCCTTGCATCCCTGGGATAAATCCTACTTGGTCGTGGTGTATGATATTTCTGATGTACTGCTGGATCCTATTTGCTAAGATTTTGTTGAGGATTTTGGCATCTATGTTCATGAGGGATATTGGTCTGTAATTCTCTTTCATTGTGTTGTCTTTACCTGGTTTTGGTATTAGGGTGATCCTGGCTTCATAGAATGAGCTTGGAAGTGTTCCTTCCTCTTGGATTTTTTGTAGTAGTCTGAGGAGGATAGGATTTAGTTCTTCCTTGAATGTTTGTTAAAACTCCCCTGTGAAGCCATCTGGTCCTGGGCTTTTGTTTCCTGGAAGCTTTTGATGACTGTTTCAATTTCTTCCATAGTTATTGGCCTATTGAGATTTTTAGATTATTCCTGATTGAGTTTTGGAATGTTGTATTTTGCTAGGAATATGTCCATTTCCTCCAGGTTGTCTAGTTTGTTGGAGTAGAGTTGTCCATAGTATTTTTTAACAATCATTTGTATTTCTGTGGGATCTGTTGTTATTTCGCCTCTATCATTTCTGATTTTGTTTATTTGGGTACTTTCTCTTTGCTTCTTGGTGAGCCTGGCTAGACGTTTGTCAATCTTGTTTATCCTTTCAAGGAACCAGCTCTTTGTTTCATTGATTTTCTGTATTGTTTTTTTGGTCTCTATGTCATTTATTTCTGCTCAAATCTTTATTATCTCCTTCCTTCTGCTCACTCTGGGCTTTTCTTGTTGCTCTCTTTCTAATTCTTTGAGCTGTAGATTTAGATGATTTACTACCATTTTTTCTTGTTTGTTGAGATAGGCCTGTAGAGCTATAAACTTCCCTCTCAGGACTGCTTTCATTGCGTCCCAAAGGTTTTGGATTGTTGTGTTTTCATTGTCATTAGTTTCCAGGATGTTTTTAATTCCTTCTTTGATCTCATTGGTAACCCAATCAATATTTAATAACATGCTATTCAGCTTCCAAGTGTTTGAGTATTTTGGGTTGTTTTTATTGTAGTTTATTTCTAATATTATGGCTTTGTGGTCTGAGTAGATGCTTGGTATGATTTCAATCTTTTTGAATTTGGGGAGACTTTGTTTGTGACCCAATATGTGGTCTATTTTTTAAGATGTCTCATGAGCACTTGAGAAGAACGTATATTTTGTGGCTTTGGGGTGAAGTGTTCTGAAGATGTCAATTAAGTCCATCTGATCTAGTGAGTCATTTAGGATTGCTTTTTCTTTGCTGAGTTTTTGTCTAGCGGATTTATCCAGTGATGTCAGTGGTGTATTAAAGTCCCCTACTATGATTGTATTGTTGTCAATCTCTCCCCTGATACCTTCCAGTTTCCTTATGTATGTGGGTGCTCCTGCATTGGGTGCATATATGTTTATCAGGGTTATATCCTCTTGTTGTATTGATCCCTTTAGTATTATGAAGTGGCCTTCCTTATCTCTTGTTATGGCCTTCACTTTGAGGTCTATTTTGTCCGATATAAGTATTGCTACCCCAGCTTTTTTTTTCACTTCCATTTGCCTGAAAGATATTTTTCCATCCCTTCACTTTCAGTCTGTGTGAGTCCCTTCTAATGAGGTGGGTCTCTTGTAGACAGCAAATATATGGGTCATGTTTTTTTATCCATTCAGCCACTCGATGTCTTTTGATTGGACCATTTAGTCCATTTACGTTTAAAGTTACTATTGAAAGGTACTTGTTTGTAGCCATTTCTATTTATTTGTGGGTGTTTTCTTTCTAGACTTTTTAGTTCTTTTTACACCAGTCCCTTTAGCACTTCTTGCATTGCTGGCTTGGTGTTGATAAACTCCCTTAGCCTTTTTTTGTCTGTGAAGCTTCTTATTTCCCCTTCGAGTTTGAATGATAGCCTTGCTGGATTGAGTATTCTTGGATTCAGTCCTTTGCTTTGCATCACTTTGTAAATTTCCGTCCATTCTTTTCTGGCCTGATGTGTTTCTGTTGAGAAATCATTTGATAATCTGATGGGGGATCCTTTGTAGTTAACTCTCTGTTTCTCTCTTGCAGCCTTGAAGATTCTGTCTTTGTCTTGTACATTTGCCATTGTTATTATGACGTGTCTTGGTGTGGGTCTTTTGGGGTTCATCTTGCCTGGGGCTCTCTGTACTTGTGTAACTTTTTTCTTCCCCATATCTGGGAAGTTTTCTGACATTATTTCTTCAAATAGATTTTCTAATCCTTGCTGCTCTTCTTGTCCTTCTTGCAGCCCTATTATGCGTATGTTACTTCATTTCATGTTGTCCTGAAGCTCCCTTAGGCTCTCCTCCTGCTTTTTAATTTTTTTCTCCAGTTGCTGTTCAGATTGAGCTTGTTTCTCTGCCTTATCTTCTAATTCACTAATTTGTTCCTCTGCTACTTCTAGTCTGCTGTTGAAACTTTCCATGGTGTTTTTGATTGTAGCTATATCACTTTTCATTTCTTCCTGATTCTTGCATAGGTTGTTGATTTTCTCATCCATCCAGTGAATGAATTGTACAACCATTATTCTGAATTCTTTTTCTGTCACGTTGCATGCTTCAACTTCATTAATTTCCTTTCTTAGCGACTCCTCATTGTCTTTCCTCTGGGTGTTGTGTCGACTCTTCATTCTGATTATCTCCCGATGGTTCAAATGTCAAGTTGCCTGGGCCTGGGTCGTGTGCAGTGTGAGCCTCTAGTGTCACTGAAGAGCTCTGACACTAAGATGTGTGGTTGTTGTGGGTTGGTGGGAACCAGGCTCGCTCAGAGTCAGTGTTGTCAGCGCTCAATGTGGCCTGGTACGCGCCCTTAGAATCAGGGACCCTGGCTGCATCGTGCTGAAACAGAGACCCCCTTGGAGCGTATTGAAAACCAGAGCCCCCTAGCGTGCGCCAGGAGTCAGAGTTCCCCAAGAATCCAGTATCAGAGTCTCTGTTGCTTCGTGTGACCTTGCCTTGAGAATCAGGGTCCCTGTGTGCCCTTGCACCAGGAATTGGAGTCACTGGCTCTTAGTATGAATGCACAGGGAATCAGGATCTCAGGCGCAGGTGATAAGAAACACAGTCAAGTCACTGGTGCTTGGTGCTGCCTCCTGCCCAGAGAATCGTGGTCCCTGGGCCTGTGATATGCGGGACAAATTCCCGGTGGGTGTTCGCGCGATTGCTCCCAGCCCAGGGCTCTGAAGCGGGCAGTGCGCGTAGGATCAGTTCCTGGGGTTCGTGAGTTTTCTCCCGGCCCAGGGCTCCTGGAGCAGGCAGTGAGAGCAGGACCAGATCCTGGTGTTCGCGGGATTGCCCCCAGCCCAGGGCTCTGAAGCCGGCAGTGTGTGTAGGACCAGTTCCCGGTGTTCGCGGGATTGCTCCCAGCCCAGGACTCCTGAACCCGGCCCTACGCGGGATCAGTTCCAAGGTGCTTGCATACTTCCAGGCTAAAGTTCCTCGAGCGCTGAGGCCCCGGCAAGGGGTGGGTCTATCAGTTAGTTACTCTGGCGCTGCCAGCAAGCCTGCAGGAAGGGGGGATGGGCTATGTTACTCACGGATCTGCCGCGGGGATTTCTTTTGGTGTCCGCAGGTCTGTAGCTGTGGTCATAGGTCTCTGTCCCCAGTGGCTGTAGGGTCCTGGCATGAGAAAAAATATCTTGATGAAAAATGGACAAAAGACACAAATAGGCAACTTAGAAAATGAAATATGAATTGTTTACAAACATTTTTTAAAAACCCAACTTCGCCGAAACTGGTTTGGCTCAGTGGATAGAGCGTTGGCCTGCGGACTGAAAGGTCCCAGGTTCAATTCTGGTCAAGGGCATGTAGCTGGGTTGTGGGCACATCCCCAGTAGGAGATGTGCAGGAGGCGGCTGATCGATGTTTCTCTCTCATCGATGTTTCTAACTGTCTATCTCTCTCCCTTCCTCTCTGTAAAAAATCAATAAAATATATTTAAAAAAATAAAAAAATAAAATCAAGGAATAAATTAACTTAATGGAATCCATTAAGGAAAATACTTTTAAAATAATAATAACCCAACTTCATTAGTAACCAGAGGAATGCAATTAAACAGGGAATAATTATTTTCACCTATAAAATTTAGCATGGAATGATAAAGATGATAATGGTGGTAGTAATGATTATAGAAGTAGTAGTAGTGGAAAGAGTACAGAAGAAAAAAGATATCCTAATGAATTTGTGGTGAAAATATAAATTGGTACAACATACTTGACAGAATTATAAATCAAAAGCCTTTAAGAATGACATTACTCCTAATTCAGCATTTGAACTTCTACAAATTTTTTGTATGTCCCAATGACCATATATTTACTCTAAAACATAGCTACATCTCATACCCTAAAACAGCCGTGGGCAAACTACGGCCCGCGGGCCGGATCCGGCCCGTTTGAAATGAATAAAACTATTGAAAAAAAAGACCATACCCTTTTATGTAATGATGTTTACTTTGAATTTATATTAGTTCACACAAACACTCCATCCATGGTTTTGTTCCGGCCCTCCGGTCCAGTTTAAGAACCCATTGTGGCCCTCGAGTCAAAAAGTTTGCCCACCCCTGCCCTAAAACATAGCTATACTCACAGCAGCACAATTTAAAATAGCAAAAAGTTGAAAGCCAATACTTAAAAATTAACCAATACCTAATAATGAGATAATAGTTAAATAAACTATGGTTTATCCATATAATAAAGAAATTAGCAGCCAAGAAAATGTAGAATATTAAATAGTATGGAATGCTATTCATGTATATCTGTCTATTAGCTAAGTCTCTCTTTTTCCATCAAAAACTGTGTACAGTGTGCTGTGTACATAGCAGGGGACACATTTTTAAAAGTATATTGGTCCTGAAGTTCATGTCAGATATTGTTAAGTTCTGAAGGTACAGAAATAACTAAGATATAATCTCTATCACCAAGAAGCTCAAATTCCAGTAAGAGAGACAAACAAGTAAGTATATAACTGCAATATCTATAATAATAAAAGTGTAATATGCTAATTAGACCAGACATCCTTCTGGACATCCTTCTGGATGACCTTCCGGATGAAGCCGGGGCTGTGAGGGGAGCCTGGGTGCCAGGTGCCAGAGGGAAGCCAGTGCAGCCTGGGGGAAGAAAGGCCTACTCTTGCACGAATTTCATGCACAGGCCTCTAGTTGTATGATAAATGCAGACAGGCCTCTATCTCAAATGTGGGCAAACAGGCTGTGGACTTCAAGTCTCAGAATTCTATGTGGCAGACTCTTTTTTTAGTATATATATTTTTCATTGATTTCAGAGAGGAAGGGAGAGGGAGAGAGAGAAACATCAATGATGAGAAGAGAATCATTGATCAGCTGCCTCCTGCACGCCCCCTACTGGGGATCTGCAACCCTGGCATGTGCCCTTGACTGGAATCAAACCTGGGACCTTTCAATCTGCAGGCCAACACTTTATCCACTGATCCAAACCAGCTAGGGCATGCGTGGCAGACTCTTAAGTGATTGTGGTGGATTGCGTGGCTCTTGGAACTGTAGTAGCACAGAGCTAAAGTATTTATTGGATAATGGGTATGTTGTAAGTTGTAAATTATTCAAGTTTTTAAAACATTTCAGAGGTTAAAGGAAACACCCAAAATATCCATCTCATAAACCTAGGAGTCACCTATGACTTCTTGACTCTCTCCTCTATTAGCACTAAAAGCCAAAACTAAGACTAGTATCTTCAGAGTCCCATCTAAAAGTATGTTTTCTTTTACAGTGCACCTATTTATTGATGCTGTGAAAATTTAAAATAAAAAGTATCATGCTGAGCTAATAATGGGCACCAGAGCATGCTATTTGTTGTCCCTTCCAATATTGAAATGCTCAAAATAATGTAGGCCTATCTGAATCCTATCTGGGAAGATTTCATTGGTGAAACACTAGCCGGCCATGTTACCTATGAGGGGGCCATTGAGCAGTGGGTCCAAAAACAGCATTTTAGTTTTTAGTTACTAACAGGAAAAAATGCTTTGGAGAAATATCTGTATATCTCAAAAACAATATAAATTCTTATATTTGGGAGTGATTTAAGTCATGTTACACATAATTCATCTGAGAGGCCCTCCAGCTTGAATAAATGCATTTGGGCACAAAATGCACATAAGTAGGATTAGTAAAACATCTAATTTTTCAGATGTATTCAATGTGTTTCAAATCTGGATTTACATATAGAAAAGGAGGTTTGGGAAGTGGAGCTCTGAGAATGTTAAATATCATTCACTCTTTCCTAAAATGAGCTGAAGACTTTATCATTTTTTATTTTGATATCCTAATCTAACCTATAAGAAATTTTTTAGAATCAAGGAACAATGGTGTGACAATGAATCTATTTTGTAAAGGGGATCAGAGATGAGCAGGTAGCTCATTAAACAATGGAAAGACATAAGATACCTTTCAATTAACTGCAATTGTGAGAAGCAAATGAGTACTTGTCTCTGTTGAGCCTAAGAGACTTTTAAAGGGACTCTTTGTGTATTGTCACGTCTCTGCCAGATAAAGAAAATTCACCTCTCAAGTGTCTGAAGTGGTACGTTATACTCCAGAGCACAAGAGATGACCTCGTTGATCAACCAATGTCACCAAGGTTTCCCAAAGAATTTCAGAAAAAGCGCAGAGCCTGGCTGTCATGGCTCAGTGGTTGAGCTTCGACCTATGGATTCCCAGTCAGGGCACATGCCCAGGCTGTGGGCTCGATCCCCAGTAGGAGGTGTGCAGGACAATTGATAATTCTCTCTCATTGATGTTTCTATCTCTCTCTCCCTCCATCTCTCTGAAATCAATAAAAACATTAAAAAAGTAATAAAGAGAGAGGACCCAAATAAAATCAGAAACAAAAGAGGTGAAATAACAACTGACACCACAGAAATACAAAGGATGTAAGAAAATATTATGAATAACGACATGCCAACAAGCTGGAAATGTGGATGACATGGACAAATTCCTAGAAAAATACAATCTTCCAAAACGGAATCAGGAAAAATCAGAAAACCTAAATAGGCCAATAATAACTGATAAAATTGAAGCAGTAATAAAAAAAAAATTCCCAGCAAACAAAAGCTCTGATCCGGACTGCTTCAGGGGAGTTTTACCAAATACTCAAAGAAGAACTAACACCTATCCTCCTCAAACTATTCCAAAAAGTCCAAGAGGAAGGAATACTTCCAAGCTCTTTCCAAGAGGCCAGCATTATAATAATTCCAAAACCAGATACACTACAAAGAAAGAGAATTATAGGCCAATATCCTTGATGAACATAGATGCTAAAATTCTCAACAAATTATCAGCAAATCAGATCCAGCAATACATTAAAAAGATCATACACTATGACCAAGTGGGATTTATTCCAGGGATGCAAGACTGGTATAATATTCACAAATCAAGAAATGTGATACATCACAGAAACAAATTGAAAGACAAAAATCACATGATCATATTTATAGACGCAGAAAAAGCATTCTAAAAATCCAACACTCGTTTTTGATAAAAACACTCAGCAAAGTGGGAATAGAGGAAATCATACCTCAAAATAATATGACATATATGACAAAACTACAAGCAACATCAATGGGCAAACACTAAAACCATTTCTCCTAAGAACAGGATCAAGACAGGGATATCCTCTTTCACCGCTCTTATTCAACGTAATACTGGAAGTCCTAGTCACAGCAATCAGACAAGAAGAAGAAATAAAAGACATCCAAATTGGAAAGAAAAAGTAAAACTCTCATTATTCGCAGATGACATGATATTGTACATAGAAAACCCAAAACACTCCACCAAAAACTACCAGATTTAATAAATGATTTTGGCAATGTAGCAGGATACAAAATTAACATGCAGAAATCATTGACATTACACCAATAATGGACTCTCAGAAAGAGAAACAGAAAAATCAATCCCATTTAACATTGCAATAAAAAATTAAGATATTTAGGAATACCCTTACCCAAGGAGGTAAAAAACCTGTACTTGGAAAACTACAGGAAGTTGAGAAAAATAAGATAGAGGAAGATATAAACAAGTGGAAGATTACATCGTGTTCATGGATTACTGGAATTAACATCATTGAAATGTCTATACTACCCAAAGCAATCTACAGATTCAATGCAATCCCTATTAAAATACCAACAGCATATTTCACAGATCTAGAACAAGTACTCCAAAAATTCATATGGAACCAAAAATGACCCAAAATAGCCACAGCAATCTTGAGAAAGAAAAACAAAGTTGGGGGGAAACACAAAATCAGATACCAAGTTATACTACAAAGCCACTGTAATCAGAACAGCCTGGTACTGGCACAAAAATAGGCATATAGATTAATGGAACAGGAGAACCCAGAAATCGACCCAATGCATTACGCTCAATCAATATTTGACAAAGGAGGCAAGAGCATACAATGGAGTAAAGACAATCTCATTAATAAATGTTGTTGGGAAAATTGGACAGCTGCGTACAAAAAAATGAAACTAGACCACCGACTTATACCATACACAAGGATAAACTCAAAATAGCTAAAATAATTAACTGTAAGTCGTGAAACCATAAAAATCCTAGAAGAAACTATGGGCAGCAAAATCTTAGATATCTCTTGAAACAATATGTTTGCTGATACATCTCCTAGGGAAAGAGAAACTAAGGAGAAAATAAACAAATGGGTTTACATCAAAAGAAAAGGCTGCTTCACAGCAAAAGAAAACATCAAAACATCAACAAAATGTCTTATCCTTTGAGATAACATGGAAGGACATGGAGAATATTATGCTAAGCGAAACAAGCCAGTTAGAGAAAGACAAGTATCACATGATCTCACTCATAAGTGGAATCTAATGAACAAAATAAATTGATGAACAAAATAGATCCAGAGACATAGAAGCATGGAACAGACTGTGGAATCTCAGAGGGAAGGTGGGGGTGGGTGGGTGAGTGGTAAGAAATAAACCAAAGAACTTACATGCATACTAGTGGCCTGGTGCACAAAATTTGTGCACATTAAAAGGGAATTAATTAGAGGAAATATTTTAATATTGCTATTTGCCCGTTCTCTATAATAGAAGTGTCAAAGATGAAAATTAGTAAAATGTATATGAAAATCTCCTCCTGTCAGAGTCTGGGGCGTGCAACGGGACCTAGAGTCAAGTCCCCATCCACCACCCGCACGCGCTTCAAAAACACAGGAGACCCAGACCCGGCTGGCCCCACCCCCATCAAGCCCTTCTGGGCAGGGGGCACAGCCTCAGATCCCCCAGCCCAGCACCAGGGAGGGGAGTGTGGCCTGAGGTCCCCATCAAGCCCCACCTGGCAGGGGACGTGGCCTGAGGTCCCCCAGCCTGGCACTGGGGTAGGGGGTGTTGCATGAGGTCCCCCAGCCTGGCACCAGGGCGGGGGGCACAGCCTGAGGTCCCCCCATCAAGCCCCGCTGGGTGGGGGGCATTGCCTTAAGTACCCTGGCCCAGTGCTAGGGTGGGGGGCATGGCCTGAGGTCCCTCACCCCAGCCAGGTGCCATGCAGCCTCAGGTCCCTGCTATCCAGTCGTGATGTTATGGTATCTGGGCTAATTTGCATATTCCTCTATTATATAGATAGATATGCATAACCCATGGACACAGTCAATAGTGTGGTAAAGGCCTTGGGTGGTGGATGGGGTGGGCTAGAAGGGGTCAATGGGGAAAAAGGGAGACATCTGTAATACAACAATAAAGATAAATTTAAATCCTATATAATAAAAGGCTAATATGCAAATTGTCCCCTCAACTGTGAGTTCGACCAGGAGTTTGACCAGAGGGCAGGGCTAGCCCACCAACCACCCGCAGCCCCTTTCTCCAGCTGGCCCCATCCCCAATTGGCCCTTCCACCCCAATTGGGGGCGGGGCAGGTCAGCAACCTCTCACATCCCCCCTTCCCCCCCCACACACAACCAGCCTAGCCTGATTGGAGCGGGCTGGCCAGATCCCACCCATGCACGAATTCATGTACTGGGCCTCTAGTAATAAATAAATAAATAAAATAAGAAACCAAAAAGGGGAGGTAAAAGAAACCACCTCAGTCAGTAAATCAGATTCTATTCTAGAAGATGAAAGAGGAAGAAAGGACTTTAATTGGAATTCAAAGCCATCTTTTGATATCTTAGTATTAGATATTCTTCAGATATGAGAAGGCTGAAAGTCTCTATATAAATAAAAGGTTAATATGCCAAGTGTCCATCCAACTCGTAGCTAGGATGCGCAGTGACCACCAGGGGGCAGACGCTCAATGTAGGAGTGCCTTGGCAGCAGCAGTTCTTGGGTGACACACCCCAAAACCAGAGAGGAGGGAGCCCAATTCCTCACAGGGCCGCGCAATTCCATCTTTGGCCATGGGTTATGTTGTTTCTGGGGCACTGTCAGACCCAAATCTGGTTTACTCCATACCTGAGTTTGCGTTCCACACCCTGTATGAAAGCAACTTTGCAGAGTGGCCTCTTGCACTCCAGGACCCCTCAGGGGATGTCAGAGAGCTGGTTTCAGCCCAATCCCCACAGTCCAGGCCGAGGGGCCCCATCTGCCAGAGGGACCCTGCTCACTCTGCGGATGCCCTTCGAGCCACGGCACCACCCCAGGTATAGCTGGCCAGGGAGGGACTGCGGAGGTTGGCTCCAGGGCGTGTCCAGTCTGTCTCTCCCAGTCCCTCCCTGCTGGCCACCTTCTAGTTAATTTCCTTTTAATGTGCATGAATCCATGCACTGGGTCACTAGTGTAATTAATAAAATATTTTAAAGCGTTTCTTATCTGGGCCACAGTTACTTAAATAAAATACAGCATGGAGACTGTAGTTAACTAGAGGCCCAATGCATGAAATTCATGCACTTGGGAGGGGGTTCCTCAGCCAGGCCTGTGCCCTATATCAGTCTGGGAGCCCTTGGGGGATGTCAGACTGATGGCTTAGGCCTGCTCCCTAAGCCATCAGTCGGACATCCTTAGCACTGCCACGGAGGTGAGAGAGAGTCCCGCCACTGCCGCTGTGCTTGCCAGCTATGAGTCTGGCTTCTGGCTGAGCGGCACTCCCCCTGGTAATCAGGGAGCGCACTGATTACCAGGGGGCAGCTCCTGTGTTGATAGTCTGCCACCTGGTGGTCAGTGTGCACATAGCCACTGGTCATTCCGCCGTTCAGTCGATTTGCATATTAGCCTTTTATTATACAGTAGGTCGTTGGGTTATGTTGGAGATCCGTTCCTACGGCACAACGTAACACGATTTTCGCCATAAGTTGGAACCCACCTACATAAGCACCTATGTCACTCACATGGAGCACATACACAGCAGTAATGAAGTGAAATAGTAAAAAAAAATTTAAAAGCAAGATAACAATTCCTGACCTTTACTTGTGGTAAATAAATAATAAAAAACATAAAGCACATATGTACATATGTTGAAATGATGGAACTTTTTTTTTTTTATATAAATAAATGGGAGATGGCAATGCAATCATGAAATGATGTATGTCGAGTCCAACATAACCCGAGGATTGTCTGTATAGGATAATACTGTAATGTGTGTTAAAAATAGCTAAGAGAGTAGAACTTAAAAGTTCTCATCACAAGAAAAAATTTGTAGCTGTATAAGGTGACAGATGTCAACCAGACTTATTGTGGTGACCATTTGGCAATATATACAAATATTCAATGATTGTGTTGTATACCTGAAACTAATATAATGTTATATGTGAAATGTGACTTAATTAAAAAGAAAATTAAAAATACCCAATCCTGAAAAATCGAATTTAAAATCATTACCTTAAACAACAAATACTGACGACATTGGGTAAAAATGAAGTGTGATTATGACATACACAAAAAGTTGCTTCTCTAAACCAGTCCTGAAGACATTTTATCCAAGAGTTAGTTAGTTCATACTGGATGACTAAGAATGTCCTACATCAAATAGTATTAATAATAATGTGTTCATAGACCAGTACTAATGAAACTATATTTTGTAAATATCACAAAATTCCTTATGGCATTTTAGTTACTCTAAGGATTCTTTTCTGCCCTGAATAGCAGTTGAAATGTAGTGAGCAGCTATTAAATAATTATGGGGTTCTAACCCATTAAAGACTGCAATGATCATGGATGAAATATACTTTAGTTGTGAAGCTTTGGGACACTTCATGAAAGAAGCAAAATGCCATAAAAATACTAAAGGATCTTTCAGATAATGGCAAGTATAAGAATTTCTACTGCCCATCACTTTATTGTGATGTTTGGTAAATATTAATGGATACAACAATGGTTTGGTATATGAAAAAAACAAAAAATGCTTATCTTTCACCCTCTCCTCCCCCTCTAAAAGAAGTAGCTCCATATATTTAAAATGAGTAACAAAATTGGCTTAAACCGATTGCCAACTCTATCATAAGTAGTCCCAGAAGAGCTAGAGTTGCTGCAGTTCAGTGACTGCCAACTCAGAAGACAGATATGTGACTGCAGCACTGCCATCAAACCAATCTGGAAATAATGCTGCAAATTTTTACAAAGAGAAAGACAAGAGAGGGAACTCTGGTATTTGACTAGAATTACTACTAATTCTCAATTGCCCATACTAATCAGGAGAAAAAGGAGCATACACAATGTTAAACGATGGATAAATATCAAATTTGAAAACTGGTCAATACTGGCACATGTTCAGATACTTCCTAATTTAATACTCATCTAATCCCTTTCTAGATCAGTCCCATCACAGTCAGTTCTATGCAGTGGTTCTCAACCTTTTGGCCCTTTAAATACAGTTCCTCATGTTGTGACCCAACCATAAAATTATTTTCGTTGCTACTTCATAACTGTAATGTTGCTACTGTTATGAATTGTAATGTAAATATCTGATATGCAGGATGGTCTTAGGAGACCCCTGTGAAAGGGTTGTTTGACCACGACCCACAGGTTGAGAACCGCTGGGTTAGAGGAAGAAAGGGAACTGCTGCTCTATAACTTACTCATGGATATTGAGAAGTTGATTGGACAGTAATATTTTAACATTTAAAGTATAATGTATGATTTCCAAGTCACTTTTAAAGGTAAATTGATTTTTTTAGTTAAATGCATGATCCTATTGGCATAACAGTTGTTATGTTTTATAAACTGTATGAATGTCAAATATATTAAATCATAAAAACATTACTCAGAAACCTTTTAAAATACAGATTTCAAGCCCTAGCTGGTTTGGCTCAGTGGATAGAGCATCAGCCTGCCAACTGAAGGGTCCCAGGTTCGATTTCGGTCAAGGGCAAGTACCTTGATTGCAGGCTCAATCCCCGGCCCAGGACCTGGTCAGGGCGTGTGAAGGAGGCAACCAATCCATGTGTTTCTCTCACATAGATGTTTTTCTCTGTCTTTCCCTCTCTCTTCCACTCTCTCTAAAATCAATGGACAAATATTCTTGGGTGAGGATTAAAAAAAACAGATTTCAACTTTAAAATCTTTTAAAAACATATACAAGTTAGAGATTTCTCTTTAGTAAAAAATATTTCTATTGTTGGGAGAACCAAGATGGCGGCATAGGTTAACGCCGGAGTTTGCTGCATTGAACAACTACTTCAAAAGTGAAACTAAAAAACGGAAGGGACATCACCCAGAACCACAGGAACGCTGGCTGAGTGGAAGTCCTACAACTAGGAGGAAAGAGAAACGCATACGGACACTCAGAGGAGGCGCAGTGCTGAAGTCAAATTCTGAGGTGCGGAGTGCGCTGAGCGGGCTGGCGGCGGAGGGCGCGGTTGGCGTTTTCAATTGGGAGGGAGTCGCAGACTCTGAGCTCCAGATCCGGGCGAGTCTTTAGGGACCCAGACTCAAACGGGAGAAGCGGGACTGTCTGGCTTCGGTCAGAGCGAGTGCAGCTTTCTCTCCGAGGTTTGCAGTGGGTGTTGGGACTCAGAGAGGCAGAGCCCCGGGGACAGGACTGAGAGCCGCCATAACTGCTCTCTCCGGCCCACCCTGTTGATCCTGTGCAACCCGCCCCGCCCAAGCCCTGCACAGAGGCATTTGCCGGATAGCCTCAGGCAAACGCCAGATTAGCACCTCCCTAGAGGACAGAAGTTCTCTCACTGCAGACACAACTGATTCTCATAGCCACTTGACCTGGAGGTCAAACCCTCCCTGGTATTAGCTACAACAATCAAGGTTTAACTATAAGACTGCGCACAAAGACCACTAGGGGGTGCACCAAGGAAGCATAACAAAATGCGGAGACAAAGAAACAGGATAAAATTGTCAATGGAAGATATAGAGTTCAGAACCACACTTTTAAGGTCTCTCAAGAACTGTTTAGAAGCTGCCGATAAACTTAATGAGATCTACAAGAAAACTAATGAGACCCTCGATCTTATATTGGGGAACCAACTAGAAATTAAGCATACACGTACTGAAATAACGAATATCATACAGACTCCCGACAGCAGACCAGAGGAGCGCAAGAATCAAGTCAATGATTTGAAATGCGAGGAAGCAAAAAACACCCAACCGGAAAAGCAAAATGAAAAAAGAATCCAAAAATGCGAGGATAGTGTAAGGAGCCTCTGGGACAGCTTCAAGCATACCAACATCAGAATTATAGGGGTGCCAGAAGATGAGAGAGAGCACGATATTGAAAACCTATTTGAAGAAATAATGACAGAAAACTTCCCCCACCTGGTGAAAGAAATGGACTTACAGGTCCAAGAAGTGCGGAGAACCCCAAACAAAAGGAATCCAAAGAGGACCACACCAAGACACATCATAATTAAAATGCCAAGAGCAAAAGATAAAGAGAGAATCTTAAAAACAGCAAGAGAAAGAAACTCAGTTACCTACAAGGGAATACCCATACGACTGTCAGCTGATTTCTCAACAGAAACTTTGCAGGCCAGAAGGGAGTGGCAAGAAATATTCAAAGTGATGAATACCAAGAACCTACAACCAAGATTACTTTATCCAGCAAAGCTATCATTCAGAATTGAAGGTCAGGTAAAGAGCTTCACAGATAAGGAAAAGCTAAAGGAGTTCATCACCACCAAACCAGGATTATATGAAATGCTGAAAGGTATCCTTTAAGAAGAGGAAGAGGAAGAAAAAGGTAAAGATACAAATTATGAACAACAAATATGCATCTATCAACAAGTGAATCTAAGAATCAAGTGAATAAATAATCTGATGAACAGAATGAACTGGTGATTATAATAGAGTCAGGGACATAGAAAGGGAATGGACTGACTATTCTTGGGGGGGAAAGGGGTGTGGGAGATTCGGGAAGAGACTGGACAAAAATCGTGCACCTATGGATGAGGACAGTGGGTGGGGAGTGAGGGCGGAGGGTGGGGCGGGAACTGGGAGGAGGGGAGTTGGGGGGGGGAGAGGAACAAATGTAATAATCTGAACAATAAAGATTTAATTAAAAAAATATTTCTATTGTTAAAGTAATACATGTATCAACCTCTCTATAACTATTATTTGGATGTAAATAAATTGACTGATTGAGAAATTTAACCTTAACACTTCTCAGCCTATAGCATTTCAGCAGACTTGATCCCATTAACTGTTAAAAAGCAAAATAAACAACCGCCAACCCCCCAAAAAACACATAACATTTTTTTATTATTATTATTATTAGTTAAGGTATTACAAATGTGTCCTCATCCCCCCCATTAACCCCTAACCTCCCCCTCCCCACCCCCCCCCCCGCCCCGCACACTCATGCTCTCATCCCCCTGTTGTCCATGTCCATTGGTTTGGCTTATATACATGTATACAAGTCCTTCGGTTGATCTCTTCCCCTTACCCCCACCCTCCCCTACTTTCCTTCTGGGGATTGATAGCCTGATCGCTGTTTCTCAGTCTTTGGGTCTGTCCCTTTTCATCAGTCTATGTTGTTCTCTATAATCCACAAATGAGTGAGATCATGTGGTATTTATCGTTCTCTGACTGGCTTATTTCACTTAGCATAATGCTCTCCACTTCCATCCATGCTGTTGCAAAAGGCAAGAGTTCCTTTTTTTTTTTTACTGCAGCATAGTATTCCATTGTGTATATGTACCACAGTTTTCTAATCCATTCTTCTGCTGATGGGCACTTAGGCTGTTTCCAAATCTTAGCTATGGTGAATTGTGCTGCTATGAACATAGGGGTGCATATATCCTTTCTGATTGGCGTTTCTGGTTTCTTGGGATATATTCCTAGTAGTGGGATCACTGGGTCAAATGGGAGTCCCATTTTTAGTTTTTTGAGGTAGCTCCATACTGTTCTCCACAGTGGCTGCACCAGTCTGCATTCTCACCAGCAGTGCAGAAGAGTTCCTTTTTCTCCACATCCTCTCCAACACTTGTTGTTTGTTGATTTGTTGATGATAGCCATTCTGACAGGTGTGAGATGGTACCACATTGTTGTTTTGATTTGCATCTCTCGTATAATTAGTGACTTTGAGCAGGTTTTCATATGTCTTTCGAACTTCTGTATGTCCTCTTTCGAAAAGTGTCTATCTAGGTCCGTTGCCCATTTTTTTTATTGGATTGTTTATCTTCCTTTTGTTAAGTTTCATGAGATCCCTGTAAATGTTGCAAATTAAACCCTTATCGGTGGTATCATTGGCAAATATGTTCTCCCATGTAGTGGGTCTTCTTGTTGTTTTGTTGATGGTTTCCTTTGCTGTGCAAAAGCTTTTTATTTTGATGTAGTCCCATTTGTTTATTTTCTCTTTAGTTTCCATTGCCCTAGGAGCATTATCAGAGAAGAAATTCCTTCGGCATATGTTTGCGATTTTGCTGCCTGTGGATTGCTCTAGTATTTTTATGGTTTCCCGTCTTACGTTTAAGTCTTTTATCCATTTTGAGTTTATTTTTGTGTATGGTGTGAGTTGGTGGTCTAGTTTCATCTTTTTGCATGTATCTGTCCAATTTTCCCAACACCATTTATTGAAGAGACTGTCTTGACTCCATTGTATGCTCTTGCCTCCTTTGTCGAATATTAATTGGGCATAGTGGTTTGGGTCGATTTCTGGGGTCTCTATTCTATTCCATTGATCTATATGTCTGTTCTTGTGCCAGTACCAAGCTGTTTTAAGAACAGTGGCTTTGTAATACAGTTTGATATCTGGTATTGAGATCCCACCTACTTTGTTCTTTCTCAGGATTGCTGCAGCTATTCAGGGTCTTTTTTTATTCCAGATGAATTTTTGGAACGTTCGTTCTAGATTTGTGAAATATGCCATTGGTAATTTAATGGGGATTGCATTGAATCTATAAATTGCTTTGGGTAGTATGGACATTTTGATGATGTTGATTCTACCAATCCATGAACACGGTATATTCTTCCATCTGTTTATGTCTTCCTCTATCTCTTTTTTCAGTGTCCTGTAGTTTTTGGCATATAAGTCTTTTACCTCCTTAGTTAGGTTTATTCCTAGGTATTTTAATTCTTTTGGTGCAATGGTAAATGGGATTGCTTCTGTAGTTTCACTTTCTGTAAGTTCACTATTGGTGTAAAGAAATGCCATGGATTTCTTAGCATTAATTTTGTTTCCTGCTACATTGCCGAATTCATTTATTAAGTCTAATAATTTTTTGATGGAGTCTTTAGGGTTCTGTATGTACAGTATCATGTCATCTGCAAATAAGGACAGTTTTACTTCTTTTCCAATCTGGATGCCTTTTATTTCTTCTTCTTGTCTGATCGCAATGGCTAGTACTTCCAGTACTATGTTGAACAGGAGTGGTGAGAAGGGGCATCCCTGTCTTCTTCCTGTTTTTAGGGGGAATGGTTTTAGTTTTTGCCCATTGAGTATGATGTTGCTGTGGGTTTGTCATATATGGCTTTTATTATGTTGAGGTATGATCCCTCAATTTCTGTCTTGCTGAGAGTTTTTATCAAGAAAGGGTGTTGGATTTTGTCAAATGCTTTCTCCGCATCAATTGATATGACTATGTGGTTTTTTTCTTTCAATTTGTTTATGTGATGTATCACGTTTATTGATTTGCGGATATTGTACCATCCTTGCATCCCTGGGATAAATCCTACTTGGTCATGATGTATGATCTTTTTGATGTACTGCTGGATCTGATTTGCTAGGATTTTGTTGAGGATTTTGGCATCTATGTTCATGAGGGATATTGGCCTATAATTCTCTTTCATTGTATTGTCTTTATCTGGTTTTGGGATTAGGGTGATGTTGGCTTCATAGAATGAGCTGGGAAGTGTTCCTTCCTCTTGGATCTTTTGACAAAGTCTGAAGAGGATAGGTTTTAGTTCTTCCTTGAATGTTTGGTAAAACTCCCCTGTGAAGCCATCTGGCCCCGGGCTTTTGTTTGCTGGAAGCTTTTTGATGACTGCTTCGATTTCCTCCATAGTTATTGGCCTATTGAGATTTTTAGATTCTTCCTGGTTAAGTTTTGGAAGTTTGTATTTTTCTAGGAATATGTCCATTTCCTCCAGGTTGTCTAGTGTGTTGGAGTAGAGTTGTTCATAGTATTTTCTAACAATCCTTTGTATTTCTATGGGGTCTGTTGTTATTTCTCCTCTTTCATTTCTGATTTTGTTTATTTGGGTCCTCTTTCTTTGTTTCTTGGTGAGCCTGGTCCTTTCAAAGAACCAGCTCTTGGTTTTGGTGATCTTTTGTATTTTTTTTGGTCTCTATGTCATTTATTTCCGCTCTGATCTTTGTTATTTCCTTCCTTCTGCTTACAGTGGGCTTTTTTTGTTGCTCTCTTTCTAACTCTTCGAGTTGTAGAGTTAGGTCATTTATTCTCATTGTTTCTTGTTTCTTGCAGTAGGCTTGTAGAGCTATGAACTTCCCTCTCAAGACTGCTTTTGCTGTGTCCCATAGGTTTTGGATTGTTGTGTTTTCATTGTCATTTGTTGCCATGATGCTTTTTATTTCTTCTTTGATCTCACTGGTAACCCAGTCGTTGTTTAATAGCATGCTATTTAGTCTCCATGTGTTTGATTTTTCTGGATTGTTTTTGTTGTAGTTGATTTCCAGTTTTATGCCTTTGTGGTCTGAGAAGATGCTTGATATGATTTCAATTTTCTTGAATTTGAAGAGAATTTGTCTGTGACCCAATATATGGTCTATCTTTGAAGATGACAAATGTGCACTTGAGGAGAATGTATATTCTGTGGCTTTGGGGTGAAATGTTCTGAAGATGTCAATTAATTCCATCTGATCTAGTGAGTCATTTAGGATTGATGTTTCTTTGCTGAGTTTCTGTTTAGAGGATTTGTCCAGTGGTGATAATGGGGTGTTAAGGTCCCCTACTATGATTGTATTGCTGTCAATCTCTCCCTTGATCTTCTCCAGAAGATTTCTTACGTATTTGCGTGCTCCTATATTGGGTGCATATCTATTTACCGAGTTATTTCTTCTTGTTGGACTGCACCCTTTAGTATTATGAAGTGCCTTCTTTATCTCTTTTTATGTCCTTCACTTTGATATCTAATTTGTCAGACATAAGTATTGCTACCCCGGCTTTTTTTTCACTTCCATTGGCCTGAAAAACCTTTTTCCATCCCTTCACCATCAGTCTGTGTGCGTCTTTTTTTCTGAGGTGGGTTTCCTGTAGACAGCAGATATATGGGTCATGTTTTCTTATCCACTCATTTACCCTATGCCTTTTGACTGGGGAATTTAATCCATTTACATTTAAAGTTATTATTGATAGAAACTTGTTAGTCACCATTTTTGTTCTTTACCGCTGCGTTCCTTCTTTGTTTCCTATTTTTTCTATTTACAGCAGACCCTTTAGCATTTCTTGCATTGCTGGCTTGGTTGTAATAAACTCCCGTAGACCGTTTTTGTCTGTGAAGCTCCTGATTTGACCCTCAATTTTGATTGATAGCCTCACTGGGTACAGTATTCTTGGATTCAGACCCTTCCTTTGCATGACTTTGTATATTTCATTCCATTCCCTTCTTGCCTGATGTGTTTCTGTTGAGAAATCGGTCGCTAGTCTGATGGGGGATCCTTTGTAGGTAACTTTCTGTCTCTCTCTTGCTGCTTTTAAGATTCTTGCTTTGTTGTTGGTGTTTGCCAATTTAATTATTATGTGCCTTGGCGTCGGTCTTTTCGGATTCATTTTGTTTGGGACTCTGTGAGCTTCTTGGATTTGTGTGAGTTTTTTCTTCCCTATATCAGGGAAATTTTCTGTTACTATTTTTTCAAACAGGTTTTCTATTCCTTGCTCAGTTTCCTCTCCTTCTGGCACCCCTATTATTCGGATGTTGTTTCGTTTAGCGTTGTCCCAGAGTTCTCTTAGGCTCTCCTCCTGCTTTTTAATTTTTTTTTCTAGAAGCTGTTCTGTTTGGGTATTTTTTCCTACCTTGTCTTCTAACTCGCTGATGTGGTCCTCTGCTTCTTCTAGTCTACTGTTGATGCTTTCTATTGAGTTCTTTATAGCAGTGATGTCATTTTTCATTTCTTCTTGGTTTCTCTTCATTTCCTCTTGGTTCTTCTTCATTTCCTCTTGGTTCCTACATATATTGTTGAAATTGTCTTCCATTTTTTTCATCCACCTTATGGCCATTTCTCTGAATTCTTTCTCTGACAGGTTGCTTGCCTCCATTGCCTCCATTTCGTTTACTTCCTTTTCTGATGATGCCTGTTTTTCTTTCATATGTGGGTTGGTTCTTTGTTTCACCATGATCTCTCTTCTCCAGGTGTCTGGTTATGTAGTTCTCTCTCTGCTGCGTTGATTTAAAGGCACAAAATACAACACAACAAGGCACAACGTACAAGGCACTGAACAAAATGTATTCACGATATTAATAACCCCAAATAAAGGTGACCACCTGAGCGAAGAGAATTAGGGGATAAAGAAGAAAAAAGAGAAAAAGATTAAAGAGAAAAGGAGAAAACAAAAAGGAGTGCCAAAATGAGCTTGGGAAAGGGGAGAGAAGAAAAAAACAAACAGAAAAGAAAAACAAAAGAAAAACAAAACAAAACAAAACAAAAAGTAAGAGGGAGAATGAAATAGAGGTGGGGAAGAGGATATTTGTATGGGGAGAAAACTTTAAGAGAACCGCAACTAATCTCAATGAATTCCAGCAGCAGATCCCTGGAGATTAATGCAAACTACCAACAACCACTAATATCAAGCAAGGCAAGGGAAAACAGAAACACAAAAATAACCAGAGAAAGAAAAAATAAGCAAGACAGAAAAATGAAAATGAAAAACAAAACAATCTCCTAAACAAGCATAAAAAAACCTAATATACTCAAAATCAAGCAAACACTAGCAAAACGACAGAGAGAGAGAGAAAAAAAAAATGGATAGTGAAGAAAGATAAGAGAGAGGTGTATATGGATTTAGAGCAAGGGATTGGAAATTAGATATATCAGTAGGGTGAAATTTAGACAGTGGGTAAAAAGAAGGAATATGGAAAATCTAAAGCAGGAATAGGGTAAGAGAAACAGGACAGCAAAAGGGGAAAAATGAGGAAGAGAGTTTTAGCTTAAGGGTAAATGTGAGATAGAGAGAAATGATGCTATGGGAATGTTGAAAATAGAGTGTAGAACACTAATCCCAAAATAAAATAAAGAAAAATAAAAAAAATAAAAAATAAAATGACACTTGAAAAAATGGTAAAATGATAGCAATAATATTGGTTAAAAAAATGTGGTAATTAAAAAGGTAAAATCAAGTGATGAAAAAATAAAAAAATAAAAAAATAATAAAATAGGTTCTTAATGAAATGGTGAAAAAAGAATTAAAAAAATATAAAAATATGCAGTAGTGAAGGTGCTTCAGATCTTCTACTCTTCTTTTTGGCACGCCTTAGTCCTGCCAGGCATACAGGAGAGTGTTGAATTTCCCTGCGATACACTGTCCCTCCATGCCGTAAACCACAGTCCTGATTTTAAGGCAGGTTGTATTTGTTTACCAGACTACCTTTATTTGTGATCACAGAAGAGACAGTTCGTGGCTCTGCCTCTGGGTGGCAGTGTGTCTGGATTGACCTCCGAGGTTATAAGTCCTCTCTATCAGTAGGTTTTTTTTTTCTCTATGGTATTTGAAACTGATTTGGGAAAGTCCACTGCCCAGAGCTGTTTCTTCAATGGTTACCGCCCGCTCTGTTTCCCAGGCTCCCCAAAAAGAACTTTCCCCTACAGGCTCTGCGAATGACCCCAACTGGGGAATCCCATGCACTGGGTTTAATAATCAAATGCACGGATCTAAGGGGAACTGCAACAAGAGCCTGATACTCTGTGTGAATTCGAAAGCCTCCACCTTCCAGTTCTGCGCCCAGTCTCCACGCTCCCACTTGCCCCTGGCACCAAGCAGCCGGGACACTGGCAAAGTCCAAGGCTGCTTTTTTACATCTAGTCCAGCTATGGGCTTATTTTTAGCGTTGCCTTCTGCCAGCAGCCCTGTGGGGCCCATTCCCCACTCGCGGGTCACGCTGGTCCCAACGGCCGCGGACTCTGTGGGGCGCAGACTTCACCCCACGCGCGCACACGCGCGCGAGCTCCGTCCTCTCTCCAACCCGAACTGCAAACTGCACCTTTAGGGGAAGTCTAACCTTTCCGTGAGAAGAAGCAGTGCTCGTCTGAGTTCACGCAGTCACGCTGCTTGAGATCCCGGGTTTCCAAGTTAGAAGCTGATCTCTGGACACCGGCAACAGCTACCCAACATGGCGCAGTCTCCGCTGCTGAGCTGGCGCACCGAGAGAGGTTTCAGCCACAGTCTCCAACTGTCCTTTTTTTTCTGGGAGTTCTCGGTCCTTCCCAGCTTCAGACAGTCTCTCAGCTGAAAATCCTCTGCCTATTCGGGCTGTATGTTTCAGCTGCTCACCCTTATCTGCTCCAGGACAAGGCACAGGACATGTCCGTTTATACCTCTGCCATTTTCTCCCACACATACCATTCTTAAACAGCATAATTAAACCCTGCCATTCTCCATTACTTGCTCATGTCATTTCCCGATATGAAAGGGAAAGTTTCCCTGTGTGAGAACAGCAAAAATGAGCCCAGTATCAAGAATAACCAGGCCTTTTCCCATTCTTAAGCATGGCCTACATGTCTCAGTTGAGACTCTATAAGAGATCTCTCTGCCTCTCCAACTCAATTGAATTTTTAGCATAAAAGTAACTCTCAGTAATTACTCTGTCTTATTCTTTTTACCCTGTGTTGACTGAGAACCTAGAACTTATATCCCACCCAATGCACTACCATTATCATACCCTCATCCTCTACTGTTAGGTACATGACTAAAATTCATTTTTATACCCAGTGATGCCCACAATAGATTTATTTTAAGAACATACCAGTAGAAAGAATGCTGTTCTAGTAATTAGGAAATTTTGATTCTCGTCCTAGCTCTGCCACTAATTAGTTGTGTGTTCTTAGAAAAGTCATTTAACCTCTCTGGGATACGGTTTTTTAATTTATAGAAAATAAGCTCTTTGCAGAGCTAACAATCTTAATTTTATTATTAAGAAAACACTGCTTGAGAGCCTTGAGATTTCATTAAGACAAAGAGGATCCCAGCCAAGGGAAAAAAAATCACTATAACGTTTCTTTACACCACAAATTACATTTTAGCATTGCCCCTCAACACAATCTTGGGTCTTGATAAAACCTCTTTAGTCTTTGAATAATCTTTGTTTTCTGGGATCAAATATTTCTGAGACCTGAAATCAAGTATTTCCCCAAGTAGCCTTAATTCCTTTTAATGGGAATGGCATTTAGAAACCAAGACCCAGGTGCTGCATATACTCATGGCTACCAGGGTATCTGTTATTGCTTCTTGGTCTTTTCCATGTACAGAACAAGGGAATAGGAATTCATACTGCAATAAAAATTTAAAATACAAATATAAAAGGAAAATATTTTATATAGCTTTTATTTTTAAATGAAAATCTTGGTTTCTATTATCACTGATATACTTATGCATTTGCTTTATCCTAAAATATATAAAATAATACTAATATTATAATGTATGTATATGTTATAATTCTGAAACCTACAATAAACCTATTAAGAACATTTAAGATTTCTTTGCAGTTCTTTTTATCCTTAAGATTACATCCTAGTAAGGATGCACCATCAGGGACACTATGTTCAAAATTTATCTGAACTGCATGTTATAAATTAGTTATACATTTTTGTTTGGTTTCATTTGGTATCCATGTTTAACATTTGTTTTTCTTCCCATTATTTTTTGCTTAATTATAATGTTTGAGCATTTAAACTTTTATATAGCCCAAATGTCAAAACTGTATTAAAAAGTATACGCAGAGAAGTCCTACTTCTATCCCTCTCTCTCCCACCACATTTCTATACATCCCCTATTTTCATTAGTTCCTACCTTATCATTCTGTTTCATTTTATAAAAATAAGCAATTATAGTTCTTTAGAACTAATGTAGACATACCATGAGTTAAGCAATACCCTTATAAGTGAATTGTTATTTGAGTATGCTTATGGTACACAAAACCTAACTTGTATCACATTTTCTATTTGCAATACACATAGCTTGGAAATCAAATAAACTCCCACCTGGATTCTGACTAATCCGCTCTAGAGAGTCCATATGAGCATTCAGAATTCTGCTGATCTGTTTGAGCTAAAAACAAACACAAGATATTTAGATTATAATTTATGATATGGTAAACAAAAAGTAAACAAAATTTTGAAACTAGAAAGTGACTTTAATTTCTTCTGATAAGAAATGGACTGAGACTGATTAAACATTAACAGCTTCTTTTGCTATTTCATATTTATAATGTTCATTACATCTATATATTAATCTAATTACTTTGCAAATATCACAAATCTGATTGATTCTTAGAATTCAATAAGAAACTTACTACTACAGTACAAACATAAGTAAAGAACATTAAGAGACACTTCAGAAGATAAGAAATTCATTAAAAATTTAAAATATTGCCTTTATTCATTCATATCAGCATTTTTATTGAGGTATAACTCAGATATAACATTGTATGAGATTCAGGTATGCAACATATTCTATATCTGTATATATTGTGAAATAATCACTACAATAAGTCTAGTTAACATCTGTCACCATACATAGTTACACAGAAGTTTTTTTGTATAAGTTCTGCAATCTTAGCAATTTTCAAATATGAAATATAATAGTATTAATATAGTCATTGTGCTGTATATTACATACCCATGACTTAATTATTTTATAACTAGAAGTTTGTACCTTTTGTATACCCCTTCACCCATTTTGCCCTTCCCCCCCTCTGACAACCAATCTGTTCTCTGTATTAGCTTGGATTGTTTTGTTTTTAAATTCTACATATAAGCAAGATCATACAGTGTCTGTCTTTCTCTGTCTGACTTATTTCATTTAGCATATGTTATCACAAATGGCATGATTTCTAAATCAGCAATTTTAAATAAATGTAATATTCAACTGTCAAGTGTGTGTGGGGAAAACAGGTACATTCATATACAACCAATAGAAATATAATTTGATCCAACCCTTCAAAATGTAAAATTTTACAATATATATCATCTTAAAATATTCATACTTTTACAAAAATATATTTTCTTAATTGATTTTAGAGAGAGGGAGGGAGAGGGATAGAGAGATAGAAACATCAACATTGATGTGAAACATCAGTTGGTTATCTCCTGCACGCCCCCTACCAGGGATTGAACCTGCAACTGGGTCATGTGCACTGACCTGGAATCAAATCATGACTTTCTGGTTCATGGGCTGATGCTCGACCACTGAGTCACACTGGATAGGCTAAAATATTCATACTTTTTAACTCAGTATGTTCTACTTCTAGGAATCTATCCAGGGCAATTTTGTAATGACAAAAACTTGGAAACAGTATCTCTATCAATAAAAAAAATGATTATATTATGATAAAATTACCTCTGATTAAAATTATAGAGTCATTAAAACCAATTGTTCCTCCTGGCCTGTGAAGGTCAGTGACTGAGTGTCGACCCATGAACCAGGAGGTTACAGTTCAATTCCCCTTCAGGGCGCATGCCCAGGCTGTGGGCTTGGTCCCCGGGAGGGGACATGTAGGAGGGAGCTGATTGATGAGTCTCATCATTGATGTTTCTATCTCTCTCTCCCACTCCTTTCCTCTCTCTGAAATCAATAAAAAATATATTAAAACTTTTTTTAAAAACATGTTTTCCAAAACAGAAATAGACTCATAGCTACAGTGAACAAACTGAGTGTTGTCAGATGGAAGGAGGGTTGGGGTATGGATAAAAGGTGAAGGGAATAAGAAGTTACAAAATAGTCACCAGAGTATAAAGTACAGCATAGGGAATACAGTCAATAATATTGTAATAACTATGTATGGTGCCACATGGGTACTAGCATTATCAGGGGGATCACTGCGTAAATTATATAATTGGATGGCCACTATACTATACACCTGAAACAACTATAAAATAAAAAAAATTATTTTCAAAGAATGGTTATAATTTTGGGAAAACACCATGAAAGAATATTAAATGAAGGCAGAATACAAAATTTTATATAGGTATGTTTCCAAAGCTGTTCAAAACAAAAGTATTTTTTTAATTAGCATAGTAAAAAGACTTGAAAGAAATAAACCAATATATTAGCAGAGTACTGGTAATACAGGTGATTTAATTTTCTTTACAGATTTCCATATTTTCTAAGCTTAATACATTAAACAAGTATGTATATTAACTTTGTAATAAAAATACTAAACATTTAAAAAATTTTAGCCCCAGCTGGTTTTGCTCAATGGATAGAGCGTCGGCCTGCAGACTAAAGGGTCTCCTGGGTTCGATTCCAGCAAAGGGCACATGCCCGGGTTGCGGGCTTGGTCCCCAGTGTGGGGCGTGCAGGAGGCAGCCAGTCAGTGATTCTCTCTAATCATTGACATTTCTATCTCTCTCCCTCTCCCTTCCTCTCTGAAATCAATAAAAATATATTAAAAAAAATTTAGAATACTTTTGATGAATTTTCTAGCAAAGTCCAGGATAATATTAAAAATAGGAGGAAATGAAAATGTTTCCACACTTAAAAGACCAGTATATGTAATGACAACAGCAAATTAGAGTATTCTAGTATAACAAACAAATATAATTTGTAGTAGGAACAATGAGTTTTTGTAAGTGAATGTGACCGAGTATCATACACCATAATATGGACTTGCTTAATAAAAATTTTAGCTATTAGGAGGTCTCTCCCATCTCCCCCTAAGAAAAGTCAAAATCAAGAGGTAAATCTCATCACTGTGATTTAAGTTGCTATTTTTCTACCCTAGTGTATGGCCCATAGGTTGAGCTGGTCAGAATAAATTATTTACAAAATATTATTGTTCAACAAATGTGTTCTCTGCTTACTGTCTAAAAATCTATGCTATCTGAGAAAAGAGATGAATTATTGCTAATTTTTCACTTCTTTTGTCCTGTTATCAAGCAGCAATTATCCTTTAATTCTCTCATTGTAAATATCTCAATCTCCATGGCTAGGAAAAACAAAAGACTCAAACCATTTACTCCCCACTACTAAACTAAACTATACTAAACTAAACTAAACTAAACTAATCCAAGGCTAAGTAGAGAAAAAGGATAAGGGTAGGATTGCAGTTTCCTTTTACTTAATCTGTTAGAACACATTAATTTAACACAGAGACTATGTATCAGCTCTATTTCATGCCTAAATCTGCATATACTTATCTGTGTATTAATTCTATTACAGCAGAACAATTCTGAATTTTGGAATCACAATAGTGATCTAATATTTCATTAAAAAGAAAACCTATGTTATGTCAACTCTTGATCATCTGCGTGGACTCAGGGAGATGGTAGTATGGATAATACCAGACTAATTTTTATTTGCCATTGTTCAACTTTAGATTCAACTAAAGTAAAGAATGGCATAATTTTTATTATAAGATTATTTTGTCCACCCTTGACATTTTGCAAAAGAAAGACCTAAGACCCAGAGAGATTAAGTGACTTAAATGAAATTCTTGTGCTTTTTCAATACACCATGCTATCTCTTCATAATTAAAAAAGTTAGTAATATGTTTGTAGATAAAGAAGTGTCTGTATATAATTGGACAAAGAGCTTACTAAAGAAATAATTACTACACATGTATTATGTCATTCATTCTCATTTACCCAAATCCTGGCTTCACTCTAATTATAATCAACTGATAGAAAGTACAATGGGAGCTCTCACAATGGGTGATTCCTATTACCATTACTGCCAGAGTTAAAAGAAGGACTCCATTTAGCTGCTAAGACAACAGAGAAAGGTAGAGGAAATAAACTCTTTATGTAGAGTATAGATAAAGGGGAAATAATCATTTTTTACTGCCAAATTAATTCAAAACTTCTCAACTATTTAAATGGAGCTTTGACTGTATTTTTCCAGGCTATAATGCATTTATATTATGAGTTAAGTAGAGACTGGTGGAAACCTAATGACCATATTTAACAAAGTTTCTATGGAAAAAACATATTTTAAGTTTCACATAGTTTACTTATCAAACTTTTAAGATATAACCTAATTATAAGATTACTTGGATAGATTTAACAGATTCAAACATCTATTCTCACATTTATATGAATATGTAGATAAATATATAAAAGAAAGAATGAATTAGCTAATGAGTAAGTGAACAGGAAAATAAATACAGGGACATATAGATAAATGGAATAGAATAGAGAGCCCAGAAATCAGCCCCAATCAATATGCTCAATTAATATTTGACAAAGGAGGCAAGAACATACAATGGAGTCAAGATAGTCTCTTCAATAAATGGTGTTGGGAAAATTGGACAGATACATGCAAGAAAATGAAACTGGACCACCAACTTACACCATACACAAAAATAAACTCAAAATGGAAATAGGACTTAAATATACAACGGGAAACTATACAAATACTAGAAGAATCCAAAGGCAACAAAATCTCAGACATATGCCGAAGCAATTTCTTCACCGATACAGCTCCTAGGGCATTGGAAACTAAAGAGAAAATAAACAAATGGGACTACATCAAAATAAAAAGCTTCTGCACAGCAAAAGAAACCATCAACAAAACAACAAGAAAACCCACTGTGTGGGAAAACATATTTGCCAATGCCATATCTGATAAGGGCCTAATCTCCAAAATTTATAGGGAACTCATACAACTTAACAAAAGGAAGATAAACAATCCAATCAAAAAATAGGCAAAGGATCTAAATAGACACCTTTCAAAACAGGACATTCAGAAAGCCAAGAGACATATGAAAACATGCTCAAAGTCACTAATCATCCGAGAGATGCAAATCAAAACAACAATGGGGTACCATCTCACACCTGTCAGACTGGCTATCATCAACAAATCAACAAACGACAAGTGCTGGAGAGGATGTGGAGAAAAAGGAACACTTGTGCATTGCTGGTGGGAATGCAGACTGGTGCAGCCACTATGGAAGACAGTATGGAGTTTCCTCAAAAAACTACAAATGGAACTTCCATTTGACCCTGTGATCCCACTTCTAGGAATATATCTCAAGAAACCAGAAACACCAATCAGAAAGGATATATGCACCCCTATGTTCATAGCAGCACAATTCACCATAGCTAAGATCTGGAAACAGCCTAAGTGCCCATCTGTAGATGAATGGATTAGAAAACCGTGGTACATCTACACGATGGAATACTATGCTGCTATAAAAAAGAAGGAACTCTTACCATTTGCAACAGCATGTATGGAACTGGAGAGCATTATGCTAAGTGAAATAAGCCAGTCAATGAAGGAAAAATACCACATGATCTCACTCATTTCTGGATAATAAAGGCCATTATAAACTGATGAACAAAAATAGATACAGAGGCAGAGCTGCCTCGAACAGACTGTCAAACTACAGCAGGAAGGCCGGGGAGAGTGGGAGGGCACGAGGCGGGTGGGTAAGAGATCAACCAAAGGACTTTTATGCATTCATATAAGCATAACCAATGGACATAAGACACTGGGTGGTAGGGGAGGCCAGGGGATTGTCAAGGGCGGGGGGAAAAAAAGGAGACATATGTAATACTTTTTGTAATACTTTAAGCAATAAAAATAAAAAAAAATAAGTACAGGGACAGATTTAGTTATGTGAAGAACAGGAAGAAAACCCTGACAATTTAGGGAGGTAAGTCATTTTTTTTACTCTCCTGGGATAATCACAAAGAACTCTCAACCTTATCTGCCCTTAAATATTTCCTGTCCCATTAACTATAACCAAGAGCTTCATATCTCTAGAGGCAGATATGGAGAACTAGAGAGGACAGGAGAAGGTGACTAGCTAAAGGAACCATAGAATGCTAATGTCATACTAAATCTTGGTTGTCTAAATAGATAAAGCAGTTAACACACCAGGTCAATAGTGTCAGCAGGTTTTTCAAATATATTCAGGTGTTCAATAATGTTCTTGAGATCCTGTGCCATTTGTTTCAACTGAACATCTATATTTTCTGTTAATTTGTAACTAAAAAAGTAAGTAAAGTAAAGGGATTAACAAGCAACAAATGTTTTCTCCACTTATGTATCATTACTAACATACAACAATGATACTGCCAACTGGATTTGCCCCAATTTCCCTACCTTCTCAGTGGGTCTCAGTTATGACTAATGGCGCATTTTTATGAATGCAGTATTCATGACCTTATTATGGCCATCCTATATAATAAAAGGCTAATATGCAAATCAACTGAACGGCAGAACTACCAGTCGCTATGATGTGCACTGACCACCAGGGGGCAGACGTTCAATGCAGGAGCTGCTCTCTGGTGGTCAGTGTACTCCCACAGGGAGAGCGCTGTTCAGTCAGAAGCTGGGCTCAAGGGTGGCGAGCACAGCAGCAGTGGCGAGAGCCTCTCTCATCTCCATGGCAGCCCTAAGGATGTACAACTGCCAGCCTAAGCCCGCTCCCTCAGTTGGTCGGACATCCCCTGAGGGCTCCTGGACTGCAAGAGGACACAGACGGGGCTGAGGGACACCCCCACCTCCTGAGTGCACAAATCTCGTGCACCAGTCTCTAGTATTCTAAAAATACTCCATAGGTGAAGGCTTTTACTCACCTTGCCATTTTTACAGTCACATATTCACCCTCTTGCTAATGTTCTGAAGCAAAAGAGCCCTGAAACAAAGGAATTCTTTTGGGTGACAAAATAAACCCATAGGACATATTAAGAGTTATTCAGTGTTTAGTAGTATTCAGTAAGTGCAGACATGACTTCAATGACCTTGAATACATAAATTTTCAAAGTAAAACCTTATATAAATAATAGAGGCCTGGTGCATGAAAATTCATGCACTGGGCGGTGGGGGGTGGGGTGGTCCCTCAGCCTAGCCTGTGCCCTCTCGCAGTTGGGGACCGCTCAGTGGATGTCAACCTGCCAGCGTAGGCCCACTCCCCGGGGGATCGGGCCTAAGCTGGCAGTCAGACATCCCTCTGGCAGCCCAGGAGCCCTTGAGGGATGTCTGAATGACAGCATGAGGAGTGGGCCTAAGCTGCAATCAGACATCTTAGCACTGCCACCAAGATGGGAGAGGCTCCCGCCACCGAAGTTGTACTCACAGCCATCAGCCTGGTTTGTGGCTGAGTGGAGCTCCCCATGTGGAAGAGCACTGACCACCAGGGGGCAGCTCCTGCATTGAGCATCTGCCCCCTGGTGGTCAGTGCATCTCCTAGCGACCAGTCAGTTCCTGGTAGTTCTGCCTTTAGGGTCCATTTGCATATTACCCTTTTATTATATAGGATGCTCCATCATCCAACAAAAGATGTTTTGAGAAGTAATACAATAATCAAAGGAAGATAAATTTGCTAAGTTCACAAAAAATTAATTAGTTGACTATTTTTAAGATTTCCATCCAAACTATTTACACACACACACACACACACACACACACACACACATACACACAACTTAGTCAACATGTTTATGAGAATGAAAGTGACCAGAGGGTTTTTCAACCTTAATGTTTATAAAGATTAAAAAAATTCAATTAGATTTATTGATAACTATGTACTGTCTTTCTGTCCCAAAGTACTTATAAGTAATTGGTTGCCTAGATTGTTGAAGATTCTAGTACAGACTCTATCAAATTATAAATCTAACTACATAAAAGCAATTGGAAAAAAAACACTAATGTTTCAATTATTTCTTCAAACTACAGTTAGGATCTCTTGGCCAAAAATATAACTCTGTATGTTTCAAAGAAAAAATGACAGAATGGGTAGAATCACATGCCAACAAAAGATTCACAAAAACTGAAATACAAAAGCAGAAACAGAATAAGGGTCCATACAGATTAGCTGTACATTTAACGAACCTACAAAAATATTAATTTCAAAACTCTTAAAAATAAGCTTAGTCTTACCTCACTAATAAGCCATTGACAAAATAAGTCCAATTTAATCTCAATCTAGTTTACATAGAACATTCATACAAATTCTCCTAAGAACACTATATAATTTGGCTTAATTTTCTCTCAGTTCTAGAGGGATAAGTTACTGTGGGAACATTGGAAATATACCAATCGAAGGCATAGCCTGCACTGCACACAAATGAAATATATCCAGCACAAGACAAATAAAATATATGCAGCCCAAGACATTGACAAAACCATTCAATTTTTAAAGTAATGCAGTTTGCCTCCAGATTAACAAATTGCCTTTAAAATAGCAAATACTTTATCACTGAAGTAATTGCATGAACATTAGTTTTAAGAGTCAATATAGATAACCAGAGGAAGTGGGGTGGGGGCAGAAAAGGGGTGGGGGATAAATGGTGATGAAAGGAGGGGGTGCACAGACAATACAATATACAGATGATTTATTATGGAATTATACACCTGAAACTTATATAATTTTATTAACCAACATCACCCCAATAAATTCAATTAAAAAGTAAAAAAGGAAGTCAATATAAATAGCAGACCATAAATATCCTACAATACTATGACAACACAGCCATAAAATTTAAGAACAAAGTTGACAAATATAAAAACTTTACAGTGATCATATATAAGCTTGAAATTTTTAAATTTTGAGAATATGTTTATTAAAGTTGGGGACAGTGAAACAAGGAAGGGCTTAGGATAGAAGAAGCAACAGGAGAGAGACTAGGCAGGGCTTTGGCTCACTGGAAAGTCAGAGAAAAGGGGGCCTTGGAGATAGGTTCAGGGGGTTAGCCCAGAACAAGCTGCTGCTGCCCATTGCTCCCCTGATTGCAAGTCTCCTGGGGGGTCCTTTAGCGTTTAGGAGATGCATGCCTGTGCAGGAAGAGGAGAGGGAAGGAAAAGACATAGGCATGCTACCAGGAGGGAGAGCACGCACCAAGCTTGAAATGAGTAAGTCTATAAAATGCTGTAAAACAAAATTGTCAGAATGATTAATTTATTCAAGAATCCTAAACAGTCAATAACAACAACAAAAAAATAGTAAAATAAACTGTTAAATGGCAACCACAAGTTGTCCTACCAATTTTTATTCCTGACCTTTTAATTATTTTTCTCTTTTTAAGTAGCTGAGTCCTGCCCCATTCCTTATCTTTACTCAGTGACTTACATCCTCTCATGCTCCTCGTCTTCATACTTCTGATAAACAGAACTACTCTGGTCCTTCAAAGACTCCTCTAAAGGGATCCAGGGATCTTCTATTTCCTTCTGCTGCGACAGGAGAAAATCCGATTCATTTTCTAGCCTGGAAAAAAATTAGTCAACAGAAGGGCTGGTGAAAGGAATTTGGGAGTGACAAAGTATGTTGTAATCAATTACAATTAGGATAAAACACTGAAAAGATAGATCTTTAACCTGTCAACCTAGGGAATGTAAGATTCTACCTTTTTCTATCCAATTTCACTTTTTCCACTTCTCCATGTGAAACAGTAATCTATAAAGGAAAATAAGAATACAATAATGTAAGTATTTGAATTTATATTGTAATTTTAAAGCAGTATTAATTTTCTTTATACGTTTCAAATATGAAAGTGTTCCTAATTCAGGGCACTTATTATCTAAGAAAAATATTTTTAAGTTGATAACATATTGGAACAGAAAATGAACCACTAAACACAGGTCTATTTGCTTGTGTTCATCTGAAAATACTTGTCTAATGCAGGTAGATTAATGAGAATATTTTCTAACCTTTTCACCATTCTCAATCAATGTATGGTCCCAAGAATTGACCTGGGTGGTCTGATAAAGAGAGTGCTTCTCTTGATCCTCTAATTCAAGGTTCCACTTATTTATCAGATTGTCCAGCTGATGATATGTCATCACAGGAGTTATGATCAGACTAAAAAAAAAGAATGCAGTATGACCATACTTTTAAAAAGAATGATCTTAAATGGATAACATAGAGGACTTAGTGAGGAAAATAGTACATGAGAAATTTCTCAGGCCTGCTCCCAGCAAAAAACCATAACTGGTAAAGATTATTTTAAAAACAACTATTCAAAGTGTATGGAAATTGCCCTAATCGGTTTGGCTCAGTGGATAGAGCGTCAGCCTGTGGACTGACGGGTCCCAGGTTCGATTCCAGTCAAGGGCATGTACCTTGGTTGCGGGCACATCCTCAGTAGGAGGCATGCAGGAGGCAGCTGATCTATGTTTCTCCCTCATCGATGTTTCTAACTCTCTATCCCTCTCCCTTCCTCTCTGTAAAAAAAATCAATAAAATATATTAAAAAAACAAACAAAGTGTATGGAAATTATCCTAAGGAAATACAGTAAATGCATATTTATTCCAAAAATCTACTAAATCTCATTAAAAATGGCTAAAGTTCTTCCACCTCAGCTCAGCATGATATATACATTCTGCATCAGTGTAGCCAAAGAGATAGGACTCACTCAAGGTGATCCATTCCAGATCTAAACAGTATCTTCAAAACTGAGTAGGCACCTGGTCTTCCATCCTTCACTAGGCAGAGAACCAAGCAACATTTCCATTCCCATAGCAGATGATATAAAAAAGGCTGAGTAGGTAGCTGATCTTTGATCCTCTGATGAGTGGAACCAGACTATGTTCTGATTTCTCTGCTTGGGCAAGTGTCAGCAGGGTAGGTTGGAGAGATAATTACCAATTCCATGCCCAGCAGAGGCAGGCAATGTTCAATTTTCCTACCAGGCTACTGTCATCTCAGTACAGTGACAGACTGAACCAAAATTCCCACCCAGCAGCAACCAAGGCTCAATAAGGTAGAGTGAGACAGCATTAAGTACTGTTAGTCTTCAACCTTTGTCTTCAGTGTCAGTGGGACCCAGTGGGGATCTAACCTCTGTATCCACCAGGCATCATTGAGACAGGAAGAGATAAGGAAATTATGGGCTAGTAAGGACTCGAATTCCTACCACCCTTGATGTCAGTAAGGCTCACTGGAAAGCTTAACCTCCACACCCACTAGAAAAACCAAGACTCAATGAGGCAGGGCTAGTTAGCACTCTATCCCCCTTCTCCCAGAGCCTGTGTTAGTGAGGCCCAGTAGAGAGCTAAGCTTCCATATCAACCCAGCATCAATGAGACTGAATAAAGCAATATGAGGCAGAGTAGTTGACATTCTGCTTCCTTCCTCCTCTTGTGTAGGTAAGACTCAGTAGGAAGCTGAAATTCTGCCTCTACCCTGCAACAACTAAGCAGTATGAGTTAGTTATCCACTTTCCCTTATTCTGACCACCTGGGGGCTGAGCTGGGAGCTAAGCTTATATTCCCACTTAGAGGCAATAAAGTGGTATGGCACACAAAGCCCCTCTTACATGGGGAAGTAGTCAGCAGGGCAGAGGTGGAGCTAAACATCTACCATTCATCTGCATGGAGGCACTCTGAGTCAGTGATCCACTTTTGCTGGGATGGTATGAGGAGGGTATGATGGGAAGCTGAACATGCAAACGCACCCAACCCTTGCACTACACCTCAACAAAAGGACTGCCTAATGAGAAAAAGATTTAAATAGGACCCAGATTCTCCCAACATAACAGACAGAATGTCCAGAATAGAATTGAAAGTTACCTATCATATCAAGAACCAGGAAAATCTCAACTCACAAGAGAAAAGACAATCTACCAATGCCAACATTGAGAGGTATCAGATATTGGAATTATCTAAAAAGAATTTTAGAGCAACCATCAAAAAATGCTCTAACAGCAATTATAAATCGTCTGGAAACAAATGAAAAATTTCATCAAAGAAATAAAAGTTATGAAAAGTAACCAAATGGAAATTATAGAACTAAAAAATAAAATAACTGAAAAAGCTCACATGAAGTGTTTTACACTAGGGAGATGACAGAGAATAGAATCAGTGAGCTTGAAGCTAGATCAACAGAATTTACAGAGCAGTAGAGAGGAAATAGGTACAAAAAGTGAAAATAAATCTCAAGGACTCTGGAGGACAGTAATAAAAGAGGTGACATTCATAACATTAGAGGATGATACATTAGAGAGGAAAACAGAGAATGGAATTGAAAATGTTATCTGAAAAATAAAGGTTTAAAACTTCACAAATTTGGCAAAAGATATAAACTATTCAAGGAACTGAGAAAATCCCAAATAGAATAGTACACACAATATTTAATTTCCGAAGACAAAAGATAAAGAAAAAAAATTTTAAAAGCAGATCTAAAAATACAATGAAGCAACAGCATCTAATTATCATTTATAGTTCACTTTTCCCAACAGCATAAAACACAACTTTCAGATGCACATGGAATATTCGCTAAGAAAGACCATATCCTCATTCATAAAACAAACCTGAACAAATACAAAAGAAAAGAAATCACACAGAGTATGTTCTCCAACCATAATGGAATCAAACTAGAAATCAACCAAGAAAAATCTCCAAACACTTGGAAATTAAACAACACAATGCTAAATAATCTATGGGTCAAAGAGGAATTCATAAAAGAAATTTTGAAAGTACAGTTAACCCTTGAACAACTTTGGGGGTTAGGGACACCAACACCTCATGCAGTTAAAAATCTGTAAATAACTTTGTTCTTTTTCAATTATAGTTGATAGTTAATATTATTTTATATTAGTTTCGAGTGGAACATCCATGTGTAAGTTTTGACTCCCCAAAACTTAACTACTAATAGCCTACTGCTGACCCGAAGCCTAACCAATAACATAGTCAATTAACACATATTTTGTATATGTATTATATACTGTATTCTTACAATAAAGTAAGCTAGAGAAAAGAAAATGTTATTAAGAAAATCATAAAGAAGAGAAAATACATTTACAGTTTTTATTTTTTAAAATCTGTATATAAGTGGACCCATGAAGTTCAAACCTAGATTGTTCAAGGGTTAACTATACATAGAATTGAATGAAAATGAAAATACAGCATAACTAGTCCAGCCAGTGTGGCTCAGTGGTTGAGCATCGACCCATAAACCAGGAGGACATGGTTCCATTCCCAGTTAGGGCACATGCCCGAGTTGTGGGCTCAATCTCCAGTAGGGGACGTGCAGGAGGCAGCCAATTTGATGATTCTCATCATTGATGTTTCTCTCTCTTTCTCTGCCTCTCCCTTCCTCTTTTTGAAATCAATAAAAACATATTTTTAAAAAAGAAAATACAACAAAACTAAATATGTACACAGCTAATGCAGTATTGAGAAGAATATTTATAGTATTAAATGTTTACATTAGAAAAAAGAAACATCACAAATCAATAATCAAAGTTCATACCTCAAACAACTAGAAAAAAAGAGAAAAATGAACCCAACATAGCAAAAAGAAAAGAAATAATGATGAGATGTGAATAAAATTGAAAATAAAAACAATAGAGACTAGTTAATAAAACAAACTTATTTCTTTGGGAAAAGATCAATAAAATTGATATAAGAAAGGTACAAACCACCAATATCAGAGGTAAAATGGAAATATCCCTACAGATATTAAAAGGACAAAAAGGGAATAATGCAAACAAATTTACACTCATAAATTTGATAACGTAGAAGAAACAGATCTATTCCTTAAAAACCACACACTACTAAAATACATCAAAGATGAAACAGATAACCTAAATTGTCCTAGAACCAATATATAAATTGATTTGTAATTTAAAAGCTTCCAAAATTAATATCCAGGCTTAGAGGTTTCATTGGAGAAATCTGCCAAACTTTAATGAATTAACACCGATTTTAAACAATTTCTTCTATAAAACAGAAGAGAAAAGAATAGTTCCAGATCATTTTATGAAACCAGTATTATCTGGATATCAAAACCAGAGATAGAATAAAAAAGATAGAAAACAAAACTACAGAAATATCTCTCTCATGATTTTAGATACAACAGTCCTCACGCAAAATACTAGAAACTGAATCCAAAAATATATATAAAAATATATATACCGAGTGGTATTTATTTCACATATGTAAGGCTGGTTCAATATTTGAAAAACAATCAATGTGATTCACTATACTATCAAGCTAAGGAAGAAAAATCTTTTTTAAAATATACTTTTCTTGATTTCAGAGAGAGGAAAGGAGAGGGAGAGAGAGAGATAGAAACATCAATGATGTTGCCTCCTGCATGCCCCCTACTGGGGATTGAGCCTGGAACCCAGGCCTGTGCCCTAGCCAGGACTTAAACCATGACCTACTGGTTGGTGGACCAATGCTCAACCACCGAGCTACACTAATAGGGCAAGAAGAAAAATCTTAAATGATCATATCAATTAAAGCAAAAAAAGCATTTAACACAAATATGTCAGTTGAGAAAGGTGCAAAAGCAATTCAATGGAGGAAGATAGCCTTTGAACAAATGATGATGGAAAAATCGAACATCCCTAGATTAAAAAAAGAAGGAATCTCAATAAAACTCACACCTTATACCAAAATTAACTCAAAATAGATCATGACCTTAAATGTAAAATGTAAAACTATAACTAGAGTTAGATAAAGAGTTCTTATATTTCATATTAATAGAATAATCCATTAAAGGAAAATTTGGTAAATTTCACCTCATCAATTTAAATTTTTTGACAAAACACCATGTTGAAAATATAAAAAGACAAGTTACAGAGTTAGAGAAAATATTTATAAACCACATATCTGATAAAGAACTGGTATTGAGAATACATAAAACTGTTAAAACTTAGTAAAAAACACAAATTCAAGTAGAAAAAGGACAAAGTACATGAACAGACACTTCACCAAAGAAGATATGCTGATGGAAGATAAGCACATGCAAATGTTCAACATCATGGCTTTTATTTTTAAAGGTAACATCACATTTTTCAAGGTATTAAAATGCCTTCAAGAACATGAAATAAATTGAAACCATTTCCTGGTTATCAGATACTCTATATACTTAATTCTACAATCTACTTTTTACATTTCCTATATCATGGACTTCCTTCCAAGTCAGAAACTATATTTTCTTTCTTTTTTTAATCTTTATTGTTGATAGTATTACAGGTGTTCCCCCTTTTTACCCTCATGTCCCCCTCCCCCTGGTACCTGCTGCATCTCAGGCCTTCAGAACCCAACTGTGTGTCCATAAATGAGATCTTTGGGTAATCACTTCCCGCCACCTCCTCCTCCCTTCCCTCTGAGGTGTGGCAGTTTGCTCCATCCTTCCATGCCTATGATTCTATTTTATTCACAAGTTTATTTTGTGCATTAGATTTCTTGTTTATTTATTTATATATATTTTTAATTTTGTTTTATTGCTTAAAGTATTACAAAGAGCATGATATATGTCTCATTCCCCCCTCCCCCCGCCCCTTGACATTCCCCCGGCCACTCCTACCCCCCCTTCCAGTGTCTTATGTCCATTGGTTATGCTTATATGAATGCATACAAGTCCTTCGGTTGATCTCTTACCCCCCCTCCCGCCCCCCAACCCTCCCCAGCCTTCCCGCTGTAGTTTGACAGTGTGTTCAATGCTGCTCTGCCTCTGTGTCTATTTTTGTTCATCAGTTTATAACGGTGTTTATTATCCATAAATGAGTGAGATCATGTGGTATTTTTCTTTCATTGACTGGCTTATTTCACTTAGCATAACACTCTCCAGTTCCATCCATGCTGTTGCAAATGGTAAGAATTCCTTCTTTTTTACAGCAGCATAGTATTCCATTGTGTAGATGTACCACAGTTTTCTAATCCATTCATCTGCTGATGGGCACTTAGGCTGTTTCCAGATCTTCGCTATGGTAAATTGTGCTGCTATGAACATAAGGATGCATATATTCTTTCTGATTGGTGTTTCTGGTTACTTGGGATATATTCCTAGAAGTGGGATCACTGGGTCAAATGGGAGTTTCATTTTTAACTTTTTGAGGAAACTCCATACTGTCTTCCATAGTGGCTGCACCAGTCTGCATTCTCCCCAGCAGTGCACGAGTGTTCCTTTTTCTCCCCATCCTCTCCAGCACTTGTCGTTTGTTGGTTTGTTGAGGATAGCCATTCTGACCGGTGTGAGATGATACCTCATTGTTGTTTTGATTTGCATCTCTCGGATGATTAGTGACTTTGAGCATGTTTTCATATGTCTCTTGGCCTTCTGTATGTCCTCTTTTGAAAAGTGTCTATTTAGGCCCTCTGTCCATTTTTTTTATTGGATTGTTTATCTTCCTTTTGTTAAGTTGTATGAGTTTCCTATAAATGCTGGAGATTAAACCCTTATCGGTGATAACATTGGCAAATATGTTCTCTCATGCAGTGGGCTTTCTTGTTGTTTTGTTGGTTTCTTTTGCTGTGCAGAAGCTTTTTATTTTGATGTAGTCCCATTTGTTTATTTTCTCTTTAGTTTCCAATGCCCTAGGAGCTGTATCAGTGAAGAAATTGTTTCAGGATATGTCTGAGATTCTGTTGCCTTTGGATTCCTCTAGTATTTTTATGGTTTTCTGTCTTACATTTAAGTCTTTAATCCATTTTGAGTTTATTTTTGTGTATGGTATAAGTTGGTGGTCTAGTTTCATTTTTCTGCATGTATCTGTCCAATTTTCCCAATACCATTTATTGAAGAGACTGTCTTAACTCCATTGTATGTTCTTGCCTCCTCTGTCAAATATTACTTGAGCATATTAATTCAGGTCGATTTCTGGGTTCTCTATTCTATGCCATTGATCTATATGTCTGTTCTTGTGCCAGTACCAGGAAGTTTTGAGAACAGTGGCTTTGTAATACAACTTGATACCAGGTATTGAGATCCCACCTACTTTGTTCTTCTTTCTCAGGATCGCTGCAGCTATTCAGGATCTTTTATTATTCCAGATGAATTTTTGGAGAGTTCATTCTAGATCTGTGAAATATGCAATTGGTATTTTAATGGGAAGTGTGTTGAATTTATAGATTGCTTTGGGTAGTATAGACATTTTAATGATGTTGATTCTACCAATCCATGAACATGGTATGTTCTTCCATCTGTTTATGTCTTCCTCTATCTCTTTTTTCAACGTCCTGTAGTTTTCTGATAAGAGGTCTTTTACCTCTTTAGTTAAGTTTATTCCTAGGTATTTTAATTTTTTTGGTGTGATGGTAAATGGGATTGCTTTTTTAGTCTCTCTTTCTGTAAGTTCACTATTGGTGTATAGAAATGCCATAGATTTCTTGGCATTGATTTTGTATCCTGCTACATTGCTGAATTCATTTATTAAGTCTAATACTTTTTTGATGGAGTCTTTAGGGTTTTTTATGTACAATATCATGTCATCTGTGAATAAGGACAGTTTTACTTCTTCTTTTCCAATTTGGGTACCTTTTATTTCTTCTTCTTGTCTAATTGCAATGGCTAATATTTCCAGTACTATGTTGAACAGGAGTGGTGAGAGTGAGCATCCCTGTCTTGTTCCTGTTCTTAAGGGAAATGGTTTTAGTTTTTGCCCATTGAGTATGATGTTGGCAGTGGGTTTGTCATATATGGCTTTTATTATGTTGAGATATGATCCTTATATTCCCACCTTGCTGAGAGTTTTTATCAAAAATGGGTGTTGGATTCTGTCAAATGCTTTTTCTGCATCAATTGATATGACTATGTGGTTTTTTTCTTTCAATTTGTTTATGTGATGTATCACATTTATTGATTTGCGGATATTGTACCATCCTTGCATCCCTAGGATAAATCCTACTTGGTCATCATGGTGGATGATCTTTCTGATGTACTGCTGGATCCTATTTGCTAAGATTTTGTTGAGGATTTTGGCATCTATGTTCATGAGGGATATTGGTCTGTAATTCTCTTTCATTGTGTTGTCTTTACCTGGTTTTGGTATTAGGGTGATCCTGGCTTCATAGAATGAGCTTGGAAGTGTTCCTTCCTCTTGGATTTTTTGTAGTAGTCTGAGGAGGATAGGATTTAGTTCTTCCTTGAATGTTTGTTAAAACTCCCCTGTGAAGCCATCTGGTCCTGGGCTTTTGTTTGCTGGAAGCTTTTGATGACTGTTTCAATTTCTTCCATAGTTATTGGCCTATTGAGATTTTTAGATTCTTCCTGATTAAGTTTTGGAATGTTGTATTTTTCTAGGAATATGTCCATTTCCTCCAGGTTGTCTAGTTTGTTGGAGTAGAGTTGTCCATAGTATTTTTTAACAATCATTTGTATTTCTGTGGGATCTGTTGTTATTTCGCCTCTATCATTTCTGATTTTGTTTATTTGGGTCCTTTCTCTTTGCTTCTTGGTGAGCCTGGCTAGACGTTTGTCAATCTTGTTTATCCTTTCAAAGAACCAGCTCTTTGTTTCATTGATTTTCTGTATTGTTTTTTTGGTCTCTATGTCATTTATTTCTGCTCTGATCTTTATTATCTCCTTCCTTCTGCTCACTCTGGGCTTTTCTTGTAGTTCTCTTTCTAATTCTTTGAGTTGTAGAGTTAGATGATTTACTATCATTTTTTCTTACTTTTTGAGGTAGGCCTGTAGAGCTATAAACTTTCATCTCAGGACTGCTTTCATTGTGTCCCATAGGTTTTGGATTGTTGTGTTTTCATTGTCATTAGTTTCCAGGATGTTTTTAATTTCTTCTTTGATCTCATTGGTAACCAAATCAATATTTAATAACATGCTATTCAGCTTCCAAGTGTTTGATTGTTTTGAATTGTTTTTATTGTAGTTTATTTCTAATATTATGCCATTGTTGTCTGAGAAGATGCTTGGTATGATTTCAATCTTCTTTAATTTGGGGAGACTTTGCTTGTGACCCAATATGGGGTCTATTTTTGAAGATGTCCCATGTGCACTTGAGAAGAATGTATATTCTGCGGCTTTGGGGTAAAATGTTCTGAACATGTCAATTAAGTCCTTCTGATCTAATGAGTCATTTAGGATTGCTGTTTCTTGGTTGATTTTTTTTGTCTAGAGGATTTATCCAGTGATGTCAGTGGTGTATTAAAGTCTCCTACTATGATTGTATTGTTGTTGATCTCTCCCTTGATATCTTCCATGAGTTTTTTTTATGTATTTGGGTGCTCCTGCATTGGGTGCATATATGTTTATCAGGGTTATATCCTCTTGTTGTATCGATTCCTTTAGTACTATGAAGCGGCCTTCCTTATCTCTTGTTATGGCCTTCACTTTGATGTCTATTTTGTCCGATATAAGTATTGCCTGAAAGATATTTTTCCATCCCTTCACTTTCAGTCTTAGTGAGTCCCTTCTTCTGAGGTGGGTCTCTTGTTGATAGCAAATGTATGGGTCATGTTTTTTTATCCATTCAGTCACTCGATGTCTTTTGATTGGAGCATTTAGTCCATTTACGTTTAAAGTTATTATTGAAAAGTACTTGTTTGTAGCCATTTTTATTTTTTGTGCCTGTGTTCTTTCTTACTGTTTCATTTCTTCTGTTTACACCAGTCCCTTTAGCATTTCTTGCATTGCTGGTTTGGTGGTGATAAACTCCCTTAGCCTTTTTTTGTCTGTGAAGCTCCTTATTTCCCTTTCAATTTTGAATGATAGTCTTGCTGGATAGAGTATTCTTGGATTCAGTCCCTTGCTTTGCATCACTTTGTAAATTTCCTTCCATTCTTTTCTGGCCTGATGTGCTTCTGTTGAGAAATCATTTGATAATCTAATGGGAGATCCCTTGTATGTAACTTTCCGTCTCTCTCTTGCAGCCTTTAAGATTCTCTCTTTGTCCTGAACATTTGCTATCATTATTATGATATGTCTTGGTGTGGGTCTTTTCGGATTCATCTTGTTTGGGACTCTGTGTGCTTGTGTGACTTTTTTCTTCTCCACATCAGGGAAGTTTTTGGACAATATTTCTTCAAATAGGTTTTCTAAGCCTTGTTCCTCTTCCTGTTGTTCTGGCACCCCTATTATTTGTATGTTGTTTTGTTTCATGTTGTCTCATAGCTCCCTTAGGCTGTCCTCCTGTTTTTTAATTTTTTCTCCAATTGCAGTTCTTTTTGGGTTTGTTTTGCTTCCGTGTCTTCTAATTTGCTAATTCTGTCCTCTGCTTCTCCTAGTCTACTGTTGAAACTTTCCATGGTGTTTTTTATTGCAGCTATATCACTCTTCATTTCTTCTTGATTCTTACATAAGTTGTTGATTTTTTCATACATTTCTTGATTCTTGCATAAGTTGTTGATTTTTTCCTCCATCCGGTTTATGCGCTTTAGGACCCTTATTCTTAATTTTTTTTTCTGACATGTTGCATGTCTTTGTTTCACTTATCCACTTTCCTGTCGATTCATCCTTTTCTTTCCTTTGGGGTTTTCTGTTGTCTTCCCATTTTTGGTCTCACCAACTGATCTAGATGCTGAGTTGTGCAGGGGCTGCTCCTTGGATGGCAATGGTTCCTCGGGGTGCAGTTTCCCCTCAAGTGGTCACTGTAGTGGCTGCTTCTCAGTTGGCAGTTGCTCCTCTGGTGGGTGCTGATGGCAGCAGTGGTGTCTCCTCTGGCTGGTAGGTGAGGCTGCTCACCCAGCTGCTGTTCCTTGAGACAGAGGTGGGCAGGTCACGAGGCTGCTGATCTTCAGGTGGGGGTGAACTGAGCGCGGCTGCTGCTCCTTGGACAGGAGTGGGCTGTTCACATGGCTTCTGCTCCTTGGATGGGCATGGACTACTCACGTGGCTGCTGCTCCTTGGATTGGGGCTGGCTTTACGCTGCTGCTGTTCCTCAAATGGAGTGGGCTGCTTGTGAGGCTACCGCTCTTTTGACAGTAGCAGGTTGCCTACGGGGCTACTCGTACGGGTGCGGGTTGCTCGCGCAGCTGCTGCTCCTCAGATGGGAGATGGGCTGCTTCTGTGGCTACTGCTCTTCAGGCAGGAGTGAGCTGCGCGTGCGGGTGCTGCTCCTCAGATGGGGGCAGGATGCTCACCCAGCTGCTGCTCGTCGGACAGGTGCAGACTGCGTGTGGCTGCTGCTCCTTGGACCAGTGTGGGCTGCGCAGGGCTGCCACTCCTCAGATGTGGTCGTTCTATCTGTTCTTGTGGCTGCTATTCTTCAGACAGGGGCGAGCTGCTCGGGTGGCTGCAGCTGCTTGGGCCGGAGTGAGCTGCACGTGCGGCTGCTGCTCCTCATATGGGGGCTGTCTGCTCGTGTGGCTGCTGCTCCTCAGATGGGGGATGGGCTGCTTGTGTGGCTGCTTCTCTTCAGTTGGGAGCGAGCTGCACGTGTGTCTGCTGCCCTTCGGATGGGGACAGGCTGCTCACGCAGCTGCTGCTCGTCGGACAGGTGCAGGGTGCGTGTGTCTGCTGCTCCTCAGACCAGTGTGGACTGTGCAGGGCTGCCACTCCTCAGACGTGGGTGGTCTGCTCGTGTGGCTGCTGCTCCTTGGACTGGGGAAGCTGCTCAGGAAGCTACTGCTCCTTGAATGGGAGTGGGCTGCTTGCAGCGATGCTGTTCCTCGTATGGGTATGGGTTGCTCACCCCACTGCTGCTCCTCGTATGGGGGAAGGCTGCTCGTGCAGCTGCTGCTCCTTGGATGGGGGCAGGTTTCTCGCACACCTACTGCTCCTCAGACAGGAGGAGGATGTCAGCTGCGCAGCTGCTGCTCCTCAGATGGGGGCGGGCTGGGTGCATCTGCCGCTCCTCAATCATGGGCAGGCTGCTCGTGTGGCTGCTCCTCCTCAGACGGGGCAGGCTGCTCACGTGGTTGCTGCTCCTCGGATGAGGGAGCAGGCCGCTCACACAGCTAACAGCTGCTGCTCCTTGGACAGGGGCAGGCCATGTGAGGTTTCTGCTCTTAGGCCTGGGGCAGGCTGCTCGTGGGGCTGCTGCTCCTTGGACAGGATTGGGCTGCTCATGTGTCTTCTGCTTGTGTGGTTGCAGTGCCCCGGGTTAAGGCGTTGGGCTGGTCAGAGGGGAACACGCTTCAGAACTCACAGTAGCCTGCACCCAGGGTGGCTGGAGACTGGTTGACCGTGGGACCACAGCCGAAGTAGCAGGTCCCTGGCAGGGGTGTCTGTAGAGTCCCAGGTGTTATCTGAGGGCACCCTGGGTGGGGGTGAGGCCTGGCTCCCAGTTACAGCAGCTCTCCCCTTATAAACGCTAGGCTTCTGGGGATGAGTCGGCCTCCTGGAACTGCTTACATGGTAGCAGAGGCTGCCTAGTTAGGAGAGCCCATTAAGCCTGACCCCGATGGCCCTGCGGGATCTATCTGTGCCTCACTCACATGCACACACACGTCCCACATGACCACACACTCCTCTTTTGGTCCCTTACTGACTCAGGCTCTCTCCCTCACTGTCGCCTTCTTCCTGCCTCTGTAGTTGGGTCTGGGGTGTTATTGACCCGTTTGTGGATGGAGTTTCCTCTCCAGGTGTCTGGTTATGAGGCTCACTCTCTACCATCCGGCCAGACAGGATAAAATTCACCTCGACAAGACTCAACACAAAGGGACCAAAGCACGAATGTACTCACGACAACAATAACCCTACTATAAGTGACCACCTGAGAAAAGAGAATTAGAGGCGAGAAAAGACAGCATAAATGATATCGAAGAGAGCGAAAAAGATAAGAGAGAAAAGAAGAAGGAAGAAAAGGAGATTATATATGTATGGGGAAAACACCACAGAACCAATACATAAACAAACAAACAAACAAGACAAACAAACAAACAATAATAATAATAATAATGATAATAAAATTAAAGAAAAAAGAAAAAAAATACAAACACCAAACCCCCAGCAAAGAGGGTGAATATGGGGAGGATCTCAGTTCAGTATAGAGGAAGTAGAGAGGGGATGGGTGGATAAGAGGAAAGAGAACGAGAAAAAATAATAAATTTACAAAAAATTTGATTTCAAAAATAGTACAAAAATAGCAAATAAAAATAAAATAAAATAGAGTGATGGAAAAATAATGTGAAAAGAAATAGAAAATAAAGCAACAAACAAAAACAGGAAAAAAATAAAAAAGAGATAACAAAGTAATAAAAAAGAAATAAAATAAAATAAAAATGAAAAAGTGAAGTGTTCCTTTGGCTGGCTTAAGATCCCAGTCTTCTGTACTGTAGTGTTTCTCAGGATCCGATTGCTGAAACTGAAAGTCTCTAGTCCAGCCCCTTTGTGCTCTTGGGGGACTATTTAGGTTTTTGTTTTTTAATCCTTTGTACCATTCAGAGTGGAATCTGGGTGTGGTTGTATTAGTTGCCTGGATACTGGAGGGGAGGGGCTATCTCTTCAGGGCAAAATGGCTGCCCAGGTCCCAGGCTCAGGCATGACTCAGCACCATACTTGCGGCCACTACTCCTGAATACCCCTCTTTCCCCAGATTCCACAATTCCGCACCTCCTTCCACGCTCCAGCCACGGGTAAGTTTCTGTATCTGAAAGGTCCTATGAACTAGTTAGGCTCTATGAAGCAGGGCACAAGCCACAGAGGCCGGAGAGGCTGCACCTCTGCACACTCCTCTCCTGCCGGCACTCTTCAGCCTTTCCTGACTGTGGACCCAGATCTAGAATCCTCTGCGGACCAGCAGTTCTGCTCACCTTTTTTCCACTGCGCCGCCCGTCCCAAGGGACACGGCCCCAGCCAGTGCCCTGTGGATTCCCTCTGATCCTCAGGGCTCAGAATTCTGGCCGATTATCCTTCCCAGAGCCTTGACTTTACCTTTCTCCGGGAGTCCTCTGCCTTTCCCGGCTGCAAACTGTCTCCCAGCTGAATCTCCTCTGCCAAGTCGGGCTGGATGTTACTCGTTTCGGCTGCTCACTCTATCTGCTCCGGGACAAGGCACAGGACACGTCAGTCTATACCGCCACCATTTTGTCTCTCTCCTCTTGTTCATTTATTTTTATTTTTAGCTTCAATTGTTGATAGATATGTATTTGTTGCCACTTTATAGAACCTATATTTTCTACATTGTTTTTGTGTTGTTCTTATTTCTTTCTTTTTTCTACATTATTTTAAATGGCTGCATAACATTCCATAATAAAGATGTAATTTTCTTTAATTTAATGCTTTAAATAGTTAATTCACTCTCTGTTTAAAAAATCAGAAGAAAAAAATTGCACACAGTGAAAAAAATGTTCAACATCATTATTCAGCAGGAAAATATAAATTAAAACCACATAAGATATCTTTATATCTATTAGAAGGTTTAAAATAAAAAAATGACAACAACAAATCCTGGCAAGAATGTGAGCAAACTGAATCCCTCATACATTGCTGTTGGACATGTAATACGGCACAGCTATTCTGAAAATGAACTTGGCAGTTTCTTAAAAAAAATAAACATGCACTTCCCATCCTACCTATCAGCTATACTCCTGGGCATTTATCTCAGAGAAATAGACTAGGTTTACAAAAAAAGTGTGCACAATGTTCATTAAAGTTTTATTCATAATTGTCTCAAGCTGGAACCAACCTAGATGTCCATTAATAGGTGAACAGTTATACAAACCATGGTACATCCACAATACCATGGAATACTACTGAGAAATAAAAAAAGAACAAATTATTGATGTATGTGACAACTTTATCTCAAGGAATTATGCCTACTGAAAGAAACTAATATCTAAACATCAAATACTGTGTATGATTCCATTTGAGTAGCATTTCTAAAAATGTCAAGATTACAGAAATGGAGAACAGATTAATTGTTGCCCAGGGTCAGGGAAAGGAGGGTTGTGAGTGTGGCTATAAAGGGGTAACAGGAGGGATCCTTGTGGTGATGGAACTGTTCTGTTATCTTGACTGTATCAATGTCAATATCCTACATGTGATATTGTACTAGAGTTATTATTGGAGGAAACTGGGTAGAAAGATACAGATTTTTTTGTATTATTTCTTAGAGGTACATGTGTATCTACTATTATCTCAAAATAAAAAGTTAATAAAAAAACAAGGACAATTAGGAATATGACATAGACTGTAAGAATACAGGCATTGGAGTTTGACTGCTTGAATTTTATTTTATTTTATATTTTTAAAATACATTTTATTGGTTTTTTACAGAGAGGAAGGGAGAGGGATAGAGAGTTAGAAACATCGATGAGAGAGAAACATCGATCAGCCACCTCCTGCATACCCCCTACTGGGGATGTGACCACAACCAAGGTACATGCCCTTGACCGGAATCGAACCTGGGACCCTTCAGTCCGCAGGCCAATACTCTATCCACTGAGCCAAACCAGCCAGGGCAACTGCTTGAATTTTAATCTTGGCTCAACCATTACCAAATGTGTGATCAGGAACAGATTGTAAAATCTCTATGTGCTCCAGTTTTCTCATCTATAAAATGGAAACAAAAATAGTGCCTATCTCATAAGGTTACTGTGAGGATTAAATATGATATTTATAAAGCATTGTCAAATTACTAAACATAAAGTAATTATACAATAAATGTTAGCTATTATTACTAATAGCAATAATTTTATTATAATGGCATTCAAGGACAAAAGTATCCTGTTAGTTGTTCAACTTCCTAAACTACAAAAATCCTTTCTCTAACATTTTCTTCAACTCTTGAATCATTTACTTAATTTTCAAACACTATTCCAAAGCTGCACAAACAAATTACACCTGTACATGATAAATAAAATTAAACTCACACACATTTTCAAATAACAGGCTTACTTAACAGTTGAAGTTAAAGGTATAGGAGCCAAACCGACTGGAATAGTGTACTTAATCCCAGTTGATATCGGTGGTTTTCGACTGAAGGTAAATTTACTAGTGGTTGTGGTGGTGGTGGTAGTGGTGGTGATGGTAGTTGTTGATGGTGTAGCTGGAAAATAAAATGTATAATGTCAGTAGGAAATGAGAAACTTTTATTTAGTCCTTGATGATTCAGGACAAAAACTATAATAGAAGCATATTTTTTTTTTTTGTGTGTGTGTGTGTGTGTGTGTGTGTGTGTTTTTCCAAAACTCCCAAAGTCTTGACTCTTTTTAAAAATGTTTTCACTGATTTCAGAGAAAGAGGGAGAGGGAGAAATATCAATGTGAAATAGAAATGAGAGAGAAATATCCACTGGCTGCCTCCTACAGGACCTCTACTGTGGATCAAGCCTGCTCACTACTGGGGATCAAGCCCGCAACCCAGGCATCTGCCCTGACCAGGAATCAAACCTGCAACCCTTTTGGTGCATGGGACGATACCCAACCAGCTAAGCCACACCAGCCATGGCTATAGAAGCATTTTTGAAAAATGTGAATTGAACTCAAAGTTGTATGCACTTAAATTCAATGTTGTAATATGAAGTGATATATGGCAGGCCAGGTATTTGGATTAACCTTCCCACTGAAAACTAAAACCCCTGGATAAATATATAGAAAAAGAAAATTTACAGTCAACAATATCTATGACCATTAAAGAAATTGAATTCATCCTCAAAACTCTTCCCATAAAGAAAACTTCAGACCCAGATGACCTCACTAGTAAGTTCTACTAAATTTTCAAAGAAAGAAGACTTGCAATTGTACACAAACTCTCTGTACACTATCTATCTTTGCATACTTACATGAATACATCTGTGTAATTAATTTCTAGAAATGATATTGCTGAAGCAAATGGACAGCATGCTCTAAACTTTAATATATCTTGGCATATTGTCCTATGAAAAAGATTTGCCAATTTACATTCCTATCAATAGGAAGGGGTACTTATTGATACCCTTACATCACAGCCCATACAAGGCATACATCTTTGCCAATCTGATAGATAAAAGCTTCTCACAGTTTTGTCTACAGCACAGACCTCTCACCTATGTATCTTCTTCTATTACATCTTTTCTACATTGCCCTGTCCAATGTAGATGAAATCCTCAGTATACATCATGACCTAACTCAAAATTTTCCTTCCCCCTGTTTATTGACCACTTATCATCGAATCATCGTTATCTCTTAGTTTCCTGAACTTCTATAACACTTTTGCTTTTTCCTAAACACTAAACACCTAAAGAACAATGCTCCGCCCACAGGTGTGGCTCCTATGGGCTTGATTCCCGGTACAGGATGTATAGCAGGGGTCCTCAAACTTTTTAAACAGGGGGCCAGTTCACTGTCCCTCAGACCACTGGAGGGCTGGACTATAGTTTAAAAAAAAACCCACAAAACTATGAACAAATTCCTATGCACACTGCACATATCTTATTTTGAAGTAAAAAAAAAAAAAACGGGAACAAATGCAATATTTGTATTTGCATGTGGCCCGTGGGCCGTAGTTTGAGGACCCCTGATGTATAGGAAGCAGCTAATTGATGATTTTTCTCTCTCATTGATGTTTCTATCTCTCTACCTCTCTCCCTTCCTCTCTCTAAAAATCAATTAAAAACATATTTAAAAAATAACAGTATTCAGAACACTGTGGCTGGGGAGACTGGAAATGTTTTCTTCTTTTTGGTTCTCTGTATTTTTCAAATGTTATAGTTAAATGCTGCTTCTATAACAAAAATGTTTTAAAATATACTATAACATTAGCCTTGATTTCCCCATTAGCAATATTTTCAGGTTAACAGATGCACTAGATAATGCCAACATGGCCTGACTATTCTAAGGGAAACTGGCCTACTCTAGTATTGCTGAGGGCTCAGGCCCATATTTTATTCCATCAACTCTGTCCTTTGATCCTGGTTCACAGTTGACTGGGACAAGGATGAACATCTATGGTAAAGTACAGGAAGTCATCCTATGCGCTACCGGCAGCCTATGAGAAGGTGTGGCATAAAGAGATGTAGGCAAAAAGGGATAAGATGGGTCAGAATCTTATCTCCAAAAATTCAGAACTATAGAAACAACCAGACTATATGTAGAAATATGGAAATATTTCCAGAAATACAGCATGGAAAGCATTAGACTTTAGCAGAAATTTGGAAATATTTGCAAAAGCGTAGAAAGAATCAGTCCTATAAGTAGAGGGAGTTGAAAGGACTGTTAGAGGAAGAACATGAAGTAGAATTAAGGGGCCATGAACAAGTAAAAATTAAGAATAAAACAGTAAGGCAGAAAAAGTGGTAGGAAAACCAATGGGAAGTTATAAAAAAGAAGACAAAGGACAGTAACTGAATTATGTTCATGCAATATTAGATTCAGGAGGTCCCTAAGGCTGCCTTTAGAACACCTTGAAGTGCCACGATCATACCTGTATTAGATTTCCACAAGATTCCATTTCCCTTTTGGCCATAAGGATCCTTACAATAATTTCCCCCATTCTTCATGTTAGTCTTTGGGAGGATGGAATGAGTGCCACAGGGGAAGGCCATGCCCAATCATAAATGTTCCTTGTGATTACCATCCATCAAAAACACTGGAGACACTACAGATTGGATCCTATGTGGCATTCTTTATAGCAGGGGTCCTCAAACTACGGCCCGCAGGCCACATGCAAATACAAATATTGTATTTGTTCCCGTTCTGTTCTTTTACTTCAAAATAAGATATGTGCAGTGTGCATAGGAATTTGTTCATAGTTTTTTTTTTAAACTATAGTCCAGCCCTCCAGTGGTCTGAGGGACAGTGAACTGGCCCCCTGTTTAAAAAGTTTGAGGACCCCTGCTATGTCATCGTCTTCTTCATCTGAGAATAATAATCTTATATAAAAAAATCCTTCCCCAGAAATGCTGAAAAATTAATGACACGATTAAAGAGACCCTCCCTTTAATAATTAATTTATCCAAACACTGGGTAACTACCACATTCAAACACAAGAACAATTAAGGAAAAATGAGTCTTGTACCTGAAACTATTATAATATGGTATACCAATTATATTGAAGTTAACAATTTTAAATAACAAAACAAAAAATGAAACATTATAAAGGAGCTTATCTTTACCCAAAGAAAATTTTTTAAAGTAATCTAGATTGATAAAAAAAAATTCAGTCTACACACAAACAAAAAAAGTAATCTATATTTATTGAGGTGATCACTGTGTAAGTTATATGTGTCTAATCACTATTGTACTGAAGCCAATATAATATTTTATGTCAACTGTAATAGAAAAATAAAAACATTTAAAATAAAAAATATAAAAATTAAGAAATTTTCTATAGAAAAAAAAGTAATCTGCGTTTCTTGACATGGACAGATATCCAAAGAGGAAAGGCAAATTATAAGATTGTGTGTGTATTCCATCTTTGTAAAACAAATACATTTAATGTATCTTTGTATGTGTTTGGAAAAAGGCTGGAAAGATAAAAACCAAACTGTTCTCTCTACATATATGCTTATATGCATGTGTATATGGTTTTTATAATTAAAAAAGTAACATGTAACATCCCTACCTTTAAAGAAACAGATACGCAGGCCAATAAAACACCTTCTGGAGATGTTAAATAATACCTTCAATAAATTAATACCTGTCAACTTCAATATAAATGAATCTTGAGTCATTAAAAAATGCTATGATTATTTAAACACATTTATACAGTATTTATCTTTGTTTCTTTTTTCTGCTATCTTATGCAGGTATAAATTAGCTCTGGCATAAGACATAATATTTAAAGAAGCAATGGACTTGAGAATGAAGGTTCTATTACAGTCTGATTTTACAAACTACAACTTTGGTCTTAACTAAATATAGTCAGCTCTATATATCTGTGTAGTAAAAGGAAATCACAATTCTACAACTAACAGAAAATAATTGCATACCAAACTTAGATTTACATCTAAATAAATCTCATTCTGATGGCCTTAAAATCTACACTAATAAAAGACAAAGATGCTAATTGACCATACCTTCACTACGCCCTAAGCCACGCCCACCAGCCAATCAGAGCAACCATATGCAAATTAACCCAACCAAGATGGCGGCCGGCAGCCACGGAGCTGGAGCAAGCAGGAGGCTTGGTTGCCCCAGCGATGGAGGAAGCCAAGCTTCCCGCTGGCCCTGAGCTGGATGTGGCCTCCGCTCATTGCAACACAGTTTCAATTATAGAAGACAAATAAATCCCAGATACCTGCTTCCAGCCAGCCTCCACTGGGAGCTTGGGTGGCTGGGGGTTGTGGCCAGCCTGCCAACAGCCATCAGCCCCTCATCCAGGCTGGCAACACCCTCATGGGGTGAGGGTCCCCACTGGGGGGCTTAGCCAGCCTGAAAACGGCCCTCAGCCCCTCACCCAGACTGGCCAGGCACCCCAGCAGGACCCCCTACATTAAAAGGGCTGTGGCCAGCCTAAAAACAGCCCTCAGCCCCTCACCCAGGCTGGCCAGGCACCCCAGGGGGGACCGCCACCCTGAAGGGGCTGTGGCCAGCCTGCAAACAGCCATCAGTCCCTCACCCAGGCTGGCCAGGCACTCCTATATAATAAAAGGGTAATATGAAAATTGACCCTAACAGCAGAATGACTGGGAATGACTGGTCACTATGACACACACTGACCATCAGGGGGCAGATGCTCAATGCAGGAGCTGCCCCCTGGTTGTCAGTGCGCTCCCACAGGGGGAGCTCTGCTTAGCCACAAGCCAGGCTGATGGCTGCCAGTACATCGGTGGTGATGGGAGCCTCTCCCACTGGGCTGCCAGAGGGATGTCTGACTGCCAGCTTAGGCCCAATCCCCCATGGAGCGGGCCTAAACCAGCAGGTGGTCATCCCCCAAGGGGTCCCAGACTACGAGAGGGCACAGGCTGGGCTGAGGGACTCCCCCCCCCCCCCCCGCCCCAAGTGCACAAATTTTTGTGCACCGGGCTTCTAGTCATTATATAAAATAGTGAAAACATCCTTTCAAAGATTCTACTATCCAATTTTCCTTTGTTGTCCCAGATCAACAACTGTGTATCTCACTCCATGCTGGGAATGAACATCATTACCTTCTCAGACTCAAGCAAATAATGAGAGTGATAACAAACTTCTCTTAAAACTTGCTGTTTATACCTAGGGTGGAGAATCATCCCAAATGGTTATACATTTTCAGACACAGACACCTGAAAGCTGCACTACAAGGCTGATTTGTGAGGTGAAGTATCTGAGCAAGTAAATACACTTGGGCAGAAGAAAAGGTGAGTAGGGTAAAGAAACAACTCAGGGTTGTTGGTGTGGAGTTGAGACATCAGATGGGGAGATGGGTAAATACATAAGGTTAATTTGAATGAAATGGCAATAAAGAATGAGCTAATAGCAAAGGTACCAGTTTGCAGGTAGAAATTTGAGACTTAAATAGGTAGGGGGAGGGTCCTGGCAGAGTCACAAAAAGCCTGCCAATTCATATTTCAGTGACGCAACATGACTGAAAAATAGTTCTTTGTTCAGCATTTTATAAGAAAATCACGTGTTATATTTTCTGCAAATACAATAACTTATAAAGTTCTCAGACACATCCTTTATAACTCTCATAGGTTGGCCAGTTAGTATAGTACACAGTACAAACTCAGTTAAGTGTTGGCTGTGCGAATTTATAATAGAGCGTGTACATATTTGTTTAGGAATAATTACTTTAAGGTTAAAAGGTATTGACTTTTAGTTTATGCCAGGTTTGAAGAAAGATTCATTTCATTCCTAAGCAAACTTTTTAAAGTAAAAACAAACAAGACTTCCTTAAAATGGAGTCTGATTTAAATGGTAGATTTAAGTAGTAACTGTCCCCTAACCACTTAGCTCACCATAGCTACAAGGCAATGGGTAACCAAGTTTTCTTCAACCTACAACCTAATTAGCTCCTAAGTGGTAGAAACAAATTTAGGATAGGTCTAAAGAAACTCATTTTAGGAGAGGGCCAACTTCTATGCAGATCAAAAATTAACTATTAGAGAAAAAACCTATCAATCACAATATATTGGGCCAATTTAAACACCATGATCAATAGTAAAAATTCCTAAGTCTTACTAGATGCTGCTCCACCCATGCCAGGGAATATTAATCCAAATCCCAAAGTTATACCACCAAATGTTGCAGCCAAAATTGTTGGGTCACGCACTGCAGAGAAGAACATAATATTACCTATTATACATTTAATAAAAAAGTGAGAAATTTATATAGTCTTTTTCATCTGAAGAGACCTTTAGAAGCTTTTGGCTAAACTTCAAAAAACTATAGTCAATCCATTTATATGAAATATCCAAAAAAGGCAAATCTATGGATACAGAAAATAGATTAACTAATGTCTGGGGATGAGCAATCTTATTGGGGTGATACAAATGTTCTAAAACTGGATTATAGTGAGAATTACACAATCAATAAATATTAAAAACACTGAATTATACACTTAAATTAATTTTATATGTAGTTATACTTCATTAAAATTAAGTTTTAAAAAGTACAGTGGTCGAGATTTCATTTTGTAGGCAAAGGCACCAAAGGCAGAAAGGAGAAAAGCCTGTTAAAGGTAACAGGGAAAGTCTTTGATTGAAAATGGAATTCATTCAATAATTTTAACTCCCAACTTCAGATATGGTGATATTCAAGAAATCTATTGTTGTTGAGAGGGATATTGCTTACATATATCAAAAGCTTTCCAGAATCTCAGTCATGTCTCAAAATTGGAAGTCTACTTTGTAGAAAACACAACTCAAATGGTAACCAACAATTTTAACTAATGTTTATCTATGCCAGTTGCACAAGAGGCCACTATAGGGATGGTACGCCACTATTTTTCATGCTTGACGAGGCATCAGCAATTTCTGGCAAGTTTTATTCCTGGGAATGGTGACAATCTTGTTATAATAGGACTTTGGGGAAAACATATTACAGCTAGGACTACAATAACAAAAACTAATGATGAACATCATGGCCCTGGGAAGATGCCTCAAAAGCACAGTCAGTTTATTGACCTATAAAAAAGAATTGCCTGACATATATATGGAGTTCAATATTCTCAACATTTGCTATTACTCTATTAATGGATGATGTGTAGCAAAGATGTTGGGATTACGAGATAATTAATGTCTCACTTTTCAGCTCAAAGAGTCCAGATGTTACCTTCAAAAGGAGAGGCCATGAGACATCACACAGTGTCAATTAAAACCCCAAACCACAGCTGGTCCTTTTGTCATGTAACACTTCTGATAGGTAAAAAGTAATGACCATAAACCTGGTCTATATAGAATACACTATAGCAAGGCTCCAACATTTATTTTCTTATGTTATCTTACTCACATGGATAATAAGGCTTCTTCCCTTTAGACATGCTTGGCAATACGCCCAACTCTTCCTATTCACATTAGCTGCAAGAAGTTGATTTTAGACATTATTATGTTAATGAATTATATGCTTAAATGATCACTTTAAGCTGTAATAATCATGTTAATATAAAATTCACAACTAATTTTAAATTCACAGCAATTCAGTTCTTTAAGAAAGCTACTACTGATATTAGCAGTTACAGATGGGGCCAAGAATAATGATAATTTATAAGATGCAGGGGATCCATATTTATATTAGAAAATTGAGTTAAGTGGCCTGATGCAAAATAATATTTTCTTTGTAACCAGTAACTTACATGAGAACCAAGTAGCAGCAGAAGTGGAAAAATTTGATATTGATATATACAGCATGGTGCTCGAACTAGTAGTAGTGTCAACAGTAGATGCTGGAGTCAAACCTTAAAAAACAAGTAAAAATCAGACAAATATGTCACATTGAAAACTACAAGACATTGTTGAAGGAAATTGAAGAACACACAAAGAAATGAAGAGATATTTCATGTTTATGGATTGGAAGAATTAACATTGTCACAATGTCCATATTACCTAATGCAACCTATTTTTTTTAAATTAAATCTTTATTGTTCAGATTATTACATTTGTTCCTCTTTTTTCCCCCCCATAACTCCCCTCCTCCCAGTTCCTGCCCCACCCTCCGCCCTCACTCCCCACCCACTCTCCTCATCCATAGGTGCACGATTTTTGTCCAGTCTCTTCCCGAATCTCCCACACCCCTTTCCCCCCCAAGAATGGTCAGTCCATTCCCTTTCTATGTCCCTGATTCTATTATAATCACCAGTTCATTCTGTTCATCAGATTATTTATTCACTTGATTCTTAGATTCACTTGTTGATAGATGCATATTTGTTGTTCATAATTTGTATCTTTACCTTTTTCTTCCTCTTCCTCTTCTTAAAGGATACCTTTCAGCATTTCATATAATCCTGGTTTGGTGGTGATGAACTCCTTTAGCTTTTCCTTATCTGTGAAGCTCTTTACCTGACCTTCAATTCTGAATGATAGCTTTGCTGGATAAAGTAATCTTGGTTGTAGGTTGTTGGTATTCATCACTTTGAATATTTCTTGCCACTCCCTTCTGGCCTGCAAAGTTTCTGTTGAGAAATCAGCTGACAGTCGTATGGGTATTCCCTTGTAGGTAACTGAGTTTCTTTCTCTTGCTGTTTTTAAGATTCTCTCTTTATCTTTTGCTCTTGGCATTTTAATAATGATGTGTCTTGGTGTGGTCCTCTTTGGATTCCTTTTGTTTGGGGTTCTCCGCGCTTCTTGGACCTGTAAGTCCATTTCTTTCACCAGGTGGGGGAAGTTTTCTGTCATTATTTCTTCAAATAGGTTTTCAATATCTTGCTCTCTCTCTTCTTCTGGCACCCCTATAATTCTGATGTTGGTGCGCTTGAAGCTGTCCCAGAGGCTCCTTACACTATCCTCGCATTTTTGGATTCTTTTTTCATTTTGCTTTTCCGGTTGGGTGTTTTTTGCTTCCTCGCATTTCAAATCATTGACTTGATTCTTGTGCTCCTCTGGTCTGCTGTCGGGAGTCTGTATAATATTCGTTATTTCAGTCCGTGTATGCTTAATTTCTCGTTGGTTCCCCAATATAACATCGAGGGTCTCATTAGTTTTCTTGTAGATCTCATTAAGTTTATCGGCGGCTTCTAAACAGTTCTTGAGAGACCTTAAAAGTGTGGTTCTGAACTCTATATCTTCCATTGACAATTTTGTCCTGTTTCTTTGTCTCCGCATTTTGTTATGCTTCCTTGGTGCACCCCCTAGTGGTCTTTGTGCGCAGTCTTATAGTTAAACCTTGATTGTTGTAGCTAATACCAGGGAGGGTTTGACCTCCAGGCCAAGTGGCTATCCTAATGCAACCTATTGATTCAATGCAATCCCTATCAAAATCCCAATGGCATGTTTCACAGAAATAGAACAAAAAAATTCTCTAATTTGTATGGAATCATAAAAGGCCCCAAATAGCCAAAGCAATCCTGAAAAAAAAACAAAAACAACACAACAAAAACAACAAATAACAAAACCAGAAGTATCATACTCCCCAGTGTGGTATTCACAGAAAAACAGACACACAGACCAATGGAACAGAATTGAATCCAGAAATAAACCTACACATAAATAAGCAACTAATTTACAACAAAGGAGCCATGAATATGCAATGGAGAAAGAAAAGTCTCTTCAATAAAATGGTGTTGGGAAAATTGGACAGCCAGATGCAAAAGAATGAAACCAGACCATTATCTTAGACTATACATAAAACATAATTTTTAAAACACAATTATAACAAGATTCATTTATATGCAGAAATAAAAATAAAAAGAAGGAAAACTGGCTACTCTGAAATGTAATGAATGTGACATAGTGAAAGCATGGTTAAAAATATAGTTTGTGGGTCACAGGAGAACACTAACTGTGCGACCCAGAGCAACAAGGAGCCTGCTCCATTACGAGCCCCAGGACTTGCTGCCAGGGTGGCCTGAGCAACCCAGCACAGGCCACAGGGAGCACTGACTTTGCGACCCACAGCAACTCAGCGCCCACTCCACCTCAAACCCTGGGAGTTGCTGCTGAAGCAACCTGGAGCAACTCAGCACACCCCACTCTGGCCTGGAACAGTGCTGCTGGGGTGACACAGAGCAACCTGTCACGTGCCCCACTCTGGGTCACAGGACAGTGCAGCCGAGGCAACCTGGAGCAACCCAGTGTGCCCAGCCATGGACCACAGGACCACGTTGCAAGTGCACTGCCAGTGGTACCTAGGGCGCTAGCCTGCAGCAGGTGCCAGGGCCTCACAGTGAATTGCATGCCAGAGGGCTTTGGGTCCTCAAAGGGAGTTGCACAATAGAGGAACTTTACACATGCCACCGCCACCCCGAGCATCTAAAGCAGATAACTGGGGGACCAGATCTGTGGGAGAAGGGGATACAACTCAGAGCAGAGACAATAAAGGTGTGAGACTCAAGGCAGACCCAACCTCTGGGATGATGACTTCTGAAGCATTGGACCAATAGGGTCTTCAACCTCTCAGGCTCCAAGCAGGGTGCCCAAGACCAGAAAGAGAAAGCAAAATGAGGAGACAAAGAAACAACCCCCAAAGGAAAGGGGGAAATAACTGGAAAAGGAACTAAAATAAAATGGAGGCAAGCAATAAGTCAGAGAAAGAATTCAGAGTAATGGTTATAAAGATGCTCAACCACCTGGATGAGATAATCACCAATATGTGTAGGAATCAAGAGAAAATAAAGAATGACATCGCTAAAATTACAACATAAGAAAAGGTTTCAATAGAGGACTAGGAGAAGCAGAGGATCAAATCAGTGAGTTAAAAGATAGGGTAGGAAAAACACCCAATCTGAACAGCAATTGGAAAAAAAAATTAAAAAGCAGGAGGATAGTTTAAGGGAGCTTTGGGAATACATGAAATTAAGCAACATCTGCATAATAGGGGTGCCAGAAGGACAAGAAGAGGAGCAAGGATTAGAAAACCTATTTGAAGAAATAATGACATAAAACTTCCCTGACTTGGGAAAAGTAAAGGTCACACAAGCAAAGAGAGTCCCAAAATAGATGAACCCAAAAAACCCCACACCAAGACACATCATAATTACAGCAGCTAATATTAATGACAAAGAAAAAATATTAAGAGCTGCAAGAAAGAGACAGAAAGTTACCTACAAGGGATCTCTCACTAGACTATCAAATGATTTCTCAACAGAAACACATCAGGCCAAAAGAGAATGGAATGAAGTATACAAAGTGATACAAAGTAAGGGACTAAATCCAAGAATACTTGATCCAGCAAGGCTATCTATCATTCAAAATTGAAGGGGAAATCAGGAGCTCCGCAGGTGAAAAAAGGCTAAAGGAGTTTATTACCACCAAGCCAGAAATGAAAGAAATGCTAAAATGATGGTTGTAAAAAGAATAAATAGAAAGGGAACAAGAAACAGAAGTATAAAGAATAAAATGACAATAAACAAGTATCTACCAATAATAACCTTAAACGTAAATGAATTAAATGCCCCAATCAAAAGATATAGGGTGGATGAATGGATAAAAAAAAACAAAACATTATCCATATATATGCTGTCTACAAGAGAACCACCTCAAAAAAAAAAAAAAGGACTCACAAAGATGGAAAGTGAAGGGATGGAAAAATTTGTTTCAAGCAAATGGAAATGAAAAAAAAAAAAAAAAAAAAGCTGGGATAGCAATACTTAGACAAAATAGACCTCAAAGTGAAGGCCATAGAGATAAGGAGGGCCACTTCATAATAGTAAAGGGATTGATACAAGAGGATATAACTTCGGTAAACATATATGCACCCAATGCAGGAGCACCCAAATACATAAAAAAAAAAAAACACTTCAAAAAGTTATCAAAGGAGAGATTGAAAACAATAGAATCAGAGTAGGGGACTTTAATACCCCATTGACATTACTGAATAAATCTTCTAGAAAAAAATAGAAAAGAAACAGAAATTGATATCTTCAGAACATTTTACCCCAAAGCTATGGAATATATACAATCTTCACAGGTGCACACGGGACATTTTCAAAGATAGGACACATATTAGGATGAAGGCTAAGTCTCTTCATATTCAAGAAGATAGAAATCATAACAAGCATCTTCTAAAATCAAAATGGCATAAAATAAGAAATCAACTACAATAAAAAATAAAACACTTGCAGGTTAAATATGATATTAAACAATGATTGGATTACCAAAGAGATCAAAGAAGAAATAAAAAACATCCTGGAAACAAATGATAGTGAAAACACAACAATCCAAAATCTATGGGACACAATAAAAGCAGCCCTGAGAGGAAAATTAATAGCACTACAGGCCTACCTAAAAACAACAACAACAACAAAAAAAAGAAAAACAGGTAAAAAATTATCTAACCCTACAACTTAAAGGGTTAGAAAAAGAGCAACAAGCCCAGAGTCAGTAGAAGGGTTTAAATAATAAAGATCAGAGCAAAAGTAAATGACATAGAGACCCAAAAAACAATACAAAAGATCAATAAAACCAAGAACTGGTTCTTTGAAATGATAAATAAGATTGATGAACCTCTAGCCAGGCTCATAAAGAAGCAAAGAGAGAGAACTCAAATAAATAAATGAAAAAGGTGAAGTAACAACCGACCCCACAGAAATACAAAGGATGTTAAAAAATATTATAAACAACTCTATTCCAACAAACTGGACAACCTAGATGAAATGGACATATTCTCAGGAAAATACAATCTTCAAAAACCCATTCAGGAAGAATCAGAATATCTGAATAGGCTAATAGCTACTGAGGAAATTGAAGCAGTAATAAAAAAAAAAATTCCAGCAAATAAAACCACTGGTCCAGACTGCTTCACAGGGGAATTTAACCAAACATTCAAAGAAAAATTAAAACCTACACTCCTCAGACTATTACAAAAAATTCAAGAGAAAGGGACATTTCTAACCTTCTTTCTATGAAGCCAGCATTATCCTGATCGCAAAACCAGATAAAGATGCTACCAAGAAAGAGAATTACAACCCAATATACCTAATGATCATAGATACTAAAATCCTCAACAAAATATTAGCAAATTGCATCCAACAATACATTAAAAAGATCATATACCATGACCAAGTGGAATTTATTCTGGGTATGCAAGGCTGATACAAAATCTGCAAATCAATAAATGTGATACATCATATAAACAAATTGAAAGACAAAAATCATATGATCATATCAATTGATGCACAAAAAGCATTTGACAAAATCCAACACCATTTCTTGATAAAACCCTCAGCAAAGTGGGAATAGAGGGATCATACCTGAACATAATAAAAGCCTTATATGATAAACCAACAGCCAATATCGTACTCAATGTGCAAAAACTAGAATCATTTCCCCTAAGAACAGGAACAAGACAGGGATGCCCACTTCCACCCCTCCTGTTCCACATAGCGCTGGATGTACTAGTCATAGCAATCAGACAAGAAGAAGAAATAAAAGGCATCCAAATTGGAAATGAAGAAGTAAAACTGTCATTATTCGCTGATTACATGATATTGTACATAAAACACTAATGACTCCATCAAAAAACTACTGGATTTAATAAGTGAATTTGGCAACATAGCAGGATACAAAATAACACCCAGAAATCTAAGGCATTTTTATACACCAATAATGAACTCACAGGAAGAGAAACTAAAACAAACAAACAACAACAACAACAAAAAATCCCATTTACCATTGCACAAAAAAATTAAGATACTTAGGAATAAGCTTAACCTGTAAAAGATCTGTACTCTGAAAACTACCTAACGTTGAAAAAAGAGATAGAGGAAGTTATAAACAAGTGGAAGAATATATCATATTCATGGATTGGTAGAACCAACATCATTAAAATGTCCATACTACCCAAGGCAATCTATAGATTCAATGCACTCCCCTTTAAAATACCAATGGCATATTTCACAGACCTGGAGCAAACTCTCCAAAAATGTATATGGAACAAAAAAAGACCCTGAATAGCCACAGCAGTCCTGAGAAAGAAGATCAAAGTTGGAGGGATCACAATACCAGATATGAAGCTATATTACAAAGCCACTGTTCTCAAAACTGCCTGGGACTGGCACAAGAACAGACATATAGACCAATGGAACAGAACAGAGAACCAAGAAATCAACCCAAGCCATTATGCTCAATTAATATTTGACAAAGGAGGCAAGAGCATAAAATGGAGTCAAGACAGTCTCTTTCATAAATGGTGTAGTAAAAATTGGACAGAAACATGCAAAAAAATGAAACTAGATCACCAACTTACACCATCCACTAAAATAAACTCCAAATGGAAAAAAAAAGACTTAAATATAAGATGGGAAACCATAAAAATCTTAGAAGAATCCATAGGCAGCAAAATATCAGACATATCTCATAGCAATAACTTTACTGATACTTTTCCTAGGAAAATGGAAACTAAGGAGAAAATAAACAAATGGGACTACATCAAAATAAAAAGCTTCTGCACAGCAAAGGAACAATCAACAAAACAACAAGAGACCCTACTGCATGGGAGAACATATTTGCCAATGATACATCCAATAATGATTTAATCTCCAAAATTTACAGGGAACTCATACAACTTAACAAAAGGAAGATAAACAATCCAATCAAAAAATGGGCAAAGGACCTAAATATACACTTTTCGAAAGTGGACATACAGAAGGCAAAGAGACAGATGAAAACATGCTCAAAGTCACTAAGCATCCGTGAAATGAAAATCAAAATGACAATGAGGTACCGCCTCACACCTGTCAAGAATGGCTATCATCAACAAATCAACAAGAGACAAGTGCCAGCGAGGATGTGGAGAAAAAGGAATCCTCATACACTGCTGGCGGGCATACAGACTGTTGCAGCCACTGTGGAAAACAGTATGGCGTTTCCTAAAAAAATTAAAAATGGAACTCCCATTTGATGCAGTAATGCCACTTTTAGGAATATATCCCAAGAAATCAGAAAAACTAATGAAAGAATATATGCACCTCAATGTCCATAGCAGCACAATTTACAATAGCTAAGATTTGGCAATAACCCAAGTACTCATCAGCAGATGAATGGACTAAAAACTGTGGTACATTTACACATGGAGTACTATGCTGCTATAAAAAGAAAAAACTCTTACCATTTGCAACGGCATGGTTAGACTTAGAGAGCATTATGCTAAGTGAAATAAGCCAGTCAGAGAAAGATAAATATCACATGATCTCATTCATTTGTGGAATATAATAAACTGATGGGAAAAAAATAGATACAGAAACATAGAAGCATTGAACAGAACGTCAAACCTCTGAGGGAAGGCAGGGGAGAGTAGGAAAGGGGGTAAGGGATCAACCAAAGGACTTGTATGCATGCATATAAGCATAACCAATGGACACTGACAGTAGGGGTGAAGGCATGTGATGGGGGGCAGGAGTGGGCAGGGAGAGGCCAAGGAGAGGAAAAGGAGACATATGGAATACTTTCAACAATGCAGTATTTTAAAATATATATAGTTCATCCTATATAATAAAAGGCTAATATGCAATTCGACCGAACAGCGGAACCGGTCACTATGACGTGCACTGACCACCAGGGGGCAGACGCTCAACGCAGGAGCTGCCCCCTGGTGGTCAGTGCACTCCCATAGGGGGAGTGCCACTCAGCCAGAAGCCATGCTCTTGGCTGGTGAGCGCAGCAGCAGTGGTTGGGAGCCTCTCCTGCCTCCGGGGCAGGACTAAGGATGTCCAACGGCTGGCTTAGGTCCACTCCCCCAAGAGCTCCCTGATGGCAAGAGGGCGCAGGCTGGGCTGAGGGACCCCCTGAGTTTATGAATTTCATGCACTGGGCTTCTAGTCAGTAATATTTAGAGTAGCCATCCTTCTAGCACCATTGTAAAAAAGGAATTCTACTTTAAAAAGAAAACATAAGAGGTGAGCCACTTCCAGAATTGTGATTTAAGAATTCCTAGGGACCCACTGCCCAGTGAAACAACCATAACTTTTAAAAAATATATTTTAAAAAACATTTGAAATTTCTGGGATATTGTCTTAAAAATATATACAGCAAATGAAGAAACATTTATTCAAGAAAATCTGCTAAAACTCAGTAATACCAGTGAGAGTCTATGCAGGGGTGGGCAAACTTTTTGACTCAAGGGCCACAATGGGTTCTTAAACTGGACCGGAGGGCCGGAACAAAAGCATGGATGGAGTGTTTGTGTGAACTAATATAAATCCAAAGTAAACATCATTACATAAAAGGGTATGGTCTTTTTTTTTTTTTAGTTTTATTCATTTCAAACCCGGGCCGTAGTTTGCCCATGGCTGGCTATAGCATATGAATGAACCACAGCCTCCATCCCCTGCTCACCTTGATGAGTTACAATTGTTCACCTGCTCACCTGAAGCTATACTTCAGGCAGGAGTAGCCAAGAAGACTGGATTCCCTAATTCCCCAGCTTCCAAACAAGGAATATAATATTTCATTGAGAGGGGCAAGCAGTCAATATTTTTCATCACCTCCAACACAGTTACAGGGCTGAAGTTCCTTGTGAATACAACCAAGAGTTGAGGGACTCCCTTTCTCAAGTCAGTACCTACTCAAAGGGCAGAAGCTCTGAAGCACGCACAGCAGCCTGAAAATACTTGGGTGCCATCATCCTTACCCTGATTGCCTTCGCCAGCTTGCTTATAGGGATGGAGAGATAAGCAAGAAGACCAGAGGCAACTGTCACTGCCCAGTGCCCAAAGCACCGGTTCAAAGATTTTGCTCAGGGATAACAGCAGTCCATAAGAATAGAGTTCTCCCCAAAAGAAGAGACTTTATTAAAAACAGGGTGTGAGGAAGTCATGTCAGAAGACTCTCTTGAAAAACTAAACAAAACAACAACACGGAGATTTTGGTGGTAAACAAGAAAGAGTGGCCAAGTAGCTTCATGAAAGCAACAATTTAGGCTGTAGGCCAGATAGTTTACCAGAGATAACCAGGGAAAGAGAAAGTTGAAAAGAGCCCTCCTCCTGAGATTAGACAAATTAAGTACTCAGGCATGCTACTGTATATTTTGGATGAATCTTGAAAGTATTGTGCTAAATGAAAGAAACCAGACACAAAAGGCCACATATTATATGATTCCATTTATATGAAATGTCTACAAGAGGCAAATCCATACACAGAACATGTATTAGTGGTTGGAAGGAGCTGGGAAGAGGGGATAATGAGGAGTGACTGACTGCTAATGAGAATAGTTTCTTTTTGGGGTGACAAAAATGTTCTGGAATTATATACTGGTGATGATTTCACTCTCCGTGAATATATTAAAAACCACTGAATTGAACACTTTAAAGGGGTGATTTTTAAGATATGTAGATGATACCTCAATTATCCTGTTATTAAAAAACAACAACAACACAGAGAACATCTCAAAGGAAGCAGAAAAACATTTGAGAAAATCCAACACCTATTCATGATGAAAACACTCAACAAACTAGGAAAAAAAGGGGAAATCCTCAACATGATAAAGCACATTTACAAGAAAACGCACAACCAACATCATACTTAATGGTGAAAGACAGAATACTTTCCCACTACATCAAGAGCAAAACAAGAATGTATACTCTTACTACTTCATTTCAACAATATATTGGAAATTCTAGCCAGGACAATTAGGCAAGAAAACAAAATAAATGGCAATCAGATTGAAAAGGAAGGAATAAAACTATCTCAATTAACAGACACAATCATGAATACAGAAAATTATAAGGAATTCATAAAAACTCTATTAGAATAAAGAAGTTCAGTACAATTGCCAGACACAAAATCAATAATATATAAACATATCATTCCATTTATAATTGCTCAAAAAGAATAATATACTTAGGAACAAATCTAACAAAAGAAGTGAAAAACTTGTACACAGAAAATACAAAACATCTTTGAAAAAAAATTAAAGTCATCCTAAATATATGAAATATCTCATGTTTCTGGATCAGAAAATTTAATATGCTTAAGATGGTGTGGTAGACAAAGAAATGGTCATCCAAATGGCCACATCCAAATACCCAGAGCCTTATACATACATACTAGAGGCCCAATGCATGAATTCGTGCATGGGTGGGGTCCGGCTGTTCCAGCCCCAATCGGGGCAGATCGGGGCTGGGCCTATCAGGAGGAGGAGATGGTGGGAGGTTGGCTGGCTGGCTCTGCCCCGAATTGGGGTTGGGGGGCCAATTGGGGGTGGGGCTGGCCATAGGGAGGGGTCATGGGTGGTTGGCCAGCCGGCCCTGCCCCTGATCGGGGTGGGGGGTCGATCTGGGTTGGGGCCGGGTGGAGGGAGGGGCTGAAGGAGGTTGGCCAGCCAGCCCCACCCCCTACTGGGGTGGGGGGTGATCAGGGGTGGGGCTGGCTGGGGGGAGGGGATGTAGGCCAATCAGGATGGTGGGGACCATAGGGTTTAGGGTTGGCCAGGGGGAGGGGCTGCAGGAGGTTGGCTGGCCAGCCCTTCCCCCTATTGGGTTGAGGGGTGTGATCAAGGGCGGGATGACCAGGGGGAGGGGCCACAGGAGGTTGGTCGCTGGCCCCACCCCCTGATCTGGCCGGTTCACTGGCCACAGTGGGTGTCATAGCAACCAGTTGTATGGTTGTTATAGTTGCTGGCTTTTTATATATATAGATTACCTTACTTGACAAAAGGCACTTTACAGATGTGATTAAGTATGTTTTTGGGGAGTAAAGATTTGTTTTATTTCTACTGAGGAAAGGAGGAAAATAATAGAATTGTATTCCAATTTGCTCTCCACTGTATACACATGTACCCACACTCATACATAAACATACACACACCAAAATACCCCAAACAAAAAAACAAGAATCAAAAATCAAAACACCTTCAAATGCACTAATATATCTTATTTTTTTAAAAGCAAAATTGTGGAAATTTATTTCAAGTGTATACAAACCCCTTGGGGAAGAGTCCTCAGAGGGGAACCCCCTGCGGAGGGGGTACCAAAATAGGAGAGCCCTCTTTCTCTAAAATGGGGAAAAAAATTAGTCCAGTGAGTCTCTGTCTACGGGTTTATAAATGCTGGTAACTTCTTTGTCTGTTCATCCTATTCTCTAATTGGACCCTTCCTTATTTTATGTCCCCTGTGCTTTTCTAATTGGCCACTTTCTGCCTTCTCCCTGAATGGTATCAGTTTCAAAGTTTCAATGCTCACTGGATCCCCCCTCTTCTTCTTCCCCTTATCTTGTAGCATTCTTCTAAAAAATCAGGCAGCTTGGAGCTGTCTCTGCCCATCATGTAAGCATTCCTCTCCCATGGACGCTTCCCTAAAACTGGCTTTCCTGTCTCTAAAATCCTTTCATTGCTACTTGTTTCTGGGAATTCATGAAACAGTCTTCTGAAATTCAGGAATCATTATATTATTATAACTATCTTCCATGTTTCTGTCTACCTTTGAAATTTTGCTTTTCTTCCTGTTAAGAAGGAAATAGAGGTAAGGGGTGTGTGACAGAGGAAGGTTGTTCTATGCATTTTCCCCCAATATTTTAATTATTGTTGAAAGTATTACGTATGTCTCCTTCCCCCCCTTGACCTCTCCCGCCCATTCCCACCCCCCACCACATGCCCCCAGCCCCCTATTTTCTGTGTCCATTGGTCATGGTCATAAACATAGATAGAAGTCCTTTAGTTGATCTCTTACTCCCTTACCCAAACCCTTCCCCTGCCTTCCCTCCGAGGTTTGATGGTCTGTTTGATGATTCTGTCTCTGGATATATTTTTGTTCATCAGTTTATGTTGTTGATTATATTCCACAAATGAGTGAGATTATGTGATATTTGTCTTTCTCCAACTGGCTTATTTCACTTAGCATAATGCTCTCCAGTTCCATCCATGCCATTGCAAATGGTAAGAGTTCTTTCTTTTTACAGCAGCATAGTAGTCCATTGTGTAGATGTACCACCGTTCTTTAATCCACTCATCTGCTGATCTGCACTTAGGCTGTTTCCAAATCTTAGCTATGGTGAATTGTGCTGCTATGAACATAGGGGTGCATATATCCTTTCTGATTGGTGTTTCTAGTTTCTTGGGATATATTCCTAGAAATGGAATCACTGGGTCAAATGGGAGTTCCATTTTTAGTTTTTTGAGGAAACTCCATACTGTTCTCCACAGTGACTGCACCAGTCTGCATTCCCATCAGCAGTGTACGAGGGTTCCTTTTTCTCTGCATCCTCGCCAGCACTTGTCATTTGTTGATTTGTTGATAGTCATTTTGACAGGTGTGATTTTGATTTTCATTTCACAGATGCTTAGTGACTTTGAGCATGTTTTCATCTGTCTCTTGGCCTTCTGTATGTCCACTTTCGAAAAGTGTCTATCTAGGTCCTTTGCCCATTTTTTTTAGTTTCTCTTCCTGTGCGTTCATTATTGGTGTATAAAAATGCCTTAGATTTCTGGTGTTAATTTTGTACCCTGCTATGTTGCCAAATTCACTTATGTACAATATCATGTCATCAGCGAATAATAACAGTTTTACTTCTTCTTTTCCAATTCGGATGCCTTTTATTTCTTCTTCTTGTCTGATTGCTATGGCCAGTATATCCAGCGCTATGTGGAACAGGAGTGGTGAAAATGGGCAGTCCTGTCTTGTTAATGTTCTTAGGGAAAATGATTTCAGTTTTTGACCAAAAAAAAAGTAGATCCTGGGAAGAAGTGCAAAATGAAAAATCAAAAGATCGAAAAATGCTGAGCAATGTTTGTTATTAATATACAAAATAGTTATATACTAAATTAGTAACAGTTGATATTCTCTATGTCTGCAATACTTTGGAACCACATAGTGGATTTGTTAAATCTAGTCCATGCCAGCTTCCAAAAACCAGAAAAGATTTTAGTTAGCTTCATTCTTTGATGCCTCATCAAAATTTTCTATGAGATCTGGAATGTGAACATCCTCTTCATCAATGTCTACTGGTTTTGGTGCTCTGCTGAAATTCAGTTAATTTCCTAAAACTTGTAAAGCTGACAGTTACAAGCTGACAATATTTCAGGAAGCTTTTCTGTCATTTGTTTGGCTTCTGCTTGACCGGTAATTGCAAAGATGCTAGCAAAAGGATAAGTCTAGACTCCATCACCTTTAATTATGTTTAACTCTTCAATACCAGGTACATTATTATGCACAGAAAGGGTTTTTTTTTATAACTCTGAAGTTTTTTGTCATCAGCTATAGCTGTTCTATATACTACTTTCTTATTTTTGTGAGTGGTACCCTTGCCTCTTATCTGGACACGAGCCTGAAGTTTGGCTAACTTTTCTTGATTCATGCTGTTGGTAAATCTGAAGCAGGGAGATTCCTCCAACACCAGCATGAGCAAGAGCCAAGGTTAAGTACTTTGAGATAGGGATATTATCCTGAATTATCCAGGTAAAGGAACTCTAATGACATGAATCCTTAAAAGTAAAGATCCTTTCCAGGCTGTGGTCAGAGGGAGAAGTGACTACAAAATAATGGTCAGAAAGATACAAAGTTACTGATAAAAATGGCCATTTAACATGTGAAAACATACTCAATGTCATTAGACATTAGGAAATTGCAAAGAACCATATGATTTCACTCATATGTGGGATATAAAACTGAAAGCAACAAATGAACAAACAAGAAAAACAAATAGACACAGACAGCAGTGTGGTGTTTACCAGGGGGAAGGGGGATAGGTAGTAAAAATGTAATGGTGAAGGAAGATTTGACTTTGGGTGGTGGGCACACAATGCAATATACAGATTATGTATCAAGAGTTGTACACTTGAAACCTATATAATTTTATTAACCAATGTTACCCCAATAAATTTAATTAAAAAATACAATGCTATACCACTTCATAGCAACTAAGATGGCTATAAAAAAAAGACAGATATCAAGTATTGGTAAGGATGTGGGGAAACTGGAAGCCTCATACAATGTTGATGGAAACATAAAATGGTATAGCTTCTTCGGAAAGCTTTCTGACACTTACTCAAAGTGTTAAACATTGGGTTACCATATGACTCTGTAATCCCATCCTAGGTAACTACACAAGAGAAATGAAAACATATCCACACAAGAACGTGTACATGAATGATCACAGAAGCATTATTCATAGTAGACAAAAGGTATAAACAACTCAACTAAACATCAATTGATGAATGGATGAATAAAATGTGGTACATCAACACAATGGAATTTTATTTGGTCATAAAAAGGAAAAGTACTGATACATGCTAAAATCTGGATTGAGCCTTGAAAACATCATGCTAAGTAAAAGAAGCTAATCACAAAAAACCACACATTGTATGGTTCCATTTAAATAAAATGTCCAGAATAGGGAACTATATAGAGCCAGAAACCAGAGTAGTGGTTGCCAGGGATGGGTGGGCAGGGGAGGCAGTAACTGCTAATGGGTACAGTTTCTTTTTGTGTGTGTGTGGGGGGGTTGTGTGATGAAAATGTCTGGGGTAATGGCTGCACAACTCTGCGAATATACTAAAAAAAACAATTGTACACTTCAAATTGGTAAATTATATGATATATGAATCATCCTATACCAATAAAAGACAAACATGCAAATTGACCATACTTTCTCTATGCCTTAAGCCATGCCCACCAGCCAATCAGAGCGACTATATGCAAATTAACTCAACCAAGATGGCGGCTGGCAGCCACGGACCTGGAGCAAGCAAGAGGCTTGCTTGCTCCAGTGATGGAGGAAGCCAAGGTTCCCCTCCTGCCACGGCCCAGCTCTGAGCTCCACTGAAAGCAACAAAGTTTCAATTATAGAAGGTAAACAAACCCCAGATACCTGCTTTCAGCCAGCCGTGGCCACGGAGCTGGAGCGAGCAGGAGTGGGTTGCCCCTGGTGATGGAGGAAGCCAAGCTTTCTGCAGGCCTCTGCTAAAGGCAACAAAGTTTCAATTATAGAAGGTAAATAAATCCCAGAATAAAAAAAAAAAAAGCAAAAAAGGAGTGGCTGGGAGCATACGTCACCAGGGTGCTTGGCCAGCCTGAAAACGGCCCTCAGCCCCTCACCCAGACTGGCCAGGCACCCCAGTGGGGACCCCCCACCCTAAAGGGTGTGTGGTCAGCCTGTAAACAGCCGTCAGCCCCTCACCCAGGCTGGCCAAACCTCCATGGGGTGAGGGTCCCCACTGGGGTGGACATCCTCTGAGGGGTCCCACACTGCAAGAGGGCATAGGCCGGGCTGAGGGACCCCCCCGAGTGCACAAATTTTTGTGCACCAGGCTTCTAGTGTAATAATAAAATTGTGAGAAAATCTGGAGTAAAGTCTCAGAAAACATCTGCCACTTGCTTTAAAATTTAAAATAAAAAAATCTATAAAAGAACTGAAGCTTGATGGAAAATTAAATTTAAAAGTAAAATAAAGAAATAAAGCTAGAGAAATTAAGTACATAAAGACACAAATAAGATTAATTGGTTAATTGAAAACAAAGTTCATCTTTTCATTCTCACTATAGATTATTATACATGATATATGGTAGTAATGAAAGGAGTTAAAGCAAAATTAAGCAGATAGAGTAAGGGGTGGAAGGAGGAGGAATCATGGAGCCAGCTGAAATCACAAAATGATTTGCAGAAAAACAGGATAGCAGAAACACAGGGTTTTTAAAACAAGGTTGTTTTTCTTGCAAGTGCAAAATAAAATGTTGCAAAAAGGCCAGGGACCAATCAGAGAGCAGTACAGATAGACAAAGAGCATGCCTTTAGTAGATATAAGGGGAAGGGCAGAATGTTGGGGGGAGCAACCCATTTGAATCCCACCCCCTCTGAGGGGGGAGCCTGTGTTTGTTTGCAATAAACTCCTGCCTTGTTGAACTTCTCTGGTCCAGAGCTTCATTTTTGCATTTCATGAGACAGGACCCAGGGGAAGAATTCCTACTCACTGGTTCCAGTATCAGTAAGTGCTCAATAAATGCTTCTGCTGAATTAAACCAATTTTTTCCAGATGCCAATATATAATTACAGATGGTCTATTTCCTCTTCATAAGGAAAAATTGCTTAAATACATAACTGCATTTGAATCTACTGCTGCCAGCATCCAACTGTTGAACTGCTCATGGCAATATATGACATAAAACTCTCCTACCCAAAACATCTAGGGGGCCATTGGGTGAAGGGGATAGGAAGGAGATGCTGGAAAGGAATTGGGAATTTTAGGCAAAAACTAATCCTGTTGCCCCCAAATAACCCAAATGTCTGGCTATTGCAATTCATTTATTTATCACTCCATCCTTTCTCCAAACAGATTTGAAATGTTATCTTCATAAACCCAGGTTTGTTTCTGTACTTTAAAATTTTTCACTGATTTTTTCCTCTCCTGTTCCATACGAAGAGTTTCAATTATTATGTCCCTAGTATTCATTTATTTTTATATTACATAATATTTTAAATTTACTCGAAGAGAATAAACTTATACTTTCCATAAGCATGCCATCATTACTTCCTTTAAAAACCAAGATATGATTCTCATGCATTTATTCCCCCATTTAAACTTTAGAATATTGTTAAGTACCTCCCCCCTTTCCTTCCCCTAAAGATTCCTAGTGTGGTTTTATAAGAATTACATTAAATGTGTATAGATTAATTTGTAAATAAATGAAATTTGTATACTATTGACCCAGCACATTCAGTGGGTCTCCTCATTTATTCATGTCTTCTTTATATAGTATTTTTCAATAAAATTTTGAGGTTATGTTCATGTAGGTCATGCAAATTTTTAAAGTTTATTCCTAGGCACTTCATACTTTCAGTTGAAATTGTTAATGGGACCTTTCTCCATTATATTTCCAAATTACTATTGAATAAATATGGGGAAGCTATTGATTTTTGTATTATTTATTTTGTAACTGACCATATTACTGAAACCTCTTCACTAGTGCTAATTAAATTTGTACTTGATTTATGCCCATATTTTTAAAATATTTATAATTTGTCTCAAGTACTGGCATAATTTCAGGAGCCTGAATTTAAATAACAGAGGTAACCAAGGAAGCAAATGCCATTTAATATGATTTGCTTTTAAGTTAACAGTCTTACCCTTAAATAAGAAAGTGTTTAAGAAACAGTCTCATTTTTCTAATCATAGGACTAGAGCAGGATTTTTCAACATGGCACTACTGACATTTTTTCTTTTTATAGTGTAAAATTTTTATATTTAGAATTAGGCAGCTGGACTCAGTTTAGATGACCCCAATTTTGTTGGCAATATCCAAAGCACCAGAGTCAGGAGACAGTCGAACATATGCCTTCTTCTCTCCATCAGGCCTGATCAGGGGGTTGATCTTGGCCACATCAATGTCATAGATCTCCTTCACAGCCTGTTTGATCTGGTGCTTGTTGGTCTTGACATCCACAATAAACACAAGTATATTGTTGCCTTCTCTCTTCTTCATGGCTGACTTGGTAGTCAGGAGGAATTTGATGATGGCATAGCGGTCAAGCTTATTTCTCCTGGGTGTGCTCTTCTGAGGATATTTAGGCTGCCTTCAGAGTCTTAGTGTCTTTGGCCATTGGAATGTGGCTGACACGCGTATCTGTGTGTGTGTGTGTGTGTGTGTGTGTGTGTGTGTGTGTGTGTGTGTGTTTGTGTGTGTGTGTGGCTGTGGACGCCTTTCAACACTGCTTTATATGTCTTCAAAGCCTTTGCTTTGGCTTCGGCTTTGGGAGGGGCAGGGACTTCCTTCTTAGCTTTTGGTGGCATCTTTGTAAAAAGTGGCATTACTGACATTTTGAGGGAAATCAGTCTTTGTTGTGGAGGACTATCCCATGTAGGGATATAATAAGAAATGTGTATTTGGTGTTTGGTCTCTTTCCTAGACAGAGATCCTAAAACCTTTGTAATTTCCTAAGTGATAAGGGTTATAGGAGCATGTTTATGTCCTTAATTCCTAAAATAGCTCCAAGAACAACAAAAGTAAATGGAGCCTCGGCAGTTGGACATACCCCGTGGGGTCCCAGATTGTAGAGGGTGCAGGCCAGGCTGAGGGACACCTTCCCCCAAGCATGAATTTCATGCACCAGGCCTCTAGTCCTATATAATAAAAGCTTAATATGCAAATTTTCCCCTCAGGTGGTCATTTGACCAGAGACCAGGAGTTCAACTGCTCTCTATGATGTGCGCTGACCAGCAGGGGGCGGCATGGAACATGGTGGGTGTTGGTGACATGGTGCTGGGCAGCAGTGGAGGCACTGCTGGCCCCGATGGGCTCTGATGAGAGCAGGATCGCTGCGGGATGGTGGAGCAGGTGAGTGGGTGGTGCCGGGCCAAGGTGGATGCAAGTGGGGGCCCGATCACCGCACCGATCGCCCCACAGATGATGACCAGAATCAGCAGCGGGGGGTGGGGCAACCGCCCAACTCCCAGGTGCTGAGGGAGCCAGGTGGGGGGCCTGGCCCCAACCGATCACCCCACAGATGGTGACCTGTGGCCAGCAGGCCCTGATCACCTGATCAGGGCTGGACCCCGGGCTAGGACAGGAAACTGGGGGTGGGTGGCAGTGACCAACCTCCCGCAGTGCCTGCGTGGGGGGCTGTGACCTCTCAACAATGGTTACCTGGAGGTGGGGTGATGGGGATGGAGGCGTGGTGGGAATGTGGGGTGTCCACTGAGCTTGCTTTCACACCCCCTGCTACCCTTCCCCGGGATGCCAAGGCTCATGCACTAGGGAAGCCCCTATATTCAGGTGCCAGGCTCCTGCAAGGAGCCAACCCCACACCCACATGGTCTATTCTGGGTGAGCCAGACCGCAGCTGCCGGGACCACAGGGGCCAGTTTGGCTCCCCGTGGGTTTGTGAAGGAGCCAGTCTGTGAGGCCATCCGGGAGAGAGCATGCTGCCCTCCTGGCTTCCATGCAGCACCACTGGGTGGCCCAGAGGCCCATGCTGTGCCCCAGCCCATGGTGCTCACCATGTCTCCGCATGGGGACTCAGGCACCATGACTCAGGTGGAGGGGATCGTGCGGGAGCCTGTGGACCCAGGTGCTGTCCGGGACCCAGAGGTTAGGTGGGACCTTTAATTCCATGCCAGATATTTGAGCTTCGATAGGTGGTCAGGTCTAGGAACTGCACCTGTGCAAGAATTTCATGCACCAGGCCTCTAGAAGTTATCTACAGTAATAAAAGAGAAAGATGCAAATTAACCATCACTCTGCCACTCTGCTACACCCACAAGCCATGCCAACCAGCCAATCAGGAGCGAGTATGCAAATTAACACAACAGAGATGGCAGCAGCCACGAAGCAGAAGCGAACAGGAGGGTTGGGTTGCCCCTGGCGATGGAGGAAGCCAAGCTTCCCTCCTGCCCTGGCCGGCCCTTGGCTCTGCTCAAGGCTACAACGTTTCAATTATAGAAGATAAATAAATACCAGATATCTGCTTCCAGCCGGCCATGGCCTCTGCTCAAGGAGGCGCTGAAAAAAAAAAGGAGAGGCTGGGAGCTTGGGTCACCGGGGGGCATGGCCAGCCTGAAAACGGCCCTCATCCCCTCACCCAGGCTGGCAAGGCACTGTAGCGAGACCCCCCCCCAACCCTGAAGTGGGTGTGGCCAGCCTGCAAACAGCCATCAGCCCCTCACCCAAGCTGGCCACATGCCCATGGGGTGAGGGTTCCCGAGGTGGGGCTTGGCCAGCCTGCAAACAGCCCTCAGGCCCTCACCCAGGCTGGCCAGGCACCCCAGCAGGACCCCCACCCTGATCTGGGACACCCTTCAGGGCAAACCAGCCGGCCCACACCCATGTACCAGGCTTTTAGTCTACACTGGAGGCCTGGGGCACAAAAATTTGTGCACTCGGGGGTGTCCATCAGCCCGGCCTGTGCCCTCTCGCAGTCTGGGACCCCTCGGGGGATGTTCACCTGCTGGCTTAGGCCCACTCCCCAGGGGATCAGGCCTAAGGTGGCAGTCAGACATCCCTCTGGCAGCCCGGGACCCCTCGGGGGGTGTCCACTTACCAGCGGGGAGCAGGCCTAAGCTGCAGTCAGACATCCTTAGCGCTTCTTAGGAGGCAGGAGAGGCTCCTGCCACCACCGCTGTGCTGGCAGCCTTCAGCCTGGTTTGTGGCTGAGCAGAGCTCCCCCTGTGGGAGTGCACTGACCACCAGGGGGCAGCTCCTGCATTGAGCGTCTGCCCCTGGTGGTCAGTGTGTGTCATAGTGACCAGTCATTCCCAGTCGTTCTGCTGTTGGGGTCAATTTGTGTATTACCCTTTTATTATATAGGATAGAGGCCTGGTGCACAGGTGGGGGCCGGTTGGTTTGCCCTGAAGGGTGTCCCGGATCAGGGTGGGGATCCCGCTGGGGGTGCCTCATCAGCCTGGGTGAGGGGCTGAGGGCTGTTTTCAGACTGGCCATACCCCTTTCAGGGTGGGGGGTCCCCACTGGAGTGCCTGGCCAGCCTGGGTGAGGGGCTGATGGCTGTTTGAAGGCTGGCCAAGTCCCCCAGAGGTTACCCTTACCCCATGGGGGTGTGGCCAGCCCGGGTGAGGGGCTGAGGGCTGTTTTCAGGATGGACACATCCCTTCAGGGTGGAGGTTCCTGCTGGGGTGCCTGGCCAGCCTGGGTGAGGGGCTGATGACTGTTTGCAGGCTGGCCACAGGCCCTTCAGGGTGGGGGGGTCCCTACTGGGGTTCCTGGCCAGCCCGGGTAAGGGGTTGATAGCTGTTTGCAGGCTGGCTAAGCCCCCCAGCAGAGACCCTCACACCATGGGGGTGTGGCCAGCCTGGGTGAGGGGCTGAGGGCCGTTTTCAGGCTGGCCACGCTCTCCGGCTACCCATGCTCCCAGCCTCTCCTTTTTTTCTTTCTTTTTTTTCTGGGATTTATCTATCTTCTATAATTGAAACTTTGTAGCCTTGAGTGTAGCCCAGGGCCGGCCAGGGCCGGCCGGAAGCTTGGCTTCCTCCATTGCTGGGGGCAACCCAAGCCTCCTGCGGCTCCAGCTCTGTGGCTTCTGCCATCTTAGTTGGGTTAATTCGCATACTCACTCCTGATTGGTTTGTGGGCATGGCTTGTGGGCGTGGCTTGAGCATAGGGGAGGGATGGTTAATTTGCATGTTTTTCTTTTATTATATATGACCAGAGGCCTGGTGCACAAAAATTTGTGCACTGGTGGTGGGGGGGTGATGTCCCTCAGCCCCACTTGTGGCCTCTCACAGTCTGGGACCCCCTTGGGAGATAACGACCTGCTGGCTTAGGCCTGCTCCTCGGTGGCAGAGGGTAGGCCCAATCCCTAAGTGCAGCTGCAGGTTGGGCTCAGAGCAGGGCCAACTGGGGAGTTGGGGCGCGACCCCCTGTATGCACAGAGGAGGGCGGATCGGGAGGTTGCGATGCCACCCCCAGTCATGCTCAGGGTAGGGCCGATTGGGGGGTTGGGGCACCGCCCCCTGTCACACTCAAGGCAGGGTCGATGGGGAGGTTGCAGCACCATCCCCTGTCATGCACAGAGCTGGGCCGATCAAGGGGTTGGGGCTCCATACCCTGTCATGCACAGAGCAGGGCCCATAAGGGGGTTGGGGAGCTCCCCCGGGTCATGCACAGAGCAGGGGCCATCAGGGTGTTGGGGAGCTCCCCCCTGTCACACACAGAGCAGGGCCGATAGGGGAGTTGGGGCACCACCCCCTATCACAAACAGAGCAGGGAGGATCAGGGGGTTGGGGCGCTGCCCCCGTCACACTCAGGGCAGGGCCGATGGGGAGGTTGCGGCTCTACCCCGTCACACACAGAGCAGGGCCCATGCGGGGGGGGGGGGGTTGGGGTGCTGCACCATGTCACACACAGAGCAGGGCCGATCAGGGGGTTGGGGAGCTCCCCCCATCAGGCACAGAGCAGGGCCAATCAGGGGGTTGGGGTGCCTTCCCCTGTCACGAACAGAGCAGGGTGGATAGGGAGGTTGTGGCCCCACCCCCTGTCACACACAGAGCTGCAGGGCGATCAGGGGGTCTGTGTGCTGACCCCTGTCATGCTGCTCCAGGGGCCAGGAGGCCTCATGGCTCCGCTGATCCCAGTGCTTGGAGGCCTCTCGGCTCCGCTTGACACTGGGACAGTGAGGCCTCGCTGCTCAGCAGATCCCGGTACCGTGAGGCCTCACTGCTCCGTTGATCCCGGTGCCGGGAGGCCTTGCGGCTCCACTGTTCTCGGGGTGTGAGGCCTCGCGGCTCCGCTGATCCTGGGTTCAGGAGGCCTCGCAGCTCCGCTGATTCTGGTGCTGGGAGGCATATTACCCTTTTACTATATAGGATAGAGGCCTGGTGCACGGTGGGGGCCAGCTGGTTTGCCCTGAAGGGTGTCCCTGATCAGGGTGGGGGTCCGCTTGGGTGCCTGGCCAGCCTGGATGAGGGGATGATGGCTGTTTGCAGCTGGTCACACCCCCTTCAGGGTGGCGGTCCCCACTGCGGTGCCTGGCCAGTCTGGGTGAGGGGATGAGGGCCGTTTTCAGGCTGGCGGGCGGGCACACTGAAGCTCCCAACCTCTCCTTTTTTTCTTTTTCTCTTTTTTTTAATTCTGGGATTTATTTACCTTCTATGGCTGTCAGTGGAACTGAGAGCCGGCTTTAGCTCTGAGGCTCAGCTCCAGCTCTGAGATCTCGGCTGCTGATCTGGGTTTGTTTGGCTTCTATAATTGAAACACTGTTTCAGCGCCAGCTCCGAGGCCGGCTGGTTGAAAGCAGGTTTCTGGGGATTGTTTAGCTTCTGTAATTGCTACATAGTTGCTTAGACTGCAGCTCAGAGGCCAGCAGCGGCAGGCGGGGAACCTTGGCTTCGTCCATCACTGGAGCAAGCAAGCCTCCTGTTCGCTTCAGCTGCCTGACTGCTGGCCGCCATCTTGGTTGGCAGTTAGTTTGCATATCGCCCTGATTAGCCAATGGGAAGCGTGTCGGAGGTATGGTTAATTACCATGTTTGTCTATTATTAGATAGGATAATAAAAGGGTAATATGCAAATTCACCCTAACAACAGAATGACTGGTCACTATGACACACACTGACCACCAGGGGTGGTGGGAGCCTTTCCCGCCTCCTCAGCAGCGCTAAGGATGTCTGACTGCAGTTTAGGCCTGCTCCCCGCTGGCAAGTGGATATCCCCTGAGGGGTCCCGGGCTGCCAGAGGGATGTCTGACTGCCAGCTTAGGCCCAATTCCCGGGGGTGCGGGTCTAAGCCAGTAGGTGGACATCCCCTGAAGGGTCCCAGACTGCGAGAGGGTACAGGCTGGGCTGAGGGACCCCCCAGAGTGCACACAGTTTTGTGCACTGGGCCTCTAGTAGTAAATATAAATGGCCTAAATACACAAATTAAATAAAAGATAGTTATGATAGAGATATACAGGGAGGATTCCAACATTGCAGCCGGCAGGTCAGAGTGAGGGAGTGTGAGTGAGGAAGTGAGAAGGCGAGTGTATGGACCTGCGTGTGTGTGTGTGTGTGACAGTCCAATTGTACAGGAGTCTTGGGGCAGGCGGTTCTGGCTTTCTTGGACAAAGAGATGCTGCTACCTACACAGTCATACCCTGGGCCCTGCTCTGGCCCCAAGACCTCCCCATCTTGAAAGGTTTACAAGGTCCTCCTTCAGAGGAGGCTGTGGGGAGCAGCAGTGGCTAGGCGCTCAGCCTTACACCACCCAGACTAGCCCGAAGCCCAGGTGCAAAGCCACAGGCACCACCCCTCCTAGACCCATGCACACTGCGCCCAAAATATTGCGCGTGCCCTGCGCAGACACTGCCTGGACTCTCCTCAGCTGACATCTGTGTGACCCCATGCACCCACAGCTGACACCTGCAGGGCCCTGAGCTACTGCCAGAAGTAGCTGCTGCTATCACCATAGCCACTCTCTGGGTGCACCTCCAGCTTGGAGAGCACACCATCTTGAAGGGGTTACAAGGTCCTCCTTGGGAGGAGGCCATGGGGAGTGGCAGCGGCTAGGCGCCAAGCCTCGCCACAACCTGGACTCATTGCAGCCTTGGCCCAAACCCATGTGCACCCTGCCACCATCCCCATGCAACCACATAGGTCACAAACCAGACCCTGCACGAATGCTGTAGACACTGGCGGGACCTCCATATGCCTGGCATGCACCCAGTCTGACCTATGTGTCCAATGGGGACCCAGCCTGGATTCTGTGCCACCACAGTGTGACCACCACTGACGTGGCAGGATTCTCACCCCTGCTGTATACTCACCCACTGATACCGTTACTGTGCTGCCATTGCCGCCCTAAAGCCTAGCTGCTCAGTCCACCACCAGGGCTAGGGAACAAGAACTGCGCTGAAGGCCGGGAGGTGGATGTAGCCTCCCCTGACCTGGACCTATTAGAACTGAGGACCTGTGGAGACTAAAGAGACTGCAGATCTGTAGGTGAGATGGGAGGACCTGGGACTGAGAGAGGAGGCCCCTAGGGCACTGGCTGTGGAAACAGCAGAGTGGGTGCAGAAGTGGAAACCTGGGGCTGAAGTCCTGGATAGAGTAGCACTAGCACAACCTCAATCAGGTTGTCTAGGGCCATAGTGTAGCCTGGGGAGCTCCTCTTGACCAGTGGGAAGGGCCACACAGTGGAGCTCAGAGCCAGCCTATACTGGAGGGTTCTGAAGGACACACCCAACATTGAATCTGGGAGATCCTCTATTCCTTGGAGGGACATGTACTGGTGAGAAAGGGGACTGGACAGTAGAACCAGGAAGGAGGGTCAGCCCTGCCCAAATGGAATGCAGGAGGTGCCCTCTTTATCACCGTCAAAACAACTGCTCTGACCTGACCTGCAGTGACCAATTACAAGGGGGAACAGCCTAGGGTGGGAAATCTGTGCCCCTGTAGGTGGCAAAGAGGAAGTGCCAGCAAACCAGGCATAGTTGAGGCATTAGAAAAAGAGGAAGTGCCCCGCCCACCCCTCCTAATAGCTACTGTGCCACCCCCGACACGAATCTGATCAAACCATCCTGGGTAAGACCAACATACCCCTGCAGAGCCCAACTCCATGGAGGAAGGGAGAACAGCTCAGAACAGGGACAATCAAGGCATGAGACTCAAGGCGGATCCAGCCTGTAGGCTAAGGAGGTGCCGCCCACTGGACTATTAGGGGCTTCAACCTATCTGACCTCAATCAGGTTGTCCAGGGCCAGAAAGGGACAGTGACTCACACTGGCCTGCACTAGAGAAACTCCTAGGAGGCCCAGGATAGACACACCAAGGGACCAGACTCAGCAACATCAGAGCAAAATCCAGTGAGCTCCACAAACACCAGACCCAAAGGTTTTAGAATGTGTGAATGTGTGCAGTTTTGTTCTTTTGTGTGTGTATGTGTGGCTTTTTTTGTTTTTGTTATTATTTGTTTGTATTCCCCCCTTATTTCCTGTTTTCTCTTTTTTCTTGTATATCTCTAATTTCTCTCTTTCCTTTGATTCTATTCTACTTTTGTCTCTTTTTATTATTAATTTTTTCTTATTTTGTTTTTCTCATTTTTTGTTTTACGTTTTACTTTTTCCATCTATATCCATTATTTCTACATTTTAAATTCATTATTATTATTTCATTTATTTTGTTTTCTTTTTTCTTCCTATATTAGTTCTATTAACTTCCTCCTTACTTCAATATAGCCATTTCTGCTGCTTTCTTCTTTCTCCATTTTTCTTTATATCCCCTCTAACTCTTTGGTGGTGTGTCTTTTAGTAATCTTTTTACCTTTTTCTTTGCTTTACTTTCTTTTTCCTTCTTAGTTTTCCTGTTGCTGTTGTATTGTGTAGCTTGATTTTCATGGTGTTTTTTGTTGGGTCCTGTTATGTATTGTTCTGTTATATCAGCACCTGTATAACAGCTAGGACAATGACGTTGGTGTTGAGCCTCCCTGGCAGCAAGTTGGAGGGGAGATCCCTCCCATGAATGGGACATTAACAATGAAGTCCAAATTACAACAGGAGAGCCCAAATAACACACACGAGGGGCATTCCTAGAGCATCCAGCTCAGGAAATCAAAGAGACTGCACCACTGGACCCTTCAAGACAATTTCTACGTAAGGAAATCCCACAAAGACTGGGAGGCATAACAGTACTATCTAATTCATGAGCAAATACAAAAAATCAGCTAAAATTGGGAGACAAAGAAACAACCCCCAAATGAAATAAAGAAGGAATCCCCAGAAAAAGAACTAAATGAAATGGAGGCAAACAACCTATCACACATAGAGTTCAAAGTAATAGTTATAAAGGTGCTTAAGGAGCTTAGTGCAAATTACAAGGAACTCAATGAGAACTACAAAAGCATGACAAAGGAAAAAGAAACCACAAACCAGAACCAGACAGAAATGAATAATAATATATTTGACATCAATAACACATTAGAAGGCCCCTAAATGGTTGGGCTTAGTGGATAGAGCATCGGTCCTGGGTTTGACTCTCGTTAAGGGCACAGGCCCAGGTTTCGGGTTCAATTCCCGGTGGTGGGCATGCAGGAGGAAGCCAATCAATGATTCTCTCTCATTGATGTTTCTTTCTCTCTCCCTCTCCCTTCCTCTCTGAAATCAATATAAATATATATTTTTAAAAAGAACACACTAGAAGGAATTAAAAGTAGATTTGGTGAAGCAGAGGATTGAATCAGTAATTTGTAAGACAAGATAGAAATAAATACCCACTTAGAGCAGCAAATAGAAAAAAAAATTAAAAAGCAGGAAGATAGAATAAGGCAGCTCTGGGACAACATAAAATATAACAACATTCACATTATAGGAACACCAGAAGGGAAAGAAGGAGAGCAAGGAACAGGGAAACTGTTTAAAGAAATGACAGAAAACTTCCCCAACGTGGTGAAAGAAAATACCACAGAAGTTCAGGAGGCACAGAGCATCCCAGTCAAGATGAACCCAAAGAGACCCACACCTAGACACATCATAATTAAAACGTCGCGGGGAGAACCAAGATGGCGGCATAGGTTAACGCCGGAGATTGCTGCCTTGAACAACCAATTCAAATTACACCTAAAAGACTGAACGGACATCATCCAGAACCACAGGAAGGCTGGCTGAGTGGACATTCTACAACTAGGAGGAAAGAGAATATCATACCCAGATTCAGAGGAGGCGCAGTGCTGAAGTGAAATACTCAGGTGCGGAGTGCGCGCGAGCGGGCTGGCGGCAGAGGGCGCGGTTGTTGTTTTCAATCGGGAGGGAGTTTCAGACTCTGAGCTCCAGATCCGGGCGAGTCTCTAGGGACCCAGACTCAAACGGGAGAAGCGGGACTGTCTGGCTTCGGTCGGAACTCGAAGGCAGCTTTCTCTCCGAGGTTTGCAGCGGTTGCTGGGACTCTGTGAGGCAGAGCCCTTAGGGATGGAACTGAGAGCAGCCATAACTGCTCACTCCGCCCGCCCTGTTTGATCCCGTGCGACCCACCCTGCCCAAGCCCTGCACAGAGCCATTTGCCAGATAGCCTCAGGCAAAGGTTAGATTAGCACCTCCCCAGAGGACAGAAGTTTTCCCACTGCAGACACAGCTGACTCTCACAGCCAGTTGGCCTGGAGGTCAAATCCCCCCAGTATTAACTACAAAAATCAAGGCTTAACTACAACAAGACTTCGCACAAAGACCACTAAGGGGTGCACCAAGAAAGCATAAAAAAAATGCGGAGACAAAGAAACAGGACAAAATTGTCAATGGAAGATATAGAGTTCAGAACCACACTTTTAAGGTCTCTCAAGAACTGTCTAGAAGCTGCCGATAAACTTAATGAGATCTACAAGAAATCTAATGAGACCCTCGATGTTATGATAAAGAACCAACTAGAAATTAAGCATACACTGACTGAAATAAAGAATACTATACAGACTCCCGACAGCAGACCAGAGGAGCGCAAGAATCAAGTCAAAGATTTGAAATGCGAAGAAGCAAAAAACACCCAACTGGAAAAGCAAAATGAAAAAAGAATCTGAAAATACGAAGATAGTTTAAGGAGCCTCTGGGACAGCTTCAAGCGTACCAACATCAGAATTATAGGGGTGCCAGAAGATGAGAGAGCAAGATATTGAAAACCTATTTGAAGAAATAATGACAGAAAACTTCCCCCACCTGGTGAAAGAAATAGACTTACAGGTCCAGGAAGCACAGAGAACCCCAAATAAAAGGAATCCAAAGAGGACCACACCAAGACACATCATTATTAAAATGCCAAGAGCAAAAGACAAAGAGAAAATCCTAAAAGCAGCAAGAGAAAGAAACTCAGTTACCTACAAGGGAATACCCATACGACTGTCAGCTGATTTCTTAACAGAAACTTTGCAGGCCAGAAGGGAATGGCAAGAAATATTCAAAGTGATGAATACCAAGAACCTACAACCAAGATTACTTTATCCAGCAAAGCTATCATTCAGAACTGAAGGTCAGATAAAGAGCTTCACAGATAAGGAAAAGCTAAAGGAGTTCATCACCACCAAACCAGTATTATATGAAATGCTGAAAGGTATCCTTTAAGAAGAGGAAGAAGAAGAAAAAGGTAAAGATACAAATTATGAACAACAAACATGCATCTATCAACAAGTGAATCTAAGAATCAAGTGAATAAATAATCTGGTGATCATAATAGAATCAGGGACATAGAAAGGGAATGGACTGACTATTCTTGGGGGGGAAAGGGGTGTGGGAGATGCGGGAAGAGACTGGACAAAAATTGTGCACCTATGGATGAGGAGAGTGGGTGGGGAGTGAGGGCGGAGGGTGGGGCGGGAACTGGGAGGAGGGGAGTTATGGGGGGAAAAAAGAGGAACAAATGTAATAATCTGAACAATAAAGATTTAATTAAAAAAAATAAAATAATAAAAAAATAATAAAACGTCGCAAACATTAAAGACCAAGGTTATCATTTAAGATTGAAGGTGAAATAAAAAGCTTTCCAGACAAAAAAAAAGTGTAAGAGAGTACATTACCACCAAACTAGCAATGCAAGAAATGTTAAAGGGACTGCTTCAAGAAGAAGGACAGAGAGGAGATCATAGGCATAAAGACAATAAAAATGGCAATACATAAATACTTGCCAAAAATAACATTACATTAAATTGATTAAATGGTCCAGTCAAAAGACCCAGGGTGACTGAATGGATAAGAAAATATGACCCATATACCTGCTGTCTACAAGAGATCAACCTCAAAACCAAAGATACAGAGAATGAGAGTTAAGGGATGGAAAAAAAATATTCCATAAAAATGAAAAGGGAAAAAAAAAACTGGAGTAGCAATATTCAAATCACACAAAACAGACTTCAAAACAAAGGCCATAACAAGAGACAAAGAAGGCACTACATACTACTAAAGGGATCGATCCAACAAGAGGATATAACCATGGTAAACACCCAATATAGAAGCACCTAAATATATTTTTAAAAATTCCTAGAGGACTTTAAGGGACATATCAACAGCAACACAGTTATAGCAGGGGATTTTAACACCCTGCTAACTTCACTGGATAGATCTTTTAGACAAAAAATTAACAAGGAAACAGAGACTCTAAATGACACACTGGATCAGATGGATTTAAATGATGTTTATAGAACATTGGATCCCAAAGCTGCAGAATATACATTCTTCTCAAGTGCACATGGATCATTCTCAAAGATAGATCACATGTTAGGATGCAAAACAGGTGTCTACAAGTTTTAAAAAATTGAAATCATATCAAGCATCTTCTTAGATCACAATGGCATGAAACTAGAAACCAACTACAATAAAAAAAACCTCAAAAACCTCAAATACATAGAGGCTATATAGCATATTATTAAACAATGAATGGGTTACCAATGAGATCAAGAAAGAAATTAAAAACTTCCTGAAAACAAGTGAAAATGAACACACAACAACCCAAAACATATAGGACATAGTGAAAGCAGTCCTGAGAGGGAATTTCATAGCATTACAGGCCTACCCCAAGAAACCAGAAAAAGCACTAATAAACTATCTAAACCTACAACTCAATGAATTAGAAAGAGAACAGGAAGACAAGCCCGGAGGAAGCAGAAGGAAGGAAATAATAAAGATCAGAGCAGAAATTAATGACATAGAGTCTAAAAAAAGTACAAAAGAATCAATGAATCCAAGAGCTGATTCTTTGAAAAGATATATAAGATTGATGAACCCCTAGCCAGACTTATCAAGAAACAAAGAGGGAGAACCCAAATAAATAAAATCAGAGATGAAAGAGGTGATATAACAATGGATACAACAGAAATACAAATGATTGTAAGCAAATACTATGAACAACTGCGTATATGCCAATAAACTGTACAACCTAGGTGAAATGGACAAATTTCTAGAAACATACAATCTTCCAAAACTCAATCAGGAAGAATCAGAAAACCTGAATAGGCTAATAACAACTGAGGAAATAGAAGCAGTAATTAAAAAACTCCCAGCAAACAAAAGCTCTGGTCCAGATGGCTTCACAAGGGAGTTTTACTATACTTTCAAAGAACAACTAACACCTACCTCCTCAAACTATTCCAAAGAATCCAAGAGGAAGGAACACTTCCAAGTTCTTTTAATGAAGCCAGCATTATCTTAATTCCAATACCAGATAAGATAGGTCAGAGAAAGAAAATTACAGGCCACTATCCCTGATGAACTCAGATGCCAAAACCCTCAACAAAATATTAGCAAATCAGATCCAGCAATAAATTAAAAAGATCACACACCATGATCAAGTGGGATTTATTCCAGGGATGCAAGGCTAGTACAATGTTCACAAATCAATAAATGTGATACATCACATAAACAAAATGGAAGAGAAAATAACATGATCATATTAATAGATGCAGAAAAAGCATTGACAAAATCCAGTACCTTTTTTTGATTAAAAACTCTCAGTAAAATGGGAATAGAGGGAACATACCTCAAGAAAATAAAGGCCATATATTATAAACCTAAAGACAACATAATATTCAATGGGCAAAAACTAAAAGCGTTTCCCTTAAGAACAGGAGCAATATAAGGATGTGCACTTTCACCACTCCTATTAAACATAGTACTGGAAGTCCTAACCATAGGAATCAGACAAGAAGAGGTAAAAAGCATCCAAATTGGAAAGAAGGAAGTAAAACTGTCCTTATTCACAGATGACATGATTTTATAGCTAGAAAACCCTGAAGACTCCACCAGGAAATTGCTAGACTTAATTAATTAATTTGGCAAAGTAGCAGTATACAAAATCAACATCCAGAAATGGATGGCATTTTTATACACCAATAATGAACTCTTAGAAAGAGAAACTAAAAAGAAAAAAAAATTTACTATTGTAACAACAACAACAACAACAAAATAAGATACTTAGGAATAAACCTAACAAGGAGGTAAAAGATCTGTACTTGGAAAACTATAGAACATTGAAATAAGAAATACAGGAAGATGCAAACAAATGGAAGCATATACCAGGTTCATGAATTGGAAGAATTAACATCATTAAAATGTCTATACTACCCAAAGCAATCTATAGATTCAATGCAATCCCTATTAAAATATCAATGGCATGCTTCACACAACTAGAACAAATACTCCAAAAATTTATATGGAACCATAAAAGAACCCAAATAGCCACAACAATCTTGAGAAAGAATAACATAGTTGGAAGAATTATAATACCAGATATCAAACTTACAAAGCCATTATAACCAAAATAGCCTGTACTGGCACAAGAACAGGCATAGACTAATGGATCAGAACAGAGATCCCAGAAATTGACCCACACCATCATGGTTAATTAATATTTGACAAAGGAGGCAAGAACATACAATGGAGTAAAGACAGTCTCTTCAACAAATTGTTTTGTGAAAACTGGACAGACACATGGAAAAAGATTAAAATAGTCCACCAACTTACACCATACACAAGAATAAACTCAAAATTTATAAAAGGCTTAAATGTAAGGCATGAAACCATAAAAATCTTAGAGGAAAATATAGGCAGTAAAGTCTCAGACATCTCACATAGCAGAATTTTTGCCAATACATCTCCTAGGGCAAGAGAAACAAAGGAAACAATAAAGAAATGGGACTACATAAAAATAAAAAGCTTCTGTACAGCAAAAGAATCCACCATCAAAATGAAAAGGGAACCCACTGTATGGTAGAACATATTTGCCAATGATATATCTGATAAGGGGTTAATCTCCAATACATATATAAACTACTCATATAACTCAACAAAATGAAGACAAACAACCCAATTTAAAAAATGGGCAGAGGAACTCAACAGACACTTCTCCAAAGAGGACATATAAATGGTCAAGAGACATGAAAAAATTTTCAGTCACTAATCATCAGAGAAATACATATTAAAACCACAATGAAATATCAACTCACACCTGTCAGAATGGCTATCATAAAAAAAATCAACAAACAAGTGCTGGCAAGGATGTGGAGAAAAGGGAACCCTAGTAAACTGCTGGTGGTAATGCAGATTGGTGCAGCCACTTTGGAAAACAGTATGGAGTTTACTCAAAAAATTTAAAATGGGACTTCTGTTTAACCCAGCAATTCCACTCCTGGGAATATGTCCTAAAAACCCTGAAACACCAATCGTAAAGAATATGCCACCCCTATGTTCATAGCAGTATTATTTATAATAGCTAAGATTTGGAAACAGCCCAAGTGCCCATCAGTAGTTGAATGGATAAAAAACTGTGGTACATTTTCACAATTGAATACTATGCAGCTGTAAAAAAAAAAAAAAAAAAAAAAAAAAAAAAAAAAGGATCTCTTACCCTTTGAGACAGGACCTGGAGACTCTTATGTTACATGAAAAAAGCCAATCTGAGATAGACAAATATCACATGATCTCACTTATTCTTGGAATCTAATGAACAAAATGAATTGACCAACAAAATAAGACCTGAAGCATGAAGGCATGGAACAGACTAACATATCTCAAGGTGGAGATTGGGGAGATGAGAAGAGATAAACTAAAGAACTTATATACTTTTATGCATAACCCATGGACACAGGCAATAGTTTGCTGAAAACCTGGGAGAGGGGGTAGGGGCTCAGAGGAGGGGGAGTTAAGGAGGAGAAAATAGGAGACATCTGTAATACTATCAACAATAAAATACACACACACACACATATATAATACAAAAATAATGAGAGAGGCAGTCTAGAGTTAAAAGATGGAAAAATTTATCATGCAATGTTAACCAAAAAATGTAGAAATGGATAAAGTAAACTTCAGGGTGAAGAAAATTACCAAAGACAGAGAGGGTTGTTACATAATGATATTACATAAAGGATTCTCCCAAGAAATCTTAGTACCAAACAACAGAGCTTCAACTTATGTGATCAGCCCTAGCTGCTTTGGCTCAGTGGATAGAGCGTTGGCCTGTGGACCAAAGGGTCCCAAGTTCGATTCCAGTCAAGGGCACGTACCTTGGTTGCAGGTTCCTCCCCAGCCCAGGCCCTAGTTGGGGTACATTTAGAAGGCAACCAATCAATGTGTTTCTCTCACATTGATATTTCTGTCTTTCCCTCTCTCTTACACTCTCAAAAAATCAATGGGAAAATATCCTCGGGTGAGGATTAACTATATATATATATATACACACACACACACACATGATCACACGGAAAGTGAAAATGGAAAAATCCACTATTTTTAGACTACAACACCACTCTCTTACCAACTGATAGAACATCTAGACCAGTGATTCCCAACGTGGGGCACACGCCCCACAGGAGAGCAATTTGATTTTTAAGGGTAAAGTTCGAGAATGAGTTATTAACAGTGAATTTTTTGCATTTCCTATGGTTCTAGGGGCCTCATATACAGTATATAAATATATTTTGTGGCATACTTATGCATTTCAGTTGTCCATGATTTGAAATTTTATTTGCTATTTTTTCATATCATTTCATATTATTTTTTAAACAATTTGGTAGTGATTTCTTCCTCAGTACTTTAATTGTCCTTTTGTTCTGTTATTTTTCTCTTTCATGGATTCCATGTTCTTTGGAAGCTTGTTTAGACCAAGTTAATGGCCTTTTAGGCTTCCTCCACATGAACAGGAGTTCACTTTTTGCATAGTAAGAATTATATGTCACACGGGGGCATCAGGATTTTAGAGATGCTTAGGTATAGCATGGCCAAAAAGGTTGGGAACCACTGATCTAGACAGTAAATCAGCAAAGGCATAGAAGAACTCAGTGAAACCATTAATCATCAGAATCCAATTGACATGTATAGAATACAACTAATAAAGCAAAATACACATGCTTCTCAAGTGTCCGTGGAACATATACCAAGATAGACCTTATCCTGGGCCACAAAACAAGCCTCAAATAATTAAAAGAATAAAAATAATATAGAGTGTGGTCTCCAACTACAATAGAATCAAACTAGAAATCAGTAACAGAAAGTAACAGGAAAATCTCTAAACATTTGTAAATTAAGCACATCTAAATAACCCATGGATAAAAGAGGAATTCTCAAGGGAAATTAAAAAAATACAATGAATTGAATGAAAATCAAAATATATCAAAATTGGTGCGATATAGTTAAAGTAGTGCTAGCAGGGAAACTTCATAACTTACACATTAGAAAAGCAGATGGATGTACAGCATGGTGACTATATTTAACAATTCTGTATTATATATTTGAAAATCGTTAAGAGAGTAGATCTTAAATTCTCATCACAAGAAAAAAATTTATAACTATGTGTGATGATGATGTTAGACTTATTGTGGTGATCATTTCACAATATATACAAATAATGAATCGTTATGTTTTTTTAAAAAAATATATTTTATTGACTTTTTACAGAGAGGCAGGGAGAGAGATAGTTAGAAACATCAATGAGAGAGAAACATCGATCAGCTGCCTCCTGCACACCCCCTGCTGGGGATGTACCTGCAACCAAGGTACATGCCCTTGACCGGAACCGAACCTGGGACCCTTCAGTCCGCAGGCTGACGCTCCATCCACTGAGCCAAACCAGCTAGGGCGAATCGTTATGTTTTATACCTGAAACTAATATAATGTTATGTGTCAATTATATCTCAATGAAAATTTTAAAAAAGTGTCCAATCAATAATCTAAGCTCCCACCTGAAGAACCTAGTAAAAGAGCAGAATAAATCCAAAGCGAGCAGAAGAATGAAAATAATAAATGAAATGGAAAACATAAACAATAGAAAAAAATTAGTGAGACAAAGAGTTGATTCTTGGGGGGAAAATCAATAAAACTAACTAACCCCTAGTAAGAGAAAAAGAGAGAAGATACAAATTACCAGTAACAGGAATGAAACAGGATATCACAACACACCAAGCAGACATCAAAAGAATACTATGCCTACAATTTAATAATTTAGAAGAAATTGACAAAAAAACACAAACTACCACAACTCACTAATATGACGTAGATAATTTGAGTAGGCCTATAACTATGAAAGGATCTGTTCTCTGCCCACGAGACCCAGGAAAGGATCCTGGGTTTTCTATAATACCTATAATAATCAAAAGTTTGTTTTGTTGTATATTGATGTGTAACAGTAAAACTTCAAAAGTCACAGGTCGGTTAAATTAATACTCCTAGAAACAAATCTCCAGGTCCAGATGCTTTCACTGGAGAATTTTACCAATTGCTTAAAAATTTCTTTCAGAAAATACAAGAGGACAAACACAAACTTATTTTATGAAGCCATTATTATATAGCCTAACCAAAACCAGACAAAGATAATATAAAAAATAAAACTTTCAGAACATTTTCCTCTTTAAATATGAGTGCAAGAATCCTTAAAATATAAGCAAATATAATTCAGCACTTTTTAAGAGGATTATATACCATGATCAAGTGAAATTTATACCAGGATGCAAAGTAAGTATAATATTTGGAAATCAGTCAATGTAGTTCACATCATCATATCAACCAATGAAGAAAAAGCATTTTTAAAAAATATGTTTTTATTGATTTGTTTCTTTTAGAGAGAGAGAGGAAGGGAAAGGGAGAGATAGAAACATCAATCCATAGTCTGCCTCCAGTACGCCCCCTGCTGGGGATTGAGTCCAACATCGGGCATGTACCCTGACCTGGAATCCAACCAGCCTTACCTGGAATGAAACTGGAGACCTCCTGGTACATGGGTCGATGCTCAACCACTGAGCCACACCAGCTGGGCAAGAAAAAGCATTTTAGAAAATTCAACACCCAGTCAAGGTAAAAAATATTCTTAGAAAAATATGAATAGAGGGGAACATAAACTTTATAAAGAGCATGTATAAGAAATTACAGCTAACACCATACTTAATGGTGAGAAACTAGATGTTTTTCCCTAAGATTGGGAAAAAGCATTGATGCTTGCTCTCATCACTCTTATCCAACATAGTACTGGGAGGTGGAGGGGGAAGACATCTAGATTGGAAAGAAAGAAAGAAAACTGTCCCTATTTTCAGGTGACTATATTGAAAGTCATAAGAAATCTCCAAAAATACTCCTAGAATAAGTGAGTTCATCAAAGTCACAGGATACAAGATAAACATACAAAATAAATTATATTTTTACATACTAGCAATAAACAAGTGAACACTGAAATGAAAAATACAGTAACATTTACAATCACTTTTTAAAAAAGAGGAAAAAAGACTTAGGTGTAAATCTAACAACAGGAAAAGAATTCCAGTTGAACAACACTTCTGTCTTTTTTTTAATAGATGAAAAGACATTTTATTATTATTTTACTATATAACAGAAGTGAATATACCTGATTACATTTTCTCAAATGAAAAATGAGCAGGATAGCATTTTACTGGAAACCTCAATATCATCTGTCTTTTGATGTGTATGATTCTGTCCACGAGGATACCAACGGTGCTGAGTAGTAAAGAACATTTTGCTAAGTTGTTCTATCATGAATCCTTACTCAAAGTGTTCATCTTTTTCTTCTAATCTGGTTTTCAGTATTTGATTCTGTGTTTCTTCATAATTATGCACAGGATCTGGCCGAGGGATAGGTCTGGTGTGTTCATATGGAATATCCAAAGAAGGATGGTAGCAAACTATCGTCCTGCCATCAGATGTCAAAGCAAGTTCTACTTTGCAATTATAGTCATCTGGAAGAGAAGAGTGTGTGGATTTATGACAAACACAATATAAAGCTCCATTTTGGATTGGAAATAAATGTTTCAAGATAGTTCTGTTTGATATCACCCATTTCACTGCTGATACGGCCATGGTGAAGCAAGATGCTTATCAGGTGGTATAGAAAAAGATATGAAGAGAAAATCCTTTTAAAATTTGCTTCTGGGCATACCTATTTTCATCCCTTGACAGCTGCTCACCTCAAGCCCGCTATCTTGCCTCCAGCCAGGTCCTAGGAGACCAACACTTCTGTCTTTTGTAAAAACATGGAAACAGACAATAGTGTGGTGAAGGCCTGGAGGGCGCAGGGATTGGTGCAGGGTGGAAGGGGTCAATGGGGAAAAAAGGGAACATGTGTAATACTTTCAACAATAATGATAAATTTTAAAAATAAAATGTTTGTGGGGAAAAAAAACCATATTCCAAATCCTTGGGTAAAAAAGGCCCATATAATACATTGCTATGTTTGGATATTGTTTTTTTTTTTTTCCTGACTAAAAATGACATTAACAGACAGGATATACAGATGGCAAATAAGCACAGAAAAAAATGTTCAATATCATTAGAACTTAAGGAAATACAAGTAAAAATCACAATATGTAATCATTATTTGCAAGAATGGCTAAAATGAAAAACTAGTTCTAATACCAAATGATAGTGAAGACACAGAGAAATTGGATCACACATACTTTCCGACGGGTATGTAAAATGGTACAACCACTCTGGAAAACATCTTGGCAGTTTCTTTATAAGATTGAATATGCAATTAGCATATGGCCCAGCAATTGCACTCCTGAGCATTTATCCCAGAGAAATAAAGACTTATGTTCACACACACAAAAAAACCTGTACACAAATGTTTGCAGCAGTTTTTTATTTTTTTAAATATATATTTTATTAATTTTTTACAGAGAGGAAGGGAGAGGGATAGAGAGTTAGAAACATCCATGAGAAACATCGATCAGCTGCCTCCTGCACACCCCCTACTGGGGATGTGCCTGCAACCAAGGTACATGCCCTTGACCAGAATCGAACCTGGGACCCTTGAGTCCCCAGGCTGACGCTCTATCCAGCGAGCCAAACCAGCTAGGGCAGCAGTTTTATTTTTAATAGCCGAAAAGTGGAAACAATACCCAGCCATGGGAAAATTGTTAACACAAACTATGTACATACTATGGAATAATACTATGCAGCAATAAAACAAACAATTGATAAACACAACAATCAAGATGAATCTCTAAATTATGCTGAGTGAAAAAAAGCTATCCCCCAAAGATTACATACTGTATGATTCCATTTATACGGCATTTTTTAAATGACAAAATTATAGTAATGGAAAACAAATTAATGTTTGCCAGGGTTAAATGGGGGTGGGAACAAAGAGAGGTGGGTGTTGCTATGAAAGAGCAAAATGGGGAATCCTTGTGGTGACAGAACTATTCTATATCTTTGCTATCAATATCAATAATCTGGGTAAGATATTGCACTATAGTTATGCAAGATGTTACCACTAGTAAAAAATGGGAAAAGGCTTTCTTTATTATTTCTTACAAGTGCATGAATACCTACAATTATGTCAAAATAAAAGGCTTAATTTAAAATAAAATATTTATCTGACTGGCTTATTTCACTTAGCATAATGCTCTCCAGGTCTACCTATGCTGTCACAAAGGGTAAGGTAGCCTTCTTTTTTAAGGCTGCATAGTATTCCATTGTGCAAACATAACACCACTTTTTTATCCACTCATCTATTGATGGACAATTAGGCTACTTCCAAATCTTGGCTATTGTAAATAATGCAACAATGAACATAGGGGTACATATATTATTTGAATTAGTGTTTCTGATTTCTTTGGATATATTCCCAGAAGTGGGATTGCTGGGTCATAAGACAGTTCCATAAGTCAATCATAGAAATACAAGTACCATATGATTTCACTCATATGTGGAATCTAATGGCAAAATAAACTAGCAAAATAGAAACAGACTCGTAGTTACAGAACACACTGACAGCTGTCAGAGAGAGGCTCGGTGAAAAAGGTGAAGGGATTAAACAAAAAAAGAAACCTCATAGACACCAAAAACAGTATGGTGTTTACCAGAGGGAAAGAGATGGTAGAAGAGGGAAGGGGGTTTCGAGGGGATAAATCATGATGGAAGGACAGTTGACTTGGGGTGGTGAACACATAATATAATATACAGGTGATATATTACAGAATTGTACACCTGAAATCTATATAATTTTATTAACATGTCATCCCAATAAATTCAATAAAAAATAAAATTAAAATATTTTAATATTTATAAAACTCTTACAAAAGTAAAAAGCAAACCAATTGGGAAAAATACTTCTTATATCAATGACAAAAGCATAAGCACTGTATTAGAAAACTGAGCAAAAGACAGAGAATTTTCTCTGTCTTTCTCACATACACACAAAACACTCAAATACAATTAATCAATAAATAATTTGAAATGTCAGCTTCACTAGTAATTATAAATATGTAAATGAAGATGATGCTGATAGTATTTTCTGAACTACCAAAGCTTAAACAACAAACACAAAAAAATATTCAATGTGCCCTAGCCAGTTTGGCTCAGTGGATAGAGCATTGGCCAGGTTAGATTCTGGTCAAGGGCACATGCCTACATTGCAGGCTCCTTCCCTACTGGAGGGCGTGCAAGAGGCAGCTGATCAATGATTCTCTCTCATCACTGATGTTTCTATCTCTCTCTCCCTTTCCCTTCCTCTCTGAAATCAATAAAAATATTCTATATAATAAAGAGGCAATATGGAAATTAACCTTCATGCCCTCACAAGATGGCTGCCTACAACCAGGCCAGCAGGGGGGTTAGTGAGGGACAACCAAATGACTGAACAAGCAAGCTGCGTGGGGTGATCAGGCCAACAGGGTGAGGTAGTTAGGGGTGATTAGGCTGGCACGCAGAGGCAGTGAGGGGCGATCAGGCTGGCAGGGGGGGCATTTAGGGGCAACCAGGCAGGCAGGCAGGTGAGCAATTAGGAGCCAGCGGTCCAGGATTGTGAGAGGGATGTCCGACTGCCAGTTTAGGCCTGATCTCCGAGGGGTCCCGGATTGGAGAGGGTGCAGGCTGGGCTAAGGGGACCCCCCCCTCCATGCATGAATTTCATGCACCGGGCCTCTATATAACATTGCAGGGGAATGTACACCTTTATAAAAACAACAAGATAGGTAACATTTATTAAGTGCCTGTCACATGTCAGGCAAGGTTCTAAGCATTCTACCTATATTAATTTATTAACTCCTTTCAACCACCCTGTGCTCAGTACTTACAAAGGGATAAACCAAATATTGAAAAGTTAAAGCAATTTGCCCAAGGTCATAGAACTAGTAAATAGAGCCAAGAGTCAAACATTTATTTCCTAGTTGTTGTTTTTTTTTTAAAATATATTTTATTGATTTTTTACAGAGAGGAAGGGAGAGGGATAGAGCGTTAGAAACATCGATGAGAGAGAAACATCGATCAGCTGCCTCCTGCACACACCCCTCTGGGGATGTGCCCGCAACCAAGATACATGCCCTTGACCGGAATCGAACCTGGAACCCTTCAGTTCCCAGACCGACACTCTATCCACTGAGCCAAACTGGTCAGGGCCCTAGCTGTTTTTTTTAATCACAGATCTGTATTACAGTCAAACCTCGTGTCTTGAACATCTCCCATCTCAAACAATTCGGTTCTCCAACAAGTTGTTCATGGAAAAAAATGTCTTGGTTGTGGAACAAAACTTGGGTTCTTGACCAGATGAGTGGCTCTCAGGCCACAAACAATGGAGAGAATTCGAGAGCATGTTAACATCTCAGTAAATTGTGCTGTGAATATTTTTGTGGGATTTTTTGTTGTTGCTTTTGTGGCTGACCAATTGGACAAATTAACACAATTTTAAAACATAAAGTGGCCATCAAAAGTGCTGATATTGCTAAGAGTGTGGAAGTGCTCACAAAACAATGATCACAGGCAATTGAGGTAGAAAAGCTGTTGCTGATGTGGATGAACAAAAACAGTTAGCCAGTGATAGCATTTCGGAGGCAATGATATGTGAAAAATCAAGATGCTGCATGCTGACCTCCTGAAAGACACCTAAGGAACGAGTGCTGAAAGTGATTTAAGGCTAGCAGGGGGTGGTTTGATAAATTTAAGAAGTGGGTTTTTTTATATATTAAACAGTACATTAGACATATACTGTATATAAGAAAGGTTAAAATGGAATCATTTGGGGGTCTGGAATGGATTAATTCAATTTACATTATTTCTAATGGGAAAAAATGATTCGGGGTTTTTGAACAAATCACATCTCGAACTGCCGTCAGGAACAAACTAAGTTTGAGAACTGGGTTCCACAGTATTTCTATCATCAAAAATTCATTTGCACACAATTAAAATGGTGCACCCCTAAGATAGAGACCAAATATTCTAGCATCATAATTATTTAAAGGCTCTGTCTTATCTTGCTATGATCTACAATGCCATATTAAGCCATCAAAATTAGTATTATTAGCACTACTACAAATTATAAATATGTTATTTCTATATTATCCATAATCTAAAAAATATATTTCCTTTGTGTTTATTTCTGAAAGTTCTGAAATCATTATGATGAATATCTAATTTAATAAAATACACTATAAAGTAAAATGTATTACTATCTCAATATTATTTCCCAGGTTCTAAAATATCTAAGACATCTATAATAAAACCAAGTTTGTATGTCTTATAAACCAGAACTCTTTATTTACTGCATTTTGCTTTGGCAAGATCTTAGATATCTTCTGATTAATGTTCAATATAGGATAAATTAATTTTACTGAATACTAATTCTTTGTTTTTCTTTGTCTCCCCCCCCACACACACACACACCGAATCCTAATTATTTGGGCACTGATAACCCATGCATATGTAAGATGTATCTACTAGCCAAACTACCCTCTCCAACCATGCCATATAACTGACTCATTATTATTTTAATATTCTCTAAAATTTTATACTACTCCAAAGGTATTCTTTCCTATGTTATTTTACCTTCTGATAAATTTCATTTCAGAAGTTTTATTTTTAAAAAGGAAAACAGAACACATCATCAGATAGTGAATAAGAATGTATTTGCTAAATACAACCATTAAATGACTGAATAAAACATTTCAATATAACTCTATTATTACTAAATGCCAATCTGTCTAGACCCGTGGTCAGCAAACTGCAGCTCGCGAGCCACATGCAGCTCTTTGGCCCCTTGAATGTGGCTCTTCCTAAGCCTTAGGAGTACTCTAATTAAGTTAATAACAATGTACCTACCTATATAGTTTTAAGTTTAAAAAATGTGGCTCTCAAAAGAAATTTCAATCGTTGTACTGTTGATATTTGGCTCTGTTGACTAATGAGTTTGCTGACCACTGGTCTAGACTACTGGTTCTCAGAAGATTGTAACTTTTCCCAAAACAAGCATTCCTTGGTCCCTAATCTAAAAGTGCAAAACCAGAATCAGCAGTTTGGACTTAATTTCTATCACATTTATCAATGACACTAACCTCCAACAAGAAAAGTGAGTCATACTCGGATTTGAAGCAATGAAACGAGAATCTCAAAATCAATCTTGAATACTGTGCTTCTCCATTAGAGAGCAAAGTTCGAACCTAGACTGTCTGCCGAGATTGAAAGGAGCAATTGGTTGTACAGCAATTGTTCCACGATGCCTCAGTGGCAGGAATGAGGGATAATCCTGCAAAGGCTGTGAGCTTTCTTCCCTGTGGAGAAACTGGTGCTCCCAGTCTGAGGTGCACTTCCCCCATTAGGGAGAAATCTGTGGTAGTTTCAGCCTGAGTAGCAGAGGTGATATCAGAGCCAAAAGCAAAAGGAGTGAATGCTGTTACCAGGTGTGATAGGGCAATGCTTGCTTCAGCATTAGTAAGGGTGCTGGTACCCAGTCCAAAAGCCCCTGTAATCACTGTAGGTTGTATTTAAGCAGTATTGCCAAAGTTTGATTTTGGTACACTTTTTTTAAAGTAGACACATTTAGTGGCAGCAAAGTTACATAGTTCCTGTCAAATTATGTTTTAAATTTTAACAGTTTACATCCATCACCATTTAACCTCCTACACCAACCTCCACCTCCTCTCACCCCCTCTCCGTGCCACGCTCCCAGCAAATACCACACTGTTGTCCAGGACGGAGACTTGACTTGGGGTAGTGAACACACAATACAGGGTACAGATGATGTGTTGTGAAATTGCACCTGAACCTGTATAATTTTGTTAACCAGTGTCACCCCAATAAATTTAATAAAAAGGAAAAAATAAATATGAACAGGTTACAAAAATGCTGTTCTATATTATTTCCTCTCAATATAGAACAAAAGATAACCAGATATTAAAACTTTAAGTTATTAGATAGCTAAAAGCATAGGTGAGAATTACAGAAAGAATACTCTAGCTTTCATCAGGCTAATCAGGTACTAATGAAAGAAATGGCTGGGTCCAACTAGATTCACATAGAAAATTATTAAAAGAGTGCTCCCTTTAAAATTCTGAGATGCAGGAGGGAAGAATGCATAGTCAAGGTCATTATAATGATAAATAGATAAAGATCTCTCTAGAGAGACACTTAATAAGCCAGCAGCCTAATTCCAAGATGATATATGTCCAAAATTCAGTGAGTACTCCTCCTATGGCTCACATAAAATGAAGGAAGACCACAAATCAAAATTCAATGTGCCTTGTGCCTCAAATCTAAGATGGCTTCAATTTATAAGACTGTATTGGAAATGAGTGGCGTAATTCCAAATTGTTGACTTAGAAATAACATGCCATCTCTTTACCCTTTCTGTACTCTAAACTGAAAGTTTGTCTTTGAAAGATGACTAGAGCTGTATCCACCAAAAGAATCAAAGTGTAGCCCTAGCTGGTTTGGCTCACCGGATAGAGCATCGGCCTGCGGACTCAAGGGTCCCAGGTTCGATTCCAGTCAAGGGCATGTACCTTGGCTGCAGGCACATCGCCAGTGGGGGGTGTGCAGGAGGCAGTTGATCGATGCTTCTAACTCTATCCCTCTTCCTTCCTCTCTGTAAAAAATCAATAAAATATATTTTTAAAAAAGAATCAAAGGGTACTGGTCTTATCCTAGGAAAATCTAGTTGCTACTGGGGCAGAAGTTGATGTAACTGGTGTTCCAAAGCTGAATCTTGTAGTCTGGCACTGTGTACTGAATGACAACAGGCCATTAGAAGATGTAGTTGTAACTGCTTGGGATGGAATCCCAAAATTAAACCCCGCTATACCAGGTGTGGAGGAGGTAGACCTGTAGCTGAAGTGGTGGTTGCTCCCTTTGTGGAATCAAGTGAACCCACCTGTAAGGGTATCAGTTCCTCCAAAATTAAACCTGTTCACGACCCCAAACCCTAAATGGGGGTAAGAGAGGGATGGAAGAAAAAAAGTTTAGAGATCTCAATTAGGCCTCCAAGATAGTGGATCAAGACACATTGGAATCACTTTCTTGTACTCCAAACTCCTAGAAATAACAGTTTAAAGGCACTTAATAAAAATATTTTGCCAACGCCTAGCTGGCATGGCTCAGTGGTTGAGCATTGGCCTCTGAACCAGAAGGTCATTGTTCGATTCCCGGTCAGATCACATGCCTGGATTGTGGGCTTGATCCCCAGTGGGGGCGTGCGGGAGACAGCCGGTCGATGATTCTCTCTCATCATTGATGTTTCTATCTCTGTCTCTCTCCCTTCCTTTCTGAAATCAATAAAAATATTTAAAAAAATATTTTGTAAAAATACAAAGCAGAGTTTTTGAAGAAAGAATATCATTTGTTAGGTGCCAGAAAGAAAGGGCATTTATGTCAATCAACAGAATTGAAGCTACTCTGTCCAAGGGGGTGACTTGAATGAGGTGTGTGCCTTAATCAATAGAAATATGCTAAGTTGTGTGTACCATTTGAAGCCATAGG